>NC_136740.1:10460000-11072500 GCF_936440315.1 Barbus barbus
GATACTTTTCTGGTGCTATTATATTCTTTTTGAAGACTTGGACCCCATTCATTGTAACTCCATGGAAAAGAGCGAGCAGTAAATTCTTCACAATGTTCTCCTTTTGCACAAAAAGCAAGCCATGCAGGTTTGGAAGGACATGAGGGTAAGTAAATCATGACAGAATTTTCATTCTTGGCCGAACTATTCCTTCAAAAAATCTTTAATCACTCTTTAAAAACATCTCTATTTAAAAGCCACTTAGCATGCTAATGGATTAGCATACTTGATTAGCATGCATAGAGAAAGGGTGTCACTCTTTGCTGTTTTGGCCAGTGTACAAACCAGGACTGTCCATTCATATAAGTGCAGACAGCGGTTTGTCATTTGCAAGTATGAGGTGTTGACAGAATATCAGGCCGCTTTCAATTATCAGCCAAGCTCTTCAGTGACCGGCGCCAAGTCCAGACATACAGAGACACTGCTGGACCAGGCTTGTCTGACATAACACAGCTGTGCGTCTGAAAGCTGACAGCGTGTGTGGTGTGTGTGTGTGTGTGTGTGTGTGTGTGTTCCTTGAACCGCAGTTTTTTTTATGTCACATCATCCATTAGCATTGGCAGAAGAATATGTGAGTGAGTGACTGTGTGTGTGTGATATTTATAAAAGAACAGATTTTATGTGACGGTAAATGTGTATTGCTTAAATGATCTGACCAAATAAAGCAATAATAATCTCTGTTGTGGCACTAAATGTCTCATTTATGACTATAAAGCATGTGTGGTGTACTGCAGGGACCAGCCGAGCAGGATCGGGATAATTGGCTAAACTGATGCCTGCATTTTGCCAGTTTTCAATGGACCCAAGAGGGGTCATAGATTCCTCTGGGCCTCCACCCAGCAACCGCATTTGGATCACCAGTGCAGCTGTGGCATATTAGCAAGGTGCCATCAATGCTAATTTATGCTGATTCAACTAAAAGCTCCTATGCTACAGCACCCTGTGCTTCAGAACCCCCCAAAATACATAATCCTGATTATTAAACCTCACATATGCTTTCTCCGTGCAAGACTAGCAAACAGATTCTTTAACCCCTTCCTTTGGCTGTTCGTACACTTGCACCGTAGTCACGCTCTCATGCAGTCAAGCATGCAGTCGTCAGCACAACAATCTGACTTATTTATTTATTTCACAGTGCAGATATTTATTCATTTGTTTTCATTTGCACTCTGGTTAGATTAAGTCTAATACAGCCCCTCAGTAAGGCACTGCTCTATTTGGCCCATGTAAATCTCATCAGCTATTCAGACCCATTCCTAATATGCTTAGACAGCTGAGAAGCATGTATTATTCATAACTCTGGAATTTTTTCATATAACCATGGTGCCGCTCCCCAGGATGAGGTAGCGTTGTGGCAATATCAGAGGTTCATCCATATTCTGGAAATAATGAGATGGCTTGTATGGTTTATGAAATGTAATCCATCATGATTACAAAAACATCAAATCTTCTGCATTACTTGTATTATTCAATAGATTTGAGGGTATTTGCTTGTTATATGAAATTAAGATTATAGCTTGCTTGGGAAAATGACATCTTTTAGCTGCCCTGTCTATTTTGCTGTTGTTTAAATTTCATGTTGTATTCATATTGTATATTGAATGATGTCGCTGTTCACACAGCAACACTTACAGCCATGGCAGATAATACATTTGCTTCTAACAAAAAATAATAATAACATTAATTATTATTATTATTAATAAAATATAACTAATATAATTTTATTTAATACAATATATTTTATAATAGATTAATTATATTATTATACTTTTTATAATATTATAATATATAATAATAATAATAATTAATTAATTTTTAACAATACTATTAATTATATTATTATTTTTAAGTTGTTTTGAATTTTTAAATTGTTAAATACTAAAAAGTATTATTATTAAAAATAAATATATAATTATTTTATTATATACAGGACACAGATAGTAAAAAAAACATTTTTTTTTTTATAAAAAAAAAATATATAATAATAATGTACAAATATACAAAAATGTACAATGTGCCAAATAGCACAAACACAATATACAAAATAGACAACTCAGTATGTACAGGTATGATAGGTGCAAATTTGAAATGTAATAAGTATGTGTGTTAAATAAAAAATAAAAAGTATGATAGTGTTGTGTGTTTCATGTTTATTGTTAAGAGTTCAAGTGTTCATGAGATGGATTGCCTGAGGGAAGAAACTGTTCCTGTGTCTGGCCGTTCTGGTGCTCAGAGCTCTGTAGCGTCGACCAGACGGTAACAGTTCAAAGAGGAGAGTGTGCTGGGTGTGAGGGGTCCAGAGTGATTTTACCTGCCCTTTTGCTCACTCTGGATAAGTACAGTTCTTGGAGAGTGGGAAGGGTTGTACCAATGATTCGCTCAGCAGTCCGGACTACCCTCCGTAGTCTTCTGAAGTCAGATTTGGTAGCTGAGCTGAACCAGACAGTTACTGAAGTGCAGAGGATGGATTCAGTGATGGCAGAGTAGAACTGTTTCAGTAAGTCCTGTGGCAGGTTGAACTTCCTCAGCTGGCGAAGGAAGTACAACCTCTGCTGGGCTTTCTTCACAATAGAGTCAATGTGATTGTCCCACTTCAGGACCTGAGAAATTCTGGTGCCCAGGAATCTGAATGACTCCACTGTTGTCACAGTGCTGTTCATGATGGTGAGTGGGGGGAGAGCAGGGGGGTTTCTCCTGAAGTCCATGATCATCTCCACAGTTTTGAGCATGTTGAGCTCCAGGTTGTTAAGACTGCACCAGACAGCCAGCTCCTTAACCTCCTGTCTGTAAGCAGACTCGTCACCGTCCTGGATGAGGCCGATCAGTGTGGTGTCTCTTCACGTTTCTCTGGATCCATTGTTCTCAGTCACTTTGGTGCATTTCTCGAATCATCCTGACTGTAATATTTGCAAAGAAGTTTGAAAAGATGTGCATTTCTCAAAACACTTCGTACAAGCAGCACCACACGATAGATTACCTGCAAAAGCATGTAACTTACTCAAAATCTTTAGTTCATCTCTCAAAAGTAAGTATTTGTCAATGAACATATCAAGTCATTGTTCACAAATAAAAGATGCTTACTCATGTTGTCAATATAACACTGCACTCTGTGTCTTAGTCTTACCTGATGTGAACTATGGCAACAGTTTGGATGACATTACTGTACTGAAATGCAGAAGGCTGCACTTCTTATGTATGCCATATATCCATTTCAAAAGTATAAATTTACATTACTGTATGTGGGATATTGATTGAAATAAACTGGATATGATTCACAGTTACACTTTTAATAGTGGTCTGACAAAAAAATTAAAATAAATAATAATAGAGTTTTTCTCGAATGCTAACACACTATAACTGATTCATTTGGCCCAATTTTCCAAACCATTCATACAGTTCTCAAAACAATGACACATTTCTCAGAACTTTTAACACATTTCACCTGCTTTCACACACGTTCCAATTTGCTCAGTGTTTTCTGCAAAACTCTACACAAAAACGCCATCATTTTGCACAGCTTTAACCAGGTTCTCGTTCAGAAAACACAAACTCACAATATAACTAACTCAGGCATCAAAAAATGAACCCAAACAGCACACATTTATCCATGTGTGAACATCCAGTAGCAAAACTGATGACACACAGGTCAGAATCTCAGGATGATATTATAAGAGCACAAGTGATTATGTGTTTTGGAAAATGAATCCTGGTAGTGGGAGACGAAGAGGAAGAGGAGAGGAAAAGAAAAATGAAGGGGATGAGGTCAAAGGTAAGTTTTAAAGTCTAAAGTTTTTAAAGTCGTGACTTATTGTCAAGTATGGTGACCCATACTCGAAATTGGTGCTCTGCGTTTAACCCATCCAAGTGCACACACACAGCAGTGAGTAGTGAACAAATGCACACACACACACACACACACACACACACACACACCGTGAACACACACCCGGAGCAGTGGGCAGCCATTCATGCTGCGGCGCCCGGGGAGCAGTTGTGGGTTCGGTGCCTTGCTCAAGGGCACCTCAGTCGTGGTGTTGAGGGTGGAGAGAGCGCTGGACATTCACTCCCCCCACCTACAATTCCTGCCGGCCGGAGACTCGAACCCGCAACCTTTCGATTACGAGTCCGACTCTCTAACCATTAGGCCACGACTTCCCAAGTTGTTCCTGATGAAATACAAAGCACTATAGTTGACCATGTTCTTCTGCATGGACTGACCATGAGGGAAGATGGTCAGGGGTTCAGGTTACAGGGGTTCAATGCTACTTAGACACACAATATAATTACAGTACATAGCAGTACTTCAGATGATATACCTTTCACTATTCTATGTACAGTAAATATTGTAGCACATGTTGTACACCCTCAAACTCATTACTGATGAATTGATTTGTAGCCAAGTAGTGCACATGTACTGTATTTGCAGAACTGAGAGATGACTGTCTAGGCGAGGCAGAAACTGCTATAATAAATAAGGATACTACCAATACTGTAATGCAATTTGACTGATGATGCTGAATGAATGAATGAATGAATTTATTTATTTATTTACAGTAACTGACAGTGTATTCCAGTGTGTGTTTACTGTATATTCTGTTGTTTGGTCTTGTTACATTACATTTTAAAATACTACATTTTAACAATATCAAGATTTAAAAAATTTAAAAAATAAATATAATTATTTTATAAAAAAAATAAACTTTTCCCACAGCAACACTAAGCCAATTTTTAAAAATTAACAAGTTTTATTATAAAAAAAACAGAATATATAATCTTTTGCATGAATATATATATATATATATATATATATATATATATATATATATATATATATATATATATATATATATATATATATATATATATAGCAAATGGTATTGTTATAGTAAAAAATATTTAATTTTACAGATTTCATGGTGTAAACCTACTCTGCTTCTGTAAACTCTGTAATATGAGCTTGAAAATATATAACTGTTTTTGTGTTGTTTTGTGTTGAATGTTATCATTTTGTGCTGTGGGTTTCTGTGAGTTTTGTGTTATAGGTTACAGGGTTTTGGTCCAGCATTTTAAGGCTCATACTCTTTGTGTGATATGAGAGCCTGGAGTTGTCAGGTTTCATCATCTGAACAGATTTAAAGGAGGAGGAAGCATGGCAGTCAGAGATGATTCTTCACTGATGAGTGGAATGCATTCATCTCAGGCAGTGCACTAATTGTTTGATTATACAGGGCTTCTCTTTAATGAAGCTCCTCTTTGACATTTGGGAACATGGAGCGCCATCGAATTACCCACGCGACACTCACGCTGGGAAAGTTGATCACTCATTAGCAGTGACTGAGAGGTAAACAAGCTGAGAGTACAGTAGCAACACACACGTACACACACACACACACACACACACACACGCACAGACAGTGTTTATTACTGAGACTCCCTGATCAGATCTAAATTCAACGCAGACAAAATCACCCAGAGATTATAATTCAGTACTTGCATCTCTCAATGAAAAGAGAGTAAAGAGAAAAGACATTACCAAGCTACAGAGATTTGCTTTTCTTGCAATCCCTGTAAACATAGAAAGGAAAGTATTTCAGCACATAAAGGGCTAAACAAAGACAATAGTGTTAAACAGAAAGCTAAACTGTCCAAAATAACATCACTTTTTCTCTTTAATGCACTTTTCACACTACCATTTGTGGGCGGAGCCTTGTTTCATGTAACATATAATATATAATTATATATGTATATAAACTATTTTAAAAAATCATATTGTGAAATTGTTACAATAATATATTTCATTATTCAAAAATATTTTTAATGTAATTAAAATATATTAACATAAAACTGAATTTTCACCAGCCATTACTCCAATCCTCAGTATCACAGGATCATTCAGAAATCATTATAATATGCTGATTTGGTGAAACATTTCTTGGTAACACTTTAGAATAGGGAACACTTATTCACTATTAACTACGACTTTTTTCCCTCAATAAACTCCTAATTTGCTGCTTATTAATAGTTAGTAAGGTAGTTGTTAAGTTTAGGTATTGGGTAGGATTAGGGATGTAGAATATGATCATGTAGAATAAGGCATTAGGGTTAGGGTTAGGGTTAGCACATTAATATGTGCTTAATTAGTACTAATAAATGGCTAATATTAAAGTAATATGCATACTAATAAGCAACTAATTAAGAGACCCTAAAATAAAGTGTTACCCATTTCTTATATATGGTGTATATAAACTAAAACATGCCTTTATAGCTCATAGCTCTTGGTTAATGAAAAAAAGAAATTTCAAAAAAGAAATATCGGTCACACTTTATTTTAAGGTCCAATTTTTGTTATTAACAAAAAAAACTAAATTTGTTATTAGAATATGGTCATGCAGAATATGCACTATGTTAGAATATGTGCTTTAATAAACAGCCAATATGTTATTAATATGCATGCTAATGAGCAACTAGTTAATCGTGAGAATTGTTCCCTATATTAAAGTGTCACCTAGATATCTTTGATAGATTATTATCTAACTTAAAATCAAACTTGCATGAAAAGTATTTAATAATAATAAAAAAGTCTGTATTACTTAAAACTAAATATTTATCTGAATACACATTAAAATCTATGGGGGCAAGTGCTTATTATATATATATATATATATATATATATATATATGGTAACACTTTATTAGGGTATCTTAATTGGTTGCTTATTAGCATGCATATTACTAGAATATTATCCATTTATTAGTAGTAATTAAGCACATATTTATTCCTTATTCTACATGACCTTATTCTACATCCCTAATCCTACCCAAAACTTAACAACTACCTTACTGACTATTAATAAGCAGCAAATTAGGAATTTATTGAGGGAAAAGTTGCAGTTAATAGTGAATAAGTGTTCCCTAAAGTGTTACCGTATATATATATATGTATATATATATATATATATATATATATATATATATATATATATATATATATATATATATATAGCTGCCTGTATCACACATTTTGGTTGCAGCCCCATGCAGTTTAACCATTTAACTCTGTTATCCAGCTTTTAGCAAGAAACAAAATATTTGTTTTCTTCAATGGGATATATAAACTTCTGCACCAAACCATCTAGCTTCTATCAGTGATCGTTCGTTTATTTATTTAAAGAACAAATAAGAGCAATTACAAGTGAGAGAAAGAAAAGAAGAGTGAGCACAGAATATCAGGTGGTTAATCAGTAGTCATGACTGTTGCAATAAGACAAAAGTTAAAGAGGCCAAAGACTCTGTTTCGTGAGCCACACAGAACTTCCTCCAAGCCTTGCCACCTCTTTTCTTACTACAATATAGAGTCGACAGATAGGATGAGAAAAATACTATAAGTGAAAGTGAAGTGACATACGGCCAAGTATGGTGACCCATACTCGGAATTCGTGCTCTGCATTTAACCCATCCAACGTGCACACAGACAGCAGTGAACACACACACACACACACACCGTGAACACACACACACACAGCAGTGAACACACACACACACAGCAGTGAACACACACACACCGTGAACACACACACACACAGCAGTGAACACACACACACACACACACCGTGAACACGCACACACCATGAACACACACCCGGAGCAGTGGGCAGCCATTTATGCTGCGGAGCCCGGGGAGCAGTTGGGGGTTCGGTGTCTTGCTCAAGGGCACCTCAGTCGTGGTATTGAGGGTGGAGAGAGCGCTGGACATTCACTCCCCCCACCTACAATCCCTGCCGGCCCGAGACTCGAACCCGCAACCTTTGGATTACGAGTCCGACTCTCTAACCATTAGGCCACTTCCCCCTCAAAGCTTTTATTTGAAAGTTACACTTTCAACTCATTGTCGCTTGGCAAAATGGTAAGCGTGGTTTTATGTAACATAAGCAACTTCATGTATGGGACCAAAAACACAAATCTTATCGATTGGCCAGTTGGTATTACAAAGGATTTTTAGAGATTGGAACAAAAAAAGGTGAGTGTTTGTGACAGTGAGAATAGAATTGTTTACAATTGTTGAATCAAATGCAAATGTTTATCACATAATTAGGCCACGACTTCCCCCTCAAATAAAAACTTTTAATATAAGCAAATAAATACAGAAGCAAAGCCTATAGTAAGCTGCCTACCTCGACAGCATTTAAAGAATCATGCTTGCTCTTGACATGTAGGTTTCATACAGGTTTTCAAAATATAGGCAAAAATATTATGCTCCCTTACAAGATGCCGTGTTCTGGACAAATTCTAAGGCAACATTACATGTTTCTACAGCAGGCAAGAAAATAAGTAAATGCTGATATTAGTATTAATAAATGCTTTAGAAGTCATTTTATTGTTATTTCTTGTTAACTAATGTTAACCTTGTTGTTAAGGTTAACATTGGAACCTTGAAGAGAAATGCTGATTATGAATATACTGTTATAGATATTACAATATGTATGCTAATATGTATGCTATTTTTACACTTAATAGGCTATCACGTGTTAACCTAGAAATGTTAACAACAATCAATTGTGAGTCAAATCTCACGTGAGGAGCACTATTTGCGTGTGCTGCCTATGAAGAGGGAAAATTAGTCAAAGAGAACAAGGAAAACATTACATACATATGCATAACTCCGGTAACACTTTAGAATAGGGAACATTTATTCACTATTTACTATGACTTTTCCCCTCAATAAATTCCTTATTTGCTGCTTATTAATAGTTAGTAAGGTAGTTGTTAAATTTAGGTATTGGGTAGGATTACGGATGTAGAAAAAGGTCATGTAGAATAAGGCATTAATATGTTTTTAATCACTACTAATAAATTTATAATATTCTAGTAATATGCATGCTAATAAGCAGCTAGTTAAGAGACCCTAAAATAAAATGTTACCATAACTCCTTTTAAGCTTCCTTTTCCTAATAGTGCTTGCTCAGGATGCAAACTGTTATACGCTTATTATCCACATATGGGTGGCTTTAATTAGAACATCATTCTGTGAGACACACCATGAGGTCCTGGAGCATCTACTGTCCTGAGGCTTGTGAAGCAGCACAATGTTCAATCATAGCTATTGAACACAGTCACATTGCTGATGGCAGTTCAGGGTCATAATTAATCATAGTGGAAAGACGTATGGCTGGAGTTTTGCTCCCCTGCATTTCATTCTGGATTTTAGGTTGCCGTGGAAGAAAGACTGAATGCTGATAAGGTAAGCATCGTTAAGCCAAGAAAATTGTGTGATAAACATTTGAATTTGATTCAGCAATTGTAAACAATTCTATTCTCACTGTCACAAACACTCACCTTTTTTTGTTCCAATCTCTAAAACTCCTTTGCAATACCAACTGGCCAATCGATAAGATTTGTGTTTTTGGTCCCATACATGAAGTTGCTTATGTTACATAAAACCACGCTTACCATTTTGCCAAGCGACAATGAGTTGAAAGTGTAACTTTCAAATAAAAGCTTTGAGGGGGAAGTGGCCTAATGGTTAGAGAGGTTCCCAACTCAATTTTCTAGTGACTGATTACATCAAAAATTTTCCATTTGGCCCAACTGAATTTCTGCTAACTGAATTTTATCAATTGTGGCAACATTCTGTTAACATTGGCTCAATGAGAAATAATATGTTGAGCCAATGGAAACATTTTGATGTAATCGGTCACTAGAAAAGTTGGGAGGTCTGAAATTTTTTACAATGAATGTCTTACCCCATTTTCACAAGAAGTGTGAACAAACAGAGGATGAATCATTGAGGAGACCTGCAGAAATGATAAGTGTGACCTGCAGAAATTAATCCTAAAACCAGGAAACAAGTTAGCATTTTGAACTTTCAGTAAGTGGGGTTTTTGAATGGCTTTAATTGCCTGAAACAAGGTCTGTGTTTAATACAAACTTGAGATATTTAACATGTGATTTCTTTAAGTTTTTAAGTGTCTTGATAAAGACGGATGCTAACAAGAAGCTAAACGGGACTACAGAGGTTGTTGGGGACATTAAACTCTATCAAGCGGAACAGGTAAACTCATCTATTAGTCCACTTTTACAGCCTTGTTGGGTTTTAACTCGCACTATTGAAAACTAATCTAACTCAAACTTCGGTAACACTTTAGTATAGGGACCAACTCTCACTATTAACTAGTTGCTTATTAGCATGCCTATTAGTATATTGGCTGTTTATTAGTACTTATAAAGCACATTCTTCATGATCAAATTCTACATCCTAATACCTAATCTTAACAGCTACATTACTAACTATTAATAAGCAGCAAATTAGGAGTTAATTGAGGGAAAAGTCGTAGTTATAATGGTTTGTTAATGGCAAGGATTGTGTTACGGGGCTGACGAGACGTGAGACGTGCGGATCCATGTGCAAAGCTTTATTATAAAACATGGTCATACAGGCAGGGTCGGGAGACAGCAAACAGGTATGGCAGAGGCAAGACAGAGCAATCCGTGGAGCAAGCGTGGGTCGATGATCGGCGAACAGTATCCAAAGGGGCAAGGCAGAGAGATAATCCAGGAACGAAAGCAATAATCCAAACGGGGAGCAAACAGAGTCCAAACGGCAAGGCGAAGGGTTAATCCAGGAAACACGGCCAGGGTCAGACACGGCAAGATAAACAAGACAAGACTAGGACTAGAACAATGGCTCTGTAAAGTTGCTATCGCTAGGTGAGTGATAAACGCTAACAATACTCGGCCATGAGCAAGAGCAAGTCCCAGGCTTAAATAGTGAGGTAGCGATTGTGAAATGATAATCAGGTGTGGGCGAGATAATGGTGAGCAGCTGTGCGTGTCGTCAGTGCAATGGATTGTGGGAAATGGAGTCCAGTGTTGTTGTGAGTGAAAAAGTCAATGTGGTGAACGGGTGACCTCTAGTGGTGGTTGACCGGGAGAGCATGGACCAGATTCGTGACATAGCCCCCCAAGGAGCAGCTTCCAGATGCTCCTATATAGTCCAGGAGGGCGGTGGAGCGGAGGTGGAACAGGCGAGACCAGAGCCCACCAGGGCGGAGCAGGCGAGACCAGAGCCCACCAGGGTGGAGCAGGCGAGACCAGAGCCCACCAGGGCGGAGCAGGCGAGACCAGAGCCCACCAGGGCGGAGCAGAAAACCACTACGGCGGGGCAGATGACCAGACCGGAACAGAGGACCGCCACGGCGGAGCAGATGACCACCAGACCCGAGCATAAGACCACCACGGCGGGGCAGACAACCACCAGACCCAAGCAGAAGACCACCATGGCAGGGCAGAGGACCACCACAGGGAGGCAGACAGGGCAGGAACCCATGACAGAGACTGGGATCTGGGGAGAACAAGGACAGACAGCACAGAGAGAGCAGAGACAGACAACACTGAGAGAGTCCTTGTTGCAGGGCAGGACGGGACCAGAGTGCACCTGGGCGAAGCAGGAGAGCCCCAGAACCAGACAGCTGACCACCACTGCTGAGCAGACAAAGCCGGAGCCCACCAGTGTGGCGGAGACTGGGTAGAGAATCCCCACAGTAGAGTGGACTGGTCAGGAAGCCAGGGCAGGATCAGGGATCTGGGGAGAGCAGAGACAGACACCACAGGGAGAACAGAGACAGACAACACAGAGAGAGTCTTCATGGTCTCAGGAGCTGGGACCGGGCAGGTCGAGAGCTCGTAAACGGTCTCCATGGCTGTGGCAGGACAGGAGGAGGATATGCAGACGGCCTCCATTGCCGTGACTGGGCATGATGAGGATTCACAGACGGCCTCCTTGGCCGTGACAGGACAGGGCGTCAGTTCACAGACGGCCTCTTTGGCCGTAACAGGACAGGGCGTCAGTTCACAGACGGCCTCTTTGGCCGTGACAGGGCGTGAGTTCACAGACGGCCTCCATAGCCGTGACAGGGCAGGGCAAGGATTTGCAGACGGCCTCTATAGCCATGACAGGACAGGGCATGAGTTCACAGACGGCCTCTTTGGGGCGCTCTGGAGGAGCGGGCACTTGAGGGCGCTCTGGAGGAGCGGACACTTGGGGATCGGGAACGGCACTCCTGGCCGTGACTGGAGAACAGGATTCTCGGGGATCTGGATCGGCACTTCCGGCCGTGACTGGAGAACTGGATTCGGGATCGGCACTCCTGGCCGTAGTTTGAGAACTGGATTCGGGATCGGCACTCCTGGCCGTGACATGAGAACTGGATTCTCGGGATTCGGGATCGGCACTCCTGGCCGTGGCTTGAGAACTGGATTCTCGGGATACGGGTGTAGGTGCCACCACTTCGAGAGGTTCTGCAGCCGAAGCCGCCACCTCTGGACGCACTGGAGCAGACTCGTGAACAGGAGAGGCCTCAGGAGCACAGTGTGCAGCCCACACACTCAAAATGGCGACCGCCATAATGGGAAGCACTGAGGTCAGGGGAACAGTCTCTGTAACAGCCAGGGTTGAGGCCCTGGGAATGCCAGCTACTCGCACCGACATCAGTGGTGGGTCCATCACACTGGATATCAGAACTCGAAGGACTGACCTTGAATCTGTGGTAACAGCCTCTGGCAGTTCGGCGGAGACGTGAGCAGACTCTGGCTTGACGTGAGCAGACTCTGGCTTGACGTGAGCAGACTCTGGCTTGACAGCGATGACATGAAGGGGTGTTGTTGTTACCGCCATTTCGCGAGTGAGTGCGGTGTCGCGTTCCTCTGCGACACCCACAGTGAACGGAGAGCCCACACACAGCAAAGCATAGTCCATAAATTTACTGAGAGATGAACAGGGACCCTCGCGGATTAACTGTGACCGGAGCGGCTGATTAACGCCCTCACAAAAAAAATCTATGAGAGCACAGTCCGGCAGATCAGAAAAATAGGCGAGGTCTAAGTACTCCTGAATATAATCCTCGAGCGGTCGCGAGCCCTGCTCGAGTGTTAATAACAGTCGTGCAGAGTCCATACCTGGCCAATGTCCTCTTGAAAAGCCGCTGGATCCTTGTGTGGCCGAGTATTCTGTTACGGGGCTGACAAGCATGGGTCGATGATCGGCGAACAGTATCCAAAGGGGCAAGGCAGAGAGATAATCCAGGAACGAAAGCAATAATCCAAACGGGGAGCAAACAGAGTCCAAACGACAAGGCGAAGGGTTAATCCAGGAAACACGGGCAGGGTCAGACACGGCAAGATAAACAAGGCAAGACTAGGACTAGAACAATGGCTCTGTAAAGTTGCTATCGCTAGGTGAGTGATAAACGCTAACAATACTCGGCCATGAGCAAGAGCAAGTCCCAGGCTTAAATAGTGAGTGAGTGATTGTGAAATGATAATCAGGTGTGGGCGAGATAATGGTTAACAGCTGTGCGTGTCGTCAGTGCAATGGATTGTGGGAAATGGAGTCCAGTGTTGTTGTGAGTGAAAAAGTCAATGTGGTGAACGGGTGACCTCTAGTGGTGGTTGACCGGGAGAGCATGGACCAGATTCGTGACAGATTGGACCTTAATGTATAACCAAACATTCTGAGTCGTTGGAAGCTTTGTGCATGTCATGTGACCATGGTGTAGTTGGTTTATAGCTAACGTTTTTTTTTTTTTTACTTCTGGCAATTTTCTGAATTGTACTTCAAATTTCATAAAAGTTGTGGTCATTTGTGAGGTTTATCTTGATGAGAATCATAACGTTTGTCAGTCACAGAGCTTATTTTCTGCAGTAATCTAAAAGCCAATGGAAAAATCCAACTGGGTTTTAGTTGTTTTAATGGAATTGTTGACATAAATGAACTGGTGATCTTTTTTTAACCAGTTAATTGAAGCAAACTGTCCAAAACAACAACTTTTCAGAAAAGAATCAGACTTACAGACTTACCATCACTGCAACACTAATGAATAAGAAGAACAAAAGAAAGAAAGCCAGAAATCCCTGTGCCAATTTTCTTCACTTAAACTTTTTTTCAATCAAATGTCCACCTTTGTCAAAGATTAACCCTATTTTCCTCGGATTTTAGATGTTACTCCACTCTCATATGTTTGCTATGAATATGAATTTGGAAAAAGCTGTTTTGAATCACTTTTATGCTTTTCTGAGGTCAAAAAGACTCATGTTGGGGCCTTGGAATATTTTCTTATGGGGGCAAAAAGGTTGAGAACCACATCATCTTCAGGAAAAATACATTATTTTAATGTTGTTTTTTTAATCCTTTCCCCAACTAAACTAAAAGACAAATACAGAGTTAGAGAAGAAAGAACTATACAGGAGGCTTAATTTTATATATTTGGTTATTTTGTAGTGATGATATATAGTACCTACATCGCCCTAAAGAACTGCTTAAGACCTGCTGATGAACCAATTTTTTTGTGTGTGTTTATAGATCAGAATTATAGAGACTTGGGATTGGCAACCAGCCCATGACCTAGCATTTGCACAACAAAAAATACACACAATAACTTAGCAACTACATTGCAACACAATGAAATTGTTGTGGTGAATTTGTAATTTCATTTCTTTTGTGTGTGTGACTTAAATAACTAGTCTTGGGTCTAAGGATAATGTGACCTGCTGTCTTTGAGAAGCAATGAAGATTGTAAAAATAAACAGTGAGTGAGGATGCTTAGCTAATGTCCTTTCTCTGTCTCATTTTCTCTTCCTCGCATTCTACTTTCAACCATCTGTGTTGGGTCCAGGTGTAGCGGCCTGATTCCACGGGGTGTCATCGTATGGTAAATGCTCGCTTTGGACCTCCTGGTGACTGAATTAGCCCTGTGTATATGGCCCATTGGTGTCAGGTGTGAGGTCATTATACCGCCACACATGGATGGGACAGGTGTCTGAGAGGCTTTACACCACGATTAGGTAGCAATAATGAGCCCTATTCTCTCTGTACCAAAGCCTCCTGTGTGTGTGTGAGAGCGCATGTAGAGAACTCCAGCTGGGACCCACAAACACACATACACATGCACCAGCTCAGGGAGAGCACACAAACACCTGATAGATGCATGCTGGGAGCTTCATTACCCCTCAAACAAAGGACACAAGACAATTTTAGAAGCATGGGTGCATCCCACACAGGCGAACCGTCCATATGATAGGAACGGCTCTGGGGCCAATGAGGATATTATGCCAAGAAACTGAGAGAGTGAAGATTCCAGGTGCTATTAGCTCATTTGGTCCTATTAGAGACTATTTAAAGGCTACTGTGAAGGGTTTGGTTTATCCTCATGGACAGAGTTAATATGTCCTAGTTCTCCAGCTACTATAAAACATAGTCATTTGTTTAATACCTTTCAAAATAAATTGACGTGAGGCCCAGATGTCATCTTCAGGATGAATGTGTCTCACATTCTAGACATGACGTATGAACAAAACAGTGGGATACCAGAAATATTGGTAGCATGAAGTTGGCAGAAAATCTCATTTTAAGAGCCAAGTTTTTATACGTGCAACATATAAATTTGTTTAGCAGTCCTGCTTACTTATGTTACTGCCCCAATTTTCTGCCTTTTGGGGGCAGGTCGACATTGAAATGTGATTGGCTGGAGACTTGTTAATTGGTTAATTTGTGGGTGGACGGTATAAAAGTTTGTTTTAGTTTCCAGAGAAGTCCTCAGCTCCAACGTGTTCCCTTCTTCTTATTTTCCCTTTATTGTTTAATAAACAATACATGGTGCTTTCTTTGTATCTTCTAATTTTCCTTTGTAAATAAATAATTGTATCATTCAAATACTTTGTTTGCGTGTGTGTGATCCTCTTTATGTGACGGTCAGGAACGACCTGGCCGTGACACGTAGTCATGTGCCCATGGAAAGAAAATTTTCACTTTTGTATTCAATATAAGTAACGCTTTATTTTGAAAACAATTCTCACTATTACGTAGCAAGCATATTACAAGCATATTGGCTGTTTATTAGTCTTTAAAACCACTCAGAACACCAATACCTTGTCAACCGCCCACAATGATCTAGCGCTGTTTTGTTGGACCAGTCTTTAGAGTAGATTTTTAAAATATGGAAAAATCTTGCGTAAAAAGTTAGGATGTATAAGAATACATTTTACCTAAGCACCAGGTGTTTTATACAAATGAGCAATGTTAAAGAAGCTACTTTGAAGATATAGCTTGTCAAGCTACAAGCTAATAATAATTTGTAGTTAAGAGATAACTACCTGTATAATAAGAACAATATTTATAACGGTAGTGTCCTCACCAACTATTTGCTACAAACAACATAGAGCTAACTACACTGAATATACTTAAGGGGGGAATATGTTTTCATAAATGTACCGATATGATATAGTTAATAATTTCACAGGAGTCATATTTTTTTCCGGCACAAATAAAATGGACTCTTTTCACAGACTGTGATGATGCGTTTACACAATTATTAACATAGTAAATCTAGCCATGTATGCTGCCTGTGTGTTTCTAATACAAACAGCTGAGGGAGTGACGAAAAATTTGACATCTTTCTTTTGACCAACATAAGCTACATACATACTATATATAAAATATACATATATAATAGCAAAAGAAAAAATCCACAATACCAATTCTTTGACTTTTGAGAAAAGTCAATCGCTATGAGATAAAGAAAAAAAAATATTACATATATATATATTATTTTATTTTTCATCTCTTAGAAAGTCTTGGAAAGTCTTAGAACTTCCTTGGTGTTTCCATTCACCACTACTGAAGTTTACCCAACTATGATGACTTCTGCTTCTGAGAACCCTAGAAATGTGAAAATGGTCCAAATTGGGTTTTGTATATAGTATACAGTGGGGCAAATAAGTATTTGATACACTGCAGATTTTTCAAGTTTTCACACTTACAAAGAATGGAGAGATCTGTAATTTTCATCATAGGTACACCTCAACTGTGAGAGACAGAATATTTAATAAAATCCAGAAAATCACATTGTATGATTTTTGAATAATTAATTTCCATTTTATTGCATGAAATAAGTATTTGATACAATAGAAGAATAGAACTTAACATTTGGTACAGAAACCTTTGTTTACAATTACAGAGGTCAGACGTTTCCTGTAGTTCTTGACCAGGTTTGCACACACTGCAGCAGGGATTTTGGCCCACTCCTCCATACAGGTCTTCTCCAGATCTCTCAGGTTTTGGGGCTGTCGCTGGGCAAAGCGGCGTTTCAGCTCCCTCCATAGATTTTCTATGGGGTTCAGGTCTGGAGACTGGCTAGGCCACTCCAGGACCTTGAAATGCTTCTTACGGAGCCACTCCTTAGTTGCCCTTGCTGTGTGTTTGGGGTCATTGTCATGCCGGAAGACCCAGCCATGACCCATCTTCAATGCTCTTACTGAGGGAAGGAGGTTGTTGCCCAAAATCTCACGATACATGGCCCCATCCACCCTCTCCTCAATACGGTGCAGTCGTCCGGTCCCCTTTGCAGAAAAGCACCCCCATGCTTCACGGTTGGGATGATGTTCTTGGGATTGTACACATCCTTTTTCCTCCAAACACGGCGAGTGGAGTTTATACCAAAAAGTTATATTTTGGTCTCTTCTGACCACATGACCTTCTCCCATGCCTCCTCTGGATCATCCAGATGGTCTTTGGCAAACTTCAGACGGGCCTGTACATGTACTGGCTTGAGCAGGGGTGCAGGATTTTAATCCATGACGGTGTAGTGTGTTACTAATGGTAACCGTTGAGACTGTGGTCCCAGCTCTCTTCAGGTCATTGACCAGGTCCTCCCGTGTAGTTCTAGGCTGATCCCTTACCTTTCACAGGATCATTGATACTCCACGAGGCGAGATCTTCCATGGAGCCCCAGTCCGAGGGAGATTGACAGTCATCTTGAATTTCTTCCATTTTCTAATAATTGCGCCAACAGTTGTTGCCTTCTCACCAAGTTGTATGCTTATTGTCCTGTAGCCCATCGCAGCCTTCTGCAGGTCTACAATTTTGTCCTTAGACAGCTCTTTGGTCTTGCCCATAGTGGAGAGGTTGGAGTCTGATTGATTGAGTGTGTGAACAGGTGTCTTTTACACAGGTAACGAGATCAAACAGGTGCAGTTAATACAGGTAATGAGTGGAGGATAGGAGGGCTTCTTAAAGACAAACTAACAGGTCTGTGAGAGCCAGAATTCGTGCTGGTTGGTAGGTGATCAAATACGTATTTCATGCAATAAAATGGAAATTAATTATTCAAAAATCATACAATGTGATTTTCTGGATTTTTTTTTTAGATTCTGTCTCTCACAGTTGAGGTGTACCTACAATGAAAATTACAGATCTCTCCATTCTTTGTAAGTGGGAAAACTTGAATCGGCAGTGTATCAAATACTTATTTGCCCCACTCGTACAGTGAGTCATTTTCATGATATTGTTCAAAAGAAATTAATTAGGGCAAAAAAAGTGCATGTGCAAAGCAAATTTAAAGTTTGTTGCTTCCCATCCTAAACACTGCAGATGATTTAACATGACTCAATTTGTGAGAAAAAAGGGACACAAAAAAGTAAGATTGACCGCTTTTTAAAAGTTTAACAAGTTGGCATAAAATGAAATTTTAAAATGAGTGCATCTTATTGTTAAAGATGAATCCATGCCTCTCTCTGGTGACGTATGGTGGACTTCTCCAATCATTTAGTCGGCTTAAACCATGTCCCTTTCTTACAGCTACAAAGCAACTAAGTCCCCCTTCTACATTTTTTTTTTCTTTTTTGATAATCCATTTCACTTGGGTGTACGTCACAATACGGAAAAATAGATTTTTACTGATTCTGTTTCATCACGACTTTAACACCCGTAAAAAAAGTGACAGCAACCACAACAAAGCACAAGACATTAACCTTGGCATCTCACCTCAATCTATCCTTACCGACACGATGCATTATTGCTTTGAATGTGATCTGCATGATGTCCAGCTGTAGCATTGTGTCTGTCTGTATGCATAACAGGGACTTGTTTATGTGCTCGTATGATTGGGTGAATTCATTTCCTAAGGACCACTTCCCATCAAGTGATCTGAAACTCTTTAGCCCAGAATGAGAGAGCACTCCTGCACACATTGGTTAGTTAGTCTGCGTATGTGCTATTATCATTGTTATAAACACTTCTCAGAGCTCCACTCCACCAGAGTGCACAGAGCCTCAGATTGTTTGTATGCGTGTGTGCGTTTGTGTTTATTTGCGTCTCTCAACAGCCTCACCACCCTCTTCCGCTCTGCCTGTGCCGCGCGCCACTAATATAACACAACATTAGCATAGTGTTTGATGTTGAGTTAGAAGACGTTTAGGCGCACCGTGTTTAACAACTGTGTCAAGTGTTTGCACCGTCTACATGCTTCAATAACAACATCAAACAATACACAGTCACCGCAATGTTCCCGGTGCAGGAGCTGTTAGCTTTGTCTCCTCCATCTACGCCCTCTGAGGAAGAAATGGCCTCAGAGTGCAATGAATAATAAAGGACAAATCTCTACGCCAACAGGGACCTCCATTACGGGCCAGAGGAAGACGGCACACTCGGAGCGGCCCGCTGCAGGGAGCAGCATTCATCAGATTCTACCTTCCCCATTTTATTTGTGTATCTGCTCTTCCTTCTTCAGTCAGATAAAAAGAGCCATCGGGTGGACAGGCCAAGTCTGATGAATACAGGAGGAGGAGGAGGGTGGGAGATTAGAGGCCTGGAGAGAGAGAGAGAAAGAGCTCACTGGAAAACGAAAGATAAGCAGAAAGAGGTGAACAGGAACACTTGTCACTGCAGATGTTGGCCTTGATTTCGACGAGAGGGAGGGAAGATGTTCGCTAGTGTGGCTGGACATAATGCAGCGCCCAAAAGTGTAAGGTCCTCTTCGCAGAACTCTGTGACAGCACTGTTCCCTAAAGATATGGAGTAACATGTTCATAAGGTCAGCAGACCAACAGCACTTCTTCTGCCAAATATTAAAGGAATGTTCTGGATTCAATACAAGTTAAGGTCAATCAACGGCATTTGGGGCAATGTTGTTTACCACA
Source organism: Barbus barbus (assembly GCF_936440315.1). NCBI lineage: Eukaryota > Metazoa > Chordata > Actinopteri > Cypriniformes > Cyprinidae > Barbus > Barbus barbus. Next base: position 10,480,004 of record NC_136740.1, read on the forward strand.
AAAATAAATTTGACTAGAAGAAGAAGAAAAGTCAGGGTTGATGAAATCCAGTCAGTTTAATGTGTCCAATATCAAGGCGTTCTAAATCTGTTGAACACAAAAGAAGATATTTTGCATACTAGTTGACTAGTTCATGTTGCATATGCAGCCAATGAACTTGCTGCTTTGCATTTAAATGGCCGTTTATCATTCACTAGAGCAGTTCGCAGCATCCTTTCAGTGTTACTCTGAAACCCCCCACCTTCCCCAGCTCCACCTGTATAGATCTGTTACGGGTTAATATATGCTACTTGTGCAGCAGTAGTAGGTCTTAAATACTCACAGCACCGTATCGGCGTATGTATTGACCGTAGCAAGTTACTGTTCTTGCTTTGCAGCTGCACCAGCTATAATCTACAACAACAGCAGCAGCAATTCAGCAGCATTGCAGATCTATTCCGCCAAAACCGAATAGCATATTAACCCTGTCATATACATTACCATACTAAACTCTTCCAAGAGTTGACATGATAGAAATTTGGTGAAGCCAACTGAATGAAGCCACCTTCCACATATCATATGTATTTTCTTTCAGCTGAAAATAGTTCTAATTTATTCACCCTGTCACTAGAAATCATAATAAAAATGGAAAAGGAAACCAAAAGGAGGTATTGTCAAAATGTTGTTTCCTTATGATGACAATGTATGGTGATCTCTGGAGTTCAAAATTTGCAAGAAGAATGGATGAATTTAATGAATCAGGTAAGCCACTTATTGAGACAATTTCTAAATTATTAAAAATATTTTTCCTTATCTTGCCTAGAGCATCAATGCAGCAAGGACAGCCACTGGTGACTCCTCAAAAAACAAAAAAGCATAATATTTTACACATATATTGTGTATAACATCATATATAGAATGCATACAAGTTAATTAATATATCAGTAGCCTAATATCAAGGATTTAAAATTGAGATCTGTAACCCTCGGACACTTTTGTTCATGGAATAAACAAATTATGGCTAACTGCTAATAATGTGTTTCCACAATGGCAACTGAAAATTGCATTTGCATGATGCTGCATCCACACCACTAGGTGTCAGTAGAAATCAAAGACCACTGTCATATCCGCCAGCACATCATAAGTGAAAAATTAGCGACTCATCATTGAGAGTCATTTTCTCACTTGCTTGGGAATGAGAATAAAACCAGTGTGCGATCATGAAATACGACTGCAGGTGCGTTCCAACTGCCATGTCTATTTAGCCTTCGTTTCTGCATATCCGTGTGCGTGCCACTGACATGTCCTCAAAGTGGCACAAGGAGATGGTGGTGCCCTTTATGATATGAAGAGCAGGGAAAAGGTTATTCGCCAGAGGTTGATATGTGTCAATCACCCTTTGGAGGCTGTTTGCTGTCACTGCCTCCGCCGCCGCATACACTCTGATAATGCTCCAAATATCAGGTGAGAGGAGAGAGAGCTGGCAGAAAAGAGATTGCCTGACCTTATTGTTTGCCTTCGTCTCCTCTTTGTTCTTCACAAATAAAGGTTTTTTAATAAACTGAAAAGGTCCTCCGCCACAGCCTGGGGAACCAATGAAAGGGAGCACTGAGGTATGGCACAATGTGGCAGCACAGAAAGAAGCAGCTCATCAGAAAATAACAAAGGTGCAAGTTAAAGATAAGGCTGCTGTCAGAGATTAATCCCACCAGCCTTGATTGTTTTCTTTAATACCGGCCCTGCTACGGCAAGCGATAAGTTTGCTGAGTAATTTAGTTTTTTCCCTATTTTTCTTTTTTTTTTGCTAGAATAGGAGGCAACAGAGAAGGATAGGACAGGAAATAATATTCAGGTGTGCCTAGTAATTGATTTTCTCTTTTTCCTCCCTCTCTCTCCCTCTTACTTTCCACCAAATAAAATGAAAGCCAAAAGTGCTTTTTTCCGCCCCTCACTTTCTCCACAGATTAATAAACTTGCTTTATTCAAACCATTAAAGGATAAAGAGACTGGCTTGCAAGGCATTTTTTGCGGGGGAATTTTTTTAAAGCAAACTGAAAGCAGACCACCGTCAGATGATATGACAAGCTTGAGGTGATTTTAGGTAAAGGATAAAAGACTATCTCTTTGTGATGAACGTGGCTCAGATGGTGTTAATTAATTACAGTATTGATGAAGAGAGAAGAAACTGAGATGATAAATTTGCCTTGTGTCTGACTGAATAACTCAAAAAACTCTGCTTTGAATAATAAAAAAAAAGGTTTGAGTTAGCAGAATATCAACATTTTTAGTAATAAAAAGTCATGCTATATTGTCAGCTTTCCAGGTTTTTCACTCTTATTACACAGCTTTTCGCAAAACCTCATTCTGATTTGCCATTTGTGGAATTCAGCCTTCATATCCACTACAGATCAAATGTTTGGGGTCAGAAAAAACACTTTTTTCAGCAAGGATGAATTAAAGGTCAAATGTGACATTAAAAACTTACTATTTTTCAAAAAATGTATATTACAAATAAATGTTCAAAAGAATCCAAAAAAAACATGCATCGTGGTTTCCATAAAATTATTAAGCAGCACAACTATTTACAAGATTGATAATAATAAAAATAATTTTTTTCTTAGCAGCAAACCTGAATATTATAATGATTTCCGTAGAATCACGTGACACTGAAGACTAAAATTATAATAGATGCTAAAAAATAAATATTGTAAACAGATTAATTTAAATTGCAACAATACTTCATAATATTACTGTTTTTACTGCAAATAAGTGCAGCCTTGGTGAGCATAAGTGTTACGGGGCTGACGAGACGTGAGACGTGCGGATCCATTTGCAAAGCTTTATTAAACAACATGGTCAAGACAGGCAGGATCAATCAACAGCAGACAGGTATGGCAAGGGCAAGACAAAGCAATCCGTGGAGCAAGCGTGGGTCAGCGATCAGCAAACAGTATCCAAAGGGGCAAGGCAGAGAGATAATCCAGAAGAGAGAGCAATAATCCAAACGGGGAGCGAACAGAGTCCAAACGGCAAGGCGAAGGGTTAATCCAGGAAACACGGGCAGGGTCAGACACGGCAGGAAAACAAGGCAAGACTAGGACTAGGATAATGGCTCTGTAGAGTTGCTATCGCTTGGGGAGTGATATACGCTAACAATACTCGGCCGTGAGCAAGAGCAATCCCAGGCTTAAATAGAGTGATGGTGATTGTGAAATGGTGATCAGGTGTGTGTGATGAGTGAATGGTGACAGCTGATCTGTGCAATGCATAGTGGGAAGTGGAGTCCAATGTGTTGTGTAGTGTGAAAAGTCCATGTGGTGAACGGGTGACCTCTGGTGGTGAATGAGTGGAAGTGCATGGCCAGGATTCGTGACATAGCCCCCCCCCAAGGAGCGGCTTCCAGACGCTCCTAAACAATCCAGGAGGGCGGTGGCGCGGAGGCGGAGCAGGGGGAGGGACGGAGGGCCAGGTCCTTGAGGAAGAACCGGCAGAGCAGGAAACCAGGGCGGAGCCAGAGGCCAGGTCAGGACCGACAGAGCAGAGGCCCACCAGGGCGGAGCAGACGGCACGGGAGCCCACCAGGGCGAAGTAGATGGGACCGGAGCCCACCATGGCGGAGCAGACGGGACCGGAGCCCACCAGGGCGGAGCAGACGGGACCGGAGCCCACCAGGGCGGAGCAGACGGGACCGGAGCCGAGCAGAAGACCACCACGGCAGGGCAGACGACCACCAGACCCGGGCAGAAGACCCCCATGACGGAGCAGACGACCACCAGACCCGAGCAGAAGACCACCACGGCGGAGCAGACGACCACCAGACCCGAGCAGAAGACCACCACGGCGGAGCAGACGACCACCAGACCCGAGCAGAAGACCACCACGGCGGAGCAGATGACCACCAGACCCGAGCAGAAGACCACCATGGCGGGGCAGACGACCACCAGACCTGGGCAGAAGACCCTAGCCAGGAAGCAGACTGGGCAGGAAACCATGGCAGAGTCTGAGATCTGGGGGAAACAGAGACAGACAACACAGGGAGAGCAGAGACAGACAACACTGGGAGAGTCTTCGTTGCAGGGCAGGACGGGACCAGAGCCCACCAGTGTGGCGTAGACAGGGCAGAGTATCTCCACGGCAGAGCGGACTGGTCAGGAAGCCATGACAGGATCAGGGATCTGGGGAGAACAGAGACAGACACCACAGAGAGAGTCCCCATGGTCACAGGAGCCGTGACCGAGCAGGTCGAGAGTTCATGGACGGTCTCTATGGCTGTGGCAGGACAGGGCGAGAGCTCACAGACGGCCTCTTTAGCCGTGACAGGACAGGGCGAGAGCTCACAGACGGACTCTTTAGCCGTGACAGGGCAGGGCGAGGATTCGCAGACGGCCTCTTTAGCCGTGACAGGACAGGGCGAGAGCTCACAGACGGCCTCTTTAGCCGTGACAGGACAGGGCGAGGGTTCACAGACGGCCTCTTTAGCCGTGACAGGACAGGGCGAGAGCTCACAGACGGCCTCTTTAGCCGTGACAGGACAGGGCGTGAGCTCACAGGAACGGCCTCCATGGCCGTGACAGGGCAGACCGTAAGTTCAGGAACGGCCTCCATGGCCATGACAGGGCAGACCATGAGGTCAGGAACGGCCTCCGTGGCCGTGACAAGGCAGACCATGAGTTCAGGAACAGCCTCCGTGGCCGTGACAGGGTAGACAGTGACGTCAGGAACGGCCTCCATGGCCGTGACAGGGCAGACCATGAGGTCAGGAACGGCCTCCGTGGCCGTGACAAGGCAGACCGTGAGTTCAGGAACAGCCTCCGTGGCCGTGACAGGGTAGACAGTGACGTCAGGAACGGCCTCCATGGCCGTGACAGGGCAGACCATGAGGTCAAGAACGGGTGCCACCACTTCGGGAGGTTCTGCAGCGGAAGCCACCACCTCTGGAGGCACTGGAGCAGACTCGTGGACAGGAGAGGCCTCAGGAGCACAGTGTGCAGCCCACACACTCAAAATGGCAACCGCCATAACGGGAAGTACTGAGGTCAGGGGAACAGTCTCTGTAACATACAGGGTTGAGGCCCTGGGAATGCCAGCTACTCGCACTGACATCAGTGGTGGGTCCATCACACTGGATATCAGACAGGGAACTTGAAGGACTGACCTTAAATCCTTGGGTGTGACAGACTCTGGCTGGAGCACTGTGACGTGGTGTGACTCTGGCTTGACAGCGGAGACGTGAGCAGACTCTGGCTTGACAGCGGCGACGTGAGCAGACTCTGGCTTGACAGCGGCGACGTGAGCAGACTCTGGCTTGACAGCGGCGACGTGAGCAGACTCTGGCTTGACAGCGGCGACGTGAGCAGACTCTGGCTTGACAGCGGCGACGTGAGCAGACTCTGGCTTGACAGCGGCGACGTGAGCAGACTCTGGCTTGACAGCGGCGACGTGAGCAGACTCTGGCTTGACAGCGGCGACGTGAGCAGACTCTGGCTTGACAGCGACGACGTGAGCAGACTCTGGCTTGGCAGGCATGACGTGAAGGGGTGCTGTTGCTGCCGCCATTTTGTGAGTGAGTGAGGTGTCGCGTTCCTCCGCGACACCCACAGTAAAAGAGGAGCCCACACACAGTAAAGCATAGTCCATAAATTGACTGAGAGATGAACGGGGACCCTCGCGGATTAACCTTGACCGGAGCGGCTGATTAATGCCTTCACAAAAGTCAATAAGTGCGTAGTCCGGCAGATCAGAAAAATAGGCGAGGTCTAAGTACTCCTGAATATAATCCTCGAGCGGTCGCGAGCCCTGCTCGAGGGTTAATAACAGTCGTGCACAGTCCATACCTGGCCAATGTCCTCTTGAAAAGCCGCTGGATCCTTGTGTGGCCGAGTATTCTGTTACGGGGCTGACGAGACGTGAGACGTGCGGATCCATTTGCAAAGCTTTATTAAACAACATGGTCAAGACAGGCAGGATCAATCAACAGCAGACAGGTATGGCAAGGGCAAGACAAAGCAATCCGTGGAGCAAGCGTGGGTCAGCGATCAGCAAACAGTATCCAAAGGGGCAAGGCAGAGAGATAATCCAGAAGAGAGAGCAATAATCCAAACGGGGAGCGAACAGAGTCCAAACGGCAAGGCGAAGGGTTAATCCAGGAAACACGGGCAGGGTCAGACACGGCAGGAAAACAAGGCAAGACTAGGACTAGGATAATGGCTCTGTAGAGTTGCTATCGCTTGGGGAGTGATATACGCTAACAATACTCGGCCGTGAGCAAGAGCAATCCCAGGCTTAAATAGAGTGATGGTGATTGTGAAATGGTGATCAGGTGTGTGTGATGAGTGAATGGTGACAGCTGATCTGTGCAATGCATAGTGGGAAATGGAGTCCAATGTGTTGTGTAGTGTGAAAAGTCCATGTGGTGAACGGGTGACCTCTGGTGGTGAATGAGTGGAAGTGCATGGCCAGGATTCGTGACAATAAGAGACCTCATATTAATTTTAAAATATTTTCGCAGTGTTGCAAGGCCAGTTGTTTTGTACATTGTATTTGTTCATTTTGTTTTAGCTAACCTTAGATAAATATACTTGAATGTATTTGAAATACATTTATTTAATCCTAAGCATACTACATATACATTTTTATATTTATGTACTTAATAAAATACACTGCAATTGTGCTTTTAGTACACTAAACTGGTATACTCAAAGTCTGCTAAATTGAAAGAACTAATTTTGTACCTAATGCATTTTAATTGTGTAAAAGTAGTGCTGAAGTCCAATTAAAGACAGACTTAGTATATTTGATTGTGCTAATGTGGAACTATTGCAAGTATACTTCAGGGACACTTTAAATAACTTGCATTATATGACTGATATTATTCAAAGATCATACAATCCTCATCAATAGTGATAAACCATTTCAGACTTAATATTAGTAGTATGCCAAATTAAGTTTAACTGTAATTTTTATATCAGTAAGTCTAGAGTTATCTGTCAGTAAATGTGTTTACAGTTTTGAACTATACTTAGTATGAAATAAAAGTATTTTAAATATATTACTTTTTTATAGGGAAACTTTAAGATAATACATAGTTTTGAAAGAATTTCAACTCATCTCTACATATGTCCATGTATTTATTTATTTATCAGATTCAATTTGCAAAAATGACTGGCAGACTGTACATTACTATGATAGAATGCCTTTCTCATCTAACAGAGACAATCTAGAATCATCATCTCTAGAATTCTAGAATTCTGAGCACTTGAAAATGCCTGACAATCGCAGAGCTCAAGCTGAGCTGCGTCTGTGTTTGTTCAGTCTAGCAGAGTGGTGGTCTCGCTAATGGACATCCGTCTTAGTGACAACTGCCATCCAAATGAGCACTGCCAGATCTTGACATGCGTTGACATAATCAGCCTCAGGGTGAAGTGAACTCTGGGAAACCGGCAGGCATGGGGCCCTGAGTGCATCTTTCATTTCTCATGCTATCTCTACAGCGACACACATAAATTCTTCCTCTGTTCACAATGCATCAGTGAATCTGCTTATTAATATCTACAGCCTTCTTTTATTTGTCCCTTATTGTCTCTCTATCTCTGTATCTCTCTCTTTCTCTGCTGCCTTCCCAGTATCTCCAAGGCTCTCCTGAAGATGGACTCACTCCAGGGCTGTTTTTCCAATTACAGAGTTCCCTCTGCAATGAAGGTCATCACAATTAAAGCACCATTTAGCTTCTCCCAGTCAAAAGCACAGAATAGCGGATGCGACTGTGCCGAGTGACCGCTGGATTGTCATTGCAGCCCACTCAAGTGGCTCTTTCATGGCTGCAGGCAAATGCATTAGAAAAAACCTGAAGATTAGCTGTGGGCGAACTGAAAAGACATCTTGGAAAGAGAAAAAGCTTTCAAAATCAATATTAGCTAGCATCTATTATGCACTCAGCAGCGGGTTGTATAGTCTTGTATGGCAGCGCTGATGGAAAGTGGAGGGAGCTGTGTAGACTCTACTGTATATTACATTTCTCTATTATCACCATTACAGATAAACTCAAATGGATGTACTCAGAGTACTCAAGAGGTGAGGGCACAATCTTCTCTTCTAATTTTCTGCAGCATGATGGAAATCATAGAAAATGCCTCTATATTATTTTGCAACCGTGAATGTTAATCAAAAAGTGTACCGTTTGCATTGTCTTTGTCATTCTCACCCACATAGCCTATTCCTTTGTCTCTGTGTGTGTGTGTATTAAGTCCTTTGTGTAGTGTTTGCATTTATCTTTATTCACATAACTGTGTTGCGGAAAAAATGAAAAAATAAAAAATCACTGATCCTCATATCCTTATTTCCTGTAGCATATTTACCGAGCCTCTGCGCTGTGTGTTTGGAGCAGATGGTGAGGGACTAAAGCTCCATGGTGGAGGGAAGGCATCTAATTGCTTTAAGTAAATCGATACGGGACTGCAGCTAGCAGCAATCCCTCACTCTACATCAGCCTCTCACTGCAATTACCACATTGATTGGCCACTGCTAATTGAAGACCTAAATATATATATATAAATATATACAGTATATATATATATGTGTGTGTGTGTGTGTGTGTGTGTGTGTGTGGTTGTGTCTGTGTCATGCAGATCTATACATTGTCTTGAACACTGTTTTGATATCAACATGTTTTTATTCTGAATTCAAATTCATTTCGATATTTTTGAGAGGCATAAAATCATAAAGTAATAAACGTCAGGGTGATACAACAGTCCTTATATCATATTTATATAAAAAAGACTCATAAAAAGAATAATTTTAAAAGGAAAACCCTATTAAGTAATTATCTTTTATCTTCGTTTTAATGTAATATTCATGATTAAATATTTTAATGGTATACTAATATTTGAAGTAGTCTACCATTTGGTGAAATAAACAAGTAGATCTTGAAAAATATATTTACACATTTTGAAAATGTAATAATTGTGTACACTTACAAGTATTCAAAGTATTCAAAAAAATTAATGATGAATATACCCCATGATATTTCTACAGCAATTCAATTTAAACTTGAAAATGGTATAAATATTTTGAAAATCATATCAAATTAACATGAATAAGAAGAGTGTATTTTTTTCTTTTTTCTTTATCATGGACACTTATTTACCATTGACCCGTAATCTAACATCTGATATTTATTATACCAGGCTATGAATTTATGTGGTGTATTAGTATTGATATTTATATTATCTCGCCATCTTTGTTTTTATTATTCCTAAGTTCGTTGTATAATAAGCTTCAATAAGATTCAATAAGCAATTTTTTTTTTTTTTGATAATTACAAAATGACATTCAACATAAATTGAAATTCCGCAAATTACCCATCACTCTAAAAATATTTTTACTCTTTCAGCATAATCAAATCTCCTTAGCAGAATGGCAAATGTCAAAACACACCTTACGAAAAAACACGCGTCATTGCCCACACACATTTCTTCGCTGTGCAATCAGTAAAATAGAGAGATTTTTCAGTGTGGAACATTTAACAATAGCCATTAAATTTTGTGCAGCATTAATGGAATTACGTTGCTGTAAATTGTTCGTTTTCAACAGGTTAGGAGAGATAAGCTGACGGCCATGCCCACCACCACCATGACCCTTCTCCGTTGGCTCTCTTCATTTCCCATGAGCCCCAGTTAAAAATGACCTTCCATGCCTCTCCTCTCTACTCCAAACCCCCTCGAAGAATAATAAGGGCGCCAGACACATTAATTAGACGCTCTATTTAGATAAATGTCTGCGAGCGAACGTGAGGTAGTTATTAATATTTCATATTAAAATAATTAAATTCAATTTCTCATTCGAGCGAAACAGAACATCTACATTAGCGTGCATTGCTTTCTCTTTTTACCTCCTTCCTGTGCGTGCATTTTTATTAAAGTCTTTTTTCTTGCTCTTATACTTGCGATGTTCCCTCTGCAACACTGATTGGGTCAAAGTGCCACATGGAGAGAAGGTACAGGAAATGACTGTTAATTAAAGAGCTGACAGCTCACATGTCGCTTGCTGCATGTGTGAATGGAAGTGTGCTTGCGTGTGCGACATTGTGAATGTGTGTGTCTGAACCCAAATACATGGACCATCCTTGATCAAATAGCTAACTACATCTGTCAAAAGACATTTTTGCAATGGTGCCTTGCGCAATTGTTTCAATAAAATTCTAATTTAGCCCTATATCTCTGGTTTACGACCCTTTTCCCATCCTGCAGAGTCTCATCTCATCTTCCGCAGCGTCACATTGTAGAGCACTTTTGTGCCCCTGATCTCTTCAAGGTTCAAATCCATCAGCAAAAATCTTAAATGCTTCCATTGTCTCTTGTGTGGGAGGTCAGTTCTCTGTTTCACCTGACCAGAAAGGGCTAAATGGTTGCCAGGGAGACTGGAGATCATTTGTGCGTATGTGTGAGTGTGTATGCGTACGCACTAGTGTCTGTGTTCTTATGTGTGTGTGTGTGTGTAGCGCTTCTAATGCTTCTATCAGCCTTTAGTCATGCTGGTGTTATTTGGAGCAATAATACCAAACCTGACAGTTTGTCTCTCTTCTATCCGTTACTAAATAGCATAAAAAGCACCCCTGACCTTTAAAAGAGAGAACTAATAGATGAATGAAAGAAAACCAGGAAGTATGAACAGTGAGAGCTGACTCCAGTGGGAAAAAAAAGACATTCCGACACAGGAAGTACAAAAGATGTGGAGCTGCAGCAATCACAGAGGTGTCGCAGAGTGTTACACAGAGTGGAGCCGAAGCGCACAAAATAAATTCATTACTGCTGCAATAAATGGAGCAGAACACATATACACTGAGAAGCAAGGGGACTGATAATAGCTACTAAGAAAAATGCTAAAATACTGCACACATATTGTTTTTTATGAAACGTGCACATATTCAGGTGTATAATAGTGTGAGCCAGTTTATTTGAATTCAACTTTAAATATGCATGGGGTCCAAAAACCTGAGACTAATTGTATGAGATAAATAATTTCATTGATTTCAACAAATAAATAAACAATAAAAAGAGCGTAGTTAAAATGAAACATTCCATGAATGTCACATGCTTATTATCACAAATGAGCTTATTTGATCTTATTTGACTTTTAAATACCGTTTACAAACCCTTGTAGAAGTTTTGCAAATATAGGGGTTAAAAGATATTATATTTCAGAATTGTACTGGCCTTCAGAAGCTACATAAGATATTTACATATAAGGAAAAATAATAGCAATTCTCCTGTTCAAAAGTTCACACCGCCTTGTTTCTTAATGCAGTGTGTTGTCGTCTTGGGCATCATTGAATGTTTGTACCTTTTTTGAGTCCCTCAGTTTTCCTAAGTGTGAATAGCTGGATCTCAATATCATATAGCCACCGTTGGGATGAGCTCAAATCTGAAGAAGATGTGGGAAAAATCAAAGAATGTTCAGAACTAGGATTCGTTTTTTGAAGAAAGGTCAATCGTTTCACTACTCATTTATGCACTATTATCACAAAACATACAAATAATGATCATCATCGAAGCCACACACCATATTAAGGACCACTTATGAGATTTTGAACAGGTTCATTTCAACATGAATATAAGTACACTGTAAAAAATAATCGTGATTTTAACGGTAAAAAACTGTGAAAATGCTACGGTAAAAACCTGTTACATGGTTAACGGAAAGTTCCTGTAAAATTTACAGGGAAAAAAACGTAAACTGACGTTCCCACAATTCCCTGCGTTCCATTTCAAATTCTGTTTGAATTTGACGTTTTTTCTTTGAAATAACTATGTTTCTTCTTAGTTTTTTCTTATCAGTTATGTTTATTAGGGTTGTATGTTACATCTAATGTTGTTAAATTAATGTTTATAGCATATTTCAGTTTAATGAGTCTCACCATGATGGTGTTTAGTGCTTGTGTGAATGACACTGTGCACCTTCTGTATATTCAATTATTTAAAAGTTGCTTGAGAAGGGCTTTGGCTCATCCTGTGACTTTCTCATCACCTCCTGCATTTGGTGGTTATCAGTGTATTTCAAAGGAACAAAGCAGATTTCAGTACTTTAATAGGTTGGTATATTAAGATCATATCAGTTAAAGACATTATGGTATTTAACTGTAAATTTAAGTTAAAACCTAAAACGTTGCTACCGTATTTATTACGGTAGAATTCTGGCAACCACAGCTGCCAGTTTTTTACCGTAAATTTTACTATTTTTTTTTTAGTGTATCCTTGGTAACACTTTATTTTAGGGTCTCTTAACTAGTTGCTTATTAGCATGCATATTACTAGAATATTATCCATTTATTAGTAGTAATTAAGCACATATTAATGCCTTATTCTACATGAGCATATTCTACATCCCTAATCCTACCCAAAACTTAACAACTACCTTACTGACTATTAATAAGCAGCAAATTAGGAATTTATGGAGGGAAAAATCGTAGTTAATAGCGAATAAGTGTTCCCTAAAGTGTTACCGTATCCTTATATTAATAACTTGACCAGTACAGTATTAAATTAAGGAAATGCTATTTTTATGAGCCCTCTTTATGTTTTTTTTAATGATAAACAACTTTCAGATTCCCAAAGAGCTTTGCAAACATATGCACTTAATTTCTAATTAATTTTACAGTTTATTTCCAGTATATCTTATGCTTATTTCCAGATTGTTTTGAATCTCACATTTTTGAGTGGTCTCAGACAATAGAACCCACTCGATTTTTTTTTTTTTAAGATATCAAGAAAGATGATTAAAAGCAACCACACAATTAATTTATACTGTGATAATTTTTCTGCTACAGCAAACACCTGCAAAACTGTGAAAGCACACCATTGTGCTCCTACAGTTCGCTAAAGCTCAAATCTCCAATCTAAAATAACTTTTGGCCTTTCGGTCTCCATAGCATCTTTTTAACAAAATTAACTTTAAATAATGTGCATTAGTCCATGAGTTAGCAGTTTCTGTAGACTAAAAGGCTGGCTGATGATTAGGCAGATATGGGGAGTATTTAGCATGTTATTCTCCCCCTGCTCTCTTTTGGACTCTTCCTTGGCTCTGTGCCTAGTGAGTGTAATTTGGATGAGTACTGCTCGCTTGCCTTTGGGCTCATTAACAACAATATAAACAGTAATTACAGTGATCGCCTAATTAATTCATTGAAAAACGGGCGGAAAAAGGAAAACGCTGAATGGTTAAGAATCAAGCGCAAATCTTATGCCAAGATAACAATTTTATGGCAACATTGTTGAAATAATTAGCAATTCCACGTGCTACAATACAACTTCAATAATTACAACACTTTTTTCTTGAATTCATTCATGTGCATTCTCCTCTTATTGTTTGTAGAGATTTCCACAGTGCCCATCATTTGTGCAATTGTCTGATATTCTTGATAAAATTTACTACTTACAATCTTCTTTTGTTCCAGAGCCAACAGTGCATTTCTGTCTGGGCATCTATGATGAGTCTGCAGTGGGCTTAGTCTGGAATGAGAGAAAAAAAAAATCACGTGACTCTCAGCTCTTCATTATTGGTCTTAATTAGCTTAATCAGTGTAATTACTTAATTGTGGTTAGTTAAAAAATTATAAATACCTACCGGTAAAAGATGAATCACTTGTAAGAGAAATTTATTTCTTTATTTTTCATTAATACAACTTGGACTAATATTTTTCCTTTGAAATTTCATTCATCTTTTTTTTTCTTATTTAATAATATCACCTAATCACATTATGAAACATACTAGGAAATTACTGCAAATATTATGCAATATTTTAATTAGTACATTTCCATATATGTGAAAATACTGCTCATATTTTTCAATTTACTGCAATATATGCACAATATATGCATGGCCCATGTTTGGTAATATATTGATAATTTGATGCATATAATACATATATATCAGACCGCAGCACATTTTTACACATAGTAATATATACACACACACTACTCTACATCTACATATTATGAAGTGTATTATTTAATATAAAATTGCATATACTATGATAAATAAAGTAAATATATTGTCACATATTTTTCAATATATGGAAAGAGGCTATTACTTATGTATTATTCAATATAATATATTAACACAATATATTGTGCTGTATATTTTCAACATACAGTAAATAAATCAGTATATTGATTGTTAATATATAAGGAAATATATTTTCCTTGCATAAACATTTTAATTTTCAGAGCATCTGAAATACAATTGTTCTTATACCTTAAAAAACATTAGCTTTTGATTACGTGGTGAAAGTTGAAAACATATTAAAGACTTGCACGGATAAATTCAGATGATTTGAAAATGAGCAGATTGCTTCTTCAGTAATTAATCTGGAATCTAGACTAACTGTGACAATAAGCTTCTCAGCTGCTGATCTGAGACTGTTTTAAGCATCGTCTTTAATGCCCTAACAATGTAAGAGCAAGATATTTTAGTAACAGACACTGATCATTGATCAGCAGTGAAAGTAGACAAGCAGAAAGCATGAATGAGCTCCTGGGCCACATGGAAACCAGGCTGTAGTGGTGCCAGCTGACTGGTCGCCAGAAATGGAAACTTCCCACAATTAACACAAATTACTGACAGTCTGCCAGCTATCAGCGCCTGGCATCAGCCTCGGGCCTGGCAGCCATGCAGAAATAGGAGGTGGGATCATATACAACAATGATAATGTGTGCTTCTGTGTGTTCATCCATTATCACTGCCAATATGTGTTTCATGTCTCTGCATGTCAATTCTAAGTGGCACAAGAGTGGTGTGTGTGTTCATAAAAAATAACTCGTGAAACATTTGTTTGTTAAGGTTAATCATTCTCTAATGTAAGTTTTGTGTATACTTTAAACAGGCCCATCTTTAAAAGGTAAATCTAAAAGTTTATTACCCTGAAGTCCACATGTATTTCAGATCCGTGTGGTAGGTTGTAGAAAGTGTTATTTATCATCTCTTTCCACTGTTATCTACTTATCATTCATATTGCCCAAATCCATCTAGTCTGGCACAAGGGTTTAAAATAGAAAAACACAGAACAAGCACAGACTGCTGCAGATTTCAACTGTTAGTTTAGAGATATAGCGCCATCTAACGTTGAAAAGAGGACAACACACATTTCTAGCACCTTGAAACAGATCACAACACTGAAAGAAAATGTTGGGACGTAGGCTACCTTCCATGTCGAAATTAACAAAAACAATATTTTGAAAAACTAAAACTACACTGTCAGAAAGGTACAGAATTGTCACTGGTACTATGCACTTAAGCAATAATACCTTTATGTTTCTAAGTTACTGTACCATTCATGGGTTAAAAAAGGTACAACGATGTACTTTTGGCTTCAGCCTGTCCCTGTCTGTTGTGCTGCTGAGAGGTTTGCGTTTGTAGCTCCGCTTTTTTATTCAATCTTTACCTTACTTTCACTCTCTGTTGTTTAAAGTGATAATATATAACTTAATTCCCACCATATTTCTGGTATTATCTATCAAACTAATCTAACTAATTTGATCGTTCGCTTGCGAGTGCACAAACAACAGTGGCAAGTGGTAAGTTAAGTTGGTATCATTCATCAGTCACGGTGAGTAATGGCTTCTTCTCCTGCTATTGTTGTTTGCACTTCATGTCACATGTATAGTTTCTCTCTCTCTGTCGGCGATGAGTGATTCACATGTGATAAATGCAGGGAAATAGTTAGGCTGACAGAGAAGGTTTCAGAATTAGAGACCCGCATCCAAACTTTAGTTGAGGATAGTAAGAATGTGAGGGCTGTAGATACTGCTTTGGATGCGACTAGCTCAGGGAGTCCTGTACATTGTTTGGTTCCGGTTGAGCAACACAGTCTGTGCAGCAGGGCAGCTGGGTGACTGTGAGGCGGCCTAGTCGCGGGTCAAAACACCGCTGTTCCGTTCTGATCAGAACATCAAACAGGTTCTCCCCACTCAGTGAGGCACCCATTGAGAAACCTGATAAAAGTGCTCTAGTTATTGGCGATTCTATTGTACGGAAAGTGAAAATAGAGACACCAGCCACCATAGTCCATTGTTTACCGGGAGCCAGAGCGCCTGACATCTTGGCAAATTTAAAAGTGCTGGCTTTTTTAAAAATCAGTTGAGCTTTAATGGTGAAGGGTTTCATTTTAGGAAAAGTGGGTCTCAGCCCACTTACCGTCAGACGGGCAGGCCGGATGGGACAGTCGTGGATCAGATGCGCTCTGTCTCCGCAATACAGGCATAAGCCCCGCTGCAAACGCCGTTGCCTCTCTGCAGGTGTAAGGTGGTAAGAGTCAGTGAGCATCGGTTCAGGTTGCTCCTTGCTCGCAGCTTGGGTAGAAGATGGCATGCTGGCTGTATTGGGCTCTGGGCTGCAGGCTTGCATGCGGTTTGAGCAGCGGACGGCCAGCTGGATAAACTTCTCTAAGCCGAAGCTATCATCGTACGCCGCGAGTTGAAGGCGTAAAGCGGGGTTTAAACCCTGACGAAAAGCGGTCAGCAGAGAGGGCTCGTTCCAACCACTCGCCGCCGCGAGGGTACGAAATTTGAGGGAATATTCATGAGTAGTAGACGAGCCCTGCCGCAGTCGGAAAAGCTGTTCGCCCACGTTGGAATCCCCTGGCGACGGACTGAACACCTCACGAAAGTGGGTAATAAATTGGGCATATGAGTGAGTAGCGGGACCTGCTTGGGTCATAATGGTTTCTGCCCACTTCAATGCAGGACCTGTGAGGGAGGTGATTACAAATGCGATCTTTGTCTGCTCGGTGGTGAACATCTATAGTTTCTCTCTCTCTGTCGGCGATGAGTGATTCACATGTGATAAATGCAGGGAAATAGTTAGGCTGACAGAGAAGGTTTCAGAATTAGAGACCCGCATCCAAACTTTAGTTGAGGATAGTAAGAATGTGAGGGCTGTAGATACTGCTTTGGATGCGACTAGCTCAGGGAGTCCTGTACATTGTTTGGTTCCGGTTGAGCAACACAGTCTGTGCAGCAGGGCAGCTGGGTGACTGTGAGGCGGCCTAGTCGCGGGTCAAAACACCGCTGTTCCGTTCTGATCAGAACATCAAACAGGTTCTCCCCACTCAGTGAGGCACCCATTGAGAAACCTGATAAAAGTGCTCTAGTTATTGGCGATTCTATTGTACGGAAAGTGAAAATAGAGACACCAGCCACCATAGTCCATTGTTTACCGGGAGCCAGAGCGCCTGACATCTTGGCAAATTTAAAAGTGCTGGCTAATGATAAACGTAAATTCAGTAAGATTGTTATCCACGTCGGCGCTAATGATGTTCGACTTCGCCAGTCGGAGATCACTAAAAATAATGTTAAAGAGGTGTGTGAACTTGCAAGTACGATGCCAGACACTGTAATATGCTCTGGTCCCCTCCCTGCTTACCGTGGCGATGAGATTCATAGCAGACTGTCGTCACTCAATGGCTGGATGTCTAAGTGGTGCCCGCAGAATAACATAGACTTTATAGACAATTGGACGAGTTTCAGGTCAGGAAGCAGACAGACTGGCTAAACCGACCGTCAGCTAGCCACCTTACGTCACAGAAGTCAATTAATTCTCAGCACATAGAGACTCCTTCACCCAGATATCACACTATAGAGACTGTGTCTGTTCCCCAAACTAGAAAATACAGAAAACGTCCAAACCAAATTAAGAGTAACAATTTAATTGATGTTCAACAAATAAAAAATGTTTACAATACAGAGAAACAATTGATAAAGCTTGGCTTACTGAATATCAGGTCCCTTTCTACAAAATCACTTTTTGTAAATGATTTGATCAATGATAATAATCTAGATTTGCTCTGTTTGACAGAAACATGGCTAAAACCAGATGAATACATTACTTTACATGAGTCCACCCCCCCAAGGTTACTGCTATAAAAATGAGTCACGTCCGAAAGGTAAAGGGGGAGGTGTTGCTACAATTTATAGCAATATTCTCAGTATTTCTCGGAGGACAGGCTTTAAGTATAACTCGTTTGAAGTTATGGTGCTGCATATAACATTATAGAGAAACACGTGTTAGTGATACATCCCCTGTGATGTTTGTACTGGCTACTGTATACAGGCCACCAGGTCACCATACAGACTTTATTAAAGAATTTGCTGATTTTCTATCTGAGTTAGTACTGGCTGCACATAAAGTCTTAATTCTTGGCGATTTTAATATCCATGTCAATAATAAAAAAGATGCATTAGGATCAGCATTCATAGACATTCTGAACTCTATTGGGGTTAGACAACACGTTTCCAGACCTACTCATTGTCGAAATCATACTCTAGATTTAATACTGTCACATGGAACTGATGTTAGTGGTGTTGAAATTCTGCAGCAAAGCGATGATATCTCAGATCATTATCTAGTCTTGTGTAAACTCCATATAGCTAAAACTGTAAATTCATCTACACCTTGTTACAAGTATGAACCATCGCCTCTACCACAAAAGACTGCTTTGTAAGTAATCTTCCTGATTTATCTCAATTCCTCAGCATATCCAACAGCGCAGAAAAACTTGATGATGTAACAGAAACTATGGAATCTCTCTTTTCTAGCTCTTTAGATACAGTTGCTCCTTTACGCTTAAGGAAGATCAAAGAAAACAGTCTGACTCCGTGGTATAATGAGCACACTCGCACCTTAAAGAGAGCAGCCCGGAAAATGGAGCCCAGATGGAGGAAAACAAAACTAGAGGTATTTCGTATAGTCTGGCGGGAAAATACCCTATCCTACAGAAAAGCATTAAAAACAGCTAGATCTGATTACTTTTCGTCTCTTCTAGAAGAAAACAAACATAACCCCCAGTATTTATTCAATACAGTCACTAAATTAACGAAAAATAAAGCATCAACAGGTGTTGGCATTTCCCAAAAGCACAGCAGTAATGACTTTATGAACTACTTTAGTTCCAAGATTGATTCTATCAGAGATAAAATTGTAACCATGCAGCCGTCAGCTACAATATCACATCAGATAGTGCACTATAGATCCCCTGAGGAAAAATTTCACTCATTCTCTACTATAGGAAAGGAAGAATTGTATAAATTTGTTAAATCATCTAAACCAACAACATGTATGTTAGACCCTATTCCATCTAAACTCTAAACGTGTTGGCATTAGTGGAAGTGCATTAGCATGGTTCAAATCGTACTTATCTGAACACCATCAGTTCGTAGCAGTGAATGAAGAGGTATCATATTGATCACAAGTGCAGTACGGAGTACCTCAAGGCTCAGTACTAGGGCTGTTACTTTTCACGCTTTACATGTTACCCTTGGGAGATATTATCAGGAGACATGGTGTTAGTTTTCACTGTTATGCTGATGATACTCAGCTCTATATTTCTTCGTGGCCCAGTGAAACACACCAAATTGAGAAACTAAAGGAATGCATAGTCGATATAAAAAACTGGATGACAAGTAACTTCTTACTGCTAAATTCTGAAAAAACAGAGGTGTTAATTATCAGACCTAAAAACCCCACATGTAATAACCTAGAATACTATCTAACACTTGACGGCTGCTCTGTCAATTCTTCTTCATCAGTTAGGAACCTAGGTGTGCTGTTTGATAGCAATCTTTCATTTGAAAGCCATGTTTCTAGCATCTGTAAAACTGCGTTTTTCCATCTCAAAAACATATCAAAATTGCGACCTATGCTCTCAACGTCAAATGCAGAAATACTAATTCATGCGTTTATGACCTCAAGGTCAGACTATTGTAATGCTTTATTGGGTGGTTGTTCTGCACGCTTGATCAACAAATTACAGTTGGTCCAAAATGCAGCAGCTAGAGTCCTTACTAGAACCAGGAATTACGAATATATTAGCCCGGTTCTGTCAACACTGCATTGGCTCCCCATCAAACATCGTATAGATTTTAAAATCTTGTTAATTACTTATAAAGCCCTGAATGGCTTAGCTCCTCAGTACTTGAGCGAGCTCTTATCACATTATAGTCCTCCACGTCTGCTGCGTTCTCAAAACTCTGGCCATTTGATAATACCTAGAATATCAAAATCGACTGCGGGCGGCAGATCCTTTTCCTATTTAGCACCCAAACTCTGGAACAATCTGCCTAATACTGTTCGGGAGGCAGACACACTCTGTCAGTTTAAAGCTAGATTAAAGACACATTTCTTTAACCTGGCTTACACATAACACACTAATACACTTCTTTTATTCAAATCCGTTAAAGGATTGTTAGGCTGCATTAATTAGATCAACCGGAACCGGGAACACTCCCCATAACACATGATGTACTCGTTACATCGTAAGAAGAATGGCATCTACGCTAATATTTGTCTGTTTCTATTCTGTTTCTCAGTCCGTGTCCGGATCAGATGGTGGATCGGCGCCGGGAGATGATGTATGTGGCCCTGATCGTCGGCGGATGCCGGACATCTGGATGAGCCCCGGGGACATATCCCCAGTCACCGTAGCCACCCGATCCGGTCCGTATCCAGCCCAGATGATCACTGCAGTCACCAGATCCAGTCCGTATCCAGATCAGATGGTGGATCAGCAACCAGAGACGACCTCTACAGCCCTGAACATCAGCGGAGACCATGACACCGAGATGAGCGCCAGAGACAGATCCCCAGTGAGGACCCCGCCACTTAGACAGCCATCGGGAAAGACCACTGGAACCAGTTGAGCCCTTACAATCTGACTTTGCTGCAGTTGGAATTGAACTCCTGGTTCGTTTGGCCAGAGGAGAACTGGCCCCCCGACTGAGCCTGGTTTCTCCCAAGGTTTTTTTTCTCCATTCTGTCACCGATGGAGATTTGGTTCCTTGCCGCTGTCGCCTCTGGCTTGCTTAGTTGGGGACACTTCATTTCCAGCGATATCGTCGACCTGATTGCAAAGACACTATTTAAACTGAACTGAGCTGGATGATGACATCACTGAATTCAATAATGAAATGCCTTTAACTGAAAATCGTTTTTTTAATCTTTTCATTTTACAATATTGACACACTATTTTCCTTTTTTTATATTGTGTAGTTGCTTTGACACAATTTACATTGTTAAAAGCGCTATACAAATAAAGGTGACTTGACTTGACTTGACTTTTCAGCTTTTGTACTTTAGGGTACAGTACCAGTGACAGCTTTGTGCCTTTTTCTGTAATTTGCACATTTACCTGTTACTTCTAGTCTTCTACACAAAGAGACCTAACTACAGAAAGAGTACTATATTAGGGTGGCCGAGAGAGCTCAACTCGCTGCAACTTCAGAAAACACATGCAAATAGAAAAAGCACCAGCAAATCAAGAAAACATCCTCATCAATTTGACACCAGGTGCTAAAAATGCTCACAACACAACCAAATAAAGAAACGCACTGCAAATGCTCACAACACAACCAAATAAAGAATTTAATTTGCAGCGCGTTTCTTCATTTGTTTGTGTTGTGAGCATTTGTAGCGCACGTGTTGTCAAATTGATTAAGTTGCTTTCTTAATTTGCAGGTGTTTTTTTTTCTATTTGCAGTGCGTTTCTTTATTTGGTTGTGTTGTGAGCATTTGCAGCACATGTATTGTAAAATTGACGAAGTTGTTTTCCTAATTTCCATGTGTTTTTCTATTTGCAGTGCCTTGAGCTCTCTTGGCCACCGTAACATGTAACTAAATAAATGCATTTCATGAATGACATCCCAGGGCTTGCAAGACAGCAGCTTAATAGTGTAATAAGCTGTAGGAAAAATAACCAAATTTGTAAATCTAAATACACATCCATGGAATCTGGTGCAGCGTTAAGTGGTTCAGGCGGAACTGCAGAAATTTGAGGAGAAGAATAAAATTCGATGAAATGCCCATCTTTTAAGCATTGTAATTAAGATTTGGGTAATAGCTAATGTATTAACTAACATGAATGAACAAACAATGATCAATACATTTATTACACTATTTATTCATCTTTGTTAATGTTAGTTAATAAAAATACAGTCGTTCATGTTAGTTCACAGTGCATTAACTAATTGTGTTAACAAACACAACTTGAGATTTTAATAATGCATTAGTAAATTAACATTAACTAAGATTAATAAATGCTCTGGAAGTACAGTTGTTAACTAATGTTGTTAACTAATGTTAACTAATGAACCTTATTGTAAAATGTTACCAAGATTTGTATGGTCATTACAGCTTATTGTTATAGCGAGGTAAAACACAATCTTATCACTTTTTTTCTGATTATTTTTTGAGGGTCTGTTTATTTTTTAAAGCTAATGTATGTATATAGACACTTACTTTAAAGTCAGGAGCTAACACTTTTAGCAGTTGATTAAAAGATTATATTATAAAAGTGCAAGAAATCTAGAATTTATTTTAGGCTTTTTTCTATAAATATATATTTTCCTTTGAATAGTTTTACTGAATAAAAATGAAAACTACATGTTTGTGTTTTCACTGTTTTGTTGAATAAGAAACATTACACTATGGCAGCAGGTCTGTTTTATGCAAACTTGCTGTGTTGTTAAAGAGTATAGGCTACACAGAAGAATGTTCAAATGATGGCTCCTACAATATCCCAAAATAAATGAACAAATAAAAAGTGATACTGCTTTCCAAGAGCAAAATGAAAGGAATAACTGAAAAGTAAAGTCCTGTCATTTACTCAACAAACGTGTCTCAAGAGGTTAAACTCTACACAACAATACTCCACATGATTCGTGTGCAAAATTATATATATATATATATATATAAGTCATTCGATTGCTTTTTGTGAAAAACAAACTAAACTTTAAGATGTAATTCAATCAAAATATTGCCATTCTAGCATGCGAGAAACAGGAGGATGTTTGCCTAATACTTTTTCTGCCGTCTTCCATTTAATATCTTTTGTATCCTATATTTTGTACTATAATCTAATAATATAAATGCAGTTATGAATCGCCTTTTAATTATATTTGACTCGTTATGAGATAAATATTACTTTGTTGTTCCTGTAACACCACTAGATGTCAGTAAATGAATAGATTTGAGAATATTTCTCTCGTTATGTTGAAAAGAATGTATATATTTTATATACAACACATGCATAATCAAACGGCTTCTTCTTATAAAATGAATATTTAATCTTTGTTGTCGTATTAAATACTAGCCTATAAGTCAATTCCAACACGTGGAAGTAATGACTAATATTAAGACTTGTTATAGAAATCTAATACGCGAAGATGCAGCAATATTCTCTGAAATATACAACAAAACAAAAATGTAGAGTAATATCCACAGGCGCTCCTCTCTGAGCTGCAGCCAAGAGGAAGGCGTGCCGAGCAGAGGACGTCATCAAACATTTCTCTTGCCACATTCCCCAAACAGCGCGAGCGAGCGAGCGAGAGAGAGAGAGAGAGAGAGAGAGAGAGAGAGTTTAATTTCTCCACAGTTCTCGTTTTGTTCTCTGCCGTTGTTACATAGGACCCTACAGCTGGTTTTGTTCCTTGGCTTCCTCCAGTCGTCTGCAGAAAGTTTGTTATCGTGAGTATAGTTTTCTTGTTTTCCTAAACTTTTCTTCAAGTTTGTCGTTCTGTCTTTGAGCTCTGTGTCTGTTTTGTTGTTCGGCTCGGGACTGTGTTTCTTGTCTATGATAAACAACGTAAAACCATCTAAAGAGGATGCTAAACATGTATTCTTAACATTAATAGCCGATAACGTCGTGTGGTTTCTTGACGCAATTCGTTGTTTTTAAACTGACGTAACGCGTGTGTTTTAGCCTGTTAGCTTGATAAGTTAGTAGGAAGTCTCCTTAAACTTCATCTTGTAAATGTAGGTCTTCTGAACGTTAAACCGAAGGTAAACTCGTTATACTGATTTAAACGGCCCCTGACACAAAATCTGGCCTGGCTCCTGTAGAAAGATTAGTTTAAGTATTACCGTTAGCTACTAACAAGAACAGATGATCTCGAGTGTTTTGTTTACGACTGTTATTATTACTGTCTCACATGAAGTCAGAAATGACAGTTTCTCATGTGAACTAGTCTGCTTAGTTTGCTTATTAAATGCCTGTTGTAGATGTTGATACAGTATGAGTGAAGTTTTTCTTGATTGTGTCTTGGATTTTCTCTAATGTTATCATTGAGGATAGATATCAGATGGATGTCATGCTATACAATGCTAAGTGTGAGGTTTTGACACTGAAATAGCTTTTAAGCACGTATAAGTACCTCTCAAGTGTCATGAACTGAAAAAGTCAATGTTTTTGTCTTCGTTTGAGATTGCCAAGGATGCTGCTTAAAGCAATTTTGATTATGAAAACCCCTAGGAGGTACTGTATGTGAAACTTGTTAGATTCATTCAAGAAGTCTTCTTGAAATTGGTATGTTGTCTTGAAATAGCCTGAATGCTTAATTTTGAAGTTGTTCGATTTAATGCATGCGGCTTTTTTTTCTACCAATGTTTGAATAGTTCATCCATGCCTATTACAGTTCCTAAAAAAAGATGAAGTCCTTTGGTCTGTGTACTTTCATGACTGTGGTTGAGGAGCCCAGATCTGCCTCCTCCCTCATTTTCCCACTAATGCAGACCAGATGGAAATTAGAGCCACTGATGCAAGCCAAGAGATAACACTCACAACCGTGTGTTCCCATGCCAGATGCCCCCCCCCACACACACACACACACACACACACACACGTCTGTGCTATCTGTTGGCCAATTCCACTAATGCATATAATTTGCAGTGAAAGAGAGAGAGTTGGCATACAGGATCCAAGCCGGCTGACCATCCTGCTGTCATTTAGTGTGAAGAAGAGCAGCCAGCCACTTAGAATAATGCATAATATGTGATGGAGGTGTGGCAACCTCGCAGACATGAAGCTTCACCTTACAGACCGGCATGCGTGACAATGCCGATTATGGTCAATGACATGTAAATGTGTGGTCTCACCAAAACTGACAGCAGTATTCCTATTTTAATGTCAAATCAGTCTTAATGGATGAGAAAATATGCTGAAAAATTACGATGTTGCTCACCAGTGGATCAGAGTTCAAACAGCTGATAAAAGCATCACAGTAATCAACACAACTTCAGTCCATCAATTAACATTTTGTGATAAATGTGTGTTTGTAATCAATCCATCTTTAAGGCTTTTTAACTTTAATTTGTAACTTCTGGACGAAATACCAGTGCATAATCCATAATAATACATCCCTCAGTCCACCCCCTGTGTCCTCTCACCTGTTTAGAACAGTTTTTCTTGTAAACAGTGCTTGATCTGGGCACATTTCTCTCCTGATTTAGACAAGACAACTTTTTCACTTGAGAAAGCAATATTATGGATAGAGGACTCATATTTTAGCCAGAAGCAAGTTTGAAGTTAAAAATATCTTAATGATAGATTAGTTTATTACAAACACACAAGATGTTAAATGATTGACTGAAGTTGTGTGGATTAGGCCTACTTCTGGATTATTGTGATGCTTTTATCAGCTGTTTGAACTTCTTATTCTGACGGCACCCATTCACTGCAGAGGATCCATTGGTGAGCAAGTGATGTAATGCTAAATTTCTCCACATATGTTAAAGAAAAAGGTTACCCAATAATATTAAATTTTTCATCCAAAAATTTTCCAAAGTTTCGTTCTTATGTTGAACACAAAATAAGATATTTTGAAGAATTCTGAAGAACCAAGCAGTTGTAGGTAGGGATGTAACGATTAACTGCGAGCCGGTTGAAAATTGATTCATGTATATGTGACGATTCAAATCGGTTGAGATGCTAAACAAATCGCGATTCAATTAGGGGTAGGAGTTTATATGAATGTATGTCTGAGGGGAACTTGCTGTCTTTAGAAAAGTTTAGATAGTATTTTTTTCTTTTCATCTTGCCTCTGTATAATGCATATTAAAGTTCATTATTGCAGTGCTACTTTGTGAGCTTTCCTGTAGCTCAAATAGTAGAGCATGGCGCTAGCAACGCCAAGGTCATGGGTTCGATTCCCAGGGAAAGCAAGAGCTGATAAAAATGTAAAAACTGTAACTTGAATGCAATGTAAGTCGCTTTGGATAAAAGTGTCTGCTAAATGCATAAATGTTTACAGGGGAAACCAAGGAAACGCTTAAAGCGCCACCTGCTGGCAGAGAGTGAATCTGCGTCTCATTCAGCTCATCTTTTGTTTCCTTTCATGCAGATATTTTTTTATGTATACAGTAGTTTCACAAAACTGAAGTCAGACCATTCTGTTTTTGCTTCAAATTTTGAAATTATACATTCTAATAGGGATGTAACGATTACCGGTTTGACGATAAATCATGATAAAATTCCCCGCGGTTAGTATTACCGTTTCATATTTTAATTATCATTAAAACCGTATTCGATTACCGTGATTTAAACAACTCGCGATAAATAAATACTGTCCAGCATAAAGCAGAGTTTTCAGTAACAGTCTCACGTGCGCACAGCAGCACAGTAGTTTCGTTCTGAGTGAAAATAGGGCGGAAAAGCTGGGAGGTTTTAAAAGAGTGCTTAGGGAATTATACAAATTAATATATCAATGAATTAATCATATGAATGTACCTCTGAAGGATCTGACTGTCTTCAGAAACAATTCGATGGCATTTTGTTCTCATCTTCGCTCCATGTAATACCTAAAGGAAGTGTTCGCGGAGTTCACAGGAATCAGCTGTAATTCAGCTTTTCCGTATAAAGCGCCACCTGCTGCCAGAGAGTGGATTTACAGACACTTATTTACATTCAGTCTGTGTGCAGTTTCTGTCTGGCCAAAAAATTGACCAAATTTGCATGACCTGCTGTAAATTTTAACCGGTTGATGAAAAACAAACTTATGTACATTTAAACAATTCAGATATGCTATATAGGATTATTTATGGAGCCGATAAAATACATATAATCATTTATTAATTATCATTTTAATTTAACCCTTTTCTTTAAAGGCTGAAATGTGTGGTCTACCTTTATGTTAAACTTTTTCAAAGCTTTATTTGAACATTTACATTATTTATTTGAACATGCTATTAAACTGGTGTCAGTCAAATTGTCATTTAAAATCCAGACCTCACTGGTAATGTTATTGTTTTAGTGATTATGCAAACAAAAAGTCATTTTATTTGCTGTTTGTTGATTTTTAAGTATGAAACTTGGTGAAGTGATTTATGTTTCGGTACTTTTTGAACATCTCCAGCACATTTTAACAATACCGTGATAATACTGATAACCGTGATAATTTTGGTCACTATAATCGTGATTAGAAATTTTCATACCGTTACATCCCTACATTCTAAATTAGATTAAAAACTGCTCTGCATGAATGAATGAGGCATTCTTTTTATATGGCGCTTTTATTGTGTATTGCTATACACCCAAAGCACTTTACAATTATGTGGGGGGTCTCTCCTCAACCACCACCAGTATGCAGCATCTTTGTTTGGATCATGATTAAAACTGCAGTGGTTGCCTCTAATTTTAAATGGAAAGAGCACAGAAAAAGCCTTATTTTGTTTATATGAAGAGATTTCTTTTATTTGTGTTATTTATTTGATTTGGAGCTTATTTTAAAATTTCAATTTAGTTTTGTTATTTAAATTTACATTATATTTACATTTTGTTATTTAGCAGCGGCTTTTATCCAAAGCAACTTACAAATGAGCAGAATAGAATCAATCAAAACCAACAAGAGAGCAATAATATGCAAGTGCTATATTAGTATATTATTATAGTGCTATATTTCAATTTCACAAAGAAACGTGCTGCATTTTGTCCAAGCAATAATAAAGACGCATTTAATTTAGAATTTGTCTTAAATCTCATTTTGTAAAAAAATAAATAAATTTTGAATCGAATTGTGAACTCAAAATCTTGAATCGAATCGTGAGTTGAATGAATAGTTACATCCCTAGTTGTTGGGAAAGAAATACTATGGAAGTCAATGGGGACTATCAACTGATTGATTACCAGCATTCTTCAAAATATCATCTATGTTCAAGTGAAAAAGAAACCAATACAGGGTTGGAACGATATGAGGATGAGTAAATGATGAAATTTTCATTTTTGGGTGAACTATCCCTTTAAGGTGAAGAAACATCATCGTGTGAGTACATTTTCAGAAAATTTTAATTTGAGCAAACCCATTCTATAATATATTGTATTTCATACAATGAGGTGTTTATTGAGCCAGGTTCAGTAAACATCAAAGGGCTGATAAAGGTTTGATGGCAGATGCACACACAAAAGCAGCCAGAGCCGTAGGTTCTGTTGTTTTATTTTCTGTAGCTGTCGAACAACATAAGAACAATGAGGGGATGAGTCAAGGTTTCTGTTGCTTAGAAACAAGAGCACCCACCCAGAAGACACCAACCTCCCTTTTTTTTTATATCAACATTAACCCATCATTTCAATAAGTAGTTTGGTCTCTTTCTGCTCTCATTTCCATAATTCAAACCTCAGTTGAGATATCTTGCTTAAAACAAATGGCTTCACTAATGAAAATTCATCTGTTGTCTTTCTGGTGAAGAGTTCCCTGGACGGCAGCTGAAGAAAGCAGTCAAGCCTGTTGATTTCTTCTAGCACTTGGTGAGGATCTCTGTTTCTTTAAGAATAGCTTTCTTGATAAATCTATCTGTAAATCTATTACAGAGCATTTGGTGGTTCTTGTTTTAACCAGAAAATGCCTAACAGTCTGTGGTCGTCATCAAAACAGGAAGGAAGTGACCTTGAGGTTTATGTTGTTGAATTACTTAAATGGTTGCATTTGTTTTTAGTAAGTATTGACTATTTCAAGAACATAACTTAGAACTTTCTATAAGCTGCTGTTGCCTAGTTACAGAGAGGAAATAAAAGCCCACCTGTGTCACTCAGATCAGTACATTTCTAGCATGGTGACTGCCTATTGAGAGCACTGACATGACAGGTTATGATGTGAGGCAGTATTCATTAAATATAAGGGCAAGACATAACCAGTAACTTCTCAATAACATCCAAACGAAAATTCATTGTCATGCTATTTATATGCAGATCTTGAAATTGTGAATAGTGGACAAATTAATGGCCAATCCTGACTGCACCTGATCTTCAGTTGAGAACATGAAATCAGACAATTTTCACAGGAATTTTCTTCTGAAAACCACAGTAGTGTCGTATATTCATGTTGCTATACCTGAATGAATATGCCTACTGGCTCTCATATCCGTAGTCATAAATTGGCTGGAGAGCTTGAAGTCTCACGTCTGCTGTATTTTCACTGGCTGCATGGCTGTACTCCAGTTTGCATCCTTCTTTTTCCCCAATACCCTTCATTAGAGTCTCAGAACATGTGGTTTGGATGACTTTTTCCCCGGCTTTTAACATCTCTAGTGTTAATATCTCCAATAGCCTTATGATTTTTTCCCCCTCAGAAATTCTGTTGTGCATTTACATTTTTTTAAGGCATAAAACATTAATTTCTTTTAATTAAAGTCTGTGTAAAGTCAATTCTGAGAAAAATAAGAATTGTGACGGTATATATTATATTATATTTATATATGTATTATATATAAATAAGCTGCAGAGGAAGACAGTTGAGAGAGACGGCAGCTTTCCCGCGAGTGGGCGTGGTTTCAGTGCAGCCATTGGACACGCCCCCAGCGTTTGAGAGCAGAGAATACTGCTTATTTTTTAAAGACATTGATACCTTATTTTATTTACTTGGCTTTTTTTTTTTTTTTTTTTTTTTAATTTGGCTGGGTTGTTAATAACATTTTTCTGTGGTGTGACAAACTCAGAACACATTTAATATTGATTTTACATGGACTTTAATGAAAATTAAACAATTTTATTTTTTAGAAAATAAAGGGGATTTAATATTACAATGAAAACATTGAAGAAATATTGTATGATTATTCCTTAAAAAAATAAGGTGTAGTAGTATAAGCCTATTACGTACATACTACTGAACAATAGTAATATATTTGTGCCGCAATGTCTTTAAGTTAAACCGAACTTTTATTTTGGCGGGGTGCCGTGAATACCTTTTTATATTTCTGTGTGTATATGATATGAGGATAGTTTTACTCAAATGAAACAGTCAAATGCTCATGAAGTGACACTCAGAGCAGTTCTGGAGATGTTCATGTATTTATGTCCTCATTTAGTGGGATGGCAGACGTTAATATCATCAGAAGCGTCATGCGCGCTTCAGTACAAGTAGTAAACAAAACCGTGCGTCTGCGCCACTCATTAACACGGAGACACGCAGAATTCATATTTAAATAGTCGTTTTGCGGCTTAATATTTACAAATACTAGTGGGAGTGTGCTCACTTGTGTGTGAGCGCACACATTTGTTGTGTGTGTGTGTGTGTGTGCGCGCATCGAGGCGGAACTCCGCTGTGCACGATACAGAGAAGCGTGACCATGTAACGTAGAGACAGAAATGACATGCCGTGCTGACTCGTGTAAATAAGATAAATAACATAAGGCTATTTAGTTTGTTTAATTAAAGAACGAGGTATAGACCTCAGTGTTTCCCACAGGATTTTGTGAGACTTGTGGTGGCAGGTGACGTCACACATTAATTTGCATATTTATGACGTCATTGCGTCAAGTTTGCATTCAGACAAGTTTTGGCACTTCAGATCTGTTCTACACTATGAACCGTTACATACTGTAATATAACTGAATGCCCAATAAAGCTGTTCACATTTACATATTTTCTGCTGTCATAAATAAAACGGGTATAAATAGTGAATAAACATGACCCATTAATACTAGGGATGCAACGATACCATTTTTTCAGAACCGATCCGATACCGAAAATTCTGAGTATCTGCCGATACTGGATACCCGATCCACAGAAATACCCGATCCGCAGAAAATGACGTATCGATATTACAATTTATTGTGCTTTTTGTTTGCTTATTAAAGACTAGACCATGGAAAATAGTTGATTATACCCTTAAAAGAGACACAATGATATTAACAAAAACAATGCATCGCATCCTTCTGAACTTTATTTCAGGAGCATACACATACACGGTGTATACAGGTCCTTTTCAAAAAATTAGCATATTGTGATAAAGTTCATTATTTTCTGTAATATACTGCTAAACATTAGACTTTCATATGTTTTAGATTCATTACAACACAACTGAAGTAGTTCAAGCCTTTTATTGTTTTAATATTGATGATTTTGGCATACAGCTCAAAAAATTAGCATATTTCATCCGACCAATAAAAGAAAAGTGTTTTTAATACAAAAAAAGTCAACCTTCAAATAATTATGTTCAGTTATGCACTCAATACTTGGTCGGGAATCCTTTTGCAGAAATGACTGCTTCAATTCGGCGTGGCATGGAGGCAATCAGCCTGTGGCACTGCTGAGGTGTTATGGAGGCCCAGGATGCTTCGATAGCGGCCTTAAGCTCATCCAGAGTGTTGGGTCTTGCGTCTCTCAACTTTCTCTTCACAATATCCCACAGATTCTCTATGGGGTTCAGGTCAGGAGAGTTGGCAGGCCAATTGAGCACAGTAATACCGTGGTCAGTAAACCATTTACCAGTGGTTTTGGCACTGTGAGCAGGTGCCAGGTCGTGCTGAAAAATTAAATCTTCATCTCCATAAAGCTTTTCAGCAGATGGAAGCATGAAGTGCTCCAAAATCTCCTGATAGCTAGCTGCATTGACCCTGCCCTTGATAAAACACAGTGGACCAACACCAGCATCACTGACTGTGGGTACTTGACACTGGACTTCAGGCATTTTGGCATTTCCCTCTCCCCAGTCTTCCTCCAGACTCTGGCACCTTGATTTCCGAATGACATGCAAAATTTGCTTTCATCCGAAAAAAGTACTTTGGACCACTGAGCAACAGTCCAGTGCTGCTTCTCTGTAGCCCAGGTCAGGCGCTTCTGCCGCTGTTTCTGGTTCAAAAGTGGCTTGACCTGGGGAATGCGGCACCTGTAGCCCATTTCCTGCACACGCCTGTACACGGTGGCTCTGGATGTTTCTACTCCAGACTCAGTCCACTGCTTCCGCAGGTCCCCCAAGGTCTGGAATCGGTCCTTCTCCACAATCTTCCTCAGGGTCCGGTCACCTCTTCTCGTTGTGCTGCATTTTCTGCCACACTTTTTCCTTCCCACAGACTTCCCACTGAGGTGCCTTGATACAGCACTCTGGGAACAGCCTATTCGTTCAGAAATTTCTTTCTGTGTCTTACCCTCTTGCTTGAGGGTGTCAATGATGGCCTTCTGGACAGCAGTCAGGTCGGCAGTCTTACCCATGATTGCGGTTTTGAGTAATGAACCAGGCTGGGAGTTTTTAAAAGCCTCAGGAATCTTTTGCAGGTGTTTAGAGTTAATTAGTTGATTCAGATGATTAGGTTAATAGCTCGTTTAGAGAACCTTTTCATGATATGCTAATTTTTTGAGATTTTTTGAGAATTTTGGGTTTTCATGAGCTGTATGCCAAAATCATCAATATTAAAACAATAAAAGGCTTGAACTACTTCAGTTGTGTTGTAATGAATCTAAAATATATGAAAGTCTAATGTTTATCAGTACATTACAGAAAATAATGAACTTTATCACAATATGCTAATTTTTTGAAAAGGACCTGTATAATGATGGCTCCATATGCTTTCGAATCGCTCTCGCGGTACTTTGATGTCATACACTGATCTTCTGCGCGGTGCTGCTTCAAGTCGAACACACCAATAAATTTCGCCCTCTGTTGGAATTACAAAGCGCTAACTTCTCCCCATCACCTCTTAGCAAATTTAAATAATGAATAAAAATTGATTCTGAGGTAAACCAATCTTTTTTTTAAAATCGTTTTAAAAAGAATCGCAATAGTTAGATGAATCTTTTTTTTTTTTTTTTCTCCCACTGCTAATGTTAACCAGGAATCACTCTCTCAATACTCCTTATCCTGATTTATAATCACGACATCGTCTGATAAAATCAACAAGCCAATATATGAGGTGGTTTTGGCTGTATTACTGTTTTGTCTCATTCAGCGCACTGCCTCGGAGTATCAAACCATGAGCGTATTAACAGACAAATTATGTTCAAATTTAAAAGTCCAGTCATTAAGCGACAGGTGCTTGGAAACACTGTTTTATTGTCGAGTCTGTTGCGTTACGGCCAGCCGAATGCGCTGCTTCTCTGCCGCTCACTTCACAGAACAGATGCCGAGAGAGGCGACACTGCGCCAGGAAAGTCAGATCGCGCGCTTGTGGGGCAGTACTGGTGACATCTTCCAACTGAATGAAAGCTAAGGTTTTTTCAAAAAAAGTCACTAGGTTTCTCAATATGTACCTTATATGGAAAAAAGATGCTAAAAGGATCTGAAAGTTACTAAATATAGTGCTAAAGTCACGCTCGTGCCTGTGCGACGCGGGAAGTGGTATTTGTGGCGGTCGATGTGGATAGGGGTGCCCCCCTAATATGATGGCAGGGGAAACACTGGATCTCTCTCCTAATGCAGGGGTTTTCAACCTTTTAGGACATGCGCCCCCCCAAGTTTGTCTAATTTCACTCGTGCCCCCCCAACACCAACCCCCCGCGAGCCCAAAGTGCGCGAACATCATTCACATATTGTTTACTGCATTTCCAGTGCGTAGCATTAAGAAACATACACATATAACCAGCTTACCTGATTCAGTGTGATGGCTGAGCCCGTTTCTGAGATAACAACATGCCAATGGTTGGATTTCTGACATGATTAACCGTAAATTATTTTACACCATTCTCACTGTCGCCTAACAGCGGGAGTCTGATTGCCCCCTAGCGGATGGCTGAAGATTTGAAAGCTCGTATTCGTAAATCTTCAAGGCAATGTCTCTGAATTAATTGATGCGCGCCCCACAGGTTGAAAACCCCTGTCCTAATGAGCTGATGGTCTGAATCAGGTGTACATAAGGGAGACATACAAAATGTGCTGAGCAGTGGATCCCAAGGACTGGAGTTGAGAACTACTGCTCTAGGTAAAAAAAAAACTGTGTGAACTTTTGTGATGTAAAGAAGTTTAAAAAAAAAAGGTTTGGCAGAATAATGAAATGTAAATAACAATGACAAGTATAACAATATCACAGAGTTAACCATATGCATGAAAACTCCTAACATCTACCAGAACTACTACTGAATCAGTTATCTTTAAAAATAAAAATAGATAAATACATAAAACAGCATTACAGTACTGTTTTCAGCAGGCAAATTCATTCTCAAGTGAGATGTTACGGAAATGTTTGATGTGTAAGCCTAAAACATGGTGGAATCCAAACTAAATGTGCAAAACACTAACATTTACGTTTTATGTATGTTTTTGCTATTAAAATCCACAAAATTCAGTGGAAAATAATATATCTCTGCAAATCTGATCTGATCTAGCCCACACAACACTATCTCTGCCCAGTGGGTTGGTTGAAAAGGTTGTTTCGCTTCAAGGCAGTCAAACACTGTTTTTCTGTCCATGTTTAAAAGACTTGGCTCAGTCGACAAGCCTCAGGTTATTTCAAACTGAAAATGCTACATCTTTTGTTGTTGCGGGTACTTTATTGTCATAAGTCCTCTGTCTGATGTTGGCTGAATCCCAGTATTGCACTGATGCCCAGACTAGTGCTAAATGCACTCACTTTGCTTTATATGGTTGACAGAAATTCATGAAGAACTTGCAAGTACTATAATACAAATTTTTTAAATTTAACATTTAATATCGAAACATAATTTAATTGGTTCCTTGTTTCAGTCATTGTTGTTATTAAAAAGTGACATTTGAGATTGATATTTTAAATAAATATTGATCAAATGCAGCCATGCAAAAGTGGTATTCAAAGCACCATTGTACAGAAAGAATCAAACAGAAACGAAAACTCAATTTTTGTTCACCGCAAATATGTGGAAAATATTTGCTTGACCTATTCCGAACACCTGTCCTTTTCTATGTGGGTCAGGTTTAATAGGCATGACAACAGCCTGCGGTAACCTGATGTTTTGTTTGTGGAAAAATTTGCAGATTAATTTTTGCATGTTGTTTTTGAAGAGCAGGTTCTATGTCTGTGAGAGCAAATGTATACTGGACCTCAGTGATATTGATGCATGTTTGTGTGAGTGATTCTTACCTAATGTTAAGCTGTGAAACCAAAAGAGCATTTTACAAGCACCTGCTGACTAGAACCTCATAAATGTAATGCCTCTAAATCAGGGGTATCAAACTCACTTCTTGGAGGGCCACAGTCCTGCTGAGTTTAGCTCCAACACACCTACCTTCAGTTTTTGAGCTAAACTCTTGAAATACTTAATCTTTGAATCACACTGTCAAATCCCTCAATGAATTCTACTAAAAATAGGTCACGATTATGCCGTATGCTTGCCATATCATCATTTAATTTTAGGCGGTCGTTAAACAGGAAAAAAGGAAGAGCATATACTCAACATAAAACAGTGCATAGCTCATTTATTCAGATCGGCTGGAGCAATGCAGAATTCTTCATTTTCATATAACGTTAGTCAACGTATTAAAACACAAAAAGCAATAGGAAAGTTTATCAAGGAATAGCATTAAAACGGCTTTTAAAAATATGTTTGATATATTGTCTAAAAATAAAACAGTGCTCGTTTTACTTAAACCATGCGCATTTGTTCAGTTGATTTAACATGTTAACGTGGTCTGAGGCAGTTGGGAAAAAAAGCGCTCGGCAGGAACTGAAGTCACAGGCACGCAGAGAGAGAACTGCAAGCAAGCAGACCGTTTCAAAAAGAGCCTGGAAATCACACACCACCACCGAAGTGGGTCTTCGTTTAGAGGAATAGACAGGTGTAGAATAGACAGTGGCAGGTGTAGTGCAGGAATCCTCAAATCTGGCCCACTCCTGCAAGAGTTTAATCTAACCCTAATCAAACACACCTGAGCATGTTAATCAGAGTCTTCAAGATCATTAGAAAATCACAGGTAGGTGAGTTTGATCAGGGTTGTAGATTGGCTCAATCTTTGAGGAACCCTTTTGTAGTGTATGACATGATTGACATTTGCTGGCTTTGGCTGGCCTCCAAGCTAACGCATACGTGCCTGTTTTGAATATGATTATGCATCGCTCCGGTAGAGTTATTGTAAACCAATCTGACATTGCACAGTTTACACACAACTTTTCCGTTTCCTTCTAAACCAAAATAATCCCACACCTTGCTGGTCTTTCACGTGGTCATTTTGAACTCGCCACAACTGACATGAAGAAAACGCATGCGAGATCTGAGGTAGTTTCCGCCCAGATACCCTTTTTAAAATAGTTATATATTTAAATATTTTGATATGTATTCTTTTTCAAAAGTTTTATTTTAACTTATTTCAAATGTTTTAAATGTAACATTAAAATTATGGTAATTTGAATGATAAAATCATCCATGGTTTTTTTCTCTCGTGTAATCGATTATTGTTTTCGGTGTCGACTAGCAGGAGCTGTACTGTTTAGTCGACTAGACCCGCACTTCCCTAGTTTATACTTGGCAACATCAACTGACTTCTCTATCTGGATAACCGATCGGATCTGTCTTTCCCGCGTAATATTTAAATAGCTCTGCAGAGGGTGGCCCTGTGCAAAGTCTACCCGAAGTGGTGGGTTTTCTTTTGAAAACCATTTTCAGTCGTGGGACATTTAACAAAAGAAAATAAGTGTACGAGTCTCCCTAGCGCTCCACGGCCTCTCTCTTCTGACAGTTCGCAAGAGAGGGGGCAGGGTTTTGCGGCATGTCGACCTGCGAATGCAGACACGATGGCTGGATTGCGTTTACATTCAGGGGTGCAGCAATTCGTCGACGTCATCTATTACGTCGATTAGCATGGAATGCGTCTACGAGTCGCACCTTTAGACACGCCCATTGCGCGAGCCTGCAGTTATCCCTACTTAAGACTGTTTTTCTGCAGTGTTTAACACAAAACAAGACTAGACTAAAGGCTAGTATGGCAATATCACTTCATAGAGTTGCGTTCATAGAGCATTATTATTATATGACAGTCAGAACCGCATATATATAGCCGAACTGACGCCTTTACATTGTCAGGATTCACAACTGCATTCAAAGCTGCGCTGAATGAACGGTACATCAAGTTGCCTATCTAATCATGACGGGTTTAAAATGGTTAGGGTTCATCTTAAGATCCACTGGAGCTGCCGTCAGTGCCGTGGGCGCGATTGCGCCAAACGCGCTTTCTGCACTCGCTAACAAAACATTTAAAGTCGTTGTTAGTTGTTTAACTGTGTTGGATTGGACAAGCCTCGACTGGGCTCCTTTATTAAAAACGGGCTGTTAACTGTGATAAAACTTCCCGGCGACGCCATTTTTGATTCTGTCGCTATAGTGTCCTGAATGCGGTTGTGACTTCAGCTGTTCATTCATACAGATATGTATTCAAGTAGATGTTTTAATCTGCTGAATAAATAAAACTTTTCAAGTCTCTCACCTGTAAGCAACTGCTGTCAGTCCCAAACAGCAACTGTGAATGCAGTCATAATGTACATTTCTATTGATTGTATCACTGCCCTTTCTTTCTTTCTTTCTTTCTTTCTTTCTTTCTTTTTCTTGTTATTGCTAGCCTATTTCTTTCTTGCTTCCTTGCTTTCTTTTCTTTAAAGGTGCCATAGAATGAAAAACTGTCTTTACCCTGGCATATTTAAATAATAACAGTTCTGTACATGGAAATGACATACAGTGAGCCTCAAACACCATAGTTTCCTCCTTCATATGTAAATCTTTGATTAAAATCTGTGATTAAAAAAGACCACTGAAAAACAGGCGAATCAGAACATAACACCGACTGTGACGCAACAGTCAGGATCACTACGCCCCCAACATTTGCATAAACCCGCCCTTGTTCTAAGCCGGCCGAACCATCAGAAGCTCTGCAGGTATTGTAAATAAACAAGCGCGGACAACAGCGAAAATAACAAAATAAATGTTATGTTCCAGGCCGTGCAGGGGGTGTGAAGTGCAGGGATGGGTTGGTGTCTGTATTCAGAAAGGCACAGAAAGCAAATAACGCGAGCCACTAAAGGGACATGGTTAGCTCCTTGCTAGCGGTAGCCTGTGACAGTACATAAGATTTCACTCTCAGTAAGGAGAGATGAGGATGATGGCGAATGACTTACAGATCCTGAGCACCACTGACAAGCATCTGATCTTGTGAAATGTGTGGTAAGTACTGTTGCTCCATAATGTAAACATAGTTTGTGTGATCGCGTCTCTTGAAAGTGAACTATAACGCGAACGATGGATCGTTCAAAAGCAGTTTCAATGCCTCGCATATTAATAACGGCTCCCTGATGCCCGCATTTTATAATACAGTATAATTACCCGACGATATAACTGCGAGAGAAAGTATTTAAATATATATTTTCCTCCCTGTGCTTCCTTCTTGCTGATGAGCCGTACTGTGAAACAGCCAATCAGAGCAGAGCTCAACATTGAGCAGCACTGTGAAACAG
The DNA here is from genome assembly GCF_936440315.1 of Barbus barbus. Lineage (NCBI taxonomy): Eukaryota > Metazoa > Chordata > Actinopteri > Cypriniformes > Cyprinidae > Barbus > Barbus barbus. The sequence continues at coordinate 10,518,413 of NC_136740.1, forward strand.
CCAATCAGAGCAGAGCTCATTATTATTCATGACCCTGCCAAATAAGCCAATAACAGACCGTTTCATTCTAGGGAGAACTCCTAGGGTTGTAAATGGACATGTAAAATCGTTTCTGGAGATTTTTTGCCCTTACCTAAGCCACATACCTTCTGTGTAGATATCAGAGAACAATTTAAAATACTGTATCAATGCATTCTATGGCACCTTTAATTCAAATTTTTATTAATTAATTATTATATATTTCTTTTTCTCTCTTTTCTTGTTGTTATTTTTCTTTATTTGTTGTTATTTTCTTTCTTTTTTGTTGTTATTATTATTTATTTTTGTAAAGTATTATGAGAAAACATTTGAATAAAATATTAATATTAATAGCAGAAGTTACTGTTATTAATTATTGATAGTTTTACTAAAGAATTCATCAACTGATAAGAAAATAATAAATAGATTAATTTAAAAATAATCAATAGATTAGTCGACTAATCGAAAATATAAACGATAGATTAGTCGACAATAAAAATAATCATTAGCTGCAAGCCCTATTTACGTTACACTGAGAACCGATCACAATGCGTCATCAGCTACCTCTGGACCAGGACTCACTGATCGAATAACATTCAGATCAGAAGCGTGTTTTCACTTTTCTTTTCAATGTGTATGTGGACAACATCTGGATACAGGTTGCATGTTAATGCCAAGTGTAATTGCAGCCTTAGTTTGACATCCCTGCGCTAAATCATTGGGGGTCCAAAGAGTATGTGACCAGAATGGTTATGAAAAAGTTTGCAATTTATCTTGTGAAATCATGCAGCAGTTTTATAGGGGCTGTAACTTTACAGACATTTAACCAGTCATGACGTTATAAGTCCTTGATAGGCATGCGGTTTCCATTGGTCCAGTCATCTCCGTTATTACATAATCATCAGGGCATTTGTTTGAGAAAATTTGTGGCTATCGATGCAGACGTTCTGTTTCACTGAGGATGTTCACATGAATTATGCTCCGAGCCACATCCCCATTCTCAAATTCAAATGTCACCTCACACCAACTGTGTGGAATCAATGAAAACTCTAATTCAACATGGCCAAGTGTTTTTGGTGATGGAAAAACTATAATTGGTGTTCTGTGAAGAATTGGGAGAGGATTTAAGGGTAGAAGAGGTCTTTCTACATGTTTTGATCCACAATGAGAAAGCTCTCTTCTGCTCATGTTGAACAGTTGCAGAGACCAATGAATCAAGAGTGAGATTGCAGGATATTGCCCAGCTCTGTGGGAGGCATACAGACAGCCATCCGTCGATAATGTTTTATCAAAGCCTTGAGTTGATGCCGTCATTTCTTGAATAATGATGTCTGTAAATGTCATTATTCTCCAGGTGGTCGGCTGAAAGGAAGTCAATAACAGATCACTCAGCCTAAGCACAAACTCTGTGAGCAGACATGCCACCAGAGCGCTGCCTACACGCTGAAACCAATCAATCACTGCAGCACATGGCGTTGACTATTGACAGAACCTGGGTTTGATGTCTTTGGATATTATGTGGATGGAATGTGTGGTGGAACGCTTTCAGTACTGACACTTTTTCATACTACATCAAGAATGTTTGGACTGCGTGATTAAATAACTGATATAGAATAGAACTGATGCTGTTTAGTGTCAGCAAAGGTTTAATGGCCATGTATGGAAATGCCTTTGGTAGCTACATCACTTAAATAACGGGGGTTATTTTATGATTATATTATTTTCTTTGATCTGTTGAGGTAAGAGTTCATTGTATCACAGTAAAGACATACAGCGCCGTTGCACTATGGGCGTCCCGAGTTCGAATCCCGACTCATGGACCTTTACCGATCCCGCCCCCCTCTGTCTTTTTGTCTGATCTGATCTGTCCCATCATAATAAACCTGGTCACTTCACTGCATTTTCTCTGATCGAAAAGCTATTAGATCGTGAAAAGACCAGGTGTAAATGGCCTTCGAAATGCTTTCAAGACAGATTAAAATCTGATTTCTCAAACCACTTCAGGAGGTGGTCTGGGGTGCATTTCAGACAAAACTGGAGAAGTGTAAATACATCTGCTTGTTGAATACATGAAAACATGCTATAGTCATCATGTATGACAGAAATGCACGATATTGGATTTTTTCCAATATGCCGATTATTATTATTATTATTTTTTTATTTTATTTTTTTTGACGCATTTTTGCAGATAACCAGTGCCGATACGATCTATTTCCTTTTGTTTGGAAACATCACCAAGTCTCTCCTTAAATTATAAGCAAATTATTTTTAATTTTGGTTAGTTTTTAACAACTTATTTGTTAGAATTAAATAAACAACAGTGAAGATCGAAAACTATAAATAAACTATATTCAATCGCTGCATTTTGTTGTTTTTTTTTTTGTCAGAAAGATGCAGTGGTAACCTTAACATTTTGTTGCATTGTTCATGCAAGCTATAGCTTTTGAACTTTCAATAAAATCATACTCATGATTTTATGGCATCCATGACTGCTTTATTTAATCAGAAGCACAGTCTAAATATTATTTGTGTATTATGTTTTCATTTTATTAGAAGTAGGCCAACAGTGCCCCCTACGGAGCTGGCATTAGGACCCGGAGGAGGTGCAAGTGCTTTTACTGTTTACTCAATTATACACCGAATGCATTCTGTACGTGTATTCTCAGTTTAAATGCAGCGATCCAAAACGGTGAATCTAATCATCATTCAGGCAAAACTTTGCTTCAAGAATGAGCCACACTGCTGACGTGATCTATTCACTAGCACACCCTGAGCACATGTGAGTTAACGTATTCCTCTTATAGGCATAATTTTTCATATCTGGCCAATGTCGATATTTACATTTATAGCCAATATCGGCCGATTCCGATAAAATTGTGCTTCCCTATATGACAGCACTAATGCAACACGCATTGCTGCAGGTGAGTAGCTGAGTATCTCTTCAGCAAGCCAACGTGCGAATTAAATTAAATTGAAACTGCAAATGAAACAAAGTTAGTCACAGACGCTCAACACATAATCATATTCATTAAAAGTAGTAAAACTAACTTAACTTTATAGTGCTGATGCCGCTCTTTCTCCTGTTGTGCTCTTTGACCTTGAAATAAACTTATGATGAATAAAATGCAGCACATATGTCACTTGAACTGTTAAATTTGCATATTACATGGGAATTGAAAATCTGTTTTGTATCCGTTTTGTGGAGACATTTACTTGGCCAGGTGTAAATGGAAGGGTTTTAACAAATCAGATAGTTATCTGATCAGAGAAAATACATGAAGTGGCCAGGTGTAAACAGGCCCATCAGGCAATGCTTTTTTGCGTGTCAGGTGATGTTTCTTCCACAACGCATGGAAGTATATCTTAAAATGTGCATCAGTGAAACAGACAGTTTAAACTTCTCTTATTAGTGTTGGATGTTACTAATTGAATTTGGAGTCATTTAAAAAGTTTGCTTAAAAGTTAAGAAGAATGCTGTTAAATTTTATAATTTAACAATAAGAATATATTTTTTTAATATTCTTTCATAATCTTTGCCCCTCTATTGAATAACATTATTGTGAGTAAATGATGACAGAATTTAAATTTTGGGGTGAACTAGCCCTTTAAAAATCTCTGGTTGGCCATTAATGTTATGGAATAGATGCAAAGTGCAGTTTAGAGTACAGTATGTTGTTTTTGCATCAGTTAATCACAACAGCATAATTGTGATTGCGTGACTTGTTGGTGCAGTCCTAACACATACTTTGTCTCCAGCACAAATAAGAGTTGTGTAGACATGGATTAGAATGTGCTCCAGTTTCATTATTTTTGCACATTCCTGATGCAGAATTTACTAGTGATGTGTGGTGTTTTGTGAAACTGAGCTGTTTTGAAAGAGTCTGTGGTATGAAATGTTAATAGCTTTGGCAGCTTTCCCCTAAAATGTTTTTTTAAGTGTTTTTCATTTTTTTGGACTCTCTCAGCAGTAAGAGATTTCTAAGTTACATAATGTGTGTTCACAAAAAGTTTGATTAGAGTGTACCTTCAGACTGATTTCAGCTGTGTTGATTAAAGCTGGCCTTTTCACTGTTACTTTAGGATGGGTGAAACCAGCAGTGTGGTGACAGCTAACGTAACTAAGTGGTGCTGACGGCCCTGGCTTCACATTCCACATATGACAGGTTTTAGCTTTACCCTCCTGAGCTGGCGAAAGAGTCCTGGGGCATAACCGAAGCATGTTTTTGGAAAAGGTCATTACACTCAGATGGCACTCAGAGTCTGCTACTTGAAATAGATTTTATACTTGTATTAGCTACACTAATTTAACTCTAAAATTCAGGAGTGAGTTTTAGATTCTAGTTGTGGGTGGCCACAAACCATAGGCTGATTTGTAAAATGTTTCCTGTATAAAACAAAATATAATCTCTCAGTGTGTGATCAACCTGTTAAACCAGTTTTGCATATCAAATATCTAGAAAATAGGATGTTGTAAGAATTTAGTTTTATTGGGAAGTACCATTTTAAAGCTGCAGAGCTGTTATGCAAGGCCAGCGATGTAAAAACGCCAACCTCGTCCATTATGATAAAACCACAGCTTCTCTTTACTCCCACATTTAAAAAGTACTTGATGCTTTTCCTCCAATAATGCCAAATACATTGCCTCACATACTCGCACCCCCTTTTTCACTCATACTTCATTTTCAAAATAAATTTGTCATGAGTTTAGTCCATCCAGTCATGTTTTTTCCTGTGGAGTGAAATTGCTTTTTAGAAACGAGCAAATGGCAAGAGAAGCCTAAAATGTATGTTAAAAATCACATTTGCCTTAAAGGTGTAGAAATCTCTCTCAAATATCAAACCTCCATGAACACATTTTTCTTTTTAAGCCTAAATTCCAAGATGGATTGACAAGCCCTCAAGATGTTCAAATTCAGAAGTCATTGGCAGTTTTTAACATGCCTGTCCATATGCATTCATCTAAATTGAATCGTAAGAGGCATCACCCACGCGGCTCTATTGACAGAACAGAACCACTGCAGAGGGTTGAATCACTCATTCTTTCATTGTTTCGTGACCAGCTGCACTCTGGGTAAGGTACGGTGATGGAGGGGGGTTGGTTAGACTCCACATGGTGAACAGCAACACTGTAATACATCTAGTGCATCTCTGCTTCCCTCCCTGCCTGTCTATATGAAATGGGAGGTTTTGATGTGTGAGTGGGCAAAGTCGTGACAGTAGTCTCTGCCGTGAGGAAGAGAACTGAAACACTCGTAGGAGTGCAGCTGCCCACACACATTCACAACCTGCGTGCGTCCACGACTGTACAACCTGCATACCTCAACAGTCACCCACATCTTCGTAGCATGTGTCCAAGGAGATGGGCACGCAGCGGTTCATTCTGTAATACCGCATGCATGTCTGTTGTGGGTGTGCTTGCATGTAGGCCAAATATCAGTACAAAAATTACATAATTCGCTCTTTATAGTAATGGAAATCGATCCAGCACAAATGTTAGCATATTATTAATTTATACCATTTAGATTTTATGTAACAGTGTGGCATCTTGGTTGGTCCTGCACCTTTAGTTTCACTTGTCTGAATATGGATTGTCTGTGGCGTAACTATCAGCAGTGTGGGCAGGACACTCACTGTTCTGCGTTTTCATGAATATTCTTCATATTTATGATGGTCTCATGCACTTTCTGTCTCCCCTACAATGCCCACCTTTTTTTTAGGGTACTTTCACACTAGCACTTTTGGTGCGCACTGGGGTTCGATTGACGTCAGAGTTTGGTTCGTTTGGATGATGTGAACGCTGTCTTCTGAACTTCGGTGCGCACCAGCGAACCATACCCGAGTCCGCTTAAAAAGGGTGGTCTAGGGTGCGGTGAACTCTGGTACGGTTCGCTGCTGATGTGAACGCAATCGTACCAAATAACGGAATAACGGCTATTAATGCTGTATTATCGGATTAAAAATGTGCGTTTGTGTGTGTTTCACTCACTTTCTTGAAGAGCGTGACTGACGCGCTGCAAGCAGAAAGCTGTGTCTCTCATTTCTGTTCGCCTTCAGCGTTCTTTAGAGCATTTGCAGTACATTAGTAAGACAGACATAAGTGCTGTTATGCACTGAAGCTTTGTAAACAAAACGAACTGTTCCAAAATCTAAATATATAATAGTGCAGAGAGCAATCTTATGCATTTTGCTGCCTTCTCCCGTGCCATTGTTACTAAGCAACAGCAAGTAAACAGCTGCTGGATTGATGACGCAAACGAACCGCGGTTGGGACCCAAATAAAAGAATATGAACGCAGTGCAGGGGGAGGGGCGAGCAAACGAACTCTGGTTCGGACCAGGCAAGGGAACCAAGTGTGAAAGCACCCTTATTCTTAGTAAAAGACATTTATTAGTCTATTAAGTCTAATATCTCACTCAACTTAACAATCATGCTATCAAAATGACTAATTTTAGACATTGTCCTATAGCCATCTGAATGTGATATCTCCAAAGAAGCATGAACTTCCTCTTCCTCCATGCTTTGACAGTAGAACATGTTTGGGACATATAGTAGCAATATCTTTGGGACATATTTTAGCGAAGATATTGCTACTATATTTGAGCGATCATGTGGAAATAACTTTAGGTTTTCCATGTTGCCTTGCTGTAATAAGCAAAAGTTTTTTATACCTGAAAATGCAAATGATCCAGATGTGGTTGAGCTTTGTCGTGTTGAATTCCTATGATGGTGAATGTCTGATTAAAGTCAAGTTTGAGAAACGTTAATGAAAATAAGACATCGCTGGGCAATTCCCAGAACTCAACAAATGAGGAATAGCTATTGGCATCACATACAATGATGCCATTGATTCCTGAACATTTATTTTGATTACTTTAGTGGACACTTTTATCCAGAGGTATTTACAAATTAGAAAAGATTCAAGCAATTTGTCAAAAGGGCCAGCAATAGTCATAGTACACAATTCTGAGTTTTAAGTGTAAGCTAGGTTAGTACACGAGCAGAGTTTTTTTTATTATTTTTTTTTTATTTTTTTTTTTTTAAGATAAATTTGAGTTATAGCAACTGACTTTTTAATGATTGTGGATTAGTTAAGTGCTTGCGGAGGAGGTATGTCTTCATCCATTTCTTGAATGCCGTGATGGTCTCAGCAGATCGAGTGGAGGTTGGCAGCATATTATAAGTTGCAGTTGCTGAAGTCTTCATGTTGCAATTCATAAATTAGTATCACATATGCATTTTTTAAGCTGTGGCACAACCTGTTTTTTCATCTATAGTGTCTGTTGTTTTACTGTTTTTGTCCCTGTTCTGTAAACCTTTTTGAGAGTAATTAAAGACACTTCCGGTTTTTTTTCCGGCATAAAAACATTCATTTAATTTATCTTTTAATTAATGAAAATTAAACAAATCTTATTTTTTTTGGAAAATAAAGGGGATTTAATATTACAATTAAAACACGGAAGACATTTTATGATTATTCCTTAAAAATATGGTTTTAATCATTTTAGTAGGCTATTACGTACATTCTACTGAACAATAGGAATATATTTCTGCCACAATGTCTACAATTGAACCCCAAACTTTTATTTTGATGGATTGCCTTTACATTTGAATACCGGGCCGCCCCCCTAAGATATTGGCAAAGGAAACACTGGAGAAGGCAAAGTTGCTGTCTATTTTTGTATTATACAACCTTTACAGCATTGGCTTTGAGTGTCATTTAGTTGGTCTGTTGGCATGTCTTTTTCTTTTCTTCAAGTGAAATATCATGGCAAACCACTTTAAATGGCTCTGCAAATATTGGTTGTGTTCTTTTTGCATGGTCTGTTTGGTAACTAAGAGGGACTTATACAATGGCCTGTTTCCATTCGTGTTCATCACACTAGAGGCCAAAGTTTTATGGACAAGCTTGCTATTAATAGACATTGTTATGGGTCACATAAAATGAATACTCAGTGATCTGATAGTGGTCATAACCGTGACCACGTAGTCTGAAGAAACAGGAATTCAATAACCGTTTGCACGTAGCCTTCATATTCGGTTTTCCATTTCAGTGATACATTTTCAAGGTTAGTTCAGTGAGTGTAAAGAACATTTGTGTGGAAATTCCGTTCAGTGCATAGAATACACGGAAACTGCTCCAGTGGAAAACTACATTATGTATGGGAAGCCTATGACTGAATGAGAATATTGGTCTTCACACCAGACCAGAGTCAAAGAGTTTGCAGCTGTCACCTGAGGAAATATCTGCTCTTTTAATTTCATTTTATTTTTTTGAGTGGTACATGTGAAAGCTTCAGGTTGGAGCATGTGTCCTTTTGAGGGGAGTATAAATAGATCACTGATGCTCTAAAGCAGGGGTGTCTAGTGCTGCTCCTGGAGAGCCAAATGCTAGATTTTAGCTCCAACCATCTCCAACACACTTATCTAGAAGCTTCTAGTGAGTCTGACTGTTTAGCTGGTTCAGGTGGGTTTTATTAGTGCTGGAGCTAAACTTTGCAGGACAGTAGCCCTGCAGTACAGGTTTGGACACCCCTACTCTAAAGCCTTAAAGTGCCCCTATTATGGATTTTTGAAAATGACCTTTCATGCAGTGTGAAACATCTGTGAATGAAAACATCCTGCAAAGTTTTAAATCTGAAAGTGCATAGTGTATAAAGTTATTGTCTCTTTATAAAGAGTCGACTCCGAATCATTGAAATGAGTCGTTTTTAAAAACTAATCCCAAGCAGTTTCATGTTGACATCAACATGAAACATTAGCATATTGCCCACCCACTTGTTGCGCGTGCAGACCTGGGAAAACTTTTTTGCGTTGGTCTGAATGAAAATGCAAATTCATTCTTTGCCACTAGGTGCCGCTTTTGGAGCATTAAAAGCTCACAAACACTGCTTTAAATTAAATCGACCAATCACCGCAGATTAGTGTCATGCAAAGGAGGGGTTTGGAAAAATGAATCGCTGAGCGAATTGTTTGGGAGTCATTGAGCAAATATGGTAAAAATAAATGCATATTATAAGAAAATGAAAGTGTTTTTTGACCTTGCATTAGGGATGGGCGATATGGCCTAAAAAATTTATCACGATAATTTCAGGTATTTATTGCGATAACGATACAAATGACAATATATATATCATTAGAATGTAAATATAATACGTATGAATAATTACATGCAAATGTCAACCTTACCATGAAAAAATGAAGTTTTTACCAAAAGAGCAAACCCCTGTTTGAGTTGTGCATTTAGGTCTGTATTTTACTGCATTAACGTGCTTCAATAGAAATTTGAAGGAAATCTCTATGTTTATCCACCACATATGAGGGGTGGACCTATAGTAAAAATACATTTTCATTCAACTGTATTTCATATTTTGAAATGAGATATCAAAGACTGCCCATTTTTTAATTTATGTCAACAGTAAGTATTTTGTAGAAAGATGGAGGCCTGTCTGAAAAGTAAATACACTCACTTAGTCTAAACAGCGATGATTTTTGGATTTATAAGGTCTAGATTTATGACGTCAGGACGCTTCAGCGCTGTGGTAAGATTAAGTTCATTTCATACAGTAATTATTAATGCAATTAACTTGAAACTTTCTGTACAAAGCCAACTTATGGCCATGCTAATTATGATCAACAGCTCATCTCCATTAATTGCTCTTATCAACCATAATAATGTGTGACGCTTCATATTAAATCATATGCATACTGGCATGCATGTTTACCACGTTGCTGATGACTGAAAGCCTGTGTATGGCTATACTGCTGTGATCTGTTTCAGGCTTTCCATATCATAACATTTTAGAAATTAATTCATTGTACTATCTCAGAAATTGCATATTTAACATCGCGGAGATTTAGCTGCTTTGCTGTTTGGGTCAGAAATGCACAGGCGGACTGAAGGAAAAATCGCCAAAACTATTTTAAATGTCATATAATGTTCATTGTTAATATTATTATCTTATTTAAACTTTTTGTGCGTTTCAAACAAACTTGTGTCGCTATCTGCGTTGCATTCATGCAGAGAGCAAGATTTTGCGTGCTCGGCTCGCGCATGCTGAGTGCGACGCACGCTCAAGAGATGTGGGCTACATCATTCTTATTTGTCTACATTTTTATTTTGGTTTTATTTTGTATCATTGCATGTTAAAAAATAATTCACTATGTTATGCAGATGCGAAATGCTAGACTGCTAATAAGATTAGCTACAGTTTCACATTTTATAAATATTTGAACAATATATTCAGCATATTTAACAACCTGTTTTGTATCTTTATTTAATTCATAAGCGATTTATTAAAACAAGTTTATGAGGCTATGCTCTAGAGTCTAGACTATTATTCATATTCAAGTTTGTGCGGAAAAGAATGCGCATGCATGATAGTGAGGTGCTCGCGCGGATCACTTGCATTTTTTCCTGATAATGAAACCACTTAAAATAATAATAAAAAAAAAAAGAAAACTTAAAATTGGGGCTCCTCACATACATGAGAAATATATCTCAGGGTTCTACGCTTAATTTTCTTTTTAGGAGCGCTTGTGCCTTGAGCGCTTGAGCGCACTGTTCACTCCGCAAGTCAACAGTGAATCGGGCGCGCACAAAACTACGTCATCAACTAGACTTATCGTTATTATCGTGAGGAGACAAATTTTTATCGTGAGGAGAATTTTCAACGGTATATCGCAAACGATAAGATATCGCCCATCCCTACCTTGCATGCATGTCAGCCTGTTGTTGGGGACTCCCAAAACCAAAATATGAACCTTTCATAACCCATAATAGGGGCACTTTAAGCTGTAACCTATGCACTTTATCTCCATTTTCACTTCTTATACTGTATCTGATATGACATCCTCTTGTGAGGAGGAGAAGAGGAACCACTAAGCTAATTGTTGTGCTTTAAAATGGTGGCTGAGAGAGTGCAAGTCCCTCTATTCAGTTTAACCCAATTTTGTTTATAATAGAGCCATTGTCTGTTTGCTTACTCCTAGAATGTAAAAGCACATTGGGTGAACCAGTCTGAAAAATACTTTTTGTGTGTGTGAGATTTTCGCTACAGTATCACGCTCCATTGTTGTCAGATTTTATTGCTATTGTCTCTTATTTGTCTCTTCACATATAAGTAGAGAAGAGTTGTACTTGTATGCCTGTACTATAATTGCTTTAAAGGGACTTTGACCAAGCCCTACTGTGTTTGCACCTACATTTGTACCTATGTGTTTAACTTCCTGAATGCTTCTATTCTGTTCAAGTTTGATTTTATATGAAATTTGTTACATAGAGTAAATGCCTTCTCAAGGCATCATCACAGTAAAAGTCTGTGCAGTAATATTATGAAAATCTTTTCAGGGCTGGTGGATGCCAAAAAATGGTCCCTTTTACAACAGTGCTTCCTTTTTATATCTATTCAGTCATGTTTACTGATAAGTCTGTTATCAGGGGGGTAAAGTTAAAGGTGCAATAGGTGATTGTCTTCAGAAACATTTTTTGTTATGCTGGTTGAAAGTCTCTTCACATACCGATAGCAATCGTTAAGTGGTCTAAATGTATTCATCTGTATTAATATATTCTGTGGAAGGGGTAGTAGAACCAAGAAATGTTCGTCCAGTCAAAACGCTCGGTCCGAGCGTTTTAATTGTCTTTCAACATATGTATTTGCATACTTCTGTGCACCCTGTTCGCGCAGACAGGATATGTCATCAGCGCGTTCATGCACGCTGTGCAGACAGAGCGAGAATGGCACTTATGATTGAATAGAACAAACGTCGGACATGATAAGATATGAAATGAAATGTGCAGAGCAGGGAGAGCGAGAGGACTGTATTGGGAACAGTTGATGTAGCCTATTGTAGTAATTTAATGCTGTCTCTGTTATTCTGCTTTTTGAGTGTATGTGCTTTCAGGGGGTGTGGCTTTGGACGGTAATTGCAGGGAGGGACGTTAGCTTTCAGTGCTATCAGGCTAAAGTTAGCATTTTCCGCACCTTTAATTCAGGATTTCAAACATTCACTGTATCTAGCACAATTGCAATGTGCAAAGGTTTTAATGCTGATTAATACTTCCTGTGCCCCATCTCTTTCCCAGAGTTCACTGTGCCACTCCAAGAGGGGGGTGAGCGGAGATGTTCCCTTGCTCCGAGATACACTAACCCTGACCAATGAGCTCATCTCTCAATGTTGTACCCCCTGCCCCTTAACTAATATATCAGACTCTTGGTCTAAATGATTGTTGATCCACAAACTGCAAATAGTTAAACTCTGTTTCCTTCTCTTTCAGTTAACACAATTCACTCAGTTGAACTTAAAGTGCCAAAATGGAAGAGAAACCTAGTATTCTGCAATATTGATCAGTTTACTAAGCCACCAGCTTTTTTCTGTTGTATTGAAGAATGAATCCCTGTTTATAAACCAAATGTAGTTGGGTCGGTTTTGGTTTTCCGTTGTTGATGTTTTTTGGGGGGTTTTTTTGTTTGTTTTTGTTTTGTTTTATTTTTATTGTTTTTCCAATAACAGAATGCCTTTGATAGATGGTCTAGTTTGAACCATGTGCCCAGATCTCCATTTACCTTCTCCACCTGCTGACTTCGATATTGATCATTCTTTCAGGACACTGTCTTAATGTGCTTGTGCATAGAAAATAGGAAACATCTTGGGATGTAATGTTGTTTTCATGTTTTTGCATTGCTTCCCAAACTCTTAGGTTACAACTGAAAAAGGTTAAATTAATTCAGGATAAAGCTAAATCATCTGAATAAGACTTGAAATGCTAGATATTTTTATTCTTAAGTCATCTGTTCCTTTCTGACTATGTTTCTCCACATCCCATTAATCTAAACTCTACTGGTAGTCTTTTGTAGTCCAAAGGATTATTTTGTGCAGGAGTGTGTGATGTGCAGCTGTTCTGCTGTTTAATTCAGTAAGCGCTGCTGTATCTTTGTGGCTGCCTTATCTAATGCTCTGCCGTGACACTTTAGACAAACGTTCCTGGGTTATCTTGACAGTCAAATGTAAGAAAACCTGTCTTCCGCCACACTAAAATTCATTCATGGTTTATGCAAAGCACGAAGACTAAGACAGTAAAAAAAACAAAAAAGAGTTCTTTCACAGGAAGAAGATACTGTATTGTATGCATCGAATTTCATTTCACAAAATGTGTGCATTATTTAACTTTTTTTTTTTTTTGTCCTGTTAACTAGAATCCATTAGATATTAATTTTACTTTTAATCATGTTACATTGTAGTACAGTTTACTTGTCCTTTTAATTGGCTGTGATGTTGTCAAATATATGCCATTAAATACATGTCATCCCCATCCTCAATTTTGACTTTTATTATGAATCCAGAGGGTTAGACCTATATCTAAGCAAATGTTTTGGTTTGTTGGTTTCCAAAACCTAGTTCCTTGGGAAATTGTTTAATTCTGTCCTCCAGACTGAAATTAAAATATTTTAATATCATATTATAGTTTACTATATTAATTGGATAAGACTACACTGGCATACATTGAGGTAAGAGGCACCTACACAGGAACAAATTAACCCATCAGCCAGTAGAGGTCTTTAAAGTGGACCAGAAAAAGGGTCTTTATTTATCTTTTTATTTACATTTTTGCTTTGCATCGATCACAAATATTAGCCACAATCTTTGAAATTAGACAATGACAAAGAAAAATCTAGTACAAAATTAATCTTGCACAAAGAAAGCATGAGAACTCGCATGTCAATGTCCTCACATGTTTCTACAAAAAGCTTTCACACACAGGCAACAGAGCACCACTGAACATTCAGACAAACAGCCAATCATACATGTGCACTAATAGCTTTTGTTTCTTCTGTTCTTCAAGATATAATCAACTATTTTTTCAAGCTGCAGTCTTTGCATCCGAGCAACGGGCATTTCTTGTCAAATACTAATTTGAGATGTCTTGCAAGCTGCTGACCATAGTGGCAGGCAGATCACTTTTCACTAAACTTTCTTGATCCATTGTTTGTGGCATACATGATAACTTATTTTTTCCTTGTATGGTCTTGAACAAACATGCGTGTTTCTCACAAGCATCCTCTCCCCCTTAGTTTACCCATCAGCCCTTTGGGGGATGTTCCCCCTCTCTCTTTGTGCCAAAGCTCTCCCCCCGTGGTGCTCTTATTTCCTGACCTTGCCCTTTTTCTGTTGTCATCCTTTCTTGCCTCATTTTAGAGGCATGGTTAACTCTATTCAACTAGCCACCAGATGGTATTCAAATTAGACCCCTTGCATGAAAGCAGAGTTTTTCCACGCTCTTGGGCTGGAGAGTGCGCGGGTTCACCCTGAAATAGTGACCCAGAGACCCCTGTGCTTCTCTTTCCGCTGTCTGTAAAAAAAAAATCCAGAGACGAGGACTCACTCCATGGGTGCTGGGACAGTGCAATTTTGTGTGATTCTGGAAGACACAAATCAAATGTGATGCCTGGTTTTTAAAGACGTTATGTTGAAAGGGTAACCACAAAACTGCTTACAACCTAATGTTAGTTTAATTGGGTTTTTCATCCCTGAATGATGATTACAGTGAAAAATGTGCTGGAGTTTTATGACAAGCACATTATTTTTACACTCTTCATATCTAAAAAGCAATATTTCGGTTTCTAAATCCTGCAAATCTTCCCCTAAATCAAGTTTGGGAGAACTTGATGGCTCCAGCACACTTAAACAATGTTAAAATACTGTCTCCTATCCCTGTTTAATGTATTTTACGTAAGCAATTTGTAGGTTGATTTAAGAACTGGCTCTCTGCATTACAATTTAAGTGACATTTATAAGGGTCAATCATGGCATGAGTTTGGAGCAGCATCCAAACGTATCTGTTTGTCCAAGCAATGGAAGATGTGGGAAAACCCTATTTGAAATTGGTTATTTTGAGTAATAACTGAAAAAATGACACATTCAAACAATAAACAAATACAAATTGAAGTAAATACTAAATATACACACCTTTTTAAAAGCAAATGTTTTAGAAAGGTTGACTTTTTCACTTTTGTGTCACTGTTTCTGTCATTCAAAAGTGTTTTAAGCAGCCTTTTATTTATAGTGTTGCTTTATTTGTGATTTTCACTTTGTGATTTGGTGATTATTCTGAGCTCATCTTTTATTTGTTGTTTTTGGTTGTCTCCATTAATAACAAAAAAAGTGTTCAATACTGAGATGGGTGATTGGAAAAGATGGCCTGCACTTGATGATTGCCTAGTTTTATCGATTAGTTGTTGCAGCTCTAGTTGTAGTTCTTCTGATTTTGAGCTGGATTACAATCATTAAAGGTTTACTTTCAGTTTAAAAAATTTGATGACATAACCAATTGTCATTGCATCACACTATTTTAGTTCTCAGGGAATTTGGTAACGCAGTGGGATTGTAATGTTGACATCATGAAGCTGAATTCTGTTTATGTTGCCGCTTTCTGTGGTTCTGATTACCAAAGAATGTTAATAATCTGGGTCCAAAGTCTCATGGGAACCATTGACTCAGCACCAGTGTTCCTGCCACAATTGAGGAAAGTGTGTCTGAAACTGCTGGAAACTCTACCATAAAAACTGTTTTTCATTCATGCAGCGCATTACACTGCTACAATCTGATGATTGTTGTGGATTCGCATTTCGCATACTCTTGCGCGCACTTCATGTGGTTTCTTTTCACCGTTGAACGCAGCTTCCTGTCTCCACTGAAGCTTTTCTTCCAAAACACTTGCTCATTTTGACTGGATTTTGACTGGTTTTCGTGAGGGTCTCTTTCAGTGCAGCTCTGACAGATGACCCATTGAAGTCACTATAGAACTGTCTGCCTGTTGCCAGGGCAACACTAGCTCGCTTCTGCTTTTTATGTGCTCACGTGACTGGCTGTTGACGTCATCGGGGGAGGGACGCTGCCAGAGTTTGGTCCACTCTTGACTGCATAGGGCTTCGTGGAATCTTGAGGACTTGTTGAATAGATTCAGTTAGTCTTTAGTCTTGGTGATCGCTGCTAGCTGCCAGCATCATCCTCATCGTTAGGTATAAATAGCCAGGTTATGGACTGTTGAAGGCAGTGGATAGCAGGGGAAAAATAGAAATAGAAAAAGAGGTAAGTCATACTCCTTATTTTGTTTGTAGAAATGCCCAATGTTTTATATTGATTATTTCAGTATGTGATATCACAGAAGAGGTGAGATTTTATTGTTTCGGCTGTGCAAGATGTCAGTGTGATTATTCGTGCACAGCTGTTGCATGCTCTCTCACTCCGTCACAAGCTAACAGCGCACTGGGAGTCTATGAGTAGGAGAAAGGATGTAGTTAAGCCTTCCCTTTCTATCATTCACTTACTGTACAGATTGTCTCCTCCAGTGTTTCCCTGCCCTTTCAGATCCTATCCATCTCTTGTTATCGGTTTGTAGGCTGAATGAATTGGAGTGAGATAGTCCAGTTATCATTACACCACCAGCTCTGAAGTTTGTCATATTGTCATAGCGGAAACAGCTACATTAGAGAGCCTCATGGGAAAGGTTGAGAGATGAGGGAGCTGGCATAATCTGTCCAAATTCTTCCTCTACTCTTCCCCAACTTTTCATTTTCACCTTCCCCCACACTTTCACTCCTCGCTTAACTCATGCATGTGGGTGAGTGAGTGCGTTAAGAATGCTCTGAGGAGACGCACTTGCACCGAATACCAGAATAGCCCCATCCCCCCTGTCGCATTGAACGTGGGTGGAGGGTGGTCTGTGGCAGGAAGAAAACATTTATTGCTAATTGCTGGAGCTTTTTTGAAGGCTCAGCGGTTGGCTTTATTCAAAAATAGTTGTGCTATCATTTCAAACCCAAGAAGAGCTTGTCATAGAGAGCTCTCTAGCAGAC
Organism: Barbus barbus; assembly: GCF_936440315.1. NCBI lineage: Eukaryota > Metazoa > Chordata > Actinopteri > Cypriniformes > Cyprinidae > Barbus > Barbus barbus. The sequence continues at coordinate 10,535,284 of NC_136740.1, forward strand.
CAAAGCTAAAGATACTTTTACTTCAAATTGAAGGATCATCGTATACATTAGCTGATTTACAAGCAGCTAATTTAATGTATCAACCTACCTGAGGAGCAGACCCATGCTCGCCTTGACTCCTGTTGTGAAACATAAGGGTTATTTGATGTTATCGGATCCCTGTAGTGATGTGGCAGTATTTCCTATACACACACTCGTGCACACACGGCCTACTGGTAGTTCAGAAACACATGGCACCAAAGACAAACATACTCCTGCGTTGGAGGCCTGCTGGCTGTAGGGATGAGAGACACTGCTGGCAGCTTGTTCAGCACGGCCCACGTGTGTGGGAGGAGATTATCCTCGCCGCAACAACTGCTATTGTGTGTTATCAGCCCTGTCTGTTATTACAGCGTCTGTGTAGTGTGTGTGTGTGTGTGTGTGTAGTGTGTAGGTGGTTATTGTGTGTTGTGTGTATCTATTAAACGACTTAAATACACAGAGTGCCAAATGAACAATTTTTTTTTTCATTATCAAGCCTCTAAGTGCTGTTTTAATAGTATTTTCAAAGTCAGTATCATTCTGATATGCACTTAATGCCATACTGTATGCTAGTGTTTACTAAAGCACTCTTTCATTTTTTAGATCAACACTTAAGTAAAATCAATTTTCCCATTTTAGGCCCAGTGAAATAAAAGAGCTCACACAGAAATAAAAATAGTAATTTACTCACCATCCTGTATCAATTTAGTTCTTCTGTTGATCACAAAAGAAGATATTTTGAAGAATGCTGGTAACCAAACAGAAGGTAGGCATTGACTTCCATTGTATTGGAAAAAAAAAAAAAAAAAAAATTGGAAATCAATGGCTACCAGCAACTGTTTGGTTACCAACATTATTAATAATATCATCTTTTGTGTTCAGCAGAAGAACGAAACTCATACAGGCTTTAAACAACCCGAGGTTAAGTAAATAATGACAGAATTTTCATTTTTGAGTGAACGATCACTTTAAGGCCTATTCACACCAAGACTGATGTTTGGCATGAAACTTCGGACTGATATTTCGCATCGATCTGGATTCTTCTTCTGTTTACTGTCACTGCCAAAAATTCTGTTTGTGAGTACTAGGGGTGGGAGAAAAAATCGATTCACCTAACTATCGCGATTCTTTTTAAAATTATTTAAAAATTGATTGGTTTACCTCAGAATCGATTTTTATTTCATTATTTTATTTTTCCTAAGAGGTGGTGGGGAGAAGTTAGCGCTTTGTAATTCCAACAGAGGGTGAAATGTATAGGTGTGTTCGACTTGGAGCTGCCCCGCACAGACGATCAGTGTATGACATCAAAGTACCACAAGAGCGATTTGAAAGCATGCGGAGCCATCTGTTCTCTGTAGCTCTCGCAGTGCTTTGATAACGTCACACAACGATCGTTCTGCGTCCAGTGCCTCTGCATTAATGTCATATACGTTTAAAGCCGGTGCGAGAAATCAAAGCCATGACGGAGGCAGAGGATCAAAACTCTTCCAGAATTCTTTCTGCACCTTCACCTTTTGAATCCAAACTGCCGGGAAAACATGACAAGACAGGGCAGGACATATCGAGCAGCTCCGCCCCCTTTGTTATATCATTTCATTTATATCACAGCTCGGCCAGAGCTGTTGGTTCAGTTGAGCTCAGTAAAGTCGCATTTGACCTTATAATAGCCACAGTCTAATAGATTCCCCCTTTAGATTCCATATAAAACGGTAATGCAAAGTCGTGATCACAATCATGCTGAGGGTGTGTAGTTTGAAAAGGGTGTAACTGATGTTGGTGAATGGCACCAGTGTTATCTCTTCCACACTTCAGTACTGTTTCTAATGCTGAATCGGTCTAACTGTTTCTCCTCCTTATCTCTTCCATATTGCTTTAAAATACAGCATTCTGTGTAGAACTCAAATATGTAGGTCTGATACGTTTTCTAGTCTGCGCCGACTTGCACATATGATCAGCTCCATATATGTTTCTGGAGTGGAGCATTTTGGACCAGAGCCATTTTGTCATTGTTTTGGAGCACACTAGTTTACAGATAACCTTAAGGCTAACAGATTTATACTAAAAGCCAAAAAAATTCAATTTTGATTTCATGGGGACTTTAAGAAGAAAAATATTTTATTTGAATAACCTGACCTATTGCAAACTCAGCGGAAATGAAAAATGGACCTAAACCTAACCTAATCAGATCCTGTTCCTGTCAAGCTTAGGTTCGGTGGCAGACCTCTACTTGTTAAACACTAATTGTAGGGTTGAAAAACAAGCCATGTTGCCTGTGACAGGCTTTTTCGCAACCGCTCACTGTTTGAGAATATCTAGTGTTTTAACGATTGGTAATTTCTGCTACACATATGCCTTGAGTAATATTGTTCTTATGCAACTCTCATGCAGAAGATATTAGCAGAAGATAAGCTTATTTAAACTTACTATGAAGTTCTGTTTTTAGTTTGGACTGTTCACAGGCTCTGTAAGAAACCGGTTACAAGCTCATTGTTCATTCTTAAAATGTGAAGTGGAGGGGCAAGGCCTAAGGCAGCACTGGACTATTTAAAATTCATCCAGAATGTTACCAGTATAGAAGATCTGGCCACACAGGATAGCAGATTTCCTTCTGTAGTTTTCATACAGTAGTGATGTGAATTTGTAACCTAAGAAAGTTCCACATATCTCTATGCTATAGGTGTTAGATAAAAGAGCAATAAAAATGGGGGAGAAGTTTAGACTATTGAGTTTAGAGAAGTTAGAAGAATTGTAGGCTGTTTCTGCTAAGATCTTCTTGTCCAGTGTTTCTTGTTCAGTTGTATTCAGATTGTTGAGAGGATTATTGCAGTGAAGCTGACTACACTGCAATGAATATCTTGTTAACATGAATATCTTATTTTACATTACATGCACATAATTAGAAAAAGTGCAAAACTTAGTAAGCTTAAATGAAATAAATGCCTTTAAAATGGCCATAATGTTCATACTCTCAACAAACATGTCTGTGATTGTCTACAGTGCTCAGCACGATCAGTTAATGACAGCAGCTCTCATCTCAATTATTTTCCAATTGTTTGTGCAGTGATATGAAATGCATAGCAGTAGCACTGATATCTATGAGATGAGTTACCCTGATAAGCTGTGATTACTGACAAATATTTGACAACTGCATGCCAGAGAAGAGCCCTGTATGTAAATATATATTAGCAATGCATCATGTACGGCGTTTTTTTGTTGTTTCTCAAATGGTTTATTCACACCTTTGACTTTCTCCCAACTGAGGGATTGTATTACCGTCATGAAGTGCATTTATTAGAATGGACATATTTTACTGGCATTATTGTGCATTGGTCTTTACTTCACGAGTTTGCTTACAATATGATTTTTGCAAGTTATTCTGGAGGTTCTGGAGTGGGTTTCTGCACTCAGAATTACAATGATCTTTAGGTCGTATGTCATTGCTTGTCTTTGGGTGGACAGGAACTTTGTTAGCATGTCTACTGTTTCCATTTCAATTACTTTCAGTTGCTGAAAGTGGGGAAAAAATCTACACTGTCAAATAGCTTGGATTTGCTCTCAGTTTGAATCAAATAGGAGTCATTTTTTGCCCTGTTTGTGTCCGGCTCATTCTCTGCAGGGCAACTCATGTCAGAAAATATCCTCCACCATGCTGAGAGCTGGACACAGCTGTTCATGTTTTGTTACGCACTTGAGTGTTGCACACGGCTTTTTTCTCCCATACATTTTGTACATTTCCTGTAGAGATGCTTTAATTTATAGAAATGTGTATAGCTTTAAGCCTATTGCTAGATCTTTTTTCCCTTAATGATAGAGTGGCCTAAACTAGAGAAAACTGAAATGACTAAATAATACCTTTTATTAATGCCTTATTTCTGAGGTTTCTTACATCAAATGCATTGCCATTGCTAAAAATACTGTTCTCAGAAAACTTGGAAACGGATACTGTTGCATTCCTCGTTAGTTTGCACTATTTATGATGTGTTAGTTGGAAGTGTTAATAGTCATTCTGTTTGTTTCCTTGGCTCTCCTCGCTCTGTGGGAAACTTTTTTCCTACACTATTGTTTATTTGTTGGCACACCAACATGAAATGCCTGTTGTTATATTTGTCATTCTTTAGGCCAGTTCCTTGGTTTCAGTTCCCTTTTCTTATTTGTGGTCTCAGTCTTATTTTTCTGAGCTCTAAAAAACCCCACAAATCTGACCTTGATCAATTATATAAATACTCATGGAAGGAAATGCAGCCAGGTTCCTAGTTTAGACTGGTTGTGTGTAGTAATGGGTAATGAGGGCAAGGCCTGCACTGATTGAGTCCTGGTTCCACTTTGCATCCACTTTACATCCACACAACTGGATGATTTTACTGCAGAAGTTCTTGTTACTGTGAAATAAAATAACTCATATCGTGATAAAAACTTTGAGTCATGTGTCAACCTCTTCTTCAGCATAACTAGAAAACTTGACATTTATATGATATTTTTCAATCTTAAAATTACTTGAGATTTACACTATTTCCATGACCGTGGGGAGCTTGAGCTATGGAGAATAGGGATGCTCATATTGACCGTTTGACCGTTAACCGAAAGTAAGAATTTGAACCAATTAATACTATCAGTTAAATGGGTTAAAAGGGTATTTTACAAATATTTTAGTTTGCTGCATGGTAAAATAAAAAATAATGCTATACATACAGTAGCCTATTTGTTTACTCACGGGCGCGTGTCGACACGTGCAGCGTGCATATTTCGCTGAGCAAGCACCTGCTTCGCCTTTACTTAGTTAACTGATGTAGTATACGTAACACAATGGCAGGTGGCCATATTGAATAAATGGTTATCATAGAGTGAATCCGTGTATCACATAATGCATCACATATGCTTGTCTGTTATATTTTTACTTAATATTTATTAGTCTAATTTTATCAGTTAACGGTTAATGTTTGGATAACGAGCAGCAGTTGTTGGTCAGGAAAATTAACCGAAATGAGCATCCTATTGGAGAATAGGGATGGGCATTTTCCCAAAATTTTGCATTTTAATATTTGGGCTCATAAAAAACTAATATTCGTTTATTTAAATGAAGTTTAATGAGAAAGACGTTATTTTTCATTATCAAGTTTGTGTCACGATTTCTGATCAAGCTTATGATTAGCCGTTACACAACAATGTTCTACAACAACGTTACGTTATATCACAAGGTTTTATTTTGGTTGAAAACATGTAAAAAAAAAAAAAAAAAAAGCATTCAAGATCAAGCAGAGCAAACGGAATAATCAAGCAGACTGCCAATTACAGTACAGAACGTAGGCTACATATACTCTTGCCAGCCTATATTTATTGTGTTATCAAGTATTTAATTCTAAAAAAATTAATTCTAACACTAAAAAAAAAAAAAAAAACGGCACCACGCGGAAAAAATGTGGCTTAAACTTGAAATAAAGATTTGACATTTATTGTGATAATTATCGATATCAACTGATATGAGAATTTTTTGGCCATATCGCCCAGCCCTACATAGCAGCCCATACTAATTTGTCCAAATGTCTTTATTGTTGATGATATGGACAGAACAGTGTTGTCTGATTTGTGTGACCAAAAGGAAACTACAAGACTTCAGAGTTTAAAGAGGAAACAATTCCCTCCTGAAAGGAAACAATTTCTTGCTTCACAGTATATCCTGACCTACTCTGGCATGAGTTCAAAGCTGTCCTGAGTCTCATATATTCAGTTTTTCCTCCTGAATTGCCTGGGTGACGTGACCCAGGGCGACGATGATGATCTGTTGTGATGACAGCCTTACTGATGTAGTCACCTTTACTCTTCTTGCCTTTCAAATCATTCATTGTGCTCACATTTACCCTCCATCACCGCACAGTCACTAGAGGAACTAGTACAGCAATTTCAATTGCTTGTACATGGTTCATTTCCCATGGGTCATTTTTGTCCAGTACTATGTCTCGGAGAAGAGTTTTCACATACTCAGATGAGCTCAGATAAAGATCAGTTTCTTTAATGAACAGTGGATAATGAAAATTGATAACTGGTATATCGCCCACCCCTATGCTGAAGTATTTATTTGTTTTTTGCATAAAGTCCACATCCACTTATTAAGGACAACTGGAAAAGTCATGGATTCACTGGCCAAACTATGCAGAAACACTAATATTTTGAAATTACAAAATGACAAGAGGCTGAAAGTAGGGCTGGGCTGTATATTGAGTTTGTACGATATATCGGTATATTTTTTTATAAGCGATACGTATTAAGCAATACCGTTAATATTGATATACAGTTTGATACGAGCTAGGGCTGGATGATATGGCCTAAAAAAAAAATCCCCGATTTTTTTCACAAATCCGATTTATGATTTAAACAGATTTTTTTCCCCTACTTAAAATCAATCTGCAGATGACAAAAAAATTCTTCAAAACAAGTTTTAACTATTTTATTTTGATTTTCCCTTCTGGGATTTGATCTGGATTTCCCCCTTTGGGTTAAAGTGCAATCAGAAACAACAAGCCAAAAAGACAAGATGGCAGGCCCTGCCATTGTAAACAGTGAAAATGTAACAACATAACGTAATATAACATAAAATGTAATATAACACAAAATTATGTGAATTATGTGCCTGAATCGTGAATCCGTATTCAGAAAGGCATGGAAAACAAATGACGATTGCTAACGGTTGCCTGTTACAATTACATTACATAAAATTTCACTTACCACATAAACCGAGTAAGGAGAGAGGACTGAGGAGTTTCAATGCCAGGCATAATAGCGGCTCACTGATGCCCGCAATTTTATATACAGTATGATTACCCAATGATAAAACTGCAAGAGAAAGTACTGAAATATATTTATCTCCCATCTCGTATTTATTATTACCTTTAAGGAGTTCCGTAGTACACATCATTTTCTTTCTGTGTACTGAATTGGGATGCAGCGGATTGCGGAGGGTATGGGGGGGGGGGGGGGGGGGGTCACGATGTGGGCTTAACATTGTGATGTCTATCAGCCATCTGCGATGGACGATGGCATCGTCTATCGGCCCAACCCTGTATGGCAAACACGCGGGGGGAGGGCTGAGCCCATTCGGAATTACGGGAGCCCAATAGGGAGAGTCGGCGAATGTTAAAGAGAAAACCGATTTTCATTTAAACAAGTCGACGTAAACTACACATTCGAGTTAATCGATAAAATTGATTTATTTATAACGACCACATTCCTATTCACGCTCATTCTGGTAGCACTTGAAGGCAGCATCAGTGAAAACAGGCAGAGACAATGATAGCTTTAGCAATTAGCCTAACAGAGTGCCAAGAAGCTCTTTCAGAAAGGCAATTTGGAAAACAAACGCGTGATACTTACTTTGTCTGGAGCTGACCTTCGCGCACGAAGCTTTGGTATTGATTCCTAAACATTTAGGGGACATTACCGATTTTTTTCCTGGATATTTCCTTCGAAAATGAAATTTAACCACAGTGTCCTCGGCTCAGATGAGGGGAGATTATTGCGACTCCTATGTTCATTAGTGCATCCCAAAACACAACACTTGTAATGTCTCTTTGGTGCTGACATGTTATATACAGTATCTCCAGTAATTGCGGGCCGCAGCTTCTCATTCAGGGCTGTGTTTATGCTAATAGGGCAGAGAGTGTCACAAATGGGTGGGACTTTTTCCCCTCGGTGACGTGAACAAAGGGAGAATCTGAAACCGCTCTTTTGGAGAGACCGTTTATGATTTATTGGTTTTACAAAAAAGAGTTGGTGGATTTTTAACATTATAGGCTGGATGTTTTCACACACTGCAGCCATAGAATTGTGTTCAAACACCTTCTAAAAGTGATTTTTGCATAATCGGTCCCCTTTAATCTGATTTTTTTTTCTGTCATTAGCAAATTACCACCCAGATCGAGCGCCTTATTGAAGCTCTGCTTTCATGCTGTGGATATGACTGTTTGTAGCCATATGCACAGTTTCAAGAAGGGAAGATAGGATGTTTCCCCCAGTGTCCTACAGTGCTTATTATATTTTTATATTTATTTTGAATGAGTTTCGGTTTAAATTTCTATTTAGCTTTATTTCATTTGTTTTAAGAATTTTAGTATTCAGTTTAGTTAACAATAAAAATGCTGCTGCCCTGCTTTTTGCCTTTTCTTGGCTAATTATCCTTTCTAGATCCTAACAAATTCTTGTCAGCTAAGATCCAGGAAAGATGTGTTTGTGCTCTGCTGGGGAAGTGGTAGATAGAGTTGTGACTAAGGCTAAGCAACGAGCTGCCTGAATTGTCTTTTCCCAAACATTTTACTGGCTAATGATTTAAAGATTACGCTTGCTTGCACTGGATCACAAACAAAGTGAACTATTGGTAGGAACGGTCATAAATTCAATAGTTTCCCTGTGCAACGCTATCACTGTACAATTAGTCTCTTCTCTCCAAATGGATGAGATCCAGATATTTAAGGAAATCCGTTTAGAGCAGCAGTGTTCCGTCTAGAGATGCAAACATCTGTAGTCTTATTGATTTATTGTTTTCTCTCTGCTAACCAATGCTGCATGGAGTGTCTGTTTCCATAGCAACATGGTAAGAGGTCACAGAGATTCATTATTGTACATGAAGACAGCATTGCTGCTAACTGCGTTGTAATTAAGCCCCAGTCTGTCCTCTGTGTTTAAATTGATGTTCAATTTAATCAGGAGGGTTAATGCTGGATACTTAATACATGCCTGTCAGCCATGACACCTCTTATCTGAGAACTATTTCTCCGCGCATGACATAAAAAGAATGTTGTGAATATAGTTCATAGCTAATGCATTGTGACCTCAGCATCTGCTTTCCTTATCAATTTGCAGTTGAAGATAGATTAAACGCGTATGACACGATGAATATTCAGTTGCAGAGATACAATCGACCATTTCAGTCTTGTGTCACATGGGAGAGTTCAGAACACAGAGTCCAAACAACAAGCCCTTGAGTTGTTGTTCTGTGTTTACCGCTAATGGCCTCTATCATTAGACTGAATGGCCAGGTTCCTGGGCAGACACACAGTGATTCAATAGGGAATTTGGTTCTTGTCTGCTGTTATATGTAGTTAAAGAACAAATTCTGATTCCAGTCTTCCATTTACTTTTAATCTTGTTCTGTGTTCAATGTTTAAACAGCATGAAGTACAAATATTATATGTCAAACGAAGAAGGTGTGTCTGGGATTTGCCTGAAGGGGTTAATGTATTTTACAAAGCATGCTTTGTTCCCTGACGTAAATGTCATTACCTGGAATTTATTTCTGGTTCTAGAAGTTACTCAATACTGTGAAATTCATTATTATAATATTATTAATGTATATTTGATTTATATAGAATATAATTCTGCCATTTGTCATCTCTACAGTGTACACTATGGTTCAAAAGTTTGGGGTCAGTGTGGTTTTTATTTTTTATTTTATTAAATAAAATAAAATAATTTTATTTCTGTTTTTGATGTTTTAAAATGTCATTTCAAGTCAATGTAGAGTCAATTGAGTGCAAAAATAAACCACTTTTTAAAAAATCTTTCTTACATGTAAAATAATCAGACAGTATTTATTGTTACATGCCATTGTGTTACCAAGTAATAGGTTGGTATGCAACAAAGTTTATAAAATAGCATAGGATTTGTCAGAGCCACGGCACAAGCAGAAATGCAAATAATTGTGTGTAGTTTGTGTAGTGCTCCCATGTTTTATTCTCCCTCTTTCCTCAGTATTTTCCTTTCACTAACTCTTGTCTAATAATTAACAAAGGAAACAGCAAAAATATTTATACCATATACAGTGTGTCTGTACAACAATCTTACTGTTTTACAGATTTATATTTATAATATATTTATAATTCACATTTTGTGTAAAGCTGAGTTAATTTAGTGTAAATTGTTACTGTCATAGTGTAGGTAATCCAAATATGGCATTATATTCCATATATGTTCATAGGTATGATTTATGTTCAGAAAAGTTTGTCCAAAAAAAAGTGTTTAGTGTGTATTTCAGTTTTTATGAAAGCGCTAGAGCAAAACTTTTTCCCCCTGCATGAAACCAGTTAAGACGTGATATAGTGTACTTGTGCAGGTCATTCAGAAAATCAGTGTCAGATCTTTAAGTGCCCTTAAGTTTGAAGAGCTACGCTCCAGTTCTAATCAAACAGTGAGTACTATCTCCTATTCTGCCCTAACCTTCACTCCACAGCTCTAGTGCACTTGATTCATTCGGCTCATTTAAAACTAAACATTTTATGCTGTGACTCTTGTATACAATACATTCACAGGGCTGGGGGGTATATGTATGCTTCTGAGTGTTTGCCTACAATTTTAATAAGACAGTTGTCTGATTAGTTCAAAGATCCATGACCCAACTGAGAAACAGGAGTCCCTTCCTGCATATAGACGCATCAGATGTCACGTACCAGCTGATCCTCTCCAGACCTTCCGGCCTGAATGGAGGCTCTGCAGCTGGGGACTGTGAATGACCTAACACATGGACTCGTTTTTCGTTTTTGTTTTGCCATTTTTGTTGATTGCTAGACATTAATGTCTAGATATGTTTTGTACTCTTTAGATTTATCAAAGTTTTTGTTGGTTTTTTGACATGTTTTTATTTATATTCTGCCTCATTTTTCTCATACAAGATCCTGAAATGTCTAGTTAGCTGTTGCACCTTTATTTTTAAAAGAAAATCCTCAAGTCTTTTGAGATATGGAGGTGGACGGCTTATATAAATGATCTTATGCAATATTATAATTTGTCCTCAAACTGCTTCTAAAGGCTCAATGTAGATCTGGTCATTAGGTAGACTGGAAAGTGTCCTGGTGTTGATGATTGTTTTATCTTAACAGTATATAGGGATATTATTCCCTAGAATTCAAGCATCTTTAGGGATCTGTGTTTGCATGATAAAAAGGCATCTTGTCGTAAAATTGACTATTTATATGTAGTATGCCTTCTGGAATCGCTGTGCATCTATAGATGATGATACTGCAGCTGCTATGCAAAATGAATTGAGAAATTTGTGTATGGCTTTATAGTTTTATTCTGTTTATGTTATGAATTGCTGCTTAGATTTTGTCATTTGTATCTCTAATGAGGACATCAGAGGCAAAACAGCTGCACTGTCCGAACACATTTCCCTGAATTGGAACATTTAAAGCCAGTGGTTTTCATGCCTTGATGCATAACTATTTTTGTGACTTGCTTGAATGGGTACTATGGGAAATCAGATTCATGTCCCATTCACGCATACAGTGATTTTTCCGCTGCCAGTCACTGTTATTGGTCGCTGTGGGTGTTCCTGATGCTGAATGCCCTCATGTTACTGGTTGGCTTCACAATTGGCCATAGCTTATAAAAAAATCCCAAGTTACCAGAAATAGCATTTGTTTTATTGTTAGTTAAATTCTAATTTGACAAAGAATTCAGTGCATGCATCAATCTCACTTTGATTGACCTGGGAAGTCTCTGTTTGGAATAAATCTGCAAGCAGAGCAATTGTATGTCACTAGTTGAACAAACACATAGATACATATAGCTCAAAAATCTTCAGTCTTTATGATATAGCGTATGGTATTGTATGAACAAAATTCAAAGATATATGACAGCACTTCTTCATAATAAGGCTGTTATTGCGTTCTTAACTGAGCCACAAATTATAGTAAATTGGATGGACATTTTACATAAAAGATCATGGCAGCATAAGGGACCCCAGTTAAGACTTGAATCTACCGAACTTTCCATACATACTCATTTTCGCTCTTTCCCTTCTTTTGCCAGTGCTGTCTCGTGAAACGAAACCATGGGGAAGCAGAACAGCAAGCTCCGCCCTGAGGTGATGCAGGACCTGCTGGAAAGCACAGACTTTACGGAGCATGAAATCCAGGAATGGTACAAGGGCTTTCTACGGGACTGTCCCAGCGGCAACCTCTCCATGGAGGAGTTTAAGAAAATCTACGGAAACTTCTTTCCTTACGGAGATGCCTCAAAGTTTGCCGAGCACGTGTTCCGTACTTTTGATGCGAATGGTGATGGCACAATAGACTTTCGGGAGTTCATAATTGCTTTGAGCGTCACGTCACGAGGGAAGCTGGAACAGAAGCTCAAGTGGGCGTTTAGCATGTATGATTTGGATGGAAACGGATACATCAGCAAAGCAGAGATGCTGGAGATTGTACAGGTATGTCAGGCTTCCTAACGCTTTTATGAATTAATCTAATATTGGCACTCTTTAAATCTTTTTCTAATCATCATAATGACTGCTGATGTCTGAAATAGAATCAGATATCACTTCAGGAGACACACAAGAGAACCCAACCCAGGATTGCTACCCAATTTTCACATCGCATATGTTATTTCTCACTTGCGTTAACAGCAAGGATAGCTGTGGTGTTAGACTGTCAGGAAGCTCCATACTGTAAAGAGAGCCCAAGTCTTATTTCTGTCTCTTATAAACAGGCTCTCATCAAAGTGCACTCCTTCACATGGTTATTTAGATTAGATTAGATTCAACTTTATTGTCATTGCACATGTAAGGTACAGGGCAACGAAATGCAGTTAGCATCTAACCAGAAGTGCAATAAGCAGAGGTACAGGATATACAGTGCCTACAATATGTTACATATGTACAGAAATATACAGATAAGGCAGTACTATGGACATAATTTACCATTTTTAAATACTATCAGTATGATATACAGATGGGTTATATGAACATACTATACAGATGGATTATGCAGTAAATGTATGTACACTATGAGCAAAAACTATGAACATAATGTATGCTTATTCATATCCATTTGTAATTAAGATATATAAACACTAGTGCAATGAACATTGAAAGTGCATAGAAAATAAAAATTTCCAGTACATAGTACTCAGTGTGTAGATGGATTTTTATTTTTTATTTTTTTAACCGATTTAGTGATGGGGAGGGGTGGAGAGTTTCTAGTGGTGTGTGAGGGGGAATCATCGGGCAGAGTTCAGTAGGGAGACAGCTGTAGGGAAAAAGCTGTTCCTGAGTCTGCTGGTCTTTGTTCGGAGGCTTCTGAAGCGCCTCCCAGAGGGCAGTAAGTTAAACAGTCTATGGTCAGGTTGAGAGGAGTCCTTAAGAATGCCGCGAGCTCGACGTAAACAGCGTTTTCTCTGGACATCCTCAATGGCAGGAAGTGGTGTCCCTGTGATGCGTTGGGCGGTTTTCACCACCCTCTGCAGTGCCTTGCGGTCAGCAACTGAGCAGTTCCCATACCAGACTGTGATACAGTTGGTCAGGATGCTTTCAATCACACACCGGTAGAAGTTCACCAGGATGTCATTTAGACATTCATCATACAGGATGCCCTTGTACAAGTGGTTCTTCTTCAGTGTCCTAAGGAAGAAGAGGCATTGATGAGCCTTCTTGATTAGGCTGGATGTGTTGGTGGTCCAGGTCAGGTCCTCCGAGATGTGGGTTCCCAGGAACTTGAAGCTGGAGACACGTTCAACAACCATCCCGTTAATGTGGATGGGGTCATGGTGCCACTTTTCTTCTTCCTGAAGTGCACAATAAGCTCTTTTGTCTTACTGGTGTTGAGGAGCAGGCTATTGTCAGCGCACCATGCAGCCAGGTGCTGTACCTCCTCCCTGTAGGCAGTCTCATCATTGTCTCTGATGAGGCCAATCACTGTGGTGTCATCAGCAAACTTGATGATGGAGTTGGATCCATGCACAGGCATGCAGTCATGGGTGTAGAGAGAGTAGAGAAATGGGCTTAGCACACAGCCTTGCATGCATTGATCCGGCTCAATGCTGTGCAGACATCTGTGGAGGTGAGTTTGAGGGTCTGATGGTCTCCTGAGAGTGTGATCTTGGTGGCTGTCTCCTTGTCATTATTGTCAAAGCGAGCATAAAAGTAATTTAGCTCATTAAGGAAGGAGACGTCTGTGGCCGTCGGAGTGGAGTTGCATGGCTTGTAGTCACTGATGACCTGGATGCCCTGCCACATGCGCCGGGGGTCAGAGTTGGAAAAATGTTCCTCTACCTTTAGCTTGTAGCAGTGCTTGGCCTTCTTGATGCCCCTCTTCAAGTTAGCCCTGAATATGCTGTAGGCCTGAGCGTCATCTGATCTGAAAGCAGTGTTGCGGGCTTTCAGCAAGAGCCGCACCTCCTTCTTCATCCATGGCTTCTGATTAGAGTACGTTGTGATCTGTTTCTCTGTTGTAACACTGTCAATGGAGGTATTGATGTAATCCAGTACAGAGGTGGTATATATATCAATGTCCGTGTGAGAGCCACTGGCAGCCTGAGAAGCAAACATACTCCAGTCCGTGTGTTGAAACTTGTCCTGAAGTACAGACTCTGCTCCCATTGGCCACACTTTGATGGTCTTCACTGATGGCGTCACACGGTTGATGAGGGGTGAATACTTAGGGGTGAGAAACAAAGAAAGGTGATCAGAATGTCCCAGGTGGGGGAGGGGAGTCGCGTCTTTAAGTTGGAGTGATTTAAAATCACCTACAACAATAAATGCAGCCTCCGGGTGTACAGTCTGTTGTTTACTAACGGCCGCATGCAGTTCGTTCATAACAAGCTTGGCATTAGCATCCGGGGGAATATAGGCTGCAGTTATAATGGTGGAAGTGAACTCCCGCGGCAGATAGAAAGGTCTACACTTAACCATGAGAAACTCTAGGTTAGGTGAGCAGTGTCTTGCAACAATGTCAGAGTTCGTACACCAAGCTTTGTTTACATAAATGCACAATCCTCCGCCTCTGGTCTTGCCGGAGTCATCTGCTCGGAGCGTGTAGCGTCCGGTTAGCTCAATAGCATTATTGGGTATGTCGTTATGTAGCCATGTTTCAGTGAAAACCATGACATTGCAGTCCAAAAGTTTCTTACTATGGGTGATGCGAAGTCGTATCTCATCCATTTTGTTCACCAATGACCGCACATTAGCGAGGAAAATGCTGGGTAAAGAGAGCCAGTGCGGTGTTAGCTTTAGCTTAGCTCTTAGTCCTCCGCGCTTCCCCCGCCTTTGTCTACGATCTCGGCGCCGCCTGTGAGCACTTCCGCCCGGCCGAGCAGAGTGCGTAGCCTCGGGTGTTCTGGAGACCTCAGGGATGAGTCAATGATTGGTTATAAAACTGTTGGAAAAGTGCAGACCGATATCCAAAGCTCCTGTCGGGTGTATGATGTTAAGGCAAAGCTGTTCAGTGCGAACAGGCCCGAGATGAGCAGGAAAAATACTGCAAAATTGCAAAAACTGGAGAGACGCTGAGCCTCGCGACGTGTACGCGCCGCCATCTTGGTCGTTTTAGATTTTTGTGTTTGCGGTTATTGCAATTGGCCTGATTTGTCTTTGCGGCTTTACTGAGAAGAGTAATTTTAGCAACAGGTGATTTCTCAGATCTTGAGGCCCTTTCGAAACAAACCAAAAAGTTTGAAGACTTGTAACTTATATAATACATTTGTACTATAAAGTTTAGCTGTAATATAGAATAAAGGAAAATACTATACCCACAAATGATATTTAAAATAACCGTGGTTTAGTTTATGCATTTCATATAACCAAGAATAAAAATGTAATTTATTACTGTTTTGACGGGCATCAAAAATGAGTCCATCACCTCTCATGTCTTGATTGTTTTATTTTGATGGATGGTTTACCTCCATCCCTGGCAGGCCAAGGTAAATCTAATGATGTACTGAATGATGCACCTCTTTTAATGATGTATAGCCAGATAATGCATTAGAGGTGCGCACTGGCTGCAGCTCTGAAATGGAGCCCATCTGTAAAGAGAAGAGTCAATAACTCTCCACAGGAGAGCTGCACTTGACAACACACTTTTCCTCAGATATTATTGTTATGGGAAATAAAAGTGTATATTCAAACCAAATATATATGAGGAAATGTAATCATTCATTCACCTCTCTTCCTGCTCATCAGATGTTTATTTGAGAAAGGATTGTTGACATGTATGGTTGTTGTATGCATTTGTCAATTTTATTTAATTTCTGTATTTTCTTAAATGGGTGTGTATAGAGTATTTAGTTTTAGTTACTTTTTCTTAGTTGTAAGTCGCTTTTGATAAAAGCGTCTGCTAAATGACTAAAAGTAAAGTAAGTAAAAGTAAAACCAATGAATGTTTATTGTTTTTTTGTTTGTTTTTGACGCATCAGACTAAGACAAGTAATTTTTGCAAATTCAACAAGTCAGATGGTGTGATCAGCAAAAATTGTGAGGGCAGTGTAGATTGCATTGCCAATTTTACACTATATAAAAATGACTATTTTTAGTGGCTAATGGCACTTTAGCAGCAAAGCTGCTTTGTTGCAGGATTTATTTCGAAAAGTACTATGCAAACAAATTGTAATAAAATAGTTTTTTTATTAATATTTGCATTTATGTACACAAATAGTGCAGTATCTAGGCCTGTTACCTTCTTAAAGATAATCATATTAGACATATTTCTACATGATCTTTATGCTTATCACTCTGCTATCAGCCTTGTGCTGGGATTCTGCCTCATCTCTGAGTAATCAGTGCTGTTACAGGTCGCAGGTCTTGTTCTCACTTTCTTATATGTTTGAAAATAAAGTCTGTGCAGTGTTGATTGAAACAGGCATTAATAGGAGGGGAAAGTAAATTAACTGTTGAGGCCATAGCAGTTAATACTGTATATGAGATTCCTGTATTTTGTGATGGCGTTTTAATAAAGGGAATCTCTTGTGTATCGTCTCCCTCAGGCGATTTACAAAATGGTGTCATCAGTGATGAAGATGCCAGAGGATGAGTCCACACCTGAGAAGAGAACAGAAAAGATCTTCAGACAAATGGATACCAACCGGGATGGTAAAGCCTTTTTCTCCCTATATCATGAAACCTCTAGCAGTTGTATATGAACAAGTGGTCTTTTAGGGCTGAAATCTTTGACTGAAACATTGAAGTTCAATTAGCGCTTTTCCAATGGCATGATTTGACTGTCAACTTACTGAAATATATCATGTCTCACGTAATTAATCATTGTTTCAATCACCGAAAGATCTCAGTAAAATACAAAAATCATTTTGCATCACTAAGTGTGTTAAGTATTACATTTACATTTATTCATTTAGCTGACGCTTTTATCCAAAGCGACTTACAATTGCTATATATGTCAGAGGTCGCACGCCTCTGGAGCAACTAGGGGGTTAAGTGTCTTGCTCAGGGACACATTGGTGTCTCACAGTGGATTCGAACCCGGGTCTCTCACACCAAAGGCATGTGTCTTATCCACTGCGCCATCACCACCCCATTTTACTCTTAAATATTGTAATATGTTTTTACATTTTATAGCAAAAGTGTTTTCTGACTGCATTCTTGTGTAAAGTCTGTATTCTTGTTTGTGCGCACTAGTACAACCTATTTAAATGCATCATGCCATTATAAAAAGGTCTCCGATTATTGAATGATTTGAAGAGCCCCATTAGCGGTTAAACAAGGCTTGGGACTGTCTACTTCAGCGTCGAGGGGTGTGCATGAAATTGCTAATCAAAAACCGCACAAATGGGAGTATACAGAAAAGAGAGTGGAAAGAGTTGTCTGATTCTATGCTCAGATGAACTTTTGCATTTCCTGCTCTCTCGTGACTAGAGTCACAAGGGACGGAGGCTGTGTGCATGTTTGTGTATTTGGGATCAGATGCAGCATAAGTGTGTTCTCAGACAGATAGCCTACTTTATTGAGCACAGTGGGGAAATTGAGGAACGAAACACTACAAATGCTCAACTCGATCAAATTAAACCATGCAGTCTAAGCATGGACTAAACTGAATGCTAATCTATGACTGAGAGGACCTGTTCTTGTGCCATTTCATCACTCCTCACTGGGTAACTGTTTCTGTACACCAAACCAAATATCAAACATTCCTACTCCAACTCTCACTTTTGAATGCAAGGAGACGGCAGTGCCACCTGCTGACTGATACGAAGCTTCAGTCACTGCATGTTTTTAGGGATGTCCCTATATCAGTCATATACCAAATTATTCAAATTCTACTATTTCTGTTGCAACTAAACAGGAAAACTAGAATAGATCCTACACGTGAATTTAGGCATCTCAAATAAAAAATGTACAGTATGAAAATGGATATTAAAGATTACATTTAACATTCTTGTTATTATTATTCAATCATTAGTGTTTTTAAACTGAAGTAATTGTTTGAGAAAACAAAGGTTATCTGAATGTAAAAAATCGAGAAAAAGAACATGCATAATTTTCCTTAACTTCTGTTAGGTTATATCCTGCCCTTTTTTAGTCCGAAGACCAAATTGATTTAATAAAAGCACTCAAATATTTTCCATTGTTTCCATAATATTTGAACAGCTTGATTCAGATTCTAACACATTGAGCCGGATATCAGAAAACTAGCCATAATTTTTCTATTGTAAATAATATGATTTTCTAAGAGCCTGTGTCCTCTCTTGTTTTATTCTAGGAAAACTGTCTCTGGAGGAGTTCATCAAAGGGGCAAAGAGCGACCCGTCCATTGTGCGTCTGCTACAGTGTGACCCCAGCAGTGCAGGACAGTTCTGAGATCAGCGTCTCATGCTTCAACCTTTTATTTATTTATGGGTTTAATTTAGTTTTTGATATAGTCGCTCCTTCCACTCGCAGGGAAATGATGGAGGGTCAGGTTTTTTCCAGAGTAGGGCATCTGGGTCTCATCAGACTGAGCTTGGCCAGATATAGACACACACACACGCGCACACACAGAGTTATCGGCTGCGTTATCTCTGTAGGGAGCCACACCGGGCCTGGAAGAGGCCTGTGATGGAGTGGGGTAATCCTGTGATTAGGGTAACTAGAGCATTTATCTGAGCTCGAATCACTTTCTGATTAGAAAAGAGGTTTCATGTCAAAGTAAGTACAGTCAGTTTTATTCTTATTTTCTCTGGGTGTTAGATGAGGCAGATTAATCTAGACTAAGACAGGAATATAAGATCGGAAATAATTTATGCACGTAGTAAAACAAAGTTTTATTCTAATTTTTATAAAAAAACAAAAACCTGATGCCTGAATTAATAGTGTGTAAACACCTCAGCCTTATTGATTTACATATTTGGGTTATTTTTAACTTTGTAGTTTCTCTCAATTCATAGTTTGGCCAGCATTATTATTGGCAGATCACAGTATTATTATCCAATGGGACCAATAAATCAGGCATGCAGATTTTCCAGTTTTATGAATCCCCATGTTGTGCTTACAAATCTAAAGAGCCTTATTACTTAGTGCTGGAAGCGCACATCCTATTTTGTGTGGATTAGTTTGGTTTTAGTCGGACAGTCTAGGTTCAAAAGACATGAAATGAACTGCATTCTTTTACCAGTTTTCTAATGTTTGTACTCTAGTAACTGTAGGCTTGTATATACATCTGAAATATCAGACACGCATGCAAAAGTGTAATCAGAGTTCCATCTTAGGATGCAGCGATCGGTTTTATTGACATTTTTAGCAAAAGCATGTAATCATGTTTATCTGCATTTGTGGACAGGAGAGTATTTGTGTAATGTGTATGCATGTGTTGTGTGCATGTGTTTGGTTAATATCAGTTACAGCCCTGTTTGCTCATCCTGGTTCTAGATGTTGTGATGCATCGTTTGCATTATTCGCAGAACATTTTTTGTTACTGAAGAACTAAAGTTTTATTGATTCAAAGCTAATATGATCACATGTATCTGCTATACAGACCGTCTTTAACTCTGGATTGTACACATGAGCATCAAGTTACTGAATTGCCTTATACACACTCAAGTGTTTCTGTGGGTGAGTGATTTTGGGAAGACTTTACAATAAGGTGTCATTTGTTAACATTACAAACAATGAACAATTAGCATTTATTAATGTTAGTTAATGTAAATACAGTTGTTCATGGTTTATTCATGTTCATAGTGCATTAACTAATGTTAACAAACACAACTTGGGATTTTAATAATGCATTAGTAAATGCTGAAATTAACAGTAAGATTAATCAATGCTGTAGAAGCATTGTTCATTCTTAGTTCATGTTAACTAATGAACCTTATTGTAAAGTGTTGCTGTGAATTTAGTATGCCTTTTGTACTTTTTTTTTAAATCGAGCTTAAATTGCAGTGAATTTGCTTCAATCGTCCATCTGTTGAAGAATTGAGTTCCATGTGCTTGCCATTCACCCCTTTAACAGATTATATAATTATTTTGACGGCCTTTCACTTAATATATTAATCTGTCATACTGAGTTACACGCTCATTTCAAAATAACATCAAGAGTGGAAGAGGAAATAGGACCCATCGCTTTTCAAATGCCCCTTGCATTCATACCTGTATCCATTTCACCTGCGGAACGAAATGAATTGAACAATAGGTAGAGAGCATTTATTCAGAACTCCTAATAGTTCCTGTATCATCACCCTCTGCCAACTGCTTCTACTGATGTTCAATGTTCTTGAATGTCCTTGTCAACGTCAAATGCCTCACCACAGTGCATTCGGTTCTGCTATACTGTTAATGAATGTTTTTATTTTACTTGTTGAACAACTGCTGTTTTTGTAAAAATATAGAAAAAGAAACGTTAAAGTGGTAGATCAAAATTGCTCTGTAATTTCATGTTTTATGCATATTTTATGTAGTTTATTTTTTTATTATTAAACATCTGACGTAACATTTCTGTATCACAGTCATATCATGTGGTCAGGTGCCAAAAATATGAAAGCAGTATTGTATAAATGTATACTGTACAATTGTTTTGTCAAACAAATTGTTTGTTATTGTTGCATTTTGTAGATTTTGTATGGTAATCTGTATTTTGTGACTGTAGATTTGAGACATAGAGATTTGTTTTGGTTATCATATTGAGCAGAAATTAAATCTTGAGAGAACAAAGTATGTTGTGTTGCATTCATATACTTTTAGAATCCCCCCCAAAAAAATGGGTTGAAATGTAGTAGTACCAACTTTGGCCACAAGATGTCATCTTACTTCTATGTTTGTGTTGAATTATTTGAGGTGAATTATTTGTTTACATGCTTGGGTTCAGGCATAAAATCTGAATGAATGAACGAAAAGCCCGTTTTTGAAGGTCCTGCACAGCCCAGGGGCTTCAGTGAGGAAATCTTACACATGTCTGACACTCTCGGTGGTACTCGGGCAACTCTATATTCACCATCATTGTGGTGCTGTAAGATTAGATAGGCGGTGAAACAAATCCGAAATTTTCACTCCTACCCACCACATGAGAAGCATTCTTTAAAAGTATAACCATTGTGTAAGTAGAGCATTTGTACACTTAAAAAAAAAAAAAAAAGCTGTAGGATTGACTTTGAAAAAATTTTGCCTCAAAAATTGCTAATAAATTTTTATAAAGAATTATGATTAGAAGAATAATTACAATGAATTGGCAAGTAACACATTAAAATAAATGACACATTTTGAAGTTGAAAATGAAATGCTCTCTAACAAACATACACTAAACTTGAATAATAAAAAGTAAAAAAAAAAATGCCCCAATTAAAAGAAAGAAACTAATTAGTCCTTTGTCAATTTTGTATTTATTTATTTATTGGAGTGGAGTGGCATAATAGATGCACAGAGACTGATACCATTTTAAAATGTTCACTGTTGTGAAGTTTTCTGGTTTCTGTAGCAGTAGTTTGGGGCGGGCCTTGTTCTCATGCTCAGGCAAGAGATGACATCATGTGAATCATGTGAGTCAGCAGGATTAGTCCTGAATTGCTCGCTGATATTTTCCCATCAAATTACATTTAATGTTATATATGCAAGTGACTGCGCATTTGCAACCATAACTGTTTTTAAAAGGTGGTGCATGAAAAAGATTTTCTTCATTTGAATTTCCTAATAATACTAGACACCCAACATGAGAATACTTAAGTTGTCAGAGGACAACCTTCTCCAGAGTTCTGAGCCTTTATTGGACTGGTGCAACTGGTAAAATGTGTCAGTTCAGTGTGTGAGTGTTGTCTGTAAACTACTGTCACATTTTGCTAACAATGCAGAATCGTTACCTGTCAGACGGGTAGAAGCTGAAGCCCTTCTCCAGGTCAAAACAGGTTCTTTTTCTTTTGAGTACTCAGGCATGCCACACCTCTTGTGAAATGTCCCATGAAGTCGTATAAGGATGCGAATCAAGCAGAACTGAATGTTGTTGTTTGGGGGGTGGGGGGTAATCATGACAGAACAAGACAAGCAAATTAAAATTACAAATACAGACAGATGATGTGTATTTATACGCCTCTGTTAGTCTTTATGTTGGAGCAAATTATGAAATATTATTTTTCTGCACTCAGGTGTCAGTTTCCGTTCCCATGACTGATAACTGCAGATTTCACCTGACTGATCAATAGTCTTGTTGAATCCTGCCCTCTTCATCTCTGATTTTTTTTTTTTTTAATACTGGTCTGCTCATTAAAAGCACAACTGGTACAGGAGCTCATCCCAGGCTGGCCAAATCCCAGATGCAAGCAAAGAAAGGGCACATTTGAAGCTTTTAAAACAGAGCCACACCTGTTAGTCTAACAGACACTTTTATTTGCAGCCCTAACAAACAAATAGCAGTCTGCTAGTCAACAATACCTGTATTTGGATAGGCTCAGACAGACGGCCAAACGTGAACAAACATTCCCTTTCCCAACAAGAAAATGGAAACAAAAGTCATATTTCATTATTATTATTATTAACTGCTCTGCCAGCTGCAATGTTATGTACAGACCTAAACATCTTGCTCCTCAATACGTCACAGAGCTTCTCCAATCATTTGTTTAATAAATAAAAAATTATATCTAGGTTATTTAGAGATTAATCCGTATTTAAACATTTCCCATAAAACACACCTCTCGAGAAATATCTGCGCAATCAGTGAAAAACTCGGATGCATGTTTTAACAGTATGAGCGCGCAGGTGGCTGCCACGCCTTCTTTTTACTTTACAGCCAATCGCCGTCGCCGAATCAAAGCAGCTGCACGGCGATTGGCTGACTCGCCCCTCCTCCAGGTAACGAGAGCGCACCTTTGCTTGCTCACAATGACAGTCACCTTGAGACTTACCAGAATTAACACAATTTTCTGCTTGATCCTGAATGTTTGGCTGCTCTCCTTTGTGCGGAACAGACGGAGGATGCTGTAATGAGTGTCGGATGCGAGAAGTTGTTTGACCTGTAGTCCGAGTTTTCTTTCAGCCGTTCCCCGCGACTCACCTGCCGCATCTTCACCGACCTGAAAGTCCAGTTTCACTGTGGGAGCCCAGCAGTGCACATGGCTCAGGAAGAGAAGTAAGTCACCAATATAAACACTGATGCAGTTTATAAGAAACATAAGTCTGTTATATAGCAGCAAGCTGTTTGGAATTTCATGACATTTATGTCCCTAATATGTGATGTCATCGCAGCAGGTCGTTTTGTTTGATAAAATTAAAAGTGAATATGTTTCAGCATGCTTCGATCCCATGGTTCGTTATTACACTACCTAAAGGTAAATCTAAAAAGAAAAGAGGTCCTAGAATAGAACCTTGTGGAACTCCACTATATTTTACTATAGTTGCTAACTTTATTAATATTTTTTTCTAAAAAATCTATGTAGATACAGTAAATTGCAACATCAAAGAACAAGTGTGACATATTGCTTTTATTTTCTTTACCTTTTCCTCTTATGGCTTGTTTTTTTGCTGCAGTACATCTGTAACGGTGGGCCTGGGCAGGTGGCTTATATTAGCTAACATCCTTGTACAGCCCCTCCCATGTAACCCTTCCTCATTGTAGTATCAATATCCAGAAGGATATAGTCCATTGTTCCCCCGAAAATAGCAATTGTGTGGAAAATGTAAAAGGATAGTGTTGGGAATTTCAGTTGTATGCTCTAACCCTTGGTAAACTTCATCAACCCTAAGGTACAGAGATAGGTGGTATATATATATATAGCAAATAAATGCTATAAATAAAATATATACTATACATGTATATCTTTCCTAATGAACTTTTATTAATAATTTCATTAATTCAGTAAGCGTCTGGTGGTGGTGGTCCCTAATGACATGAATATTCCATCACGCCGTGACTTCACAAGTGAAGATGAGGCATGGAAATCATACTTGGAGAATCCATTGACTGCTGCCACCAAGGCCATGATGAGCATTAATGGAGATGAGGACAGTGTGGCTGCCCTGGGAATCCTTTATGATTACTATAAGGTCAGAAATCCTCTGTAACACTTCAGAAGAAAACTAATGTGCCTGTTGTGTACATATATACAAATGTATAGTCAGGACGTTATACTATTTATTTTCCATTAGGTTCCTAAAGAGAAGAGGCTCTTGCCAGTACCCAAACCTCCAGAAGATCATGAAAAGAGGTCAGTCCAACACAGTTTTTTTTTAGGTCCGAAAGTCTGAGATCACTTGTGAAAATGCACCTGTTTTCAATTTTTTGAAATGAATACATTTTAATTTCAAATTAAAAGCATAACAATTTGAGGGAAATTTTGAACTGAAGAATTAGCATAAACTTCAGAACATATTCGTGATACATGTCGTGATGCATGTTGTTGCATGATTTTTGCTTATTAGTGAATGTAGAATCTTAAATATTTCTTCATTTTAAGCCATAGATTTCCTGTTTTAATTTTTAACTTTATTTCCAGGAATGAATGAATGAATGAATGAATGAATGAATGAATGAATGAATGAATGAATGGCCATGTTCCAATTGGAATCATTTGGACTAATTCATTTGGGTTTCTTTCAGTCGCATCAGTCAAGATGGCCTTGAGTCCTCAGAGAATCGTATCCAGGTCCTGAAGTCACTTCCTGTCAATCTGTCCTTGAATACTGATGTTCACAGTGCAGAAAATAAACAAGACCTGTTCGGTCCAGTGCCGGTTGAGGAGGGTGTCGAGGCCACTGTGAAGGCTGAGGTTTACGCTCAGGCATTCTCCCACCATCACCATCAGCAGGGGGTTCAGTATCAGCGCATGACCTACCATCAGCCTTTACAGGATACAGCAAGCATCAGCCACGACAGATACATGAAGGACAGACAGTGCAGTACACCGGATAGCACCTATGAGGACTCCTACCCTGAGGAGACTATGGTGAGCTTTCTGTCAGTTGAAAACATCTCAGTTTACTACTCATCATTAAACATTGAGAATAATATGTAAACCTAAGGCAGTTAAGACCAATTTGTTATTCAGTAGGTTCATACTTCTGTCATATATTCTTTTTCAGAAGTACAGGGTGCCCACCACACTAGGAGCAGACAATTTCTCCCAGGAGCATTCGGGAATGTAAGAGCAGCATGCCAAACACTTGATATTCATTGATTTACACTACCGTTCAAAAGTGTGGGATCAGTAAAATGTGTTAAATGTTTTTGAAAATGGTCTTGTGTTCACAAAAGCTGCATTTATTTGATCAAAAATACAGTAAAAAAAAATAGTGTGAAATATTATTAAAATAATTTCTATTTTAATATATTTTAAAATGTAATTTATTCCTGTGGCCAAGCTGAATTTTCCGCATCATTACTCCAGTCTTCAGTGTAAATGACTCTTCATTCTAATATGCTGATTTGCTGCTCAAGAAACATTAATTATTATGATTATTAATGCTGAAATCAGTTGTGCTGCCTAAAATTTGTGTACAAAATATAATAAAAAAAATTCAGGATTCTGTCACATTTTATCATATTAATGCATCTTTTACATTTTTTCCAGCAATGCATGACAGAATTGAAATTCTACACTCAAAACATATGGCAGACATGCCAAAATCATAGTTGAATATTAGACATGATTTTTTTACTTGCATTGATGGTATACAGTAGCTCACCGCTATAGCATAGCTCACTGCTGTCTTTATTCACAAATGTGGACAAAGTGATTTTCTTTCTGTTATGATTTCCATTCACACAACAGTTTTTCTGTCCACTCCTAGAGATATATTCCAGTACAGTATAGAAGCAACCCGTTCGGTCCGTGAGAAGGCCGGCGAGGGGCCGATGATCTATCTGAACAAGGGCCAGTTCTACGGCATCACTCTCAGTGAGACTGGGGCCAACAAGGGCCTTCGACATCCCATCACTAAAGTGCGGGTGAGTTTTGCTGTTACCATGACAACCACTCTCAACTCTGTAATATAATTGATATTAAGGACCAGAATCATTGTAACACAACTGTCTTTCTCAGAGTGTGGTGATGGTGGTGTTTGGACAGGAGAAATGTCGAGATGAGCAGCTAAAGCACTGGAACTACTGGCACAACCGTCAGCACACGGCCAAACAAAGAGTCCTTGACATAGGTGGGCATCTGCTTTACATGTGAATCTTTTACATATGTCTGAAAGGTGCACATTAGCTCAATTTTAAAGCACATTTAAACATTCACTTTCAAAGTGCTGTCTAATCGATTAATTGTGATTAATCGCATCCAAATAAAGGTTTGTGTTTACATAATATATATATATACATATAAATATACACGGTACACACAGATATAATATGTAAATACAAACTTTTATTTTGGATGCAGTTAATCACGATTAAACAGCACTTTTAAAGTGAATGTTGTTTACCTGAAAAATGTGGCAAAAACTTTTTTTTTTTTTTATTCAGCGTGGCAAATCTGCACGACCAACTTGAATCCATTGCGAAATCGTACCTGCATGTACTGAAAAGAAAATTTACATAAGATAAGTCTTGTTTTCTAAAAAATGTTTCAAAATTAAGTGATTTTATTCTTGAAACAAGAAAAAGTCTGAAAGTGGGCTAAGAAAAGTAAACTTGTTTTCTCTTTAAATTAAGTTTATGTTCTTACCCCATTGGAAGATATTTTTCTAGTTTTGAGTCACTTAATTTTGATCCGTTTTTCAGGAATCGGTAAGTTTGCTTCTCAAGTAAAGGTATCTTAATTTAAGAATGTTCACAGAAGAGTAAGAAATAATTTAATTTTGGGCTTTTCCCACAAAAACTTACCGAACAATGGCAAATAGTACAATACCTTAACACTTAACCTAACCAGTGTGTTTTTGTTGGTGTGACTCTATGTTTGCGTCATTATATGCTTTTTTTTCCACCTCTTTTATGCTCTGCGTCTGTATCCCTGGGATACTGGATAACTAGAGTCCCTTCCTTTTGTTCATCTTCTTTCTTCCTGGTTTCTCATTTGTTTTATTTGAGGTGTATCCTAAAAAAGGGGTCTGCAACTTTAGTACAATGCTTAAGGCAAAGTCTTCCATCATAACTCCCAGTTGGGAACCATAAGGACAATGAGGGGTCAGGTTAAGGAAGGGGGGTTTTGACACCTGAGGGGCACTGCGATGGTCTTCTCCGTGGCAGCTGGCAGCCTGACGTGGTTTGGGCATGATTTTGGAAGACCGAAACCCGATCTGCTGATCCTGATGTTGTCCTGATTTGAATAACAGTATCCAGGGATTTTTCATAGAGCCTGAGGCAGAAGATCAGGATTTGAATAGGAGCGTTAACCGTTTGGGGGCAGGCAGAATCCTCAGACAGGCGGGGGCTTGGGAAAGGGTCCTGCTCTTTTGTAAATGGGAGGCTTGAGTAACATCTGCCATACATTTAAGCGGTGTTGTATTTACACAGCAGGCAGGCACTGTGAGGTGAAGCGTGTAACAGAACGCCTGCGTCTGAGGTCAAAATGCGTCCCGTTGTGGGTTTTTTTTTCTTCAAATTATTAAATGACTCTGAATATAAACTGAAGTGCTCAAATTTGTTTGCAGCTTTGCATATTATATACATATTGGCTCAGGGCAAAACAAGTAAAATATCTCTTTCTCACATTTATCTTATCTTCATAATACAGTGGGGTGTAAAGTCTTGTGTGGCAAAAATGTAGCATTTTGCCACTAATATTATCAGTATAACAATTTGAGCGACAAGTTGAACTTGAAAATTGACATGAATTTGACAAATGCTCAGTATTTGGTATGTCCAGCCTTTGCTTTAACAAGAGCACCTGAGCTGGCAAAACCTGATGATCATGTTATCCAGCATGATTCGAGAATCAGAAATAAGAGCATCTTGTGCTTCAGTGAAAGCAATAAAATCTGGACTTTTGCACAAAAGATTTTAAAAGGTCCCAAACTTGATTAGAAAAAAAAATAATGTAGATACTTAAATATTTCTATGTATATTAAATGTTATTATTTTTGCATATAATGTCTTGTTTTAAAATATTAAAAATAAGTAAAGAAAATAAATGCAATTGATTAGTTTAAGATTGTTGTCTGAATTTAATTACATTTGATTTTATTCAACGTATATTATTTTAATGTATTTTATTTTATTTATTTTAAATTGATCTAATTTAGAATCCCAGATTTTACATTTCAAAATAAAGTATTTGTTATTCAATATATCTAAATATTAATTAGATATTTTATTTATTTAATTAAATCATGCATGCCAAATTTTTGCCAGAAATTCCAGATGAAAATTTTATTTTAGTTGTTTAAATTTTTACATTTATTTGATTCATTTTACTTTATGCAGTTTATTTTATTTATCTAAATAAGATCTTAAATTGTAGATTTAAAAAAATGTAGTCAAAAATATTTATTATCTTTTTCTATTTTATTCTATTATTTCTTCGACTGTTTTATTGGGAACACTTTAGTGTAGGGACCGATTCTCACTACTAACTAGTTGCCTATTATTAACATATTAGCTGTTTATTAGTACTTATAAAGCACATATCCTACCCAATACCTAAACTTAACAACCTACCTTACTAACTATTAATAAGCAGCAAATTAGGAGTTTGAGCAAAGGTCGTAGTTAATGGTTTGTTAATAGCGATAATTTGACCTTAAAATAATGTGTGACCGTTTTGTTTTATAACTTAATTCAAATTAATTTATTTAATTTGGTTTAATATTTTTTTTTAAATCTAAATAAGATCTGGAATCTCAGATTTCCTATGTGGCCTCAGACATTTATTTAACCATACTACACTTAAGGTATTAAAGAAAATATAAGTAATGCCAGAAATTTTGCTAAAATTACAAATGATTACTAATGTCATGTTTCACCCCTCAGCTGACTATAAAGAGAGCTTCAACACAATTGGCAACATCGAAGAAATCGCTTACAATGCTGTGTCCTTCACCTGGGACGTCAATGAGGAGGCAAAGGTGAGGCTTCAGCTTGGATTCTCCGAGCTTTTACTGGAATCTTAAGTTTTCTGTGTGCAGGTCAAGATGAAGTTGTGTGATAACAGCCGTTGAGCCTGAGGAGACATTACAGCTCCCTTCTCCTCCTCTTCACTGAGCATCCTATTCACTGTCAGGAGGATTTTTTCTTCTTAGTTCCAGTACTTAACAAGCTTATTTAAGTGCACGCTTAAGGGAGGAGATCCACCCAGTGCTCATGGTCAATATTTGTCTTTAAAACTAGGCTTTTGAAGTAGCCTGATGTGTCATTGTAATAGCCGGTGGAAATCTTAATAGCAAATTCCCTACCTCTAGAAATCATTTTGTTTTGTTTTGCAGTTTCCTAATTCAGATAATGTATATAAAATATATGGTGTTTCCTGAGAATTTTTAATAAAGGTTTGCAGAAATATAAACATTTACATGCCTTCAATTTGAAGAGCCAACTGATGATGATTTGATAATGTTGGAGGATGTTGTAAGATTTCAGCATTACTTTGTATTTGTTCAGCCATCGTTTGCTCACATGCACCCACATGCACACAGAAAGCCAGACCCCACACTAGACAGATCGGTTGTGAAAGATTTGTCTGTGTTCACAGTTGCTAACTGATTCCTGTCAGAATTGATCACGTGGTCCTGAGAACGCAAGTGGTTCTCATAACATCGAACAACAAGCTCCTCTATGAAACAACAGCTACAGGCACAGACATGAAAGCACGGGAGACCTTCAGTGGGAAACTATTTTCACCTCTGGCTGAAAGATTCGCTACCTTTCATCTTTCAACAGTCGTTTTTCCAGTGTCTCTTGATATATTGGCATAAGACAGGTTACAGTTGGGAATATTTCAAATCAATTGAGTTTTTCTTACTATTTGAATAAACCACAGAAAGCCACACAATGATAGAGTGGTTGTGTGGTTTTCGTTGTTGCCATTCAGAGATTTTAAGATTGTGAACATATTCAACACAGAAGATATATTATTCACTGTTAAAGGTCACAAGTCTATACAGAAGCTGGATGGATGTTTTTGAGATTAAAGCTAGACTAGTGCTAAAAAAGATTTGACATGAACTGCTGTGCTTTATTCAGGGGCGTCGTTGGGAATTCTGGGCCCTGTACACTGACTTTGCTATGGGCTACCGGGATAGCGTTCAGTGGGGGGAGGGGGGTCGCGATGGGCCCTGTTACTCTGTCCCACTATTACCCCCTGTCCCACGCCCCGGGCTTTATTTACCATTTTGCTCAAATCTTGGAGGCCATCCAGTAATAGCTTTTTATTCCGGATTATTCTAATAATCAAACAGTCTGTAAAGGTTCACACTGAGGTGTGTAATTTCACTACCACCTCTTATCACCACTAGCAAACAGAATTGCAAAAATAATGATTTTCAAACATGTTTCCCAAACGCTCCCTGTGTCTGCCATTGGTCGAACAGATTGACACACCACATTAGTATGCCAATGGTTGAAACAATGATGCTAGTATTGGAGCTTTGCAGCACTTTTTTGTGTCTTGTGCATCTTGTGCATGCGCACCGCATTTTTAAAGCACAGTGTTGAGTTTTTAAAAAAACAGTTTAGGGTTGGTTGACAGATGCTTTTTTTTTTGGTAAATGTGCAAGACGAAAGTATTTGTCTAAAACTTAATTCAAAAGAAGTTTTAAAAACAAAAACAAGGAGTGCAAGGCAGTGGAGGCAGCTGTTTTTTTTAGTTAAACTTATTTTAACTTGCGGGTCTATTAGTGCGCTGTTTTCTAGAGATAAATCGTAAAAACATCCTATTTGAACAGCCCATTACTGCACTGTTTTCTAGTTTTTTAAATGCACAAACACGATCTTATGCGTTTTTATACACGTTCTGTGTGAATGGATCCTTACTGCAACTTTGTTGTTGTTGTGAAATGCAAAAACATGCTCTGTATACACAACCCTTACAGAACAGTTTTCTGTTTTTTAAACTCAGAAAACATGTCATGTGTGAACAGCCCCTTACTGCAATGTTTTCTAAATGTACTTTTACAAGAATGTAAAAGCATTCTTGAATTGCTGCTTACTGTGCTGTGCTTGTTTTTTGTTTTGTTCGCAAAAACATGTTCTGTGGAAAGAACCCTTACAGTACTGTTTTCTATTTTTAAATGCAAAAATGGGTTCTGTGTGAATGTCCCCTCACTGTTTTGTTGAGTTTTTTCTAGTTTTAAATTCTGCGAGAACATTCCCTTTATAGCTAAGCAGCTTGGTGGAAAAGCTGCCCCTGGCTCTTTTGTCATAAGATAATAAGACATGGCCATACATGCCTGGCAATACTTGACCTTTTCCAAGCTCAGAAATGCATGTTTTGTCAAGCTGATTTGTGTATGATTTTGTTTTTTTTCCAGGTTTTCATTACGCTGAACTGTCTGAGCACCGATTTCTCCTCACAGAAGGGAGTCAAAGGTCTTCCACTTATGATCCAGATTGACACGTACAGTTACAACAACAGGAGTAACAGGCCCATTCATAGAGCCTACTCACAGATAAAGGTCTTCTGTGACAAGGTCAGTGTGATTGTTATGGGTCAAACACCTCAAGTTAAGTCAAGGACCTGACTTATTTTATATAAGTATTACAGTGGACATTTTCTGTTTGCCATTACCATTTCTTGTAATGGCTGTAATGATGTGACCTTATGTTGTGTAGTTATTTTTGCATTGCAGTTCATTTATCATTGGAATTAACTACTTTATATACTAAACTTAGTTAATAGTGCTTTTTTATTTGTTAATTTCTTTTATCTGTGTAACAACAACAATAGCCAGTATGATCACACAAACATCTCTTCTGTACAGGGAGCTGAGCGAAAAATTCGTGATGAGGAGAAAAAGCAGCTTCGGAAGAAGGTCAAAGGTCCGGCTGTTGGCAACCATGGTCATGATGGTGAGAGTTCTGTCAGTCAACCATACATTTGTTTATATAATGTAGTGTCATTATCTATCATGTATCTATGATTTTACTCTGAACATGGATAAAATGCACGTAGGCATTTTGCGATGAGTAAGAATATGAATTAAAAACAATTTTGCATCACAGGTTTTGACCTAATATGACAATGTCTTCTATGAAACATGACTATGTGTGTTTTTCTGCATCAGCTTGCTGATTTTGACTTGAGTCATTGCTTTTCTTTCACTCTATTAGGTAAGAGAGGAAGTTTTGCTACTTTAGCTCAAAAGAGGCCAGATATTACGCTCTTTAAAACTATGACAGACCTGGAGACCCAGCCTGTCCTCTTCATCCCTGATGTCCATTTGAACAACCTCCAGAGAGCCGGTCAGGTGAGGATGAATGCCGTTCTCAATGTGACACTGAAGTTGTTTCAGTGCTAAATTGTTCAGAACTAATTATTAAGGCGTAGTCTCTTAGTAATGACTAGATTATAGTGCTTTAAATTATTCAAGTGGGTGTAATCTCTCTCTAACTGAATTATCAATAGTCGTTGCTTATACTTTTGAGCATATTGTGAAAGCATTTTCAGTTTTAAGTCTCTATAACCTTTTGTTTTCTCTTAGGTGTTCAGTTTTGGCGTTGAAGAAGTGGAGAGTGATGGGTGAGTGCATTTAATGTCCTGGTTTAATTATAATAGAATTACTATTGGTATTGCAATGCAATGCAAGATATGGCTTTATAGTAATGGTTATGTGCTCAGTATCAGAGGATAGTAATTAGCCAGTGTTTTATTGCTATCTATTTTCCCTATTTTTATTTTCAGATTACATTTGCCATCATCCAAGACTCACTTAAATTAAATGTAACTTAAATACTATACGTTAGCACTTTTGAGTTTATCTTTAGCAAACTTCAACAAGAATATCAATTTTCATACTGTACATAATAACGTTGTGAGGTCTTAGTTTGCCTGATTTTAGTTGTTTAGTGTTTTACTTGTCATTTATTTATACAAAATAATGTAACGTTTTATTATGAGACATTTATTGGCTTTTGACCATAACATGAAAATATTTAGGCTATTGTTTTATTGTCTTTTTATTAATTTAATTGTATATTCGGTATGGTTTTAATTCATTCATAAAAATACATCTCATAGGAGAAATGTCTTTCAAAGTCCCTCAAGCATCAGACCAGTTTTGCATCTGTTTCTTGCAGTATAACTGTAGCATTGAAAGGCATTATTATAATCATAAACTTGTTCATCTGTTTCTCAGTGTGGCCATGAAAAGACCATTCCGGTCATCAGAGGATATTTCTCCACCCGCCAAATACAGCAGAGAGGAAAGGAGAGGTATGATTTACTGCACGTGTGAATCGAGTCAATAGAATGTGTCCCAATCTTCTATATGAATTCTTAAGGATATTTTTCTGCAGTCCTGCTGTATGTAAGAAGAGAAACTGATGAGGTTTTTGATGCACTGATGCTAAGGTCCCCAACACTGAAAAGTTTGCTTGAGGCAGTAAGTACAGTGTCACGCAGTACAGCACATGGGATGAACACTTTGATTCTTAATGGACAGGAGTGAATAGGTTTTACACTGCATTTGGTAGCAGATCAGATTACTTTCCATGGAATACAACAACAGAGACGGAAATAAGCTGCCATTCACAGAGGCTTGTCAGAAGATTTTCTGTTTAAGCTGCTGTTTGGATTAATTTTTCTTTTTCTTTTTTTCTCCAAGTTATCAGGCAAATATTCTGTTCCTGTGGAGAAAATGACTAAAATCTACAAGAAAAGCAAGAAAGGGTGAGTAAACAGTGCTAAAAAAAGACTAATATATATATATATATATAATGAATAGTATTAAATTTTTCATTTTCATTCAACCACTAGTATTCTGGTCAACATGGATGACAACATTATTGAGCACTACTGCAACGAGGACACATTCATACTTTCCATTGACAATCAAGCAGACTGTTTCCGGGTGACTCTTTCTGAAATTTAAATGTTATTGCCACAATAACACACTTCTACTGGGAGAACTTATGTTACCCTGAAGCAGCACACAATTCATTCTATGCATCTGTTTGGTTCTTATGAGCTCTGTATTAGAAGAGGAAACTGCGTTCAGAAGTCGTTGACTGGGGACCTGCTTGTACAGTTTAACTCGTTTAAATAAACTTTATGATGGACAGTCTGAACTACACATAAAATGCTCTTCCAAAACACTATAAAATGCCAGTCGTGTTTTATGGCTTTTGTTCTTTGATATGCTGTCTCCCCCTTGAGGCCAACAGTGTGAAGCCCTAAAAAAGTACCAGATTCTTGCATGCATTCAGTCCTTTCCTTAATCAATTATTGCATAATATTTGAACATAAGAGATCTATATAGATACTCTTATTCTAAGAAGACATTGTGTTGTAATATGCACAACAAATAGCAATCATTGATGAATGCCCCAAATGCTACACTGTACTTTACCTTATGTGTTACATGAATGTATAGTTTACACATTTTCCTCATCTTGAAGTTTTGATGTCTTTATAAAAAAATAACACCTTGTAAATATTTTTTATGGTTTTATTTTATCAGTTGCATAAACAAAGTCCAAAGAATATTCTGTCTTCACGTGCATTAATTTGGGAAACTGTTGTCTAACCAGTTAAAGTTTTGATCACTTATAAAACCTGCAGCAAGAGGAAAACCGGATTTTCTACCAAATCCATAATATGCACAATATAATATAACACAATGATAATATAAATTATCAGTAATATATATATATATATAAGACGTGATTTATTACATTTATCAAAAGCGACCGTAAACATTTTTTCCTTATTACAAACAACTTTCTATTTTTCAAATAGTTGAGAAAATGTTTGCACAAAATATTAAGCAGTAATATTAAGAACTGTTTTCAAGATACTAATAAGAAATGTTTCTTGAGCAGCAAATCAACATATTAGAATGATTTCTGAAGGATGCTGAAAATTCAGCTTCACCATCACAGGAATAAGTTGTTGTACAGTTATTGTAATAATATTTCAAAATATTGTAATTTTACTGTATTTCTGATCAAATAAGCGCAGCCTTGATGAGCCTTCTTTCAAAAACATTTTAAAAACGTATCAACCCTAAACTTGTATATTATGCATGTCAGCTTAACTTGTATTGTAGTATTTAACAATGAACTTGAAGTAAATAGTTATTTTAGAACATTCTATTAGCTGTTTTATTATTTGCATGAAATATGTATATGAAGAGTTCCTCAAGTGCCGTCTGAAATTTTCATTTAAAATAAGCAATTAAAGTGAAATAAATATGCAAAAGAAGGTTCAGTCTTTAACCCAAGGGGGATTTGCTGGCTTTGAGTCTCATAACTGCTGATTCACACCGTGTTGGTGTTCCCCAATCAGAAACAATATGAATATTAAAACCTTTAAGCTGCATCTGACAAGTGCTCAAACAGGTTTCTGGTGTTTTCTGAGAGACAGGTCATATATCTTGACCCAGAGCTTGAGTATACTATGCAATTCCCAAACGCTGTCAGCTTTTTGAGTATCTTTTTCTTTTTTTAACACATTAATCTGACCAGGAAGCCAGGAAGATCAAAGAGTTAATAAGTAAGCTACAGTTGTCGTTGTTGTTGTTGTTTTCCTGGACGACAAGAAAATGTTCAATAGCTTTTTAGCAGCCAAGACTTATGTATCAGAAAACTATACTTTCATAAACCCACTCTGAAAATTGTCAAAAATGGGCAACTAACTCTGCACAAACAGTTTTGTTTTAAAATGTATAAATGTTTAACCATATTACACTTCTTACCGTCCCTTATGAAAATTACCCTTGGTTTGATTTGGCTATAATAAAATTATAGTAGGCTATCCATGTTTTTTTTTTTTTTTTTGGTGTAGTAATTTATCATTTGTATAACCACTGTTTTAATACAAATATCATGGTTAAACTATTATAGGAAAACCATTCATTTGTGGTTACCATGGTTTAACTATATATATATATTTTTTTTTTTTGGTAAAACCATAATTAATTTTCTAGTACAATGTAAACGACACATTGGTAAAACAGATACATTAAGTTTTACTGAAGAGCAGGATTGTTGCATTTTTCTCCATCACACAGATAACCTGCCTTTAATATGGATATGGACGAAATGTCTCGCATAAAAATTATAATTAATATTAAACAAAAAGCACATTTTCTATCGCATCCAAACGGAAAACTTCCCTCTTATTTTGAATTTGCTAATAAGGAAGAACAAAAGTGAAAGTATATCAGCTATTGAGTGTATGTAGCCTAGCAGAGAGCTGTCTTGTCTTAAAATGCGTTTTTCCTCGTTTAATGTAGGCTAAGCACATATACATATTATAAGCGACATCTAGTAAAATCATTAAGCTATCTTGTCAGGAGCTGTTCGGTGATGTTTACCATCCTCGTCTTCCTTTCGTTGGTCTATGGTGAGTTTTCGATATTTATTCGTGCTCCTATATTGTTTTCAGCCGAGATGCTTGCATATATTTGCATATGCAGAATTTATATTAATTTATGTAATAAAATTGTAATTTTTAAAATCGATTGATGGGTCAGAATGGTCTTTTTGCTTTCGGTTTTATTTTCACTAATCTGGTTTTGGTGGATTTGGCTCCCCCTGCTGTTTGAGTGAGTGTTCTCTCGTCACAGGGCTGGAGGGGGCAGATGTGGTCCTGTCCTGCTCTCTGATCGAGGAAGGGGGCGGGATGGGAGGCATGATGGGCGGGGCGATGTTCAAGCGCACTCCCTCCACTCTGGTCTTCAGGGATCTTGTTGGAAATGATGGTCTGTCACCAGAGCTCGTGACCCCGTATAACCCCCCTGAGACCCCTAACACTGACGATCTCATCTTCGAGTTGACGTGTAAGTGCACTGAACCTAAATTCAGCAATTGAATGTCTACATTAAATACAGAAACTCTTTCTTTCTCCGTTGCTTCTCACCCCACAGTACCATCTATTCAGATTCCTAATGCAGACTTGCTTCTTCATGCTGATTGCAATGAACAGGAAGTGGTTTGTGAGATCAGCCGTTATGTTCCTAGTGGTGCTGAGCTGGATTCCCTCCCTGCTCATTTCATTGGCTCAATTCAGCTGGAAGGTGGCGGCATCAGCCTCACTCTGGTGCTGCAGACCCTTCACAGTGAGACAACACAATCTGACACGCACCCACTTATGCAGAGTAAACTGAACCTGCCTCTCAGCCAATCAGGAACATTGCAGACAGAGGGTAATGTTGTAATATGACCTATCTATCTATCTATCTATCTATCTATCTATCTATCTATCTATCTATCTATCTATCTATCTATCTATCTATCTATCTATCATATCATGTATATATGGGTGTAATGTGTTCTCTTGCAAAATATTGCATTCTCTCAAAAAACTACTGCATTCACCTGAAAAAAGTTTTGAAATAGAATTTTCCACCCCATCTCTTTTTTTTAATCATTACCATGTCCCTTTAGGTCACTGTCCAGCAAAGTTTAGCTCTAGTCCTTATTAAACACACCTGAACCAGCTAATCAAGGTCTTAAGAATGACTAGAAAATTGTGTTAGAGCTGGTTTGAGCTAAACTCTAGACATTGGCCCTCCAGGAGAAGGATCGGGCATCCCTGCTTTAGATGTTCCATAAATAAGTTTGGGTCATAAATATCCTGAAAACAAATTAAGAAGGCTACTCCATAAAAGTTGTGTGCATTAGATGGCATTGATCAGAAGAACCCATGAACAAGTGTCTGATGATTTTATAATGTGCATTCAGTTCTAATGAATGTATTGAATGTAATACTTACGGCTCTATAACACAAAGGGGAATGATAGTTCATTAAAATGGCCTAGTTTGCCAAATTCTGCCTAAATGAGAAGTATGTTTTCTTTAACTAATCTTACTTTTTGCATTGCAAGTAATGAAAATTTGACCATTTCCCTCCTCTACTTCACTCTTTTCTTTTCCCAGTCGTGTTTGTGGTGTTTTCGCGTGTCCCATCCATCGTGGCTCCAATTGGGGGTGATGTGCTGTTAGACTGTGGCTTCAGACAGAAGAACTCCGTCCCTGGGCAGGATGTGGCACTCGAGTGGCGCATACAACACAGAGGAAATGGCCGTAAAATTCTTGACATGAAAGCGAGGGAAACAGAGGCAGATGGCTGTAAGTGAGAAATATTCATATTTAAAGGAAAACATGTTTGGATGCTAAATATCACACTATTACTGTACACTATAGTATTTGTGGACCGGGAAGGCACAAGCGCTGAAGCAGATCTTCTGGTGAGGGACGGTAATGCGTCTCTGACTCTGAGGAGGTTAAAGGTCTCAGATGAGGGCACGTACATCTGTACTGTCAGCTCTGGGGAGTTTCAGACTCAACAGATCGTGCAGCTGCACATCACACGTGAGTCTTTCATTGGCATTTACTGAGAAATGTCTTTAATAGTCTATATAAAGATGTTTCTTCAGCTACGGGCTCTTTTTAGAAAATAGACTCTTAAAATACTTTCACACTCTCATTAGTTTATTTAATCAATCAGTAGTGGACATACATCAAAGAATTCTGCCATTTTCCTCCTGAAAGTCATTAAAAGTCCCACCATATCTTATGATTGATTTTGCAACAAAGCATTCTGTGGTGGAAAATTCACATTTCATTATTTTGATACATTTTGCATAATTTGCATTAATTTTGATTTTGTGTCTTATTTTCATCATCTCCTTGGTACGGAGCTCCTAAAAGGATATGGTGAGATGGGAGCAAAAAATATTTTAATGCTTTTGTGTTGTCTCACAAAAGTATTTTGTTCCCTTGAATTTCGTATTTGCTTGCAAAACTTTTCTGGGTTCACTTACAAAACATTTGTGATTGAAATAAGGTGGGAGGAAAAAGTATATTTAAGTGCTTTTGCGAGCAGATGCAGAGTTTGTTGGAGAAACACAAAACTTTTGCGAGAGAACGCAAAATATAAATATATATTTCCCTGTCATATTTTTTTTACCACGTCACTTTAGGTGCTTCATAAACAAGAACAATTTTTATATTTTAAAATATTTAAATTTCAAAATGTAAAGTACTTAATTCTTTGTAGTTTTAAACATCGTTTCCCATTCCTACTTTATGATGGATTTCCATAGTTTGGTATTGAGTGTGTGGAGCTGGGACAAGGGTAAAACAATGAAATCTACAAATAAAAGTAATATGAAAAGTAGAAAAAATAAATGGTCAAGGCATGATAAAAAGTTTCGGTCACACTTTATTTTAAGGTCCAGTTCTCACTATTAACTAACTATCAACTAACAAGGACATTTGCTTCAATAAACTCCTAATTACTAATATTATTAATAGTTAGTTAGGTAGTTGTTAAATTTAGGTATTGGCTAGGATTAGCATCCCAATGCTAAATTATTACCAAAGTTTCTAATATATAACTTCATATAAATTGAAATGTTCGTTTTAATAAAAATCCACACATGGGACATACAATAATTGTTCAAAGTTAAAGAAACCCATAAATTGTTCACATCCATAAATCCTTAAATTTCATTTAAAGGAAATTTGTCCCATTTCTTTACCCAGAACCTCCTCGTATCACACTGTCTGAGGAGAAACTGATATTTCAGGACACGACACCCCAGAAACTGAGCTGCCATTGTCATCGCTACTATCCTCTGGATGTGCAGGTCGGCTCGCTTTCAGAACAAGTTCAAAACCATATTTTGATGTTGTTTTGGAGTCGGGCTCTTGGCTTGCGTCCTGACAGCCCTGTGCTCCTGTAGGTGGAGTGGTTTTCCCAGGCGCCCTCTGAAGAAGAGCCTGTCTCTTTGTCAAAAGAATCCTCCCTCTCCAGTCACCGGCAGCACAGTGATGGAACATATTCCCTCTCCTCTCACCTCAACCTACGGCCCGACAAAAAGCCACCCGGGACCGTTATCACCTGTAGGGTGTCTCACTCCACCCTGGAAACACCAAGTGATGCCACTCTGACTGTGGATGAACCTGAGCCATGTAAGAGATCTTTTGTGTTAAGTTACCCATGATGTTTTCACAAATATGATTTATGTCAATTGAATGTTGATCACAGAGCAAACTAATAGTTATTTTCATGTGCAAAATAATTTGATGTAGTATCAGTAAATCTGGTCAATGTAAATATTCATGTTGCAAAAGAAAGCTGTTGATTTTTGTTTTTAATTCAACAGCAACAGCCTTCTGGACAGTAGTCTTGATGTTGGCAATATCAGTGGTGTTTTTGTATCAAGCATTCAAAGGTGCAGGTGAGTTTAGCGCAAGGATACTTTAAACTGTGACAGTACAGATTTTATTCAATATATTTTTATTTTTATGCAATATTGTATTCTCATTTTTTGTCTTTTAAGAGAATTGAGGACCAGTTTTCTGCGTGACTTCTTGGAAGGAACCATCTTCCATTTTTTACTTCATCTGTCTGCACTGTCTTCACATGGGTTTATTCCGTCATCGTACATTTGTTTAATAGAAGTTAAGTCAAAAATCAATTCCTTGCGTAACTTATTCAATAAATGTCAAATTAATTCTATTTTACCTGACGTTCTAATCTATTGCATGTTGTTTATTTGTACAATTTCCTTGTTTTTGTGAAATAAAAACAACAGAAAAGGTTTTGTCAATGGTTTTATTGGCATCGTTAAAGTATCGGGCATATAAGCATGCTGTTTATGCCATTAAAATCTAACACTGGCATCAGAGCTAATGTCATTACCCCCTCTGTTATGGTATATGCTTTCATTAATATTTATACACAATAATTTGTCATCATTTTTAGCTTGTCTCACTTGATCGTACAAGAGAGAAATAGACATGTCTAAATTTTCCAACAACAGAACAAAATCTAAAAGTCTGTGCTGACAAAGGAATGTGAAAACTAAATTGCATGGCAGTGCAGATTACTGTTTATGCTCTGTTTGCATTGATTATCTGTGAATTTCTGTACATTTCAGTACATTTTGGCAGGCTTGTAGCATTCACATCTTGTTCCCAGATGAGGTTTTTCTACAGAACAGGAAAATGAGGCTCATACCAGGCAGTTAATAGTAATAAATAAACATATCACACATAAAACAGTCAAACAGTTGGATTACTCTGCCATGCAAGTCAAAAGAAACAAATTAACTTCTTCTTCTTAACACCTATGTGTACAAGTTCTCCCTTTTCCCCTTTATTACAGTTTCGGCATGTATTTTTGCTGTTTATGTTCATAACCTGTGCACCTATACAGTAGGTAGAAAAAAGACACCGCTATTCTCATAACTGATCTGTCTATTTGTGCTGTTTTTCTGGAAATGTCTGAATCATAAGTACACATAAAAATCAGTGGATGGTATGAATCTTGTCTCGGTAACAGCAGTAGTGATAATGGGATAAGAGGCATAGATTATGTCAATATCAATTTATAAAAGTTCTCCAAAAGGTTAGATGAGAAAGCTTGGCAAAACAGAGACAGAAATGATGTTTACCTGACTTTACTACTCATCTGTACACTACCGTTCAAAAGTTTGTTTTAAAATGTTCTCTTATGCTCACCAAGGCTGCATTCATTTGATTGTGAAAACAGTCATATTTTGAAATATTATTACAATTTAACATAACTGTATTCTATTTGAATATATTTCAGTCTCTGATTAAAAAGCAATTCATGGTTAAACCTGAGTTAAGCAGTCATCAAACGTTTAATTTGAGCAGCAGATCAGCATTATTACACTTATTTCTGAAGGATCATGTGACCCTTTTTTTTTTTTTGCATTAATTTGATCAAAAATATAGTAAAAACAGTAATATTGTAAAATATTATAACAATGCAAAATAATATTTTAATATGTAATTTATTCCTGAGATATCAAAGCTGAATTTTCAGCATCATTACTTCAGTCTTCAGTCACGTGATCCTTCAGAAATCATTATAATATGCTAATTCGGTGCTCGAGAAACTTCAAGAAAAATTTTTGTGGAAACCATTGCTTAAAAATAAGAAATCTTTCTAAACATTATGAATGTCTGACACTGTCACTAATGCATGCTTGATAAATAAAAGTATTTTCTTAAAAAAAAATAATAATAATTCTGACCTCAAACTTTTAAACAGTAATGTACTCCTCCT
Organism: Barbus barbus; assembly: GCF_936440315.1. Classification (NCBI taxonomy): domain Eukaryota; kingdom Metazoa; phylum Chordata; class Actinopteri; order Cypriniformes; family Cyprinidae; genus Barbus; species Barbus barbus. The sequence goes on from NC_136740.1 coordinate 10,577,602, forward strand.
CCCATGAGCACTCTCTCTCTCCTTTTTCATCTCCCGATGTTGTTTCACAAGACAGTGTCGCCACATGTTTTTCTTCCTGGCCTCTCCCACTTATACTTAGTCTGTTTTTCTTCTGCTCTCTCTGTGCATTCATGTATGAATGTCTGCGTGTCTACATAACATTTAAATAATGCAGGAGATTCTGGAAGGGAGGGAAAGAGAGAGAGAGAAACTGAAATGTGCTCATTCTGCTAGAGGAGAAAGGAGAGCAGATATTACTGTCACACCAAGGTGCAAAATGACTAAACGGAGAGACCTCGAGATTGAAGCGAGAAGGATGTGGGAAATGGGCTCATGATTGTGTTTTCTTCATTCACTCATTCATTTTCTCCTTCATTGCAGGTGGATCGGCTCAAGAGAAGAAATACACTAGATAAGGAAAGATAAAAGGAAGAGTGTGATGAAGGTCCACTGCAAAATGTGTTTCTTTACCTCATACTGCACAATGAATAATTCACTAATGATGAATTATTGAGCTTGTGAGGTGCTGGTCCAGTCTGGCCTCTAAACACACAAACTCACATAGATGGCTGGTCTGAGCACCAACACTGATGCCTTTTAAAATATCCATACAAATGTAGAAATATAATCAGAATTTCAGCTCAAAGATACTTTTTGATGTTTGAGAGTGTGCGGACCTTCTTCAAGCTCAAACAATTACAAATGGTTTCGTTTTTAATAACAGGTCATTGTACCTTTATGATAATTTTATAATACAATATAATAATATATAATTGCCTTTGTAACAATTATAACTTACTGTAACCTAGTGTAGATAACAGGAGATTGATGATAATGTGCTCTGAATGTAACAGCAAATGCTTCGAAGGAGCCGTTCAAATGATTCAAAACTCACAGAAAATGATTCCAATGAAGATGACTCCAATGACACCCATAATAATCATCATCTGAGGGAGGAGAAAAAGGAGAAAAATTGTTCAAATCACAATGTATCACTCAATCTATATTACAAGAAGGAAGTCAGTGAGCAAAACAGAAATTATCCAACATCCTGAGTATCAGGAATCATCATATTATTCAAGAATATGCTAACAAATACTTCAAAATCCTCAAAATCTAATAACAAAAACATACTGTACGGGTATACAAAATATACAAAACATGCCTGGCTAAAATGATAAATCTATTATTAATCTATTATGATCCTTTTGATCTTTTAAATGGTCCAGATTGGTCTCCTTGAAAGCTGGTGCTTGATTAGTTTTGACTGGGCAAACTCCTGTATTATGTTCTACAGAAGGGGTTCTACAGTATGTACTTCACAAAAGACTTCCTCTAGTTCTGTCTGAAGTTAAAGTGCGACATGAAGGTACACGCATTATTGTTGTTATTATTTTATTGTTGGATTATCGTACAGTGTGTATCAATGAATGACAGTTTTGACTGTCAAGGTGTGTGAAATACCTGCAAATTACGTTGTTTATTCTGATCACTTATACTGGGAACTTTTTGCATTTAAATTGACTTATTCTGACTGTTGACACTGAAAATGATGCATGAGATTTTTCGAGGGTATAGCGGTTAATTTCTTGATTGCCATTTTGACAGTGTCTGCTTGCATATTTTAGTCATTCTCTTTAATGTATTTGCCCTGATTTGATCCATTTTCCTGGGAAACTGGTCTATTTTTATATTATTTTGTCATCATTATTTTGTTAAAATGGTTCTTATCAACCTTGATTGTCATGGCAATAATATTCTATCACATAATTTTGACAGTTAAATTTTTGTGCTTTTTTGTTGGAGTGGGTGGTTTTTAGTGAGCTTTTGGGCTAGTAATTTTCCATCCAATCTGGCAACACTGCATGCACTGTTGAGGGTTCTCCAATCTCCAGCACCAGGATTGGGAACCACCGACTTAGATCATTTTTGACAGCCCACTTTTTCATCTCATAGCATATTTAAAAAAAAAAAAAAAAAACAGTACTGATATTTCCTATGTTTCTCTGCAACTACAGCGGGGCAAATAAGTATTTGATACACTGCCGATTTTTCAAGTTTTCCCAATTAAAGAATGGAGAGATCTGTAATTTTCATCGTAGGTTCACCTCAACTGTGAGAGACAGAATATTTTTAAAAATCCAGAAAATCACATTGTATGATTTTTGAATAATTAATTTCCATTTTATTGCATGAAATAAGTATTTGATCACCTACCAACCAGCAAGAACTCTGGCTCTCACAGACCTGTTAGTTTGTCTTTAAGAAGCCCTCCTATCCTCCACTCATTACCTGTATTAACTGCACCTGTTTGATCTCGTTACCTGTGTAAAAGACACCTGTTCACACACTCAATCAATCAGACTCCAACCTCTCCACTATGGGCAAGACCAAAGAGCTGTCTAAGGACACTAGGGACAAGATTGTAGACCTGCAGAAGGCTGGGATGGGCTACAGGACAATAGGCAAACAGCTTGGTGAGAAGGCTTGTTGCAGTTATTAGAAAATGGAAGAAATTCAAGATGACTGCGAATCTCCCTCGGATATTGGTGAGGGATCAGCCTAGAACTACACGGGAGGACCTGGTCAATGAGCTGAAGAGAGCTGGGACCACAGTCTCAACGGTTACCATTAGTAACACACTACACCGTCATGGATTAAAATCCTGCACCCCTGCTCAAGCCAGCACATGTCCAGGCCCGTCTGAAGTTTGCCAAAGACCATCTGGATGATCCAGAGGAGGCATGGGAGAAGGTCATGTGGTCAGAAGAGACCAAAATAGAACTTTTTGGTATAAACTCCACTCGCCGTGTTTGGAGGAAGAAGGATGAGTACAATCCCAAGAACACCATCCCAACCGTGAAGCATGGGGTTGGAAACATCATGTTTTGGGGGTGCTTTTCTGCAAAGGGGACAGGACGACTGCACCGTATTGAGGAGAGGATGGATGGGGCCATGTATCGTGAGATTTTGGGCAACAACCTCCTTCCCTCAGTAAGAGCATTGAAGATGGGTCATGGCTGGGTCATCCAGCATGACAATGACCCCAAACACACAGCAAGGGCAACTAAGGAGATTTCAAGGTCCTGGAGTGGCCTAGCCAGTCTCCAGACCTGAACCCAATAGAAAATCTATGGAGGGAGCTGAAACTCCGCTTTGCCCAGCGACAGCCCCAAAACCTGAGAGATCTGGAGAAGACCTGTATGGAGGAGTGGGCCAAAATCCCTGCTGCAGTGTGTGCAAACCTGGTCAAGAACTACAGGAAACGTCTGACCTCTGTAATTGTAAACGCAGGTTTCTGTACCAAATATTAAGTTCTATTTTTCTATTGTATCAAATACTTATTTCATGCAATAAAATGGAAATTAATTATTTAAAAATCATACAATGTGATTTTCTCTCACATTTGAGGTGTACCTACGATGAAAATGACAGATCTCTCCATTTTTTTGTAAGTGGGAAAACTTGAAAAATCTGCAGTGTATCAAATACAAATACTTATTTGCCCCACTGTAGGTGATTATCAAAACCCAGAGGCTCCAGTTTACACTAATTAACACTTGCAGCTGTACAGAACAAAATCACTGAGCGTAGCATGAGCAATAAGCACTGACCTATTTACTCCTGCATGTTAGTTCATTCACACTATATGAGGCTCTGTGTACATAAGCGTTAATTTAGTATTACTTATACACTTTTATAGCATTTTTAATATTTTGAATTAGTTTAAGTTTATGTGCTGTCATTCTATGTCCTTTATTTTTTCTTTAATTCTATATAGCTTTGTTTTTATTTCAGTTTTAGTATTTTAGTGCATCAACTTAATTATTACAGATAGTTTTTAAGTGTGTGTTTTTAGCCAATATTTATATTTATTTCTACATTTCATTTTAGCATTATTTTTTTGTTTTAGCTCTAAAAACGAAAACACTTGAGTACGTTAAATTTGGTGTTCTATCTCATTTCTTCCTACTGTAAATCCCCTCACTTAATTATTAATTAAAATGAAGTAATAAGTAATATCCTGTATGAGCGCTGAGCTGATTTCATGCAGTCACAATGACTCACCTTGCAATTCTTCCACCAGTATTTGTTCTTCAGTTTGGCAGCACAGCTTTCGAACTGTGACGCCCCGGCCTGTAGAGCATCTGCCCTGTCGTCCAGCTCAGAGAGCTTCTGGTCTCTCTCCAGAACCTTATCCACATTCACACGCATGATATCCACCACCTGCAGACCACAACCACAGAAAGACATGAGACAAGAAAGAACAGCACTGAATACTTGTTGCAATAGCATTGATTTGTATTTTGGTTATTCGAAATGCCGTACGAGGTAAACTGCACAACCCATTTACATGCTGTCCTGTGCATATATAATGCTTTCATTTTTTGGTCCATACACTCTTTACACACAAACACATACTCACCTCCTCCACTTGTGCTTGTGTCTGTTGCAGTCGGCGGTTGCTGGTGGTGTTTGGAGGCGGAGCAGGAGGACCGGCTCCTCCAGGAGCACCTGCTGGATTGGCATCATCTGCAGCAGACCTGAACATCCAAAGAGAACCATGACACTTTAAAAAAGTCGCTGACTCGTGCACAAGTTATGGTTTGATGTTCCAGTTACAGTATGTCAAACACAGAGTATGGCTTCTGAAAAAACAAACAAAATCAAAAAGAACAGTGATTTTAATGGTAAAAGACTTATATATGTTATTTTCCTTCTCAGCTTGTGCAAGAGCTGCTTGTGATGAGCTTTGGTTCATTATATGACTTTCTCATCACCACCATCTTTTGGTGGTTACCAGTGTATTACAAAGGTATTAAACAGATTTCAGTACTTAAATAGGTTGGTATATTAACATTATATCGATTAATGAAATATGGTTTTAAAATGTAAAATAAAGTTAAAGCTCTAAAATCTTGCCACCGTATTTTTTAACGAGTTTAACTACTATAATAATTATGAATTCCTTTTTTTTTGGGGGGGGGGGGGGGGGGGGGGGTCTAGATTAGTGGTCGACCAATATGTATATATATGATATATATATATATATATATATCACATATATATATATGATATGAGGCTCATTAAAAAATATATATATATACATTTATCCTTATTAGCCTTAATACCAAGGAGGTCTGGCTTGTCTTGATCTATCAAAAATGTAAAATTATATAAATTGAATCATGACAGTCATTGATGCTAAGAGACTGTATTCTAATCATAATCTTGTACACCTGCATGACAACAAATCCCCAACACATCAAAACAAATTTAGGATAGCCTACATTCTTAGGAAATTAAGCTTGACAACTGTTTACAATGTTACTGTAAGTAAGGATAAAAAAAAGTTAATTTATATTTCATAGGCTTATAATTGTAAGAAAAACAGCATAACAAAGTCTGCGCAAATACTTACATCCTCGAGCAGCTGTTTCAGAGTGCCTCACTGAAGGGAGAAAAGTCAAAAGGTGATACAATTCAAATCAAAATTGCGCAGAAGAGGTAGAGACGTTCAAATGATGAAGAGACTGGTGCGCGTCATCAGTGAGAGTGGCGCATTATCGCAGCACGCGCTGGACAGCGAGAGCACGAGCGCATGTGTAAATGTTCAATTTCGCCTTGAGGGAACTCCAGTAACGGATTTATGATGACCGGTTTCCTCTCTAAAACGTTGGAAATGTAGACATTAATCAGAGAAACTTCACATATAGAATGCAGCGCGGGGTAATTGTGTGTTGTGGCCGGATTCTTCAGTCTTGATGCGTTGGTTTGTATGTTAGTGCAGTGGATGTGCGCGCGCTGCGCTCCTGCACTGCGTCGCTGCTGTAGCTGAACTCATGAGGATGAGGAGGAGGAGGAGGACGCGCAGCATGTTTCCACAGCCCCATCCCCTCTCTCTCTCTCTCTCTGTACTGCGGTACATCAGTGAGTTCAGAGTGCTGAGTGGGCTTGTTCTCTCTTAAGAGACTCTTTCTTCGCTGTAAGATCTGGGTGCTCCGCACACACCGCAAGAGAGATGGTACTTCACTTTGTGTCAAAATGGTTGATTTATTACCCTCATAAAAATTCCACCCCCCTCCCATAACTGGACACCTGTTTGGACACCTGTTTTGTACACCCCTAGCCCCCACCGTCTCTAAGCGGCCATTTTATTGACCTTATGGTGAACTTAAGAATTTATGACTGTGTGTGTGTGTATGTGTGTGTGTGTGGGGCCGATGTTATGTGGTTTAAACTTTAAATGATGAATTTGTGTTAAATGGGGTAAAGGGAAGTTTTTATTAAAGTGTTTTCACATACACATCAAGAAAAAAAAACATCAAACATGTACGTAAAACGTACAAAGACTGTTTATTTCCCTACAAGTGTAGACTTAAAACAGGAAAAACGTAGAAAATAAAACAAAAAAGCATTAGATACACTATCTTAAAACTAGTTGTTTGACAAAGTTAAATAGAAGAAGTGAGCGCGTTCGTTTAAACCTATTTTGCGGTTTTAAAAAGTTGTGACTTTAAAACAGATACAAAGTTAAATAATATAGATTCGTTTTTATCTTACGATGGTACGTGTGTTTTTCCCTTACAAGTGGACACTAGTCTTGTTAAAACAGTTTTAGGAAAAACTAAAACAAATAAAAAAGCATTAGATACGCTATTTCCTATCATTAGAATTTAAAACTAGATCGTTTGACAAAGTTAAATAAATAGAAGAGTTGCGAGCACGTTCGTTTATCTATAACAAAAAAGAATCGGATGCGTTAGTTAAAACAATAAGATATTTATCAAAAAACTATGTCTTGCTTTAAAAAAAATAGTTTGACTTTATAACAGACATAAAGTTAAATAATATAGAGACGAGTTCTCTTACCGTGAAGTGAAATAAAAAATATCAGACCGTTAAAACACCAGCATAAGATAGCTGTAAAAATCTTCTCGCATTACAATTGAAAACCTAGCATTTGTCCCAACTTAGAAAAGTTAAACAAATGTCTATCTTACGCAGCGTCCGTTTACACAACCTCACGCTTCTGTGTCAAAACTGAGAATGAGCTGCGGGCCGCTGTCAGGACACACCCACAGCACCGCCCTCTAACGCTGTAAGGAGAGTCTGAAGATTTGCATGTTAAAGAAATTAAAGTAATGTTTTAACATTAGAACAAAGTTATTTTATAAATATTTTACATTTCTCAATTAATGAAACCGTTCACCATTCATCATAAAACTTTTCACTTTAAAAGGTTACATAACCTTCTTGTAAACAAACGCCCCACAGGGGAAAAATGTTGTTTGTTTGTCTTATTTTATTTTAGTTATTCACACTTAACACCTTTTATTTATTTACTCTTTGATATTGTCAATCTTAAAACTTCTAGTGTGCTGCGTCGGTTAAAATACACGTGCGGGAAGAAACTGAAATGATAGCAAATGTTTTGGATTTTCAGTCATAATTAGAGGGGTGGTAAACTTTTTTTTTTTTTTTCTACAACATCTTACGAATGTAAATGTATGTCTCACGCAGAGCGACCGAATGAGAAAGTGTGCTGCGCGTCTGGTCGCACGGTCACTGAAACGGTGTTATCTGATCAACGTTGTAAAATAGCTAAAGTTTCTGGGGATTCAACTCATTTGCAATCTAATGAGTTTTTGAGGGGATCTGGCGTCGTAAACTTTGTTAGAACGCGGTCCATTGATTAAAACAGACGGTGTTTCTAACATGTTCAGCGATCAAAGCATCTCTATGGCATCTATTTTACGATGTGCACCTATGCGCGTGTGTCTGTGCGTCTCTGTCGAAGGTTTAGACAAAACTTCCCAACCCGGTCAAAGGAAGTGTAGTTGAGAATTGAGTATTTATAATGTATTTATAATCTATTCGAACGGTGGGGTTTAAATTAACGTTCAGGAAGTGATGAGATAGAAAAAGAAGGCGATAACCACAAACTTAAATAAATACAGGTCCCCAAAGATGACGATTTTAATAAGACGGTCTATAGGAAAACATTCTTTAATTTACTTCATTTACCTATTATTTCTTTGTTTCACTCATATATTTTTCAACCGTCAACACAAACACACACACACACACACACACACACACACACACACAAACATTCAACATATCTACACGTAAACATCCACATAAACAACCATACAGTTAAATATTTAAACTTATGATGTCTCATACAAACCTTTTTTAAAGAACGTTTAGAATCACACTGGGTATCTTTACAAGGTGATGAAAAGCAGCATGATTAAACAATGATACAACTTTTGTTTTAACAAATAAGTTTAACCTAAACTTATAACAAACCTAAAATCATGATCCTTTAGACCAGAGCAAGGATTAGAAGCAGTCAAACGATCCTCTGAGTAAAGCAAGACTCTTACAGAGATTTTTCTTTAGGAATTGGACCTATATTAGACTGAAAATTACTTAAGGTTGTCTGCAACAAAAGTATAAGGTCCCACAAATGCTTCTCAGGATCTTTACAACAGATTAGACTTTCTTTCTCACCTTAAAAACGGTATTATTAACCGCAGAGTTTAAATGTAGCATTTGTTCACAGTATAATGTTCTATTAAAATAAAAACAACTGGTCTATATAGGTTTATTTGACTAAGATTTGATCAAATAACTGATATAAGAAACATGCAAATATTTGATAAGTCCATCTTATCACACCACAACCTGACGTGTCTGATGGTTTATGATAAGATCTTACTGATACAGATGTGTTAAGTGTCTGTAAAATAGTTTAAAAAGTCATCTTTTTAGCTTCCACGTAGGATTTGTGTCCACGCTCGAGTGGTTTTTGTGTAACAGAATCCTGAGACAAATGAAAACAGAATGTGTGAAAGGCTTTACTCTTTAAGATATTTGTAATGACAGACTAAAAGCTTTATAAAACAATCGTGCGTATGCATTTCTCTCGTACATGTATACAGTAACCGATGAATACACAAAACACCATTAATACATAACCTTCCTGACTCCATTGTCAGGAAGGCCCAGCAGAGGCTGTACTTTCTTCGCCAGCTGAGGAAGTTCAACCTGCCACAGGACTTACAGAAACAGTTCTACTCTGCCATCATTGAATCCATCCTCTGCACCTCAATAACTGTCTGGTTCAGTTCATACCAAATCTGACCTCAGAAGACTACGGAGGGTAGTCCGCACTGCTGAGCGAATCATTGGTACAACCCTCCCCACTCTCCAAGAGCTGTACTTATCCAGAGTGAGCAAAAAGGGTGCTAAAATCACTCTGGACCCCTCACATCCAGCACACTCCCTCTTTGAACTTTTACCATCTGGTCGACGCTACAGAGCTCTGAGCACCAGAACGACCAGACACAGGAACAGTTTCTTCCCTCAGTCAATACATCTCATGAACACTCAATAAATAAACGTAGAACACACAACTAATACATTAGCCATTCACCAAACTCACTTATTTTATTTTCTCATTTCTAATTGCACATACTTGACCTGTACATACATAGTCGCCTATATTATATATTATATATTGTGTTATTTTTTTTTTTTTTTTGCTGCTTTGTACACTGGTTATTGCCTATTTCCTGTTATTTTGTTTCATTACCTGTGTCCTGTCCTGTTACTGTCCTTCTGTTGCACTGTGGAGCTTCTGTCACTACAACAAATTCCTTGTATGTGTAAACATACTTGCCCAATAAAACTCATTCTGATTCTGATAAATTCAGTGTGATTCTATCATATCAATCAATAATAAAAGATTTAATTTATATACCATATCTGACTTTCTCTTCAAAACACAATAAACTTTCTTACGACTTTTTAAAATGTGTTGAACAACCGGTTTTGGGGGAAAACCGTATAGTGTTGTGTTTCTAATTTAGGATGGTTGTAGTTAATCACGTCTTTATCTAAAACATTTTTTATTCAAACTCTCTTACGCACACACACACACACACACACACACACACAGAGCTTTCCCGGACAGCTGCAAATTGGCAACAAATTATTTTCTTTGTTTTATCATTCAGCTGTAGCTAAAACCCTATAACGGAGTTATACTATAGATGCTGAAAGTGCTCATTAACCTGTTTAACTCTAAAAATGTTAACAATGTCGCTCACGACTAGTTTAACAAACAAGGGTACGCTCATAAAACAAGTCTGGAAGCGATTTGAAGTATTCTAACAACAAGTACAACCGCTTCAGAAAATAGCACCGCAGTAGGCTAAACTCTGGATGTGATATCGACCGACTTATCAGATGTTCAACATATTATTACAAGGTCTTGCTTATAGTTTATGATGAAGCTAGAAAAATATAAGAACACAACCAAATCCTAACGCTATTTCACGAAATAACGCAACAACGGGTGCTCCGTTTCAACATATACACGTCAAATCTGTTTTACCCTAAGTATATCCTATTCTTCTTATATATATCTATCTATATATATATATAGATATATATATATTTGTTTACGCTAAATAGCTACGTTTTAACAATTCTTTTTGTTTTTACAAAGATGTTATATTGAACGCGTGTAACTAATACCTCCTTCAAACGTTGCGGCCTTTCAGGTCAGCGAACCACAATACCCAGCATACACCTCAGACTACAAACGTGGCCGTCGGGGATCCATATGTCAAAATGCTCGTGCGTGACAGCGCTCTAAACCATAGGACTTCTGATTATACGGGTGCACAGATATAAAAAGACACGCATTTCCACACTTTTGTGAAGTACACGCACCTTTCCGTGTTGTGATGATGTAAACCCTTTTTGTGGTCTCTGTTAGCGACGTGAAGTCCAATTCATTTCTGCGAAACGATTCTTTCCCACAGTTCGGTTCAGTGATTCGGTTCAAATAACCAATTCTTTGTCTCATTAAGTCGTCTCGCTGTAATCAAAATGGGTGTGAAAGGTGGGATAACATATTAACGTGATGTTTTGGTACGTGTCTTACACAACTGTGCGTTACTTAACGTTTTTATTAAGTTTTAATATAAAAGGTAATAGTCTGTTAACAATTTTGATGCTTTTATTATGAAATCGTACAAAGAACCACTAAAGTACGCACTGTTTGTTAACACTGAATACTCAAAATAATAACCTACTACGAGGTTTATTTACAGCATGCCGAATGTAATACAGTTAAACAGAAACATTACAACATTTCAAACTTGTTAAACAACAGCTTCAATACATTCCTCTTATGAAAACGATTAAAATCGAATGCTGTCAAACAGAATGTTGTCTGCAAGTTCCCGACGTGTAAATTACCAACAAGTTCTCAATATTCTCAATATGAAAATATGTTCAAAACGCATAAACATCCATCACGCATATAGTTTGTGCGTCGATTTAACACGTTCTGTACATACGATCAAAAACACGACCGACAGACAGACAAACCCTCAACGATAGCTGAGATGGATCAGGAGGGAGGACAAAATTATTATTATTCGTCACAATAACATACCGGGTCCGAGAAATTTGATACCCTTACTACAGATTTTGCGACATTCTTTATTCTAGTTGTTATTTTCCTCTTATTCAATCATAAACCTGCAAGAGTTAAATTAATTGATAACATTTGAACAAATTCTCTAAGTGAAAAAATGAAATCCTGTGTTTTACGTTCAGATTTGTCTGATCGTTTTGCGATATTGCATCATTCTGTAATTCGGGTTAACGGGGTTAAATTCTCAAAAGAAATACAACAACGATTAAATGACAGTCCTTCTACATGACACCGCTTAAGACTAAACAACACTAAAGGACATCTTTCTGGTCTGTCTACGATGTGTACGTTCACAAGACAAACCTCCACTTCAAATTATTTCCCTTGAGGCGTTTGTCCACTGAATCTTTTTCAACACAACGACATTAAACATTAAAGAGTGTTATCGGTCACTATCGCCATCTTCTGTGAGTCAAATAAAGCAACATCTCTGGCGTACCTAAGCATCTACAATGCGTGCATGCGGTAAACATCTTTGTTTCTCCACTTCTGTCATTTTTGTTAGATGTAATGCAAACAATATTTTGAGAACTATGATGTTCCACGCTTTGTAAAGGTTATAGAAAGAATTCAAACATAATTTTTACATAGGAATTATCTTTGCGCAAAGCCGATCGACTAAAAATCATTGAATTACAAAATGCAAAACTGTATACACCATTTAAGAAAAATTGCTCTAATGCCTACAGAATACAGAAATCCGCCTCTTGATCTATTGCGACTGGCATTTTACTAAGTCAGACGATCGGCATTACGGATGACGCGGCTCACATTTTGTTTGCTGGACTACATATGCCATTACGCTGTACTGTAGGTGAGACCCTCCCTCTGAGAACCATCAGCATTCGGTGTTTATAGAAATAAATGAAAATTAAGAAAAATGTATTGTGAGTGTTTGACTAAGTCGGTGTTAAGGAGATCTAACCAATCAGAGACTACTTTAGTGGTGACGTTGAGAAAGCACGATAGGTGGCAAGCTGGAAACTTCCCGACCTATCCTGTCAGAGAGCGGAGTAAGAGAATGAACAAGTGTTCCTGAGTTCCTGATCTTAATCTTTGAAGTTTGCCTAGTTTGTGTGCGTTCATGCGAAATTGTAAGTCTAAATACTTCCGTGTGATATTTAATGTGGTTATCCTACCATGTTGCGGCTTTGTTTTACAGAAATGATCGAGTTGTTTGTCTCCTCAGATTCTTCGAATGCATGCTGCCGTAGTTACCATAAATATAATAGATTGTGCATATAAAGTTATTTATTTTCCTTATTCTTTATGTATCATTGCTCTGATGCAACATACCTTAGTTAACAAATCTTTAGATATTGCTTTGTCATAGGTTCCTTAATCCTGTTCATATACAACGATAACCCAGCACTTTATAATACACACGGAGAATTTGCAAATCCCTGTTATACATGCTAAATGCGCCATCTAAAGGGCAATTTAAGTATTGCGACTAACTAAGAATTGTATTAGATAATACCATGTATGTATGTTGTAATTATATCATTGTAATTTGTTGTTTATTTGTTTATTTCAGACCACACACACTTTCAACAGTAAAGACAGAAATGTTTTGAATCCTGTACTGTGTTTTTACTGACACCCTGGGGCGAGCACAATTTACTAATCAGCACCTATAGTACAAACTTTCCTACATTGGTCCTTCGAGCCGGATAGTGTGCTTACCCCAGAGACAGGATGTCAGAACAACATTCCTCCAAGAGTGTGCGCCCACGACGCATTACCCAGCCTCCAACTTATCTCAGAGACTATGAGGTACAATATCATATGCAACCAACTGAACCAGTTGTAACCAGCTCCATACAGTATCCACATGGTTACAACATTGAAGCCGCAGCTGGAGCCACGAGTACGCCATATTCCCATGCTGGTGTACAACCTGATAGACAGTGGTCCCCCACACCACACTATGAAAGTGATGAAGGGGAGGAGCATTTTCTGCAAGAGGATGAGTCTTCATTCACCTCTGTTAAACACAGGTTGGAGGTTCAAGATCTGAAAAGGGAGAATATGCAACTACGTGAAGCTCAAATGGCCCTTAAAGAGGAAATAAGGCAGTTACAGAACCTTCACAAAGATATGAAGAAGTTAATGGAAGAACAGTCAGCCTTACCAGCACCCCAACCGCAGCAAATCAGAGTTACTCCAGTGCCATTCCCTAGAACCGTTTATAAACCACCTGAGGCAGCAGCACCAAGTCCAGTGCCCTACATCCCACAACCTACTCCACGCAGACCCCAAGTACCACCCAGGGAGAGTTCCTTTAAGTCAGGCTCAGACCAATATGCCCTCAAGTCAAACCCACAGCCAGCTACTGCCCATAATCTGCCATATTCTTCTCTCTCGGGGCGGCCTCAGAACACTGTATGTCCAGAGACTTCCTACAGGGGCCCACAACCAACCATTCCATGTTTCATCCGTCGTGACCCCAGCGAGTTCGCTCGTCTAAAGTTGGCCCTTGACAATCTGCTTCCTGATGATGCAACTGAGTTATTTAAGTATCAGGTCCTTTTAGATCATCTGAAGTTTGAAGAGGCCCGCCTAATTGCAGACTCATTCCTCAATTCCCTTAGGCCATACTCAGACACGATGACAGCTCTTACTGACAGATTTGGAAGACCTCACCATCTATCCTTAACTAAAATAGCCGCTGTCATGGATGCCCCTGATGTTCAGCCTGGAGATTTAGCCAGTTTTGATAGGTTTGCCCTTCAAATCCAAGCTCTGGTGGGTCTCCTGAAGACATTGGGTCCTGAAGGTAATGTGGAATTACAATGTGGTTCACATGTAGCCCGCCTGCTCACTAAACTTCCCCCAGATTTACGTGCCTCATTCAGACGACACATGCCCTACCAGTCTGGGACAGTATACACTCTGCTTGATTTAGCAGAGTGGCTAAAGTTTGAATCCTGGTGCCAAGACTGTGAGGACCTAAATCAAAGAAAGGAGCAGAGACGTAGAACGGTGCCACCAAGATCAGGCTCAGTAGTAAAGTCCAGACTTGCCACTGTTCTTCATGGATCTGATCAAACCCCTAGCACAGTTACACAGGTATTGTCAGACTCAAGGCAATCCAACTCAGCCCAGAGACTTGAACAGAATAGAGTGTTGTGTCCATACTGCGACAGTACAGAACACTTCCTGAGCCAGTGCATCACCTTCCAGAAATTCAGTAAAGAGGATATGATCAAATGGATCAAAGACAACCACCGTTGCTGGAAATGTGGGCGGTCCCACTTAGCAAAAAATTGCACCCTAAAGAAGCCTTGTCGTCTGTGTAATGGGAAACATCTCCAAATCCTTCATGAGGTTAATGTCCGATCACAGGCAGAGGGCACCTGCTTGGTGAGCTCCACAAATGAAACCCTGTACCTGGACAGGCCTGAAGGTTCCAAGCATGTTCTGCTGAAAGTGATTCCTGTTGTCCTGCAACATAAGAACCAAACCCTAAACACCTACGCAGTGCTCGATGATGGATCTGAAAGAACCATGCTACTCTCAGCCGCAGTTCAGAAACTAGGGCTTAAGGGACAGACAGAGGACCTAACATTAAGAACAATTCGTCAAGATGTAGAAAGCGTGTTGGGGCCTCCGTTTCATTTAGGGTACGCTCGATATCACAGCCTCAACAGAGCTACCAAATTCAGAATGCTTTTACCTCTGAACACTTAAGCCTGGCTGAGCACTCCTACCCTATCGCAATAATCCAGCAGAAATATCAACACCTGACAGGGATTCCGTTGCAGCCCATTCACAAAGCACGTCCCCTTCTACTAATAGGAGCAGATCATCCCCACCTGATTACACCCATTGAACCTGTACGTCTCGGGCCTCCTGGAGGTCCAGCAGCAATCAGAACCAGGTTAGGTTGGACATTACAAGGCCCAACACGCTTTCTACAACAACAGCTCCACCCTCAGCAATGCTTGCATATATCTGTCAACCCTCAAATGGAAGAACTTTTCCGGAATGTGGAGAGACTTTGGCAAGGTGATGCCATCCCACACAAAAATGAGAGACTGTCTGTACGATCAAAACAAGATCAAATGGCAATGGACTTGTTACAAACCAGAACTACCAGAATCATGGTAGATGGAGTAAACCGCTATGCAACACCGCTGCTAAGGAAAGCTGATATGCCTCACCTCCATGCCACTATGGACTCGGTCATGCCCAACTTGAAGAGCACAGAGCGACGACTATCAAAGGATCCCGTCAAGGCAGCTACATACAATGAAGAAATGAAGAAACTAGAGAATTCTGGCTATGTAGTTAAGCTCACCATGGACTCTGTGATCACTGGAGGAGAATCTTGGTTTATTCCCCACCACATGGTTCAGCATAACGGTAAAAATCGTATGGTGTTCAATTGCTCCTTTGAGCACAAGGGTCAAAACCTGAACCACTACCTCCTTGCTGGACCTGCACTCGGCCCTTCCCTTTTGGGAGTACTGTTGCGTTTCAGAGAGCATACCGTCGCAGTAAGTGGCGATATAAAGGGTATGTTTCATCAGGTCCGCTTACTGCCTGAAGACAAACATCTTCTCCGCTTTATCTGGCGTGATCTTGAACCCCGTAACCCTCCCAGTATTTATGAGTGGCAAGTGCTGCCCTTTGGCACAACCTGCAGCCCCTGTTGTGCCATCTATGCTGTACAGCGCCATGCTTTGGACAACACACAACCTGATGACACCCTTAGATCCACAGTTGAACGGAACTTCTACGTAGACAACTGCCTCAAGAGCGTAAGGTTCCCGGATGATGCCAAACAGTTAGTGGATGATTTGCGTGGCCTCCTTGGCAGTGGTGGGTTTGAGATTCGACAATGGGCCTGCAATATGCCAAATGTCATTGATCACCTTCCTAGGGAGGCTCGATCAGACAGCATTGAGCTTTGGCTATCACATGACAAAGCTGAACCTCAAGAATCCACTCTTGGTTTGAGATGGAACTATGATGCAGACCTCCTTGGTTACAAACACCGTCCAGTATCACGAACCAGACCTACTATGCGGCACATTTATAAGGTGACAGCAAGCCAGTATGACCCTCTGGGATTCATTCTTCCTTTCACCACCCGTGCTAAAATTCTGATCCAACAGTTGTGGAACAAACAAAGAGATTGGGATGATCCCATGTTACCAACAGACTTATTGAAAGCCTGGAACGAGTGGGAGAATGAGCTCCCCATCCTTTCTGAAGTTACTCTTCCGCGTTGCTATGTTTCAGCAGATATGGACAAACCCAATGTCACAAGACAAATTCACATCTTCTGTGACGCTTCAGAACAAACATACGGCTCTGTGTCATACCTTAGAACTGAGGATGAAGATGGCAAAACTCAGCTTGCATTCCTGATCGCCAGATCCAAAGTTGCCCCCAAACGCAAACAAACTGTTCCTAGACTCGAGCTAAGTGCAGCTCTTATTGGTGCCCAACTATCAAAGCTGCTTGAAAACGAACTCGCCATTGAAATCGACCGAGTGGTCTTGTGGTCTGATTCAACCACAGTTCTTTCATGGCTAAGATCTGAGTCCTGCACCTACAAAGTCTTCGTAGGGACTAGGATAGCAGAAATTCAAGACCTAACGGACCAACATGAATGGCG
Source organism: Barbus barbus (assembly GCF_936440315.1). NCBI lineage: Eukaryota > Metazoa > Chordata > Actinopteri > Cypriniformes > Cyprinidae > Barbus > Barbus barbus. Next base: position 10,594,752 of record NC_136740.1, read on the forward strand.
ATACGTAAACTCTCCTAGGAACCCTGCAGATGATCTCACAAGGGGGCGCAGTTTAATAGAGCTTGTGACACCAAACAGATGGAGTCAAGGCCCACCATTCTTACTACAAGCCGAATCAGAGTGGCCAACTATGCCAATCCTTAAAACCCCTGAGGATGAGGATGAGGTGGAAAGGAGAAAGGGTGTATTCTGTGGAGTCACAAGAATGCCAAATCGCTTAAACCCCAGTGATTACAGTTCCTGGAAAGACCTGGTTGAAGCCACAGTCCAGCACTGTCAAAGTGACTCAAACCATTCAAGTTCACCTGCAGCTAAAGACTATGTGACAGCCGAACGTCTCATCTTCCAAAATATCCAACAAGACAGCTTCCCAGAGGAATATGAACAACTAAAAACTGGTAAGCCTATATTAACTACGAGCCGCTTACTCACTTTAGCCCCAGAGTTTGATGAATCCAGTCAGCTTATACGGGTTGGAGGACGTCTACGTCGTGCTGAAGGTCTAGAACTCCAGACAATTCACCCAATAGTCCTAGATCCTCACCATTCAGCAACCAAACTACTCATACAGGACTATGACAGTAAGCTGTGTCACCCAGGACCGGAACGGGTATTTGCTGAAATGAGAAGAAATGTGTGGATACTAAGAGGTCGTGAGGCAGTCCGTAAATCCCAACACAACTGCATAGAATGTCGTAAGTGGAAGGCTAAACCTGAGGTCCCTAAAATGGCTGATTTACCTCCAGCACGTCTGAGACTCCACAAGCCTCCCTTTTACAGCACTGGTATGGATTGCTTTGGACCTTTCCAAATCAAGATAGGAAGACGCTGTGAAAAAAGATGGGGTATAATCTTCAAGTGTCTCACGACTCGATGTGTACACATTGACCTCCTCACATCTATAGACACAGATTCCTTCCTTATGGCTCTGAGAAGATTTATTGCACGCCGAGGCACCCCCTCTGAACTGCTGTCTGACCGAGGCACTAACTTCCAGGGTGGAGAGAGAGAGCTGAAAGAAGCCCTAACAAATTGTAGCAAAGAGCTTCAACAACATCTCGCCAAACAAAAAATCACATTCCGCTTTAACCCTCCTAATGCTCCCCACTTTGGTGGCATCTGGGAAAGGGAGATTCGATCCCTTAAAAACGCCCTCCGTACAGTGGTAGGTGCACAAACAGTGACAGAGGAAGTTCTTCAAACAGTGCTCATTGAGATAGAGGGAATTCTCAACAGTAAGCCCCTAGGATATGTCTCCTCCAACGTAGCTGACTTAGATCCAGTTACCCCAAATCTCCTGCTCATGGGGCGGCCAGACAGCTCTCTACCTCAAGTGACGTACCCTGCTAATGATCTCATAGGACGACGCAGATGGAGACAAAGCCAAGTCCTCACTGATCATTTCTGGTCAAGCTTTGTGAGATACTACTTGCCTAATCTCCAGTTACGACACAAATGGCATGCAGAGACAAAAAACCTTGCAGTTGGATCTGTCGTAATGTTGGTTGACCCTCAACTACCACGGGCCCTCTGGTTAATTGGGAGAGTGGTCAAAACATTCCCTGGAGCAGATGGACATGTAAGGTCTGCAGAGGTCAACGTTAAGGGTCGACTATATACGCGGCCTGTTACCCGTCTCATTAACCTACCAGAGATTGCCGATGAGAATGGCACCAACGTCAAACCAACAGGCTCTTAACTTAAGATTCAGAAACAAATATGCCCTGCATATTTGGGGGCGGCAATGTTAAGGAGATCTAACCAATCAGAGACTACTTTAGTGGTGACGTTGAGAAAGCACGATAGGTGGCAAGCTGGAAACTTCCCGACCTATCCTGTCAGAGAGCGGAGTAAGAGAATGAACAAGTGTTCCTGAGTTCCTGATCTTAATCTTTGAAGTTTGCCTAGTTTGTGTGCGTTCATGCGAAATTGTAAGTCTAAATACTTCCGTGTGATATTTAATGTGGTTATCCTACCATGTTGCGGCTTTGTTTTACAGAAATGATCGAGTTGTTTGTCTCCTCAGATTCTTCGAATGCATGCTGCCGTAGTTACCATAAATATAATAGATTGTGCATATAAAGTTATTTATTTTCCTTATTCTTTATGTATCATTGCTCTGATGCAACATACCTTAGTTAACAAATCTTTAGATATTGCTTTGTCATAGGTTCCTTAATCCTGTTCATATACAACGATAACCCAGCACTTTATAATACACACGGAGAATTTGCAAATCCCTGTTATACATGCTAAATGCGCCATCTAAAGGGCAATTTAAGTATTGCGACTAACTAAGAATTGTATTAGATAATACCATGTATGTATGTTGTAATTATATCATTGTAATTTGTTGTTTATTTGTTTATTTCAGACCACACACACTTTCAACAGTAAAGACAGAAATGTTTTGAATCCTGTACTGTGTTTTTACTGACACCCTGGGGCGAGCACAATTTACTAATCAGCACCTATAGTACAAACTTTCCTACAGTCGGTATTTCTTTTTTAGGACAATTATACATCTATTTGATGTGAGACTTCATTAAGGCGTACTGTTTTACACTTACAGCTGCAACGTATCTCACCATCGTACTCAAAGTTACACATTCAGTAAAGTCTGAAGTTGTACGCGATCTTGAAAAGGCTACAGACACAAAATATTAAGGATTTTTTATGCTTCCTATGTAACTCAAGAGTCCGAGTCACTAAGAAAATTATCATATGAATACAGAAAACCCACTCATGATCATCTGGGTTTATTTTTGTAAATGTTGTTTTAAATTACTTTTTTCTTATAACAAACAACTAATACTGAAATCCTCTCTTCTAAATATATTGATACCACTCTATACTTTTTCATTGTTTTTTAGATGAAGACTATTCTCTGAATTCGGTCAATCATGTCGCGACTGCTTGCCGGAAAACATGAACAAATGCATTATAAGATAATAAAAGAATAATCCTTGTACAAGAGTTTGTTTAAACCGAGATTGTGATGTACTGCAGATCTTTTTCTGCTCTGTCTACAAAGCCGCCATCAGACACAAGCATCCCCCGATCTTACCGTTTCTCCGTTACATGTACATCTATGTCATTTAGAACACAAAGTTGCACATTACAAATTGAAGATGGTGTGGAAACACTATTTTCTTTGTACGCGTCTCTAAACAGGTCTTTAATAAATAAATCACAGACGTCATGTAGTTGAATTCATTGAAAGGTGCGCATTTTTGGCCGTTTTAGACGGTCTGCTCCAGCACACAGACGCGTTTTAGGTATTCATCTGACCAAAAGGTTTGATCCTGGGGAAACACGCACAACAGCGGCTGTGTTTTGTCACGATTGTCTTCATAATTGATCCGCTTTTATTAAAACAATGCAGTGCGAAGTTACTGTATTCAACAGCACGGTCCCTTGAAATATTTTAGTATATTTTTTCCCCCCTTCTAAATATCTTAACATGTATTTAGCTTAAATATTGTTTGTTAAGCGTTTACAAAGTTGTCATGCCTGTCGTTGAATTTTATAACATATATTTCACCAAACCTAAAGGACAGAAAATTAGGTTTAGCATAAGTCCGCGTTTCAGCTAAAACGCAAGAGAACTGAGATTTCTTCACTGAGATAATCTACAGAATGTGAAACAAACTCTAGAAATTAGAACAAAATTAGAGTTACATTAGAGTTTTGGATTCTAGCGCATGTCGAATATTGTTTGTTACTGTTTCACAGGTATAACACCTCATTATTTGAAGACTCATAGGCTGCTGTATAAATCACAAAGTTTTCCACTGTAGTAGGGCGACTCTGAAACCAGACCAAAAATAAATAAATTAGCTTGAGACTTAGTCGTAGCAGTATGACAATTGTTGTTTTTATCTTTCTATGATTTGTTTGTGTTGTTCCGAACCACGGTTTCATTTTACCTATTGTATCGTCATGTGTGATTGTAAAAGTTTTGTCTGTGAGTGTCTTGTTTTTGTTTTACAAACAGTACTGCTGTAATGTTAGCGAACTCTTTGCGTTCGTCAATATTTATGCAAATTTGCTTGATGAAATAAATATACCCTCTTCATTCACAATATTGTATCAGGTATAAGATACAAGATCCTTTCTTATTAAATTGATAACAAACAAACAAAAAAACTTATCTTAGCCGTGACCGATGTTTAGGAATTCCTGGCGACAACCCCACCCACCCTGTACACCAGCCAACAGGTTGAGGGCGGTTCCGAAATCTAAAACCGTCGATGACTGGCCTGACAAACTCAGTTACGGCGTTGCTACCAGGTTTGAAAGCGCAGACGGCGGAGCTACCAAAAACAATCAAAACGTTATATACATGGATCGACAGAATCAGCTTCAAGAATCCAATTCATCTGAGCCTGACGCCCCCCGCAATGTTTCTACTGATAACGCCTCGGCGGATCTGAACCATAAACCGGAAACTGAAAGCGAAATTCCACAGGACCGTCGCGGATTAAAACGGTCAATCAAGATTTTAGGAAACGGGGACAACGTTCTATATCGGTTAGGGGACAAAACGTATCTCTTGGAAAGAATCGAATTCTGAAAAATCGTCTGACGCTGTGCAAAAGCTAATGGATCGTGACCGGAGTTCTGGCGATGTTGCGGATGTGCGACTGGAGTCCGACTACGGTACTGGAAAAACGTGTCTTGTAAAAGACGTCATAGACCCCGCTGTTAAACCGCATTACCGAGGACAGATGATCAAACTGATGCAAACGGTCATCGAGCATGCTTGCGATCCGAATCACGATTGTGCGGGGGATACAGAGTGTGTAAAAAATCTCAAGAACGAAATGGATATTGTAAGAAGCCTGAAAAATAACCCATGGCCTGATTTGAGTAGCATGTTTCTCACCGGCAAAGAGTCTGCCTTTTTAATAACCAGAAAAATTCTGGATGTAACGTCCGAATGTGAGGATGAAATGGACATTAACGAGGTTCTCTGTCTGTGTACGTGCATAACAGATTTATGCACGTCGTTGGCTGCAAAAAATTGTGATTCTATAACGTGTGAAATTGTTGAATCGCTGGTTGATTTTATATTTGAGCAAAACATGTTTGTCTGCAGAGATTTTCTTTTCTGGCTAGACCACCGGTATAATGTCGTTACTACCGCTTGTTTGTAAATTTGATAATTTTCGTCAATGTATGATTGTATACTCAACGATATATTGTTGAAATAAAAGGTTGTCACAACTCCTTATTCTGTTCTCTGACTTCATAAAAATGTCTTTATTTAAAACGTTTAAAGGTAACTATTTAAGCGGTACAGATAGTACGTTTTTTGTTTGTTTGTTATCAATTTAATAAGAAAGGATCTTGTATCTTATACCTGATACAATATTGTGAATGAAGAGGGTATATTTATTTCATCAAGCAAATTTGCATAAATATTGACGAACGCAAAGAGTTCGCTAACATTACAGCAGTACTGTTTGTAAAACAAAAACAAGACACTCACAGACAAAACTTTTACAATCACACATGACGATACAATAGGTAAAATGAAACCGTGGTTCGGAACAACACAAACAAATCATAGAAAGATAAAAACAACAATTGTCATACTGCTACGACTAAGTCTCAAGCTAATTTATTTATTTTTGGTCTGGTTTCAGAGTCGCCCTACTACAGTGGAAAACTTTGTGATTTATACAGCAGCCTATGAGTCTTCAAATAATGAGGTGTTATACCTGTGAAACAGTAACAAACAATATTCGACATGCGCTAGAATCCAAAACTCTAATGTAACTCTAATGAGTTTGTTTCACATTCTGTAGATTATCTCAGTGAAGAAATCTCAGTTCTCTTGCGTTTTAGCTGAAACGCGGACTTATGCTAAACCTAATTTTCTGTCCTTTAGGTTTGGTGAAATATATGTTATAAAATTCAACGACAGGCATGACAACTTTGTAAACGCTTAACAAACAATATTTAAGCTAAATACATGTTAAGATATTTAGAAGGGGGGAAAAAATATACTAAAATATTTCAAGGGACCGTGCTGTTGAATACAGTAACTTCGCACTGCATTGTTTTAATAAAAGCGGATCAATTATGAAGACAATCGTGACAAAACACAGCCGCTGTTGTGCGTGTTTCCCCAGGATCAAACCTTTTGGTCAGATGAATACCTAAAACGCGTCTGTGTGCTGGAGCAGACCGTCTAAAACGGCCAAAAATGCGCACCTTTCAATGAATTCAACTACATGACGTCTGTGATTTATTTATTAAAGACCTGTTTAGAGACGCGTACAAAGAAAATAGTGTTTCCACACCATCTTCAATTTGTAATGTGCAACTTTGTGTTCTAAATGACATAGATGTACATGTAACGGAGAAACGGTAAGATCGGGGGATGCTTGTGTCTGATGGCGGCTTTGTAGACAGAGCAGAAAAAGATCTGCAGTACATCACAATCTCGGTTTAAACAAACTCTTGTACAAGGATTATTCTTTTATTATCTTATAATGCATTTGTTCATGTTTTCCGGCAAGCAGTCGCGACATGATTGACCGAATTCAGAGAATAGTCTTCATCTAAAAAACAATGAAAAAGTATAGAGTGGTATCAATATATTTAGAAGAGAGGATTTCAGTATTAGTTGTTTGTTATAAGAAAAAAGTAATTTAAAACAACATTTACAAAAATAAACCCAGATGATCATGAGTGGGTTTTCTGTATTCATATGATAATTTTCTTAGTGACTCGGACTCTTGAGTTACATAGGAAGCATAAAAAATCCTTAATATTTTGTGTCTGTAGCCTTTTCAAGATCGCGTACAACTTCAGACTTTACTGAATGTGTAACTTTGAGTACGATGGTGAGATACGTTGCAGCTGTAAGTGTAAAACAGTACGCCTTAATGAAGTCTCACATCAAATAGATGTATAATTGTCCTAAAAAAGAAATACCGACTTAGTCAAACACTCACAATACATTTTTCTTAATTTTCATTTATTTCTATAAACACCGAATGCTGATGGTTCTCAGAGGGAGGGTCTCACCTACAGTACAGCGTAATGGCATATGTAGTCCAGCAAACAAAATGTGAGCCGCGTCATCCGTAATGCCGATCGTCTGACTTAGTAAAATGCCAGTCGCAATAGATCAAGAGGCGGATTTCTGTATTCTGTAGGCATTAGAGCAATTTTTCTTAAATGGTGTATACAGTTTTGCATTTTGTAATTCAATGATTTTTAGTCGATCGGCTTTGCGCAAAGATAATTCCTATGTAAAAATTATGTTTGAATTCTTTCTATAACCTTTACAAAGCGTGGAACATCATAGTTCTCAAAATATTGTTTGCATTACATCTAACAAAAATGACAGAAGTGGAGAAACAAAGATGTTTACCGCATGCACGCATTGTAGATGCTTAGGTACGCCAGAGATGTTGCTTTATTTGACTCACAGAAGATGGCGATAGTGACCGATAACACTCTTTAATGTTTAATGTCGTTGTGTTGAAAAAGATTCAGTGGACAAACGCCTCAAGGGAAATAATTTGAAGTGGAGGTTTGTCTTGTGAACGTACACATCGTAGACAGACCAGAAAGATGTCCTTTAGTGTTGTTTAGTCTTAAGCGGTGTCATGTAGAAGGACTGTCATTTAATCGTTGTTGTATTTCTTTTGAGAATTTAACCCCGTTAACCCGAATTACAGAATGATGCAATATCGCAAAACGATCAGACAAATCTGAACGTAAAACACAGGATTTCATTTTTTCACTTAGAGAATTTGTTCAAATGTTATCAATTAATTTAACTCTTGCAGGTTTATGATTGAATAAGAGGAAAATAACAACTAGAATAAAGAATGTCGCAAAATCTGTAGTAAGGGTATCAAATTTCTCGGACCCGGTATGTTATTGTGACGAATAATAATAATTTTGTCCTCCCTCCTGATCCATCTCAGCTATCGTTGAGGGTTTGTCTGTCTGTCGGTCGTGTTTTTGATCGTATGTACAGAACGTGTTAAATCGACGCACAAACTATATGCGTGATGGATGTTTATGCGTTTTGAACATATTTTCATATTGAGAATATTGAGAACTTGTTGGTAATTTACACGTCGGGAACTTGCAGACAACATTCTGTTTGACAGCATTCGATTTTAATCGTTTTCATAAGAGGAATGTATTGAAGCTGTTGTTTAACAAGTTTGAAATGTTGTAATGTTTCTGTTTAACTGTATTACATTCGGCATGCTGTAAATAAACCTCGTAGTAGGTTATTATTTTGAGTATTCAGTGTTAACAAACAGTGCGTACTTTAGTGGTTCTTTGTACGATTTCATAATAAAAGCATCAAAATTGTTAACAGACTATTACCTTTTATATTAAAACTTAATAAAAACGTTAAGTAACGCACAGTTGTGTAAGACACGTACCAAAACATCACGTTAATATGTTATCCCACCTTTCACACCCATTTTGATTACAGCGAGACGACTTAATGAGACAAAGAATTGGTTATTTGAACCGAATCACTGAACCGAACTGTGGGAAAGAATCGTTTCGCAGAAATGAATTGGACTTCACGTCGCTAACAGAGACCACAAAAAGGGTTTACATCATCACAACACGGAAAGGTGCGTGTACTTCACAAAAGTGTGGAAATGCGTGTCTTTTTATATCTGTGCACCCGTATAATCAGAAGTCCTATGGTTTAGAGCGCTGTCACGCACGAGCATTTTGACATATGGATCCCCGACGGCCACGTTTGTAGTCTGAGGTGTATGCTGGGTATTGTGGTTCGCTGACCTGAAAGGCCGCAACGTTTGAAGGAGGTATTAGTTACACGCGTTCAATATAACATCTTTGTAAAAACAAAAAGAATTGTTAAAACGTAGCTATTTAGCGTAAACAAATATATATATATCTATATATATATATAGATAGATATATATAAGAAGAATAGGATATACTTAGGGTAAAACAGATTTGACGTGTATATGTTGAAACGGAGCACCCGTTGTTGCGTTATTTCGTGAAATAGCGTTAGGATTTGGTTGTGTTCTTATATTTTTCTAGCTTCATCATAAACTATAAGCAAGACCTTGTAATAATATGTTGAACATCTGATAAGTCGGTCGATATCACATCCAGAGTTTAGCCTACTGCGGTGCTATTTTCTGAAGCGGTTGTACTTGTTGTTAGAATACTTCAAATCGCTTCCAGACTTGTTTTATGAGCGTACCCTTGTTTGTTAAACTAGTCGTGAGCGACATTGTTAACATTTTTAGAGTTAAACAGGTTAATGAGCACTTTCAGCATCTATAGTATAACTCCGTTATAGGGTTTTAGCTACAGCTGAATGATAAAACAAAGAAAATAATTTGTTGCCAATTTGCAGCTGTCCGGGAAAGCTCTGTGTGTGTGTGTGTGTGTGTGTGTGTGTGTGCGTAAGAGAGTTTGAATAAAAAATGTTTTAGATAAAGACGTGATTAACTACAACCATCCTAAATTAGAAACACAACACTATACGGTTTTCCCCCAAAACCGGTTGTTCAACACATTTTAAAAAGTCGTAAGAAAGTTTATTGTGTTTTGAAGAGAAAGTCAGATATGGTATATAAATTAAATCTTTTATTATTGATTGATATGATAGAATCACACTGAATTTATCAGAATCAGAATGAGTTTTATTGGGCAAGTATGTTTACACATACAAGGAATTTGTTGTAGTGACAGAAGCTCCACAGTGCAACAGAAGGACAGTAACAGGACAGGACACAGGTAATGAAACAAAATAACAGGAAATAGGCAATAACCAGTGTACAAAGCAGCAAAAAAAAAAAAAAAATAACACAATATATAATATATAATATAGGCGACTATGTATGTACAGGTCAAGTATGTGCAATTAGAAATGAGAAAATAAAATAAGTGAGTTTGGTGAATGGCTAATGTATTAGTTGTGTGTTCTACGTTTATTTATTGAGTGTTCATGAGATGTATTGACTGAGGGAAGAAACTGTTCCTGTGTCTGGTCGTTCTGGTGCTCAGAGCTCTGTAGCGTCGACCAGATGGTAAAAGTTCAAAGAGGGAGTGTGCTGGATGTGAGGGGTCCAGAGTGATTTTAGCACCCTTTTTGCTCACTCTGGATAAGTACAGCTCTTGGAGAGTGGGGAGGGTTGTACCAATGATTCGCTCAGCAGTGCGGACTACCCTCCGTAGTCTTCTGAGGTCAGATTTGGTATGAACTGAACCAGACAGTTATTGAGGTGCAGAGGATGGATTCAATGATGGCAGAGTAGAACTGTTTCTGTAAGTCCTGTGGCAGGTTGAACTTCCTCAGCTGGCGAAGAAAGTACAGCCTCTGCTGGGCCTTCCTGACAATGGAGTCAGGAAGGTTATGTATTAATGGTGTTTTGTGTATTCATCGGTTACTGTATACATGTACGAGAGAAATGCATACGCACGATTGTTTTATAAAGCTTTTAGTCTGTCATTACAAATATCTTAAAGAGTAAAGCCTTTCACACATTCTGTTTTCATTTGTCTCAGGATTCTGTTACACAAAAACCACTCGAGCGTGGACACAAATCCTACGTGGAAGCTAAAAAGATGACTTTTTAAACTATTTTACAGACACTTAACACATCTGTATCAGTAAGATCTTATCATAAACCATCAGACACGTCAGGTTGTGGTGTGATAAGATGGACTTATCAAATATTTGCATGTTTCTTATATCAGTTATTTGATCAAATCTTAGTCAAATAAACCTATATAGACCAGTTGTTTTTATTTTAATAGAACATTATACTGTGAACAAATGCTACATTTAAACTCTGCGGTTAATAATACCGTTTTTAAGGTGAGAAAGAAAGTCTAATCTGTTGTAAAGATCCTGAGAAGCATTTGTGGGACCTTATACTTTTGTTGCAGACAACCTTAAGTAATTTTCAGTCTAATATAGGTCCAATTCCTAAAGAAAAATCTCTGTAAGAGTCTTGCTTTACTCAGAGGATCGTTTGACTGCTTCTAATCCTTGCTCTGGTCTAAAGGATCATGATTTTAGGTTTGTTATAAGTTTAGGTTAAACTTATTTGTTAAAACAAAAGTTGTATCATTGTTTAATCATGCTGCTTTTCATCACCTTGTAAAGATACCCAGTGTGATTCTAAACGTTCTTTAAAAAAGGTTTGTATGAGACATCATAAGTTTAAATATTTAACTGTATGGTTGTTTATGTGGATGTTTACGTGTAGATATGTTGAATGTTTGTGTGTGTGTGTGTGTGTGTGTGTGTGTGTGTGTGTTTGTGTTGACGGTTGAAAAATATATGAGTGAAACAAAGAAATAATAGGTAAATGAAGTAAATTAAAGAATGTTTTCCTATAGACCGTCTTATTAAAATCGTCATCTTTGGGGACCTGTATTTATTTAAGTTTGTGGTTATCGCCTTCTTTTTCTATCTCATCACTTCCTGAACGTTAATTTAAACCCCACCGTTCGAATAGATTATAAATACATTATAAATACTCAATTCTCAACTACACTTCCTTTGACCGGGTTGGGAAGTTTTGTCTAAACCTTCGACAGAGACGCACAGACACACGCGCATAGGTGCACATCGTAAAATAGATGCCATAGAGATGCTTTGATCGCTGAACATGTTAGAAACACCGTCTGTTTTAATCAATGGACCGCGTTCTAACAAAGTTTACGACGCCAGATCCCCTCAAAAACTCATTAGATTGCAAATGAGTTGAATCCCCAGAAACTTTAGCTATTTTACAACGTTGATCAGATAACACCGTTTCAGTGACCGTGCGACCAGACGCGCAGCACACTTTCTCATTCGGTCGCTCTGCGTGAGACATACATTTACATTCGTAAGATGTTGTAGAAAAAAAAAAAAAAAGTTTACCACCCCTCTAATTATGACTGAAAATCCAAAACATTTGCTATCATTTCAGTTTCTTCCCGCACGTGTATTTTAACCGACGCAGCACACTAGAAGTTTTAAGATTGACAATATCAAAGAGTAAATAAATAAAAGGTGTTAAGTGTGAATAACTAAAATAAAATAAGACAAACAAACAACATTTTTCCCCTGTGGGGCGTTTGTTTACAAGAAGGTTATGTAACCTTTTAAAGTGAAAAGTTTTATGATGAATGGTGAACGGTTTCATTAATTGAGAAATGTAAAATATTTATAAAATAACTTTGTTCTAATGTTAAAACATTACTTTAATTTCTTTAACATGCAAATCTTCAGACTCTCCTTACAGCGTTAGAGGGCGGTGCTGTGGGTGTGTCCTGACAGCGGCCCGCAGCTCATTCTCAGTTTTGACACAGAAGCGTGAGGTTGTGTAAACGGACGCTGCGTAAGATAGACATTTGTTTAACTTTTCTAAGTTGGGACAAATGCTAGGTTTTCAATTGTAATGCGAGAAGATTTTTACAGCTATCTTATGCTGGTGTTTTAACGGTCTGATATTTTTTATTTCACTTCACGGTAAGAGAACTCGTCTCTATATTATTTAACTTTATGTCTGTTATAAAGTCAAACTATTTTTTTTAAAGCAAGACATAGTTTTTTGATAAATATCTTATTGTTTTAACTAACGCATCCGATTCTTTTTTGTTATAGATAAACGAACGTGCTCGCAACTCTTCTATTTATTTAACTTTGTCAAACGATCTAGTTTTAAATTCTAATGATAGGAAATAGCGTATCTAATGCTTTTTTATTTGTTTTAGTTTTTCCTAAAACTGTTTTAACAAGACTAGTGTCCACTTGTAAGGGAAAAACACACGTACCATCGTAAGATAAAAACGAATCTATATTATTTAACTTTGTATCTGTTTTAAAGTCACAACTTTTTAAAACCGCAAAATAGGTTTAAACGAACGCGCTCACTTCTTCTATTTAACTTTGTCAAACAACTAGTTTTAAGATAGTGTATCTAATGCTTTTTTGTTTTATTTTCTACGTTTTTCCTGTTTTAAGTCTACACTTGTAGGGAAATAAACAGTCTTTGTACGTTTTACGTACATGTTTGATGTTTTTTTTTCTTGATGTGTATGTGAAAACACTTTAATAAAAACTTCCCTTTACCCCATTTAACACAAATTCATCATTTAAAGTTTAAACCACATAACATCGGCCCCACACACACACACATACACACACACACAGTCATAAATTCTTAAGTTCACCATAAGGTCAATAAAATGGCCGCTTAGAGACGGTGGGGGCTAGGGGTGTACAAAACAGGTGTCCAAACAGGTGTCCAGTTATGGGAGGGGGGTGGAATTTTTATGAGGGTAATAAATCAACCATTTTGACACAAAGTGAAGTACCATCTCTCTACCGCATGCTGTTTTCCTCATGACCTGCAGAGGCAGCTATGGATCTCATCGTCCATCAAAACATCAGAAAACACAGTGGACCAACACCAGCAGATGAGGCCCAACCAAGTATTGAGTGCATAGACATTTCTGTTTAAAATATCCTTTTTTTATTGATCTTATGTAATATTCTAATTTTCTGAGACACTGAATTTTGGGGTTTCATTATCTGTAAGCCATAATCATCAAAATTTCAAGAAATAAAGCCTTGAAATATTTCACTCTGTGTAATGAATCTATATAATATATGGGTTTCACTTTCTGAAATGAGTGACAAAAAATATTGACCTTTTTCATGATATTCAATTTTTTTTTAGATGTACCTGTATATATATATATATATATATATATATACACTCACCTAAAGGATTATTAGGAACACCTGTTCAATTTCTCATTAATGCAATTATCTAATCAACCAATCACATGGCAGTTGCGTCAATGCATTTAGGGGTGTGGTCCTGGTCAAGACAATCTCCTGAACTCCAAACTGAATGTCAGAAAGGGAAAGAAAGGTGATTTAAGCAATTTTGAGCGTGGCATGGTTGTTGGTGCCAGACGGGCCGGTCTGAGTATTTCACAATCTGCTCAGTTACTGGGATTTTCACGCACAACCATTTCTAGGGTTTACAAAGAATGGTGTGAAAAGGGAAAAACATCCAGTATGCGGCAGTCCTGTGGGCGAAAATGCCTTGTTGATGCTAGAGGTCAGAGGAGAATGGGCCGACTGATTCAAGCTGATAGAAGAGCAACTTTGACTGAAATAACCACTCATTACAACCGAGGTATGCAGCAAAGCATTTGTGAAGCCACAACACGCACAACCTTGAGGCGGATGGGCTACAACAGCAGAAGACCCCACCGGGTACCACTCATCTCCAATACAAATAGGAAAAAGAGGCTACAATTTGCACGAGCTCACCAAAATTGGATGGTTGAAGACTGGAAAAATGTTGCCTGGTCTGATGAGTCTCGATTTCTGTTGAGACATTCAGATGGTAGAGTCAGAATTTGGCGTAAACAGAATGAGAACATGGATCCATCATGCCTTGTTATCACTGTGCAGGCTGGTGGTGGTGGTGTAATGGTGTTGGGGATGTTTTCTTGGCACACTTTAGGCCCCTTAGTGCCAACTGGGCATCGTTTAAATGCCACGGCCTACCTGAGCATTGTTTCTGACCATGTCCATCCCTTTATGACCACCATGTACCCATCCTCTGATGGCTACTTCCAGCAGGATAATGCACCATGTCACAAAGCTCGAATCATTTCAAATTGGTTTCTTGAACATGACAATGAGTTCACTGTACTAAAATGGCCCCCACAGTCACCAGATCTCAACCCAATAGAGCATCTTTGGGATGTGGTGGAACGGGAGCTTCGTGCCCTGGATGTGCATCCCACAAATCTCCATCAACTGCAAGATGCTATCCTATCAATATGGGCCAACATTTCTAAAGAATGCTTTCAGCACCTTGTTGAATCAATGCCACGTAGAATTAAGGCAGTTCTGAAGGCAAAAGGGGGTCAAACACAGTATTAGTATGGTGTTCCTAATAATCCTTTAGGTGAGTGTATATGTATATATATATATATATATAAACAGATATTTAAAAATATGTTTTGGACATGGGTATGTATCGAGTATCATTAGGAGTAAAAAATACTTAGTGTTAAATTATCTATCAAGTTAAATTAAAAGAAAAAAAAAAAAACTTTATTTAGCATTTTCCTCACATTTCACAAATTGGGACTGAATTTAGCTGATTTAGTTTTTTCATCTTAATGTTTATGAAGGTAAAATAATTTTTTGTTTAAACACTTCATAGTAATACGTTTTTGTTAAAATATCTATTAAGTTAAATAAAAAAACCTTGTAAAAAATATTTAGCATTTTCCTCATTTCACTTTGGGACTGAACTGTGCTGATTTCGTTTCTTCGTCTGAATGTTTATGCAGGTAAAATTAAGTTTATTAATTTTTTTGTTTAATTAAGTTTTGTTTAAAAACTTTTCATGGTAAGATTTATGTTGTTCTGATTAGAATTAAATATGTAGGTTAAATAATTTGGACTGTTTTTGAGCAATAATGAATAATAAAGTCAAAGGAATTTAATAATTTAATATTTTCTCAATTTTAAATCAAAAAGGGGTAAATGCAGTAAAAAAAAAAACGTGTAATAACATGCCATACTTCAGATTCCCTTAACCATAACAAAGCCCTTTATTACAAAAGGAACTGAAAATAGTGATACAAAATCGACAAAGAAACCTTTACAAGAAGTTATCCAAAAACCACAAGGAACATTATAGTTGGGTGGCATGAAATAACTAGCAAATAAACACTGAAGTGAGCACTACTATTTGAAGTAGCATTGTCTGACTTTTTTCTTTCTTTTTGTTTTGCTTCACCAAATGTTACAGATCAGATGTTACTTAAAAGGAACAAATGAAGATGCTCATTCACAATTACATATCACTTTATAAGAGTTTTCTTTCTTTGTGGTTAGTCTGTTCTGTTGTTCCTCCCAATAACATATGATAGGAAACTCATTAATTCTTGCTTTTTTTCTGTGTTCATCTCTATTCATCATCCAGTTGGAAACCTTTCATCAGTTTTATTTGCCTTTGTCCTCCGTCCAGACGCTTCTTATTCCTCTATTTCTTCTCATCATCTTTCTTGCCCTCGGGTGGTTTTGTTCTGTTCTGGGACGCCAGCGAACCCATGGCATTACGGATGGCTTCGTTGTTGGGGTCGACACCGGGAAGGTTCTCCAGCACACTCTGCAAAAACTCTGGATCCTGCATCACATCATAATCCTCCTCATCCTCCTACAAAACACACACACAGAGTTGAAATTGGCACTTTTATGCCCTTGACCTGGGCATAGTTGTATGTGATTATAAATGAACCACTTGACAAATTAAAGGCAGTACCTAATTATCATAGTATGGCAAGATCTCATACAGCATGTCATTTAGACAGAAAGACTAAAACATAACTTTCCTAAAACTGCCTTGCAACCACTGGTATTTCCTTCTGTACATGCAAATCTAATTGCATGTAATGTTCCAGAGTTTCTGTTTTATGTGGTTTTGGCTGGCTGTATCAAGTTTCACAATAGCTTCTGAATAATGAATATGAAGAATATGTAGCTGCTTTTGATTATTCCCACAACATGACTGTGTTCAGTCTTAAATTCTGATCTCTTCTCTAAAAGTAGAGAGCTGGGAAACACACCTTAGGAGCTTCACTGTCTGCTGCTGCACCAGTGTCCACATCCATGGCCTCTGAACCACCAAACTCTGTGCACAAAGACATTTGTTTGTGTAAAAGAAATAAGTCAAAAGGGAAGAAAACTAATTAAGAAAATGAAGAATAAGAATTAATGAACAGTAGAGAGACAGACCTCCTCCTTGCATGGACATCTGTAGGGCGTATGCGATCTGTTCATCCTCCGACATGCGGCTGAAATCAGGCAGCGCAGGAGCCGTCGACATCTTCAGCAGAGCATTTTCAGACTCTAACAGAAGCACAGAAGACATCAGGTCAAATGCAGAGTTCCCACGAAACATTGATGATAATAATGATAACAATAAGAAATGTTTCCTGAGCAGCAAATCAGCATATTAGAATGATTTCTGAAGAATTGTGTGACACTGAAGACTGCAGTAATGATGCTGAAAATTCAGCTTTGCATCACAGGAATAAACAATATTTCAAAATATTACAGATTTTACTGTATTTCTGATCAAATATGCACAGCCTTGGTGAACATAAGAGACTTCTTTCAATCCCTGTAGTGTATATCAATCCACAAACTCCCAGCTGCTTTAAGGAAACCCTAGTCTAGGTGTCTTCAATAATCATCTAAACTCTTACCATCTGCAGTAGGTGATGAGACTCCAGCCTCTGCAGCTGAAGCCACTGCTACCCGGCGAGCCTCCTCCTCCTGCCTCTGTCTCTGCTCCTCCATCGACACACGCAGAGCCTGGAAAAAAAAAATGTGAAAAACAGAGACATTTATAATGTGAAAAATCTCTAGTTGAGAAGTTTGTCCAATAAAACCTGTGCGCTACTCACCAGAGCGAGCTCAGGGTCTGCGCTGGGATCCACTCCAAACTCAAAGTCACTGGCACCCAGGCCCATAATGGTGCCACCCTCACCAGCCATGATCGGAGAGGACAGAAGAGCATCTGCCAGGCTCGGGCCAGGAGGCACCGTTACCAGGTGAGAGCCTACGCCCTCTTTTCCATTTAGGGTGTTCACAAACACGGTCAGCTTATCAGTGTTGACCTCCTATAATGCAAAAGGAAAAAAACGAAATGTAAAATGACATGGAAGATGAGAAGTAACGATATTCCCTCAGAATATATGTTTACCTCTTCTCCAAAGTTAATGATGTCAACATTGACTTTTTCCTTCTTCAAACGTTTTGCCATCTTCACCAACTGAGTAAGACAGGTTGGATGCACAAATGAGCAGGTGAATAGCATATTGTATTGGCCTTCTCTGTAAATATAGACTCATATGGTGCAACTTTTACACCAAGATACATTAAGACAAAAATAACTTGCATCTTTCTCCTGGTCCTCCACAGGGCTTCCCACAAAGGCAATGATCCTCATCTTATGGTTCTTTCCCTGTCTGTGTTTCAATGCCAGCTGTGAAACAGAAGGAGCAGAGAGAATGGGAAGCATAACTAAACAATAATATAAATTATAGGACATTTTGAAAAAGAAAAAATAAATGGTGGTACACTACCATTAAAATGTTTGGGGTAAGTATGATTTAAAAAAAGAAAGAAATGTATCCTTTTATTCAGCAAGGACACAATAAATTAATCAAAAGCGACAGTGACAGATGGAATAACTGTGTGGGTATATCCATTATATATATATATATATATATACACACACAGCAAGCAAGACAATAAATTAAACAATCAATATTAAAGTATGCTCACTTCTCTTAAAACATTTCACACTCACACACACGTCTGGTCAGCTATCCTTGTAGGGACTCTCCACAGGCGTAATGGTTTTTATACTGTACAAACCGTATTTTCTATCGCCCTACACCTAAACCTACCCCTTACAGGAAACTTGCATTTACTTTCTCAAAAAAACTCATTCTGTATGATTTATAAGCTCAATTTAGGTCCCCACCATGACACGAGTGTGTATTCAGGTTTAAATCCCCAGCAGGATATATAAATCTGTGTACACACACACACACACTTTAAATTGTATTATTTTCAATCTTTTGAAAATAAACCAGTGAAATGCCATATGTAAATATACTGCAATACTTCAACTTAAAATTCCCAGTTCCTCACTAGTCTCACTATGACTCCAGGTTTTCATAACCTTCCGAGGTTTCATTTATTTCCATTTCACATTCAAATAGGTCATGGCAAAATATGTCCAGATGATATAAGGCTGAAAAGTTACAGAAGCAAAAATTAGGCTCAGGCAAAGAGCAGAAAACTGGTCATGTATTGTAAATGATAACTTGTGGACCTTATGGACAAAAAAATAAGCATGCATGCAAAGCAAATATTAAGAAATAAATACATTCAAGATAATTCAATAAAATAAATGATGACCCAACTGACTCACATGTGCTACTCTGATGCCAGTACAGAAGCTGATGACTCCTCTGGGCTGAACAGCATGAAGCTTTGACAGGATCCTGCCCGTGTCAGGGGTCAGCGTGGTCAGGACCTCACAGTTACTAAAACACACACACAGTGGATCTCCTGTATGTATCGTCTATAGATTAGTACCTGTAAATAAAACAAATAGGCTAAATAAAATCTTCACCCTACTTGGCCAGAGTGATGAGCCCCACGTTGTTTTCTGGGTTACTTCGAGTCTTTGAATGGCAGATGATGTTGACAGCGTCTTGCTGGGCCTGAAGTCTGGTGGGTAAGAAGTCTCCATTGCGCATATACTCACTGTTGTCCACACTAGAAATAATAAACACACACTGTGATCTCCACTCAACAATCCTGGCAAATATGAAACTGCAAATGAAGCCTAGTTCTCCACGTAAGTTTTAGTACACAAAGGGGTTTAAATCCTGTCTTGACAGTTTTTATACAAAAACCTAGATTATTACAAAGGAATTGGACCAAACCCATTTATGAAACTGATTTAATAAAATGACAACCTGATAATCGCAACTTTAAGCTTTCTACCGTGTTCTCATGTCAACACAGAGAAGCTGTTTTCCAGGATCATGACTAAGGAAAACTGCACAACTGTCCTTTTGCTAAACGCGACCTTTCTCTCGCCTCCAATAAACATTGTTTCCCGCATAATTGAATCGCAATTAAAATAAATCACGTTTATCAAACTATATCTCATGTTTGAAGAATATAAAGTATTTTTTCTTACCAAACCATAGTACTTTCAAGCACCATCTTGAAAATATTCTGTCGCACTACGTGACGTAAGCACGTAAGTGAACGGTTATTGGTTAAAATAGAACGATAGGAATTATGGGAAACGTAGTTTATGATGTCTAGTTTCTATTTGATTCTCAACTAACTTTTGTATTTATTTCAGATAAAGGTTTTTATTTCACTTATATTTTCAGTGTATGTTTATTTTGATTCTGAATGAGGAAGAAAAAAAACACAAATATAGAGGAAAACAACAGTTTGGAAAATATTTTATTCTTTTTTTAAATCAGAAAGACAATGTGAAAAAACGGCATCAACACATCACTGAAAGATGGTAGGAGAAACAGGCTGCAAACACCGCACAAGAAAAAGGCATTTCCGTGACTTGCTTATATACATATTATATACACGTTTTATACAGGCCCGGTAAAAATATAAACATTGTTCATTGTCATTGTTTCTGACACCGCCAGACATTCACATGTAGAAAAGCTGAGGAAGAGCTTTCACAGATATAGGAATATTGACATACTCTAAACACATTAAATACAAAAATGCTTTATATTGTCAACAACTTCCCTCCGACCCGAAATAAAATACATACTACTTAGATCACAGAAACTGCTTTCTGCCAGATTACAAAATACATACAATCATCTACGGTACATAGAGAATTCAAAATCCATACAGGTCCACAAAGAAAAGAAGAGAAACAAGACATGTCTTAATAAATACAATCACTGAAACACATTGGCAGAAATGTTCATATTGCAGTAGGTTGGTTGTCTGTTTAATCCGGTGTGCACTGCGCACGACTGATGTGTCTATTGTGCAAATACCTGTTTCACTGTATTAATACAAACACTGGACAAAGCGTATGAAAAATAGCTGGCTCTATTTGACTGCTCACATTGCATTCACAATTTTACTTTCATCTTCATTACACTTGTATTATTTCCAGACCAAAAGATTCACTTTTGGGAAGTTAAAAGTCAAGATGTTAGGATGTTTTAGTGTGGTTTAGAGGAGCGGAACATCATTCTAACCCATAATAATAGATTAATTAATCAGTACTGAGTGTTGGTCAGAGAAAGGCAGTGATTGTTGTGTCTTGAAACCATAAACTCAGATTAATAAATAATAAAAACCCCACAAAGAAGCAGAAATGAGAGTGAGGCCTAAATTGTGAAGAGTAAATAAAAAAACGATATAAACTTTAGGCCGTGTGCTTAGACTTCTGAGCCTCCAGAAAACTACCCCACAAGCCAACTGTGAAATTAAGCCACTGAGTGCTGATCAAAGATCAGTTTTTGAGTTATGAATGTTAGAACCTCCAATAAGGCATTACACAAAGCAAATAATAGCACCACATTGGAAAGTGAAATGAATACGAACATTGTGTGCAAGGTTTTATAAAAGTAACATCATTACAGACCCAGTAACTTTGAACAGAGAGGGGATAAAAACTGACTATAAAATGTAAAAATGTTAATCAGGGCATTGCTATTCATACTGTACTGTAGCTCTCTGGAGTTAAATGTTAATATAGGTCATTCACAAATGATCACAAATTATTAAAGTTTAGAAATAGTGTCAAAAACCTGCAGTGTGACACAAAAAAGAAAATATGCCTGTAAAATAGCAAATTGCATATATTTGTTTTTAAAATCAGTGCCAAAGCAGATGTTGATCAAAAATCCTTAAACATCTATCTACTTTCAAATTACAATTTAGTGATATTAGCCTGTTGTGGGGTAGATATTGTTTTCTAGATTAAACTTTAGTTTTGTGCAGCATTAAGGTGCATTATCAAAATGTTCTGTAACATGATTTAATGTGTAACATCTGAAAAGTCGCTGAAATGCTTCAAACCAAAAGAGCAAGGCACACAAAAAAAAATATTTTACTTAAAAATACCCGCTAACACCAAACCCTATAACTTCTGTCCACAGGTACCAATTTGATTTTTAACAAAATATCATAACTTGAATATGCATAAATACGGCATCCACTGTGAAGCTGTATAGACAAGTTCTTCAATGCAGTCTTGTGAAAGACTGTCAGTGTACTTCCTTTGCATATTCTATCAGCATTTTCTTCAGGTCTGCAAAAGCAAATCCTCTGCTAAATATCGCTTAGGTCCCAAACCTGCATGATTTTAAGAGCTGCGGTGCACCAACTGTTTTATTTGGGACAACACGATACTGTTCAAGACTACAGTCAGCCCTTCATCTAAATACTTCAAGACTGCGATATCAATCTCAGATATGTGTGTAACTCCGGTATCCAAGCCTGACTTCAGCGCAGACTATTGTTTGAGTAACAGCCAAAGAGAAATTGTAAGTAATGCTTGTCTAACGATAGATCCATTAAAACCCATTTCCTCTGTTAAACATTATGAGCCAAATGGAGGCGATAAAAGAAAGGCAGCTTCATTGAGAGCTTTAAACGGTTTTCTTTCCAGCTCCTCTATAAACTAAAGTGTTCACACATGCCCTGGTAAAGCCCATTAGTGTCTATTTCTTTCTTTTTTTCTTCACTTCGAAAAGTACAACTGTACCAAAGAACATTTACGTGGTTATAAAGGATTTTACGTCCATTCAGTTGGAAATCAGCAATGAATGACCTTAAGATTTTGCATCTATCGACAGTACAAACAGTTAGAAGAATATAAATTCAGCTTACATTTCTTAAATTCAAATTGCTTCAGTCTTGTCTACACACTACATGGAGTATAATGCTAGAAAATACTTTTTATAAAAGGGCCAGTAAACATGCATAGTGTGACAAATTCATCTGTAACAGTGTAGATCTGAAATGATTTTTCATAAGCATTTCGATGTTGGTCCAAGTGTTTGGAGGCCATCTAATTTCTGTATCCAGCAGAAATGAGTGTTTTTATACCAACGCGTTGCCTTCAATAGCTGCATTAAGGCAGATGACTGGAAGACGTTATGGAACATCAATCATTCAGACTACTCGTTAATATGTTAGTTAAAAGACAACAGCTGCTGTGCCAGAAGAGCACATTAGTAGCGTTTTAAAACGTACAGGAACACAGAATGAATATTTACAGAACTATTTACACAAACACAAATATTAGGGGACCCTCGGCATGGCAGCAATGTGCATTGAAAAGAGAGAATATGGCATGCAAGCAGGGCCGTCCATTTCTCCGCCTTGACAGTTGATTGGTCCAGTATGCTAAAGACAGATGCATAGAGATTCAAAGGCAAACCAAGCATCCGAATTAAATGAGAGAGAAATCTAAATCTACTTAGTGGCACCTCAAAGAAGGCAATCGTAAAGCAACTAACCATGAAATACTAAGCCTGAATGTGGGATAGTTTGAACATACAAAGCTATTTTATCTGTAACATTCAAATGCATTTACTTTTTACAAAGTGGGAATCATTTTTGGTCACCCCCCCCCCCTCTCGTATTTTTGTTGCTCTTAGGGCGCATGCTGTTTTAAACACAGAAAAAGCTGGAAAACTCACCAGATGCTCTAAGATTTACTCCAAAAAAATAAATAAAAGTCATAAAATTAACCTTCATATATGTATATACAGAAGCCACTGAGAAATAGAAGTTGTCTGCTTCTCTCTGACACACACTCTGTCACAGCATAATGCCTTTTGAGAGAAGTGTACTGGAGCGCTAGCAGCCATTAGTCCGAGTCACACGAGTTCAGAGAGAATCAAAAGGTTTAAAGGCCTATATAAATAAAGATCTATGCTAATAAAGATTTATGCAACATAGCCTCCAATGACACTATAAAGTGGTGCCAATTGTGTAACGTGTTTTTTCCTCCCAGCACTAGCTAGGAAGAGAAAACTAAAGAGTTTGTGCATCCTGCTTGCTCTGTTTAAGAGCGAACAAAGGCAGTAAAGAGTGTGACTGAGATACTAACATCACTTTTCTAATAATTGTGTTGTTAAAATTGGTTTTAGCAGCATTTCCTGTGCAAGAGAAAGAGAAAAAGCCACTAAAACTCCTCGCTCAGTGGCTTTCCTTCATTCTCTCTCTGTCTCTCACTCACTTTTAAAACATATTTCATTGTGCTGAGGACCTGGAGTTCTTTCCGAAGCTCCCATTGAGAGAAAATCCCCATCATACCAGCGTTCAGAAGCGCCCCTCATCTCTTTGTCCATCTCTTGTTTAAATGCTTTGCTCTTACTAGAAAAAAAAAAAAGAAAAAAGTTTGGGCTTTAACAAAACGAAATTTTGGGATCTGAATGAAATTATTTTAGGTACGCATGTGAATTTGTTCATTTAAAACTTACAAAACAAATGTCAGTTTCTGGGATGATGTCTTTGAGAGAAACAGCATCTTCGTTACTTAACTGCTCATCTAAGCATTCGGCTCCAGTGCTGAGGAAGAGAGCGAATTTCATGTTTTTGAAACAAGTCTCTGATGTTCACAAGGCTGCATTTATTTGATCAAAAATACAGTAAAAACAATTAAAATTATAAAATATTATTGCAATCAAAAATAAACGTTTTCCATTTTAATATATGTTAATATTGAATGTGATGCAAAGCTGAATTTTCAGCATCACTCCAGTCTTTAGTGTCATGTGATCTTTCAGAAATCACTATAATATGCTGCTAAAGAAATATTTCTTATTTTTATCAATGTGCTGTGAAATTGTTTTTCAGGCATCATTAATGAATAGAAAGTTACAGCAGCATTTATTTGAAATTCTTTTTTAACACTGTGAAAGTTTTTTACTGTCCGTTCTGATCAATTTAATGCATCCTTGCTAAATAATAGTATTCATTTCTTTAAAAAGAATGCCCCTTTAACAGAGTTGGTGAGATGAGAAGTGTGTGTTCGGGTTTACCTGTGAGTGGCGCTGTTGTCAGGCTCAATGACTGCAGATTTGTGCACCTCCACCCCTACAGACCTGTTCATGAGCAGTCATAATTATACATGGGAAGGTGAAGCCATGCCATAACAGGTAAAAAGACTACACGGAAACAGAGAAAAGTGACTGATTAAAAAATGATCAAGAGGATGTGTGGAAGTACCTTTGAGGAGGTGAAGATGAGGTCATTCCTGTGCTGCCAGGTGAGGAGTTGGGTAGATTTGTTGCGGCAAACTCACCGGAGCTTCCAGCCAAAGGATCGGTTTGTGGAAGCAGATCCGGTCTGCCCGGCTGCATGCCTGAGAACAGCAATCACACAGGTAGTTGTGATTTGATTTATGCTCCAAAGAAAGTACACTATAAAAGCCTATTCACAGTACATCTGAATCACAGATAAAAGTCATACACAAGAATATTTGAAAACAATCAAATACATTCACAATGTTTTACAGTGACGTCTGTTGTTTAAAATTTTTATATAAGGTTAGGATGATTTATTGCAGTATCCCAGCTGTTGTTTAAAGAATGGGATGATGTAAATAGTTTTGGTAGCATTACTCACCACTCTCTCCTTCTGAATCAGTCTGGTTAAGGTGAGTACGGTACACCAGTCTGGCATCAGCGACTGTCTGTCCACCGGGAGCAGAAGCAGAGCTTCCCATTGGAAGCCGTCTCACAACACTCGAACAGCCACTTCGACTCTTCTTTGAAGGAGATGATTTTACTGAGAACGAAGAGAGGGATAGGATGATGACTTTACAAAAATATTAAAAGCTCAATGTCTAAAAACGTAAAGGTTGGTTAAATAAAAATTGTAAAATGTAATTTACTCACCCTCGTGTCGTTTCAAAGCCATAAGACTTTTGATCATCTTCAAAACACAAGTTATTTTTAATGTAACCTCAGAGATTTCTGTCCCCCCATTGAAAGTCCACTCCACCAAAACTTTTAAGGTTCAAAAAGTTCAGAACGACTTCATAAAAGTAAGTCCTCCAAATTGGAAAAATCGCTTGACGTAAAATTCATTTTGGGTTGTTGATGTGCTCTTTGAATGTGCACTGATCAATGTTTATGTCTGAATAAAAAGTAATAATTAAATCCATTAATTATATAAAACAATCGTGGATATGGATCACTTTTACGATGTATTTATGAACTTTTTGAAGCTGACTCTCTCTCAGTTTTCAAAAATATCTTCATTTGTGTTTGGAAGACGAAAGAATGTCTTTGGATCAACACTGAGATGAGTGAATTTTCATTTTTGGGTGAACTATCCCTCGTTGGAAAAGCTGAAGTTTTATGAACTTACGTGATTTCTTAAAAACTGTGTTGCACATGAAACGCTGGAATCGCTCAGCGTAGAATCCAGGCCGATGTACAGAGACTGTGTCCTACGACGTAAATGAGATAAATGCTGTTTTTCTCATAAGATAGCAAATAAGTGCAAAATAACTAATGTTTGCTTTAAAGTAACTCACAGGAGCTGATGACTTACCCCATCGTGGACCAAGGCCTTCCAGGAATGCTCTATTTTTTTAATAAATCTGAAGGAAGAACAAAAGGAGCGATATTAATGATGGTCACAAACATGTAAACATGCACACTCAACTGTTGACTGCGAGTAGTCACCTGTATGACTGTAATATGTCGATGATCCCAATATAAATCAGTATTCTCTCTCCTTTACTGTTGCGTGCAGGGATTCCTCCCCATCTACGGACAGAACATGAAATTGGATGTGTTATATGACTACCATATACTGCAGCCAAATGAAGGTTAAGAGAAAGATGAAACAGTTACAAAGTTAAAGCAGATAGAATAGGTATACATAGAAATACTTCGAAAACAGATGAACTGCATGGTTCCATCGAAAATAAAACAAAAACATAAGTGGGTGAAAAAAATAAGATATTGACTAACTGGTCTTCTGTTTCCAGGGTTCCTTTTCCTTTGGCCTCTCCCTGTATGGACTCCATAGCGGTGCTGTAGAGAGCTTTCTGAACCTGTGGCCTCCTGTGGTCTGGCGTCACGGCCCCCTCGGACCCCCCGCCCTCTACTACCCCTGCTCGCACACGAGATGCCTGACCTGCATTATGGATCCCCGCCAACAGACTGTAGTCCATAATCTTAAAGCTCTGCAGCAGCTGTCAAGTACAGAGATGGACAAAAGTGCAAAAAACTAAATTCAAATGTCTATATGTAGATTTACATATTTTCCCCAAAATGGTTTAAATGGTTATTAATTAATGACATAGGATGCATCTTTTTAAACTACTGCAGCCAACTAGATTCAAAATGTTGAATTAAAAAAAATAACATAGTACAAAATCTAGTTTATAATTATTATTTTCATTTTTACGCCCCAATTAAACTATACACAGTAGTAAAATGCAACATTTAACTTTTATATATGTCACTAATAAAACAATTTAATACATTAAACAAGGATGAAGAACAAATAGATATCACAGTTACTGTTTTTAAGTTTTTTTTTATTATTTATATTCACAGCCTTTTTAGACCAAAACAAATTTGAATGCTATATTGTGAATATTCAGTATACATTGCACTAATCATCATCATAATAATCGTGGATTCTGCATTTTAAGCATGCAATAACACTCAAACACAAGCATGCATGCTCACCAGGCAGTCCCGCTGGATGGTTTTGGAGAGGGCGTTGTAGTTGTCTGGTTCTAGCTGGATGCCCTCGGGCATATCCTGGATGAAATCCAGATCTTTGCAAGTGGGGACCCTCTTCTCTCTCTCTTTAGGAGAGGCACGCCGCTTGTACGTGGAGCCCTTCAGGTCGTATTTGAGGTGCATAGGCACACTGCGGGGCAACAGGTTATTCATTACAACGATACGGATGTTCTTTCCACCCGACTGCACGCAATACAAGCCGTAAAACTTCGGAAGCAGCGTTCTCTTGTTCTGATTCAGATTCTGAGGAGAAAAGGAGAAGAGAATAAAAAGAAAAATTTGGGCCTCGATGGTTGCTACAATTTGACTTAAACTGTATTGTGTTTCGGATTAAAATGAAACAGAACTCATTCTAGACAGACGTATCTAAAGTACATGCACACGAGTGAGTAAAACTCACCATGAAGTACCCGGGCAGTAGCTTCTGCAGGAACTCTGCCTCTTTGTGCTGCACTGTTTTAATAATGAACTCATCATCGCTTGTCACATAAAATATCGATCCACTCGCTCCAGGGTTGGACAATTCGATCAAAGGATCATTACACAGAGAGTACTGCAGACAGAAAGAAACACATCAGGGGTGTCCCTTAGAAGAATGAACAAATAAAATCACATGTTAAATGGATCAATCATTTTTGCACTTTTCTCTAGTCTTGAGTGCCCCATGATCCTTCAGAAATCATACTAATATGCTGATTTGATGCTCAAGAAACATTACTTATTATCACAGTTGAAATTGTTTGTGCTGCAATTTTTTCAATTCCGTCATGCATTTATATTCATATAATTTATATTATATATAAATATATTTAAAACGTAAAATTTTTCTTAAATATATACATGCATGTGTGTGTTTGTATTTATATATACATAATATACACAGTACACACACACATTTTATTTTATGTAAACAAAAACTTTTATTCTGGATGCGATTAATCACGATTAATCGTTTGACAGCACTGATTTTTATATAAACTTTTTTTAATGGGTCAATAAACTTATTGTATGAGTTTATTCTCAAACCACCAGTTTATAAAGTGTCTTTATAAAACGGATAGTTCCGGTTCTTGATTCTGATTGGTTGAGCCGCATTCAAAGCTGTTGTAAATTACTCCTAAACATACACCTCTTTGTTTCGGCATCTGTGTGTTGCTCGGCAACCACAACCGTTTCTGAGGAACTACATTTTTTTGGCGAAAGAATAATGTTTTTATTAATATCATTACATTTATTTTGCTTCATTTTATTTTGTGAAATCTTGCTACGTATATGGAATAACCGTTTTATAAAAGCAATAATCCCTGTGAAGTCATGGTTTACAGTGAATTTATAATAGCTAAGGGGGTTTTAGGCACTCTGCTCTAAATAGTGCCTAACAACGCCCCTTAGCGGTTATAAATTCACTGTAAACCAAGGCTTCTTGGGGCTTATTACTTTATTATATGAGACCTCAAGATGTGAGTGTGTTTGTGGTTCAGCTAACCAGATAATCGTCAGGTCGAATGCCAAAGAGTTCTCTGAAATATCGGAAGGCGATGGGGGCGTAGGTCTTAAACCTGAAGTCACCGTGGTGATGCGCTGGGGTCAAATTACTTCCTTCACTGCAGGAAGAAAACAAAACAGAGACAGGGTTATGAGTTTCTGTTTTATTAAAATTGTATTTATTTATATAAACCCTGGCAGGCTGCCCATTATTCAGTTTGAAGGTTTGAATGGCCAAAGACTCTGATATGGTTGGCATCTCTCATGGTTTATAGACACAAAGACTTAACAACAGTCAGCACACCAATTTAAATCTGTTTATTCAAATATATCTATAGAACATGGTTGAATATATATCCGCAGGTATAATATATCTGGGAAATATATTTCTGGGATAATATATCCGCAGGTGGGATATGTTTTTGTACACACCTGGGGAAGAAGATGCTCTCTACTACATAGAAGTCCTGCATGAGAACGTCTCTCTCTGCTTTCTGACTGAGGCTGCCCACAGTGTGTGTGATACCCAGCTGGATGGCACCTTTGAGGGCAGATGAGGTCGTCTACAGGCAAATAAAGAGTAACACGTGAGAGAATGCGTGAGAAATAAGTGCAAACAGAGAGGACAGACGGGAATCACTAGATACATATCACAATGGTTGTTTTAAATAACCTACAAATGAGCTGTTATGTAGGTGGTGTGGGAAGATAATGCATTTATAATAAAACTGGAATGTGTCATTATTAGTGAGTGGGAGATGTACTTAAAAAAAAAAAGTGTTTATTCAAAATATTTAAACCAACAACTAAAATCCAATGAAAAATATAAAAGCATGTTTTCCAGACTAAATCAACAAAAGAATATATTTAATGTTTAATTTATGCAAAAAAAATGTAAATGCCTAGCAAAACAATTTTTTAAAAAAAAAAACGCTTTAAAAAAAAGTTAACATATGCCATATATAATTTCAAATGTTAAAGAAATCCCATATAAAAGGTTTAATTATACTGTATATCCTAACAACACTGTAAAACAACACAGAATCAAACCAAGTCAAGTGCCTGATAATCGCCCTTTGTCCTGTGTACCACTTCTATGATATTTACATGGTCCTTCTAGCAAAAAAGCCATGTTTTCCACACAATTTATCACTAAAACGACACAACGATTAAAAATAATATTTAATATTTTTGTGTGCATCAATTTAACAATACATAGCAATCAGCAGCACTATTTACCAGCAATGTAATATAGATAAAAAATAGTAATTTCCAAATTGATCAAATATAAAAAACTAAGTTAAAGCAATATGAATCACAGTGATTTAAGCAGACCATTTCGTAGGTTCATGAAAAGGAATCAAACTTATCAAATTTAAAACAGTTTTTGCTACTAAAGTTTAAATAAGAGACAGAAATAGATCGTAATGCTTTTATTATAAGGATGCATCATGAAACTACTCTGTAAAAAACTCTCTGTCCAGGAAATGTAATGGGCAAATAGAAAGTACCTTAAAATCACTTTAAAATCACGGTGATACTCATTTTACATCATCATCGATATTTCAGAATGTGTCTTTATAATCTTTTTCCTTTCCAACTCCACCCTTTGGTCTGTTCCTTTTTTTATATAGCTCAGTTTCCCTCTCTCGCCCTTCCTCTTTTATCAGATGACACATCTGACTTCAAGGGGAAGTCGTGGCCTAATGGTTAGAGAGTCGGACTCGTAATCGAAAGGTTGCGGGTTCGAGTCCCCGGCCGGCAGGGATTGTAGGTGGGGGGAGTGAATGTCCAGCGCTCTCTCCACCCTCAATACCACGACTGAGGTGCCCTTGAGCAAGGCACCGAACCCCCAATTGCTCCCCGGGCGCTGCAGCATGGCTGCCCACTGCTCCGGGTGTGTGTTCACGGTGTGTGTGTGTGCATTTGTTCACTACTCACTGCTGTGTGTGTGCACTTGGATGGGTTAAACGCAGAGCACCAATTTCGAGTATGGGTCACCATACTTGACAATACGTCACGACTTTAAAAAAAAAAAAAGCTGACCTTTTTGTAAGTTGTTTCTCCTGTGGGGTCCACTCCTCGGTGACCGATGGTCTTCTTCATACTCTGAGATGATCCCGGCCCCTATTTAGAGAGGCAGAGACACAAATGAGTGACAGGGAAAAAAGGGGGACAGAAAAAAAAACCCCATCTAGTTTCATGTTAATAGATGGGATTCAAGAGGCCTCAACTCTGTCCAGGTTTAAATTTCTGTTTGTCAGGTGTTTCCTTGAGCCAAACACAGTCACACACATTCCTGTCCGTCTGTTCATCCTCTCACTGCCTTGATACATGTGAATCTTCAATTGACAATGAGTGCACTGTGTGTGTGTGTGTCAATATTTGCCCTGTTCAAGATCCTTCTCACATGACTGTTTGATCAACACAGTAACAGTAAGTCAAGCTTACTTCAGCCTGCAGGGCTCATGTGTTCACATTCCTCTACCAATGTCCAGCAACTAAAATACACTCAGACTGAAATGAAACTGTGGACACTGAGCTGAGATTTTACAAGTGTTTGGCTAACAGATGAGAAACTGAGATGAGAAAACAAGGGAAGGTGAAAATGCTTGCATGAAGCACTGAATCCCTGAGTGCAGAAACCAGTGAGAACCTGACATCTGTTTAGCGATAAAGCAAGAGGCTGTGCTATATTGTGCATAAATTCTTGACTAAAGTGAAATGTTAACCATTCAGAGATCACTATATTTATGATACAGCATGGCATCAAATGCCTTTTCACTAAACTGGCAAAAATGAACACCAATAATGAATTAACATAAAATTGATGTTAAAGCCGACTACGTTAAGTTTAGTAAGACTACGCTAACTTTAAAATTAAAATATTTATAAATCTTGACTGACCGCATGCAAAAATAGTGTATAATTGGGTATAATTCCAGAACAAGTAATTATGAGTAAGTTCTTTTAATGAATCTACAAAAATCATTATTGCAACAAATCATTTACTGAATCTGCCAGAATGGTAACATAATCGACATCTGACTCACTTAGTGAATGGCAAGTCATAACTTTAATTTAGGTCTACCTAGAGATGAAATGAAAACTATTACTGCAAGTTATTTAACCCTCTACAGAGAAAATTATGAAATTTGTGAGAATTCAATTGATATTTACTGACTGGTTGCTCAGATCATGAATGCAGGTCGAGCTGAAGTTACACATTTACAGTTTAGAAAACTGTGGCTCTCCAGAACCATGAATGTTAATTATTTCAATGTTTTCATATAATATATCAAATTTAAGTTTGAATATTAGCCAAGTAATGAATGAATTATATCAAGCATTTTAGCACAGATGGAGCGTATTAAGATTCTCACTATGCAGTGGGAAGACTTATCAGGTGTAAGTTATGATCTATGCTCTTATTGTATTTGAATATGTGCTTCTCCTCCAGTTACATCATTCTGACACAAATACATTAATGCCAGTAAATCTAAAAACAACAGTAAGATGATTTAATGGAAAAAAGTGACAATTTTGAAGTGACAAAATTATGAACGAAACTGCAGTCTCACCACATTTAGAATTGAAACAGCTATTAAGAAATAAGTGCTATGAATTACACAAACTGGGTAGTCCAACATAAGATCAGTCTTACCTCCGTCATGGTCATCTTTCGAACTCCGCTGGACCCTTTAAAGATGGAGAGAGAGAGAAAGAAGAACACAAAAAAAAATCAATGTTTCAGAGTGGGAATGGAAAAATAAAAATACAATATGAACTTCACAATTCCTGCTGTTTCTCTCCTCCAACCTGAAGCCAGTCTAATATTACTGGACATTTTAATATTATTGATTAGTCGATTTGTCATTCAGATGGCCTATCTACTAGTCGTTTTTAATTATACACTATGGTTCAAAAGTTTGGAGTCAAGTGAAATTTGTTTAAATGAAATACTTGAAATCAGCAAAGATGCATTAAATTCATCAAAAGTGACAGTAAAGACATTTTTGATGCTAGTAAACATTTCTATTTTAAATATAAGCGATTCTTTTGAACTTTATATTCATCAAAAAATCCTTAAAAAAAGATCACGATCACTGAATCATTAAATGTTTTTAACATTAATAATAATAGGAAATAATTCCTTGAGTGCCAAATTGTCACGGTGCCCACATCGGGGAGGAACGAGGAACACGAGACGAGGCGTAAACTCAAATCAAACAGTCTTTAATAAATCCAAACAAGGCAGGGCAGAAACACAGGAGCACCGGGAGTAACGAGTAGACCAGACCAAATCTAACAGAACAGACAGGACATAAATACAAGGGATGATCACAGATAATAACTAAAACACAGCTGGAACTGAATTAACTAATAATCACACTAAACAAGGACAGGAAACAAACCAAATAAGGACACAAGAGGGACACACACGACACAGGACTGACACAAATCAGCATATTAGAATGATTTCTGAAGGATCATGTGACACTGAAGACTGAAATACTGACTGAAGCTTTGCTATCAAATGAAGCACTTACATTTTAATATATTAAAATTAAAAACGTAATTTGAATTGTGACAATATTTCACAAACATTATTGTTTTTACAGCATTATTTTTTGAACAAATAATTGCAGGCTAGACAAAAAATCTTGCCAACCCAAAACTTTTAAATGATAGTGTATGTAGTTTTGTACATCCTGTAATACTAAGAACTAGAAACGGTCTCCGGTCTCACATTTAAAATTTGTCAGTCATCTCTTCTCTACTAGAAAAAAAGGTAAAGTTGTTACAACCGGACAATGTCACAGGGGGCAAAATCTGTCATGACACCAGGGGTGCTAGACGATCAGCAGACTGTCACAGCAGATGGTATGCACACGCTTCACTCAATAAACAACACAGGACAGGAGCACAGTCTAAAACACCCGGAGGCCTCAAATTCATATTTTTATAATGGCAATGTGTGGCAATTGCATTTGATTCAGAATGATCGCATGTCTTCAGGCGAGACAGAAGTTATACAACACTGCCTGTCGTCAAAACAAACAGACTGAGACGCACCGGCATAGCGACTTCAACCCTGCCAAAAGTTTGATATTATTACACACAATCAAGATTAGAATCCAACCTACAGAAATAGTAACCGTATTCTCTGTGAACACACACCAGATCTGAGATATCACATACAGCATATGAGGAAAATGACATTTTTGACAAGAAAAATATTGGTTTCACGCGGTTGAAAAAATCTTTGTAATATCTTCAGTATAAACAAAAATATCGTGGTGTAATCATTAGATAAAGTGATTTTCCTTTAACTTTGAATACATGAGTGAACATCTTAAACATTATTTATTTTTTTCTTATTTATTATTATTATCATTTTACAAATATCAGAAATATTTATTCATAAATATCATTATATTTTCAGGGACTTGCACCACATGATATTTTACAACATCAACAAGCTGTGCCTTGCCATAAAATGGTCAAATTATGTAATATTCCAAGGGTCCTCTTTATGAATTAAAAAAAGATTAAAAAAATTAACCAAAATTAGCTCATATTAACTTCATATAAATTTAACTTATCTTAAATTAATAGACAGGACAAGAAGTTAGCACTGTTTCATTGACCCATTTGTCAAATTTAAGATTACAACGAATAGCTTGCACCAGGAAAAAGAAGTTAGAAATTGTTGTTTTATCATATCAGTCAAACTCTTTAAGCACAGGATCTTTGCCTCGTGACTCGTGAGCATTGCTGTGGTATCGTGATCATCTCTTTGGTACTGATGAGACATATTTGCCATTGCAGATAAATTCACGTAACTGCATAAAGAACGCATGGAAGGTAATTCACCCATTTTTACATGCTTTCCAACCACTGAAAATTCTTGCAGTAACCAATCGCAATGGCTATTTTGAGTTAGAGTGAGGACAGAACAAGGTTATTTCAATGGCCAGCAGATCAAGATATGTGAAAAGACTTGTGATAGTCACACAAGTCAAGGTTTAACAACATGAGATGTTCAAAAGAGACAGCATTCAACTGCTTACCTTGCCATCTCACCATGACGCAGACCAATACTCATAAACACCAGTACAATATGGCCAAGTACACACTGTGCAGTTTCAGAAGTGAGAACTGCACTTAAATAGGGGAATGAATCCCCAAAATTACATTTTCAAATTGCAATATTCGACACCATTGTAACCAAAGCAAATTTATGCAGTCTTGTGAGTTTGGTATCTGCTATTTATGACCAAAGTAATGCTACAGTGACCAAAGACTGTGATTTTAACAAAACCACCGTCTACAGAGCCGTCAGGTTGTGCTTTTGTTTAAAGGCTGCTTTACAAAGCGGGCTCATAAAAGGGTTGCCATGTCCACTTATTATAAGCAATGCTTCTTAAGCATCTTTGGACTTGTTTGCTCAGCTCATTTAGCATTCCATTTTATAGCGATAATAAAGTAGGCAGGTGCAGGTTGCAATATGTTGGTATGTGGTTTATTTCTAAGATAACACGTTTGGATGTAAGTTTATCATGGGCTTGTTATTATTTGCTGTATTTAAAAGCAACACTGAATCAAGACATACCTCCTTTCTTGTAATTTCTTGAACCACAACTCTTAACGCTTTTACGTCATTAACAGCTCCGTTCATTTCAGTTTCGTACACCCAGCAGAATTTCTGCAAATACATTTTCCGGGATTGAATTTGGTTGTAGAATCCGATTGCCACTCCCATAAATTACTGAACATACAGAACAGGATTAAGCACAAAAAAGTGAACTGACAATCAAATTTAACCACAACCTATTTCGGTTATCATTTTGTCAATCATCGCAGTTTCAAGAGTGAGTTCTGTTCCGTACAAAATTATAAATTAGGGGATTCACTACCGTTATTTGAATTTTGTTGTCACTTCTGAAACACGTGTACTTTGCCAATGTAAAGCCTTATCCAGTGTCGCAATGTCGAGGGACTGTGATATATTTACTTGTTTCCACAGATTGCTGGACCCTTTTATCATCAGTCTGAAATATCAGTTCCTATTCCCATCTGCCTTAATTACACAAACAAATGAGTCACATTTACAGCTTTTACTTTCATTACATTCCACCGATCCCCCAGTCATCAAGCTTAAATCACCACTGCAAAGGAGACCATGCAAGAGACAAGCCATTTTGGTTACTTGGCACTTAGAGTCTCTAAATCACACAGCACAACAGAGCCATGCATGTACCTCTGCGAGAGGCCAACAGCCTCCAAAATGGAGTCCTTAGGTCTGTAGGGGTAAAACAATTATTTTAATGGGGACCAAAGTGTCAGCACTTAGACCAGTGTGTGCTAAAATTATCTCTCTGAGTGGTTGAGAAACTGGATGGGTGTTCATTTGGATGGGTGTTTGTTGTTTGTTTGGATGGGTGAGTGTAAGTGCTTGTTGTTTGATTGGGTGTTTGTTTGGATGGATGGATGGATGGATGGATGGGTGGGTATTTGTTGCTTGTTTTGATGGGTGTTTGTTGTTTGTTTGAATGGGTGAGTGTTTATTGTTTGTCTGGATGGGTGTTTGTTTGGTTGTTTTCGGTGGGTGGGTGTTTGCTGTTTGTTTGGTTGGGTGTTGGTTTGTCTGTTTGGATGGATGGGTACAAGGATGGAAGAATGGGAAGGTGGACAGATGGATCACTGGATGGATGGAAGGATGGACAGGTGGGCAGATGGATACATGGACTGATGAATGGGTACAAGGATAGATGGACGGGCAGTTGAGTGCAAGGGCGGATGAATAAGTGGATGGACGAATGGACAGATGACTGGTTTCCCAGAGGGAAATTTAGGTTGTCTCATAGTAATGACACATGAATAACACCAAAACCAAACAATTATAACACACACTGTTAAACAGCATATGATAAAATTAAAACATAATTATAAATGTATGATTTCCTTCATCAGTACATTGTTTTAACAAATTCTGGTTTTGTTTTGCATTAGATCCTTAAACCACAAAGCAAGTGAAATGACCACTATGAGAGAACACATGACTCATCTTTTGAGCTAGTCTATATTTAGGCCAAGCTTAAGAGAATCACTTTCTCTCAAGAGTGGTAGGGAACAAATCTTGTACCTCATACACATGGAAACAAACACACATTTGAGGTCATGAATTGTGGAACGATGTGCTGCCTGTGAAATGGGATTTGAGGTTTAGATGTTCACCAGTCTGTCCCATTTCATCTGGGCAAGCGAGCTGGTTTTTGTCCCATTTTCACATTTATATTTAGAGCAAAAGAACAGCCTGGGCCATCATCAAGACTCTGAGAGCACTAAAAATACTTCCAAGAGAGCACTAACTATGTCCTAATGTGGGTTACCCACACAAAATACCATGATATCCTGAGCTAACAGACAAAACCACCCAAATAATGACCACCTGATTGACTTCAGCACCTCATACTAGTGAAGTCAATCTCCCCTTCATTTCCCAAGGGATGTTATTTTTACTCAGTGGTCACCGAAGACAGGAAGACAGACAGAGTTGAACAGAATAACCACTCACAGGACAAGCACCGTTAATGATAAATAACCAATTAACTAATGCACAAACAGAAACAGTTTCAACTGTCAAAGGGAAGAACGCTTGAAATAGATTAGCATTCTCAAACACAATAAGTGTAATACATATTAAGATCACATGTTTGTCACGGTTTAATCAGCACCAAGTGACTAAATAACTTTAAACTCCAAAAGCAGTTTACATAAATTCCTGCAAATCTTTATGAAGCACAAATAAGCCAAACTAAACATTTTCTCACACAACTGAGGGAACTCCTTAGCTCTTGGTCAAACTCCTGATAAAATGCAGCCTAATGTCACTGTTACATAAACCCTATTCATACACATTTAATTTTGCTTATACAAATTATTGTTCATTAAACGAGAAAACTCGTTTGAAATGTTTTATTGTATCTTATTCAATAACTATGGAAAGTACTAGCACACTGATGCAAACTTAAACCTGAGTATTTAACTTAATTAACATTGAGCTAGTTTTACATATTAAAACGATTTAAATATAGTTTCGTCGTTGTCTTATTAGAGAAAGGTATTACTATTCCATATATCATGTCATTTCTCATGACATTTAAGTTACAATATATCATGAAAAACTGAATGTTACCAAATGAAGTAGCCTACTACTTACAAACCGAAGATCTCTGAGCAGTTTGGATACATTTGACCAAACGCTAACATCTCTTATTTAAAAACAAATCTGTAATTTTCTCAAAAAACTAAATATCCTAAATAAATAAGAAATTATGTTGTGCGGTTGTTGAAACTCGACAAACAGGGAGAAATTTATAGAGAATGGCTCATTCAAATCCAAAACAAACCAATTGAATATATAACAACCAAAATGCTTCTTAACTGAATTGTATTTGTTAATGTAGGGGTTATTTAGTTTAATATTAGCTCTGTTATTTGTTTGGTATGGCTGGGCTAGTTAGCTTATAGCATGTTAGCCACAGATCCACATCAACGATCTGGATTATTTCAGGAAAACCTTCACATCATAGATCAACAAATTCAATAAATTACACAAACACATGTCTAATAAGTTACATATATGTTATATTTACAAACTAATATCTATAATAGATTAAATGTATTTTGTTGTAGAACAAAAGGGTTGACTGAAGCCAGTATCAAGTGATAGTAAAAACAGTGGATCCATGGCAACAGATCAACATTAAAACACAAAAAACACACACGACTCCATATCACTATAGAAACATAATGATTTAATTTACCTGGAGGGGCGGATAAGCCCGTGTCGGGTGGACCGGCGGACGCCATTTTGACTCGGGTTTACTGTCTGGACCCTATCCCTGACCGGAACCAGACACGCAGACAGACAGACAGACACACACACACACACACACACACACACACACACACAGAGACAGACAGACAGACACACAGACACACACACACACAGACAGACACACACACAGACAGACAGACACGCAGGCGGACGGACGGACGGACGGACAGACAGACAGACAGACACACACACGCGGACGGACGGACGGACGGACGGACGGACAGACAGACAGACAGACAGACAGACCGACAGATAGATAGACGGATAGATAGACAGACGGATAGATAGATAGACGGACAGACAGACGGACGGACAGCCAGACAGGTGACCCTTTACTGTCACTGACACTATAACTAACACTACAAAAACAACTATCTACACAATCTATTATTAGATATTTATATTTTATACGAACATCTAATTTATCCAAATGATAATGTATAATCCAAATTATATAATATCCATATAGATACTGACAACAGCCTTGCCTAGTGAACGTCTCATTAGTTTGTGAAAGCCTTTATGTACAGTGCTAAAAATAACAAAACTGTTCACAGAACAGATAACATCTTGGATAGCTTGAGCATGCATGACATTTGAAGTCATTGCACACTGGGAACAAAATAATTGTGAAATAATAAATTAAAAAGTACATGTTATAATGCATGTTATATAAAATTAAAAAGAGACAACTCCCTGCTGAAAAAAAAGGCACCTTATGATTGTTGACTGGTCAAGCTGGCCATCTCTCACGTCCCCCACTCTTCCCTCACACACATAGACAGCAACAATGGGAATTATGTAAGGCTGCTATTCATTGACTATAGCTCAGCTTTCAAAACTATAGTCCCCATCAAGCTGGCATCTAAACTCACAGACCTCGGCCTAAACTCCTCACTCAGTGACTGGATTCAAGACTTCCTTACCGGCAGACCTCAAGTGGTGAAAGTTGGCCAGTTCACCTCAAACTCCATCACCCTGAACGTAGGAGCCCCACAGGGCTGTGTCCTGAGTCCCCTGCTCTACTCTCTCTACACGCATGACTGCGTGTCCTCTCACAGATCCACGTCTATTATCAAATTCGCTGATGATACTGTGGTTCTGGGCCTCATTTCCAACAACGATGAGACCGCATACTTGGATGAGGTAGAGAGACTCACATCATGGTGCCAGGACAACTGTCTCTCTCTGAACGTGAGCAAAACTAAAGAGCTGATCGTGGACTTTAGGAAGAGACAGCAGCAGCCCTACACTCCTCTTATGATCAGTGGAACCCCTGTGGAGAGGGTGAGCAACTTCAAGTACCTCGGTGTAAACATCTCAGAGAACCTGACTTGGACTACACACATCCAAACACAGGTTAAGAAAGCCAGGCAAAGACTGTACCATCTGTGACAGCTGAGGAAATTCAGGGTCTCACCAGCAATCCTGAAAACTTTCTATTCAGGGACCACAGAAAGTGTATTGACTCAGTGCATCTCAGTGTGGTATGGAAACAGCTCCAATCAGGACTGCAAAGCACTACAGAGAGTTGTGCGCTTAGCTGAGCACATCTCAGGGTCTGCTCTCCCCTCTCTGCAGGACATCTACCTCAAACGCTGCAAAAATAGAGCTGTCAAAATCAGGACTCAAATCACCCTGGTAACCGACTATTCACTTTGCTTCCATCTGGAAAGCGCTTCCGTAGCCTGATGGCAAAAACTGAGAGACTTAGGAGGAGCTTCTTCCCCCAGGCCATCAGGCTCCTAAACTCTAACTCTGTGTCATAACATCACATGACTCCATGTAAATATCACTATATCAATAAGCTATTCATAATTTTTCTCTACCTCATATTGCTGCTATTTAAATACCCCGTACAACCTTTTTGCACATTCCTCTTATTACTAAGTCAACAACATACTGACCTGCACATTTATATTTATATTTTTTATTTTATAATAATAACTTTTCTTTTTCTTAATATTTGTATTCTATATAATTGCACTGTCCTTGAAGTGGACCTGACCTACATTTCACTGCTGGTTATACTCTGTATAATTGTGTATGTGACGAATAAAAATCTTGAATCTTGACTGGGAAAGGTTTTTTTTTTTTTTTTTTGACCATCGTGCGCTCCTACACCCATATATTAAGCAAAATAATTTCTGACAGTTAACATAATTTTAATACTGATCTATCATCGAACTGATTAAAATAATGTTAGAATAAAATAAAATTGACATCAATGAAACACAAACATGTCATGTTGGAATACACTTTCTGTGTCACGAGGTAATTCATCATCATAACTCATTAATTATGCATGGCACACAGTTAAAATAGTTTTGCCATTTATGTGGTCTTAAAGGAGTAGTTCACTTCTAGAACAAAAATGTACAGATAATGTACTCACCCCCTTGTCATTCAAGATGTTCATGTCTTTCTTCAGTCGTAAAGAAATTATGTTTTTTGAGGAAAACATTTCGGGATTTCTCTCCATATAATGGACTTCTATGGTGCCCCGAGTTTGAACTTTCAAAATGCAGTTTAAATTCAGCTTCAAAGGACACTAAACGACCCCAGCCGAGGAAGAAGGGTCTTATCTTATCATTATTTCTACGATTATAACAATTATGTTCTGTATATAAACACACACATACAGTATATATTTTGAAAATATTTACATGTCTATATTTATATTATAAATAAATATAATATATTTGGTATATAAACAACATATATAGAGAGAGAGAGTTTTAAAATGTAAATGATATTGTGTGAGAACAACATACAATCACAGAAGACTTTTTATTTATATATTATATACATATATAATTTGTTATATTTTTGGGAATAGAGGGGAAACGGTGTAAACAAAACATTTTGAACCGTCCAAGCAGTTCTTTTTTTATAAAACAAAAAATGCTGAAAAATTGGTAATCTGGAAGACATTTAGCAATAAAACTGCAAAAAAAGAAATATAATAAGCATTTTCAAAAGACATAAACAAAAAAGTGGTATCGGTTTGCTTCAGCTCAAGTGTACATATATTGAAATGTGTGCGTTCTGTATAAATGATCCACATTCATAGCATCAGGGATTCTGCTTGACTCAGACCAACAGAAGCTGAGGGCAGTTCTTCCTCCTGCTGTCTTTATCCGCCTTGCCGATATAGCGCAGGAGCAGCTTTGTGGCACATTTGGCACGGTTTTTGATTTTGGGTGCACAACAATGAGGCTTCACCAGCTCCTTCGCTTTACACATATCATTCAGGTGACTGTCAAGCTAGAGGAAAATAAAACAGATAATATTAACGTAAAGACAGTGAGCCAGGAATAATGCATTTTTGCTGTGTTTAATCTTTTAGCCATTCGCTCTCTTAAAAAGACACGGTTTACAATTACATTTCGATTTATTAAGCATATTTAATCATGCATCAATCCATCAATCTTGGCCTTACCTCAGCCTCTATACATGCAGTTCTCTCCTGTAACACTAGAGAGCAGCACCGTCCAACCATTCGATCCACAGAAAAGGGGAAACCCTTCCTGTAGCCGGAAAAATACGATTTCAGTCACTAATTCTTCAAATATTTGATCAATACTTACATTTTCCAGTACCTACAGTTTGGTGCATGTTGGTAAAACCAAAAATAAGCTGTCTCTGAATTCAATTAATTAAACTTTGCACAATGTGACCTAGTTAAATATAGCCTATATTTGGATTTTCATTGTCCTTGACAATGTTTTGCGGTGCACAAAGCTAACCACGCCGAGATAATTTTTTAACTATCCTTGTTTTGACTAACTTTCATGGTCAGTGTTGTCTGAAAGGAAATTGATGAACCTAAACATAGATAATAAAAGCACAAAACAGCAGCAAATTATCTCGTGGAAATATTTTAAGAGAACAATGGCATGTGTTTGCATGAGAATATTCTCGCAGTATAAAACACATGAGTTTCTCCAATGGCTCGTGTACATATATATTATATTAAAACCGAAAACATTTCAAGTTGTTTTACTGTATCAAATAAATGCGTTGGCAAACAAAACATTCTTACTTGTGATTTAAACATGAAATTTTGAATGAAAAGGGTCTTACATGCTCTGGATAGCTGTATGTGTATGGCATAATGTCTCGAGGGTTGGAGGAGCAGCAGGAGGGCTGAGTTCTCCATCAGTGGATCTATATTCTGGATCTGGAGCAGAAGCTGCAAAACAGGAGTACTGCTCTTCTCCCTTCTTCTTTCCACAACACTCAAACTGCTGTCCTTTGGCTTTCTTCTCATCTTTACAAAACTTATCAACCATCTTCTTCCACTGAAATAGATAAACTCATGAAAATGACTACTTATGAGCAGCAAAAATTAGATTAGATTAGATTAGATTAGATTAGATTCAACTTTATTGTCATTGCACATGTAAGGTACAAGGCAACGAAATGCAGTTAGCATCTAACCAGAAGTGCAATAAGCAGAGGTACAGGATATACAGTGCCTACAATATGTTACATATGTACAGAAATATACAGATAAGGCAGTAGTACTATGGACATAATTTACAAGTTTTTAAATACTATCAGTATGATATACAGATGGGTGATATGCACATACTATACAGATGGGTTGTGCAGTAAATGTATGTACAGTAGTACTATGGACATAATTTACAAGTTTTTAAATACTATCAGTATGATATACAGATGGGTGATATGAACATACTATACAGGTGGGTTGTGCAGTAAATGTATGTACACTATGAGCGAAAATAATTACAAATGGATATGAATAAGCTATAAATTAAGATATATAAACACTAGTGCAATGAACATTGAAAGTGCATAGAAATAAAATTTACAGTACATAGTAATCAGTGTAGATTGGTTGTTTTTTTGTTTCGTTTTTTTAATCGATTTAATGATGGGGAGGGGTGAAGAGTTTGTAGTGGTGTGTGAGGGGGGTATCATTGGGCAGAGTTTAGTAGGGAAACAGCTGTAGGGAAAAAGCTGTTCCTGAGTCTGCTTGTCCTTGATCGGAGGCTCCTGAAGCGCCTCCCAGAGGGCAGCAAGTTAAACAGTCTATGGTCAGGGTGAGAGGAGTCCTTAAGAATGCCGCGAGCTCGACGTAAACAGCGTTTTCTCTGGACGTCCTCAATGGCAGGGAGTGGTGTCCCTGTGATGCGTTGGGCGGTTTTCACCACCCTCTGTAGTGCCTTGCGGTCAGCAGCTGAGCAGTTCCCATACCAGACTGTGATGCAGTTGGTCAGGATGCTTTCAATTGCACACCGGTAGAAGTTCCGCTGGATGATTGGAGACAGGTGGTTCTTCTTCAGTGTCCTAAGGAAGAAGAGGCGTTGGTGAGCCTTCTTGACTAGGCTGGATGTGTTGGTGGTCCAGGTCAGGTCCTCCGAGATGTGGGTTCCCAGGAACTTGAAGCTGGAGACACGTTCAACAACCATCCCGTTAATGTGGATGGGGTCATGCGTTCCACTTTTCTTCTTCCTGAAGTCCACAATGAGTTCCTTTGTCTTGCTGGTGTTGAGGAGCAGGCTATTGTCAGCACACCATGCAGCCAGGTGCTGTACCTCCTCCCTGTAGGCAGTCTCATCGTTGTCTCTGATGAGGCCAATCACTGTGGTGTCGTCAGCAAA
Organism: Barbus barbus; assembly: GCF_936440315.1. Classification (NCBI taxonomy): domain Eukaryota; kingdom Metazoa; phylum Chordata; class Actinopteri; order Cypriniformes; family Cyprinidae; genus Barbus; species Barbus barbus. The sequence continues at coordinate 10,639,161 of NC_136740.1, forward strand.
CTTGATGATGGAGTTGGATCCATGCACAGGCCTGCAGTCATGGGTGTAGAGGGAGTAGAGAAATGGGCTCAGCACACAGCCCTGTGGTACGCCGGTGTTGAGTGTGATGGTGGTGGAGCAGGTGAGGCCTGACCTAACATGCTGAGGTCTGTTGGTCAGAAAGTCCATAATCCAGCTGCAAAGGGAGGTGTTAACACCCAAGTCTCCAAGTTTAGTGGTCAGCTTGGAGGGAATGACGGTGTTGAATGCTGAGCTGAAATCAACAAATAATATCCGTGCATATGTGTTGTTGTTTTCCAGGTGTGTGAGTACCGAGTGCAGTACTGTGCCTACTGCATCCTCAGTGCTTCTATTGCTTCTATAGGCAAATTGGTGTGGGTCCAGTGTGGGTGGGAGGCAGTTCTTGAGGTGTGCCAGGACCAGTCGCTCAAAGCACTTCATAACAATGGGTGTGAGTGCTACGGGGCGGTAGTCATTCAGGCACGTTGGGGAGGAGTGTTTCGGCACTGGCACAATGGATGTCGACTTAAAGCATGTTGGCACCATTGCTTGGGTGAGTGACAGGTTGAAAATGTCTGTGAAGACCCCTGCGAGCTGCTCTGCACATGTCCTGAGCACACGTCCAGGAATGCCGTCGGGGCCAGCAGCCTTGTATGCGTTGATGAAAAATCAACAGTTTAATAAGAAAAGGTGATGCCAGTTTTTCTTTTCAGCTTAAAGGAATGGTTATATTTACTACTTAGTTCTGATGCGTTTGTTTTTTGATTACGCAAACTTATTTTATTTACCATCTATTGAAATATGTGATTTTTTTCTCTTTACCTTCTTATCAGCACAGCGTTGTTCGCTCTTTTTCTCCTTACAGCACTGCTTGTATTCTCTCTCCAGGACATTGATGGCCTTCGATTGACGGACCAGCCAGCTGTGGCCAGTGCGAGGAAGACACTTGGCCATGTATCGTGGTCGGATCTTGCCATGAGTGCAGATATGTGCTATGTTGGAGGAATCGGGACGGCCAGGTGGAAAGCTGATGTTTGGAACTTCCGTCTGCTTCATAAGTGCTTTTGGAGAAGCCACCAATGAGCTGGATGATTAAAGAGAGAGCAAGTTGAGCATGTTTTAAGTATTTATACATTGTCTATTCATTTTTCTTTTCCTCTGTCTTATTTGCAACCCTAAATGTGCTTATTTTCATGGTGGGACGAATGAGTTTGTTACATCACCACCTAAAACTAGAAGATGAACCAGTGTTGAGGATGACGAATTTCTTCTTTTTATGGGTTGGGAAGATGACATACTTTTTCTCTCCAGCTACATTTTTGTCTACATTGAAAAAATCCTACTTACAAACTTCCCTTTGTACAAATATTATAGTTTTGCTAATTTATTTAAGGATTAAGGTGTTTCAAAAAAAAATCAGTTGGTACAATAATTTAAAAAAAAGTTTTTCTTGGGTATATTTGCAAATTATATAAATTAATCTAGTCTGGACCTGAAGTAACATCATACAGCAACATATTAGGGACTGTTGGAAACGTAGAAAGTTTATAAGACTCTTATTAATGAAATACGGAAATAACATTTTAATTTTGTTAAACATTGAATTTCAGGTGGACTGACTATATAATCTTGTATATTCTAATGTGTTAATAAATGTGAAAGTGAACTTTAGGGGGTAAAAGGTTTTTTTCTGTTTAGGTCACCGATTATGGGTCTTTAAACTGTATACTAAAACCATATACTGTATCATGTGGTCTAACCGTTGGACTGTATGCATCGGCCGATTTTTATTGCATTAAGAGAATTTCATTTTTAATGTAAAATATTGTCATGTAATCTAAAAATGTACTTTGTGGGTTAATATCTAAACATCTAACTTTTTACTGAAGTCAAAAATATTTAATACAACTGAATCTAACTACATCAATTAATTCTTGATTGTGTTGATGTTGTACAAAACATAAGCTAGGAGATGAAATCATTGCTCATGTGCCTTTCTCTTTACAGTAGAAGCCACGTTAGGGTCTTCAGTTTACTTCTTTTCATCATTTTATCACCAAATCAAAAACTGACAGTGTGCCACCTTTTATTTTGTGTCATAGATATCATTATAGAATGAGAGCAGAAGAAAAAAAATACTACTTTTTCATTATTAAAAAAACTATTTATTTTTCATTATTTGATGTGAACATCTATCCAGGGGCGTGTCTAGAGCATTTTAAATGGGGGGGCCAGTCTGGGGCAGGCCGGGGGGAGGGGTTGGATACACGATGTTAATAGGCCTATATTATAGGCTATTAATTGCACAGTGTGAGATTCATTGGTCCTCACAGAACTTTGTGAGATCGCGATGAACAAAGAGTGACAGCTTTATTGGTTATGAGCACTCTTTGCGAGCTTTCTAAGCAATCCATTTGAAATGTAGAACTTTGTTTTTGGCCCACACATACGTTGCAAAGTTTTAGGAATGACATCTGCATATTTATGCGGGATTCGCTCTCGAAGTAGCAGCATATTGATAGCAACAGAAGGGACAAAATATGTGAAAATGTGCATTAAGAGAGCACCCCCACTTATTTCAGAAGCAGCCTTAGTGATTACTTCTGGAACCTGGTTGATATGCTTCTATAACTATATACAAAAACAAAATACAAATGTACTAAATAAAATAATTTAATAAATGCATATTTACAATTTAAGCACTTAACTAAAATAAGTATTAATAAAATTAATAACTAGAGAAGGCTAACTATATTCAGCTTGCTTCCATTTAGTGAGAAAAGCCTACTCTTCACTTGAATTAGAAAAAAAAAGCTTTTCTGGTCTTCAGTGATGCGAGGATAACGTTTGAACATACACACAATATCTGAGTGAGACCCGAGCCAATTCATAAAAGAACAATGTAGATTTAAAAGCACACGTCCAGTTTTGTGCGAGTGAAGGAAATCCGCTTGCGAGTGGAGAGATGCGTGCTCGCGCATTACATGATCGCGTAACATTATGCGCTCTCGACATTTGTCATTTAGATCACCCTAAAATTAATAAAGAAGAGAAGAAAGCGGCCCTAGGCAGCTGCCTACACATGCCAAGATACGCCAGATGCAGTTAGAAACTAAAAACAAGCCTATCGCAAGACATCTGGAAGGGGGGGCACCTGGGGTGGCCAGCCAAATTTCAGGGGGGGCCGGTGCCACCCCTGGCCACCACGTAGACACGCCCCTGCATCTATCATGTGGCATAACCAATGTGGAGTCCAACAGGATTCGAAGAATTACTAGTCAGGAGCCACTTGTTCAAAATTAAGAGTATATTTACTAGAGATCAATTATACAGGGTAGTAAAGCTCAATGAAGAGAAGAACACCTCCCTTTTCTTCAGTCATCTTTTATACTCTTTAATAAAAGCGTGTGCCTACATATTCTATAGGTTGTGCGCGTGACCATTACCATACCGTACTGTACTTTCCCAGAGGATATCTATGAAAAAGCTTGAACATTACCAAAATACTGTATGTGCATTTTACAATTTAAAAATACAGAGTAAAATGGTACACCAAATCAACATTAAATTATTTCCATGACAGAAAAGTTTTTGAAAAAAAAAGAAAAAAAAAAAAAAAAAAAAAAAAAGGCATATAGCATCATTAAAACATTTTCATTTGAGGCTTTTAGATCCGTAAACTACATGAAGAGGGAGCCATTATGAAACAAATGTGAGATCGTGGCTTACAGAAATGTATACCATAAAATAAAAGCTAGAAATGTTCTCAACATCTTTTTGTAATACTGATATGTCATAAAGCACAGTAAAGAAAAACAGAATATAGTCATTTCTAAAAATAACAATTGAATGATCCAATTCATTTTGATTCACTCAAGTAACATTACAAACATTGATTTTGTACATTTGTTTTTTGCACAAAAAAAAACTAAAAATCCCCATTACAAACTCTAACTAAAAACACACTGTATATACTCCAGTAGAAACCTACCCTTTGCAAGCACTGGAGTTATATTTGAAGCCTCGACTCTTTTGTGGAGTGTTGCCATTGGAGACCTCGGAGACGTGATATGAAGAATCTGAAGCCTCCTTATCAAAACAGCTCCATCTGGCCTTCCCGCTCTTCTTGCAGCAGAAGTAGTGACTGGTCTTGATAGAGAATTCCTCCTCACAGTAGGCAGACAGTCTCTTCTTCCACTGAATGATTGGAAAGACAAATCAGAAATAAATATACAAAAGGAAAAACACTATAATAACAATGAGGTACATCTACAATGAAACGGAGAAAGAGAGAGACCGCAACAGTTATGAGAGAATTATAAACGCACAAACAGTCAAAGCTGTTTACTTTGACATTGCTCCATTTCGGACTGCCAATGTTTTGGATACTTTCTCACCAAAGACTAGACAAAATCTTTGTTTTCATTTAAATATTTAAAAGACGTTGATTGTACATGAGAGTGCAGACAATGTCCATATAAAGACAAAGTAAACAATAGAACTGAGCAACATAAAAATAAATAAAAGTCAATGTAAAGGCAGTCTTTAAAATATGATTTAGTAAGAAATGTACTTTCTGGTGAAAAGCTAATCCTCCTACATCTGTGGTCTCTGTTTAAGAAACATGAGGAATCTGAAATCAGTTAAGAACTGGATTATTTAAACCAGATGGGAGTGTAAACACACACACACTGGGACTCCAAGGCAAAAAAACACTGCCGTTTGTTCTGCAACTCTGCCTCAAACAATGGCAGAGGTTTGGTGCTGGATTGACAAATGACAGGCGTGTTTGGGAAACCTGTTTGGAAACAGGCAATAGAGTGCTTCAGGGATGACATGTTAGCACTACAAAAAGTTAGCATTTTTAGCTTGCAATTCCATAGTCCTAAAGTCAATGGGTTGAAATAACACAAGTTTTTGGTTAATGCAAGCTGAACACATTTTCATGCTTTATTCTACAACATAAAATCCATCAGTAATACCCCTTTTTATATATATATTAAAATAGGTGGTTGCTAACAAATTGCCAAATGGGACTACAGAGGTTGTGAACATTAAAAATCATTATACAAAATGTTAAACCCATCTTCACTTGTCTGCTTTTATAACATTATGTTTATAAATCACACTCTTGCAAACTATTCTAACTCTGTATTTTTTAAATAAAGACTGAAAGAGAGAAGCTTAAAGTCATGCGACTGTTGTAGTTTGTATACCTAGCCTATGTTTAGATGTCTACTTCTCATGATGATTCATAAAAGGCGTGTTCATTTGTGAAGATCATCATTTTGCACAAAACATGGAAGAATTATATACTTTTGTTAGTGACAGAACTTATTTTCCGCAATAATCCAAAAGCAAATGGGAAAAAAACATGGGGTTTTGTTGAGAGAACAAGGGTGATGTTAACTTTCAGGTTGGCCTACAAAAATGTGTCACTGCAGCACTCGATTTCATTTGTTGCTGCTTTCATTTAGTTTGGTGGCATGAAATTCATACACTAAAACTTTAAAGTAGTAGTTTTCAACTTGTATTACAACAGAAGTACATATGAGCTTGGACAGAAGGCCTGTGAATATAGTCTTGTGAAAGCTACACCTATTATTAAAAGGTATAATAATGTTAAGACTCTCACCGCTTGTTCAGCACAACAGATTTGCTCTTCCGTTGTTCCATTAATGCCACAGCAGACACCGTACCAGGACTGGAGTTCATTGATAGCATCAGCCTGACGATGCATATAGCCAAAGCCAGTCTGAGGAAACTTGTCCTTAGGGTACTGGACCAGTGCTTTACTGAACCGACAGATATCTTGCAGGTTGCCTGTACTTGGAAAGGCTGGGGGGAAATCAACCTCTGGAACCCCACTGGGTCCCATGGAGCGAGGGCCAAACACTGGGCGACCTGATGAGGCAGATGAGAGCCAAAAATTACACCAAAAATTCACAAGTTAAAAATCTATAAAATGATGCTATTAAAACAGTGTTATATTGATTGAATCCAGGGCTTCTTAAACACTACGGAAGAGCATTTTATATAAACGGTTATCTAAAGACCACTCTAAGTTCTTGCTCAGACGTCGAGACACATTGACAAACTGAATCTCAGCTCCCAAACCAAAACACATTATAGCATGCAACTGTACCTATTGGGACAGTCTCAGGATGAAAGTTTGTGGCTTCTCTCTGGGTCATGTCTGAAGAGGCTGCAGCTAAATACACACAAAGAAACCCAGGAAAGTAAAACACCATCCAACAAATTCATTGACTTTTCATTGAGAAACACGCAATGGAAACAGCAAGCGATCACTCACCCATCACTTTGGAAAGGTCAGGGATGATCGGTCTCTGCAGCATCATAAAGTCCCGCTCTGAAAAGAGACAAAGAAAGTGTAAACTCTTGCTTTACATATTAAAATTAGTTTTTTAATTGGTAAATTTTAGTGGAAAAATGAACAGCTACAGATCAAAATAAGTTTTGCCTCTTAAGTCAACATTAATTTTAACAGATCAAAATGCTTATACATTATAAATATAAACTAATTGATCAATCAACAGGACAAGTCAATCACTGATCATGGCCTTACCCTCACGGGTGAGTGACACAACTCGCTCATGGCCATCTGCGAACGAAAGAAAACAATCAGGTCAGGCTCCGGACACAAGCACGGCTTTGCAGTAGTCATCATTGATGTCATTACGAGCAAAACTTGCAATCAAACGGGCAAAATTCAGTTGGGGAAAAAAGGTCCAGTCTACTACTGACAGAAGTCTAGCGATGTATGAAGCACAGCTAACGCTTCTAGAAGTCATCATCCACTCACTTGACCAAATTGAAATTTTTGCTAAATCTTTGTGGGGAATTTTTTGTGTGAAATTTCAGATCACATGCCAGCAAAAACACGCAGAACAACATCAGTGAGCCAGCTTTCAATCTGCATGTTGCGTTAGTGACATGCAAAGTTGTTGTTGTTTTTAACAATGTAATTGTCCATTTTTGTCTGAATGGTATGTTGTATAATAACTGCCTTTAATTACTTATAGTAACTTCCCACTTACTAATATTGTTTTTAACCGTGAAACTCACAGTCATGCTAAACACTTGTGGATCCCAACTGAAAGAACTCTGTGATTGGTTTCTTTCCACTACAAATACCATTACAAAACATCAACTATTAACCATTAAAAAAAATGTTTTCCTGTGGTGTGTTTTGGGACATATTCCATTAGGATTTAGTGGTTTTAACAAGCCACCAATAAAAGGCAACAAACTACCAGTAGAGACCCACAAGGACATTACAGTTTCCATTAAAACAATACAATTCCTTTGATGGTTTCTATAGTTTATTGTTTTTTCAGCAGGGATGACTCGCTGATGTGCTGACATTTACAATAATATGCTGGTGTGATATTTAATTAGAAACAATATATAAAAGATATGGCGGCATGATTATGGTATAAAGTTGAATAATTCAAGCAGACCTTGATAAAGCACCATGTCAATAAGTTCTCTTTGGACAGGAGAGCCTGGAAAAGTAGGACACATTTGGCATTAATCATTAGAGGGGGAAAAAAAACTACTTGGATAACATCCAGAACATCTGCAAGCATGTTTTATGTAACTCTGGTATCCATGGAAAAAAATTAATTAATAAATCGAATCACAAACAAACACTGCCTTACGAAACATGGCATAAATAAACAACAAATCATTCCTATACTGTCGTAAACGCCCCAGAAATTTATATTCCTTCTCATAAATCCTGAACATAAGATACATGCAAAAGCAGGCCTACTCCATTTCTAAATAAAGTTGCATTTAACGTTACCTTCCGATGCATCGCATAGAAGAGCGAGTACAAGCGTCAAATAAAGTCCGACGCCGCGCGAGGAGCTCATGGTCGGTGATATGCCCTCAGTAAACACTTCTCGGGTGAAGTTAAGTGTATCAGACGCGAAGACGCTGACCGTGTGTTCAGCTTTCCGCTCTTTAGCTTTTAAACCCTCCAGGACGCATCAAGTTCAGAAGGAGATCATGTGGAGGAGGAGGTCTTTCGCAGACTTGCTGACACACTTTAACTCCTTCACAGAAGTTCGCTTCTGTTTTTTGTTTTTTTTAACTGTTACCAGTAGCTACGTGCCCCGTCCTATCCTGTACCAGCCTAACCCCCGAAAATAACAATAAGTCAGATGGGTGAGGACGTAAAGGAGGGCAGTATTTACTGTCAAAAAATACACTAATTTCCATGTCACTTCCTTTCCCAGTTTTGATCTACAGGAGTTGCTTATCTAAAAAAGAATTTGCCAATCGCGCGTGACGCTTATGATTTGTTAATAGCCTATACCTGCTTGGTCGTGAATTGAACAAGCATACACATAACTAACCATATTTTTGTTCATGCATGTGCAATTCCCTTTAATTAGCCTACATTTAATCATTTCTTATTTCATTAATTAAATGTAGCCTTTCATTCCAGCAGGCTAAATATACTCAGAGAAAGGGCCCTTGAACATCCCTCAAGAGCCTTTTCTAAAAACAACAAAACTCTAATATTTAAAAAAGCAGTTTATTGAACACACATTTATGCCCCGTGAAAACATGCCCCATTAGTGAAATATTTCCACTAAACAGGCTATAGTATTTAACAAAATTTTGCAGTGAAACAATTCTGAAACACAAGAACAATTTAATAAAACAGTAAGCGTGTAAACGATCACTATAACCCTACAAATATTAAAACACTGTTATTATTAAGTGAAACAAGTTTAAATTTCTTTCATTTACAATATATGTGGCACCCATAAGCTGACAATTATGCAAAATGTCAAACTTTATGAAAAAATTATGAAACAGTTTCATATCCTTTAATTAAAATCTACCTTCGTTGTATAGGCAACTTAATTAGATATATATATATTTTTTTTTTTATCCAACAGCTGTATCACAACTATTATTTCAAATACTGTAGAACTAGAAAGTTGAAATTTAGTTTTTTTTTTTTTTTTTTTTAAAGATGTTTAAAGCTGACATTCAAAAAAACATCACTGACTCATAACCACTGGATGCCCTTGTGAATGTTTCAAATAACAACTAGCCCTTCTCTTCCTATTGGTCATCAGCCACGCCACACTCTAGTTATTGTATCAGCGTCAGTTGGTGAAAAACAAACACTTGTTGACTACTAGTTTAGAGACACAACCAGTTTCACATACGACACCAGCAGGGTTGGGTTGTCATATCTTGAATGCATTCTGGGTGGTTTGATGATATGATGGTTCCTGGAATTCCTGTCTCAGAAGTCTAAACATTGTGTAATAATTCGCTTTAAAATTTAAATCAATGTCAAGTAGAAATTCAAAATTACCATTTGTTCTTCTGCCAAAGATTTTGCCTAACACTGCACTTCTAAGCCTTACAGTGGACTCAAAGTGGATATGTATATTGTATCATATGACTAACACGCTTGACATCATCTGATATTCATGTTCACATTATTCAAATGGGCATGTTTAATGGCAACATCCAATATAGCATGTATTTGTATAATATGGACATTGCTGTATGTGTGTTGTTTGCACTGCTATTCAATTTAAACTATATTTATAGATTCATGTAGATATTTTATCACTGTTGCGGTATTACTCACACAAACACATGACATTTACACTTAGCATTGCTTATTCATATGAACTCATTTACTTGCACATTCAGTATGTAAAACAATGACAGAGCAATGAGGCTTTGAGATTTGCTAATATTTCAAAATACTCTTTGAGGAGATTTGCCAACATTATAAACTGAATGATTAGAGATAAAAATCCTTTATTAGGACAAGGTCATCCAAACCTTTAAAAAACTAATTCTAACCCTATGAGACACTGTATCATATGATCATGCAAATTTCCAAAGCCTCTCTAAATGATTAAAACTTTGTTTTGTAAACCTTGTGCACAATTTACTGCATGCCTTCTGTTGTCTCCGTTTATACTTTTCTAGCTAGTAAAAGACATCTTAATTACAAATACTTGAAACTTCAGGTCATAGGACGTATGCTTTTTACTGTGAAATCTTTATTTTAAATAAAGATATTTTAAAGTAAATGTTAAACTTTTGTTAAAATAAAATGAACACCTACTGGACTGAAGCAAGGTTTACTTGAGTATTCATGTTTATGTGTGTCTCAAATATGCTGGCATACACAGGCTTTTGTGGAACATTATTTTTACATTACTTAGTCATAATTGTATTGCTGTTACAGAAGCAGACTTCACACAAAGGATTAATAATAAAGGTAAGGTTTATTTACAGATGAGCAAATCGAAGGAGGCTGAATCGGTACACAAGAGGTAAGTACACAGGCAGGTAGGTCGCTGAGATAGCATACAGGAGTCCACTTCGTATGAACGAGACCGGACGTCTGAGAGTAGTGAGGTGTGTGGTTTTATAGTGTGACTTGATGAGGTGCAGATTACGTGCAGGTGTGCTCATTAGAACTCAGGTGAAGGTGCTCGTTGTGATTGGCTGGTCTGAGAGCCTGGTCGATCTGTGACAATTGCATTGCATTATTTTATTATTTATTAATTTATTTTTGCCCCACAATAAAGACTACAGCTTTGATCATAGAACTAAGCATTTAAATATACTTTTATTATTCTGTCTTATAAGACATATTTTTGAGAGCTACAGATTGACAACTAACAACTCATTTTATGTCTCATCTCATTGATTTACAATACAATCTATCAGAATATCACCTTTTTGGTCCATCAGCAACTGCATTGAGGTGTTTTTTCCTCCTCGAGTTTGAGCTCCATATTCTCATCAAGCTATATGAGCCACTAAAGCCTGTTGTATATCAAAAATTATTCTCAACAAAAAACATGTATGCAACTGTGTATTTTTTTCTTGTATATTTTCCCCCTAAAGAATTAATGAACTGTTCCATAAAAAAGAGATATATCTGTTTTTACAGGGTTAAAGATGGTCAAATTAATACTATAATTGAGTCAGTCAGTGATTATTGAATTGTGTCATATCCACATTCTTGATTTTTTTTTCCTTCACTGAATACTCTGTAACTCTCACTGCAGTAATAATTTGTTAGTTATACATTTTTCTTGAGTAATTCTTTTTAAATAGGTATGCTAGGTAACTAAAAGTATACTAAAAATGCGTTTACATATTTATGTACTTAAGAAAAATACTCTGCAACTGTACTTTTGGTATACTAAACTGGTATATTTAATGTCTGCTAAATTGGAACAACTAATTTTGTGCTTGTCCTAAGGTCCAACAAAAAATATACTGAAGTATATTTGATTGTGCTAAAGTGTAACTATTGCAAGTATACTATAGGTACACTTTAAATATCTTGCTTTTAAAGGCCGATATTAAGATCATACAATCCTCATCAACAGTGACATTAAAACATATTTTAGGCTTAATATTAAGAAATGTGCATTGTGCATACTCCAAATAACATTTAATTATCATTTTAATATCAGCAAGTTTCAAGCGATATGTCTGTATGATAATAGATTTGAACTATATATAAAATAAATATATTTTAAATATATTACTTTTTTACTAGGGAAGGTACTGAAAAAAACCCTCTGAATTTGGTTTCGGTGCGATGGCTCACTGATTTTGGCTCCAGGTACGGCTGGCAGGGATATCTCATATGTGGAAATGAGCAATGGAAACACTAAATTCTCAGAAACTACAGAGCTGGTCCAGATTCACTCTTACATTAACACAACATTGCTGATGCTAATGGCCTTGGATTTCCAGACAGTGCTGGTAATTCTTATGTTGTTGAGTCAGACACTGCTTTGTTTCCCTTGTACACACAGTATCAACATAACAAAGTCATGTGACATAGGCTGCGCTGAGATCCTGGGAACTAAATCCACTGTTTTCAGAGCAAAGTATGAATTGAAACTCTGTGTCAGCAAAATGAGTCAGTCAAAAAACTCAAACTATATGGAAATGCACAGTATTATTCACAGTTATTCTGACCTTAATCTGTCTGTGACGAAGTGATGAATTCAAGGATACATAAAAGGTTCAAGTCAAAACCAGGTGATGTTAACAGTTGATGAGGATCATTTGTGCCTAGACAAGCTTCAGGATTATGGAAGAAATTAAAGGGATAGTTCAGTCAAAAATGTCTTCTCTGTCATCGTTTATTCACCCTCAAGTAGTTCCAAACCTGTATGAATTTATTTGTTCTGCCGAACACAAAGGAAGATATTTTGAAGAAAGTGTGTAACCAGAATTGCTCTGTTTCCCACATTCTCAGAATATCTTCCTTTGAATCTGATTCGTTGACGAACGTTTTAGTATGTGCAGTTATTTTCAGAGTAATGCAGAGATAAAACAGTTCCAGACAGGTCTTGACCACATTACAGTTAAATATTACTTTGCCAAACCATTTCTGTTATTTCTTTAAAAAGTCCTACAACAAAAGATCCAAAATCCACAGTGACACTGACCAAGCAAATACATTAAATAACAGGTTAAAATGTCAAAGTATTTGCATGTTTTGTCCCCGAAATTAGGCCTACGTACATACTCATACTCTCAATTTCTCTGCAAAATGTTGCTGTTCTTGAAGCAGTTAAACTTGCGGTTTCACTAGAGATGCTGCTGAGGGACACACAAATTCAAGTAATTCACACATGCTTAACCAATCTCTCTCTCTCTCTCTATCATTGTCTCAAGCCTCCGTTACTATCTCTAAAATGAGGTGTTGGAATTATCAACTTGATATAATAAAGTTGCTACAATCAATGGTGTCCTAGCTACAGAACCTGCCAAATGTCTTTAAAAACAACATGTGTAATAATATTTGCTATGGCCTAAGAGCAAAAGAGCAAAGTACAAAAATCCTGATAAACTCTGTTAACATTAATTCATATTCTTGTAGAAGTTAAATGAGCATCTCTTTCTTCTTTAGTTGACTAGCGGTAGGCTAATACATTTACAGACTTGTACTTGCACTTGAACTGAATAACAGAAAAAGCTTATTAGTTGGCAAGAAGGAATGTACTTGCACATTGCCTACCTACATCGATTTAATCAGGCCTACAACAAAACTAACGTTTTCTTCTTTAGAACTACTGTCTGAATTTTGAAGCTTAAAACAAAAAAAACGTTTTTACCGTTTTATTCAGTGGCCCGTTTCTGCCACTGAATAAAAAATACAATTAAAAAAACGTAAAATAATAAACTGCAGAATTGCAAATTTGTATCACGCAGTCACAATTGCGAGAAAAAAGTAGAAATGTCCTTTTTGTTTTCCTTTTTTCTCAGAATTGAGACAAACTCGCAATTCAAGTCATTCTGAATTCAGTCATTCTTGAGAAGTGGGACAAAACAGGGTGCAAAATTGAAAAAATAAAAACCTTGTACTCAGACAAATGAAACTACATTTATGTATCTTATTTGTACTAAGCTGCTGAGCTATGCTTTGATACAACCTCCCAACTTCTTTTTTTAACAAAATGTGCTTTTTACCTTGGACTGTATAATATCATTTCAGCTTTATCTTTAACAGCAATCAAGATGTTTTTAACATTTCAAAACACATTCTCATGTTAGCGGACAGATTACACTTTCACATGTGACCAACAATTCCATATTTCACTGATAAAATATCAATGAAATATTATCAAAATATTCAACTGACAGAGGTGACATCTGACGGTGGTGACGAAAACCTGAATTTGTAGACTTCAAATACATTGAATCAAACAATTACTGTATTAAAACAAACACAACAAACATTGTTTATAAAACTTTTATTCAAGTCACATTTAAGTATTTTGATATATCAATAGAACACAAAATCTGATGGTGGAGTTTCATATCTCTGAATTAGATATGAAACCTTGCTTTGATATGAGATATTAAGTGCTACTTTTGATAAAACTAGAAAAAAATCCTTTTTGTCTATGTTATAGCATATGAATGATTGAACCCTTCTCTGTTGACACATTGTTTTAGATGTTGTGAGAAGACAATATAGATTTCACATAATAATGATACAATTAAACTGAAGGGGATAATTGTATTAAATACATTCTATTATTAATCCCCATAACATTTACAATTGAAAATATTTTTATTTTTAAACCTAATGCAACCTGATCTCATAGAAGAATCACTCAATTGCGAGTTATAAAGTCAGAACTGAGTGATAAATTCACAGTTCTGAGTCAGAATTGCGAGATATAAACTCATTTATATTTTTCTCACAATTGCGAGTTTATATCTCACAATTCTGACTTTATAATTCGCATTTGCGAGTTTATATCTCAGAACTCTGAGAATAAAAGTCAGAATTGCAAAGAAAACAATATTTTTTTTATTCAGTGGCGGAAATGGTCTTCCATAGTTTAGAGATCCACTCATATACATTGTCTGTCACCATGTTGTTTAATAATGATTCAAACTGCAGAAAGTTTCATTGGAAAATCCCATTGGTGTTTTCCTCATCAAGACAGGAATCCAATGTTTCTGTAACTTTTGAGGTGCCTGCATGATTGCAGTATAGATATCCTTCACTGCCCATGATATCCCACAATCCTGTGCGTGCACTGGGAAGTTGGTTGTAAAAATACAAATGGTGACTGATGGAGTGATTCAATTAATTATGACTCAGTTTCTCGCAAGAAATAAGCATTGTAGCCAAGAAATATTTGCTTGGTTATGACTAAAGCTCAACTACATTCTGGTAAGGTCATTGAAACCAGAGTTCTTAGGAGTTCGAGGCAGCAAAGTAAAGTCGTGACGTATTGTCAAGTATGGTGACCCATACTCGAAATTGGTGCTCTGCGTTTAACCCATCCAAGTGCACACACACAGCAGTGAGCACACACACACACACACACACACACACACACACACACACACACACACACACACACACACACACACACACACACACACACACACACACACACACACACACACACACACACACACACACACACACACACACACACACACACACACACACCCGGAGCAGTGGGCAGCCATGCTGCAGCGCCCGGGGAGCAATTGGGGGTTCGGTGCCTTGCTCAAGGGCACCTCAGTCGTGGTATTGAGGGTGGAGAGAGCGCTTTGCTCTTTTGCTACCCACCTACAATCCCTGCCGGCCGGGGATTCGAACCCACAACCTTTCAATTACGAGTCCGACTCTCTAACCATTAGGCCACGACTTCCCCCAGATATAGATGGTCAAGATATAGATGGTCTTTCACTACGTTCTGTTCTCCTACTAGTCCCTGTTTTGAGGTCTCATAGGGAGAATTTCACCACGTTATGTTTGCGTATGACAAAGCCTTTGTAGTCTGCTGTGATTCAGATGATCCTGCGTTTAAACCTAATGAAAACCAAATGTTGAAACACGTTTACTTTGGTGCAATTCTAACAAATAATGTTTTTATGAGATCTATAAACATGTAAAAACAATTAGAAAGTGAGCAGGGAGGACTGTATGACATCTGTGTGAGTCAGTAAAAACTCAGAAAGAAACAGATTTCAGTCTTTGCTCACAATTCAAAGTCAGGAACGGGAAAACACTTTATATTTTTTTCCTGGATACAGTCCCAGCCTTTATACTTTTCAGAAGTTTATTTGAGGCCTTTTCTGCAAAGCAACACAGCAGATAGCAATCAAGTATTTATGCTCCAAAACAGAACAAAACCAAAAGAATAACATGGTTTCATCCACTGTGTGAGTGAAAAGTTAAAGTTGACGCAAAATACAACACGGAATAGAAACTGCACCGAAAATAGAATGTTTACGGAAAATGCTGAGACTTTTGATAAACACAGATTTATAAAGCACACATACTCCTGCAAATAAACAGATGGACATTTGTTTATAGATTTCCACAAATTAAACGGTGCAATTAAGACAAAATAGAACTGTGGTCAATCTAAGTGTCTACACAAGCATATTAAATAAAAGCATTATATTTTATTCCATAGAAGTATTCTAAACATTTTTAGACCTTTGAGCATAAATATTCTCAAATCTGTATGATAATTCTACAAATTGATTCAATAGACAGAGAAAATCCAAAGACACATCTTAAGATGGTCTGTTTGAAGGGAATGGGGAATTCAAGAACATGATACATGAATGAAAGATAAGCATTATAAGTGCCAAGACAAGCTTTAACAGCGGGGGAGTACAAAAAGCTGATACGTAAGGTGTCAAAATAGATCATTTTTAAATTAATGCAATAATGTAATAGGCTATGAGTAGCAGAAGTCATTAAGCATGTCTCTGTCTGTACTGCCTGAGAAATCAAGGAGGACAGAAGCGGACTCTAATGTTGTAAATGAAGCTTGAAAATCATCCACAGTACCAGTTGCTTCTACAACGATGCTTTGAGATCTGCAAATATCATTTGAAATCTGCTGTTCGCTGGTCTCAAAACTCTATAGATCACATAATAATGATCAGAGCTAGGATCATCAACAATTTCATACATCCTCAGACAAAAACACGTTTAAGAATATTCAAACTGAATAGCATTTGTAGTAATATTTTGCTTTTGGCCTACAGAATAGAATTTGCACAAAATACTTCTGTTAATATTATTTTCTGTTCTTCTGAGAGTAACAAAAATATATTTCATTTCTTCAGCAGGTAAATAATATATTTAGATCTAGATTGCATACACTATATGTAACTGTGGGTGTGTGTATTGTGTGTGTGGTGTCTACATTTGCAAATGAAATATGCCTGTGTGTGTTCAATGAGTAGTCAGCGTCTGTATATCTGTATCAGAGCCGAACAGCTCTTTGTATAGCGGAGGGAAGAGGGAATGCACCGTGAGAGGGTAAAGCTGCCGGAACCATCGCAGTTTCTCAATGTGCAGCGCACACAGAGACTTCAGCACCGGGACTCTTTGATACAGCTGCAAATGTACAAAAACACAGCATTAAAAGTCATTTCTAAGCAATATATTTCTTCACTTTCTGCACTGCAATCCTTCATCATTCCTTTTTGTCCATATCTTTTACCTTGTGCAGTAGACTCTCCTGAGTGTCTCTGTGAAGAATGTGACTAAGGGCAAGCTCCACATCTCTCCTGACTCTCTGCACTCGTTCCCTGTCTTCCAGACACGGTCGATCTACTCAAAATGTAGAGAAAGATTGATAGATTAACCCAATTCTACTTTAAAGTCACTGAGTTTCTGCAGTAATGTGGTTTTGCTGTGCTCACCTGCATTGAGGAGCACCAGTGAAGTGAAAACTGCCATCTGCTGTTCAGTCAGTCTCAGCGCACACAGATTGTGAGCAAAGTCAAATACAGCAGCTATTAGATCGCCACAAGCTGAAAACATTCAAAAACAGTTTCAATTGCCATTAACTTTGAGAGGGTAAAATGACCGTTAATAAAAATGTTAAAAGTGAATAAGTCACAATGTCAGTGAGTAATTATTCCTTGTGAAATTGGACTGTAATTGTGTACTTGCATAAAAGCAACTTAAGTTCACTTAAAGCGCACTTTGTAATAATGCCAAATTAAAAGTTTTACTTTAAATTTTAGATTGTTTTATTTTTTGTTGTGTTTTAAAAAGTAAACTTATTCTGATGGGTGACTAATATACTAAAGCCTTCTATAGTTAAAGTTAATACTTTTTAAATATACTAAATTGCGACTTCATCATTATACAAAAGTATTCTAAATTACAAATATATTTAAATATGACACAGGTTTCAATATAAGTTACATTAAAGTATATTTTAGTTTACCATAAATCTTTGCCAGTACATTCAGCAGTACACTTTAACCACATTTCAAAGGCAATATAATTATGTAATTACATATAAAGAAGTATTTAAGTACTACTTAAATATTAGTACTTATTAGTACTTAGTATTATTCACAAGGTATTAGACAAATATGATTAAATTCAGGTTTTTGAAAATATGCTGACAAAAATGCTCTTACACAGGAAGTCTATGGGGTAATCGCTGTAAATCAAAATATTCTTTTAACTCACCGAGGGATTTGAAAAGTTCTGTTCCTGCAAATTTGCCGTCAAAGAATACAGTGTTGTTTTCTGTGTTAAACATCCGACTCATCCGGACCAGAACCACTTCCATGGACCCTAATAAGAAAGAGAGAAAGGCACGCACAGAAGAAGGCAGAGAGGAGAGAGCAACATACACAGAATTACAGAAAGAGGAATCAGAATGGAAGAGGAGAGGAGAGGACAAAGCCAGAAAAGTGACAGGTTTTTGAGAGATAGAAACAAGACAGAGAGATGAGAATGGAGCTATAAACCTTGTAAACCATACCAGCCGTAACTGATTAACTAGTATGTAGTACAGACAGCTATATCTCACCACTCTTGAGGAGAGCAATTTGATCATTCTGACAAAGTTGACGGAATCCTGGGATACGTTTAGCAAATTCCACCACGTACTGAACAGCATTAGTTAACCGCACCGCACAGTGCTGCCACATCTCATCCACCGACTGCAGAGAGAGGAAGAGAGATGGAGAAAGAGACAAGGGTGAGAGTGAGTGGAGACTATTTAGATATCCACACTACAAGTTTGACTGAAATGTTTTTGAATGAAGCCTCAAGTCCCCAATATACTTTCTTCACTCGAGTAAAAAGCCATTTGCAAACATTCAGACATGCTTGTTGTATAATTAAGACATCTTAATTATACAACAAACACACAACAAAATCGTAGACATTTCCATCTTTAAATCTTTAAAGGCTGTATATGAGTGATCATAGAGATGTGGATATGTTGGCACCAGCTCTGCAATTCAGCCCTCCATGTTTTTAGAGAGACTGATAACGACAGTCAGAAGAGAGAACGATGTCAAATTTACCGTCCCTCCCATAGATCCTGCATTATACACCCTCGCATTAGCGTAAACTAGTTTTTTTGTAATTTGATGCAAAGATAATAATACATTAAAAAAATAAATCACAGTCTTGTGAAAAGTCTTGAGATTTTTACTTAATTAAATCACAAAGAGGAATGTTTGACTAATGACACACTGTTTCACATCGTCATCAGTTACAGCTGTAGTAGTTACATAAGAGTAGAGAACATGTACTTTGCTCTGGTAAGCGTGGATCTCCTCCCTGCTAAAAACCTTCCATCTGAGAGCCTGCAGCTCCTCCGGTCGATACTGAATTGTCTCTCTGTGGGAACGTATGATACTCGCAGTGAGCTCCTCTGTCAACAAACACAAAGAGAGACGTTAATCCAAAAGCTAAACAGTACAACACCACTTAATACAATTCCTAAAGGTGTGATCACATTATTGAAGTGTGAGCACACCTTAACTTAGTTATAGGGATACTTCACCCAAAAATTCTAATTCTGTCATTAATTACTCACCCTCATGTCGCTCCAAACCTGTAAGAGTGCTGACACAGAACAGCATACATCGTTTATGTATGTGATACTCTCCAATGGCGCTATAGGGTGACGCGGAGGAGACGAATTGTTGAACAAAGTTTTCTTTGCGCACAAAAAGTATTCTCGTAGCTTCATAAAAATACAGTTGAACCACTGATGACACATGGACTATTTTAACGATGTCCTTGCTACGTTTCTGAGCCTTGATCGTGTAAGGATCTGTCAATGGGAGGGTCAGAGAGCTCTCGGGATGCATCGGAAGACTTAATTTGTGTTCTGAAGATGAACGAAGGTCTTACGGGTTTGGAACGACATGAGACATTTTCATTTTTGTGTGAACTATCCCTCCAAATCACTTTATAACACCACATAGCTCTCATGAATCTTGTAGTTCTCACCTGTGTGCAGAGATATCGGGTAAGAAAAGAACAAGCTCTCAGGGTCAAAAGGACGAAAGCTCATTTCACTGCCGCTCATGTTCAGTATAGCCTCTGGTGTAGACCTTGTGGAGTCAAATCCTGAAAGAGAGAAAGAGAAAACTATACACCACAATATCATTTGAGATGAAAAGTACTTCCTTCAGTGGAGAATTTCTCACCTCTCCCAGCTGGCAAGATGTTGCCGTCACCTCTCCTGAGGGAACCCCTGCAGGCCAGATTCTGAGCCTGGGCCTCGCCTATGCGACACTCCAGGTATGGATGCACCTCTGGTGGGCAGCCTTGCAGTTCAGGCTCTACAGAGTAAGGGTAAGCTGAAGGTAGAGGTGGGATGAGATGTGATTGTTCTCTGGGCTCTTTGCTGGGTCGGTAGGCTGGAAGAGGCTGGGGCTCTTGGACTGAGTTGGCCTGAAGACGCTGCTGCTGCCGGTGTCTCTCAACTTCTGCAAACAGAGAGTCTCTCTGGCGCTTAGACATCCGGCCAAACTTCACCGCTGAGGGAGATGAGAAAACATCATAAAAATCAGAAAAAAGATGGAATTAATCATTCTATATCATCCATCCATTCAAGCATTCTTCTATCCATCCTTTCTTACCATCGCGGCTCATTCCCTGAGCGACACATTTTTTGAGACGGCAGCTCTGGCAGCGGTTACGGCTGGCACGGTCAATAGGGCAGTTGCTCTGTCTGGAGCAGGAGTACTGTACACTGGAGGACTGACTTCTGCGGAAGAAGCCCTATAGAGGCAGAAAGCAGTGGGTCGGTGGGGTGTAGGATAATTAGGGGGAGTTATACTAAATTATGAATACTTGACAATAGTGAAATCTTTTTCTTACCTTACAGCCCTCACAAGTGATAACTCCATAATGAACCCCTGATGACTTATCTCCACAGATCTTACATGGGATCACCTCAATCTGAGCTACAGACACAAACAGAACAATAACAACACAAACATTAAAGCCTTGATCATGTGTTTTAACATAAATGTGTTGAGCTGTCACAGTTGATTTAAATAATTCCCAATGATATTAATCAGATTATAATTATAGCCTGCAGAGGGCAGCACAGCCCAGATAAAACAATTGTTATTACATAAAGCCTACACTATTGTTGTTGTTATTTTATATTTATTTTTAAAAATTATTTTTATTCATGAATACTTTCATTCAGCAAGGATGCATTAAACTGATCAAAAGTGACAGTTTAAAGATATTTATAATGTTGCAAAATATTTCTATTTCAATGCTGTTATGTTGAACTTTCTATTTATCTATTCAAGAATACTGAAAAAACAGCTCAAATGTTTTTTTAACATACATTGACAATAACAAGAAATGTTTCTTGAGAACCAGATCAGCATATTAGAATGATTTCTGAAGGATCACGTGACACTGAAGAGCTGAAACTATAATCATATCTCACAATACAGCTGTTTTCATTGTATTTTAGATCAAATAAATGTAGCCTTGGTGAACATAGGTGACTTGCAAAATATTAAAAATTGTATCAGACTCTAATGTTTGAATGACAGTATATAAACATATTTTAAAAAGTATAGTAATTATATATTTAACTTAACCCAAATTAACTGAACCATGTATCAATAATGACACTCAATAAAAGCACAAACATACCAAAATTTTAAGTGGTCAATACTTTAAGATGTTAAAATAGGTACAGTATCTTGAGATGGATTAGTGGACTAATTAATATGAAGAAATGAAACACTGGTTGGCTGGTTCTTGTCCTTAAGTGTATTTGATGTTAAATACACACTCACAGTATACAAGTGTACAAGTGCAAATACCCAGAAGTATAAATACACAAAGCTGCTGAAACACAAACACACACGGCTTTTGTAACAGACTAAAGATAATCCCTGAAAGCCACATTAAGAAGTCCTAATCTAATGAGCAGAGGGAGAGAAGGGAAGGGAAGGGGGAGGATGAATGAAAGGAAAGAGAGAGCTATGAATGAAGTGTAGCTCTACTGTTGTGCTGTGTACACAAACACATATGAACATCAACATATTTTAAATACATTTATTTCATACTAAGTATAGTTCAAACCTACTAACATATTCACTGACATACTGCTTGAGACTTACTGACATTAAAATGATAACTAAACTTTATTTGGAGTACTTGTGCACATTTCGGAATATTAAACCTAAAAATGTGTTTCACGGTCACGATTGATGAGGACTGTATGATCTTTGAATAATATCAGTCTTTAAATGCAAGATATTTAAAGTATAACTGAAGTATACTTCCAATAGTTCCACTTTAGCACAATCAAATATACATCATATCTTTATTTGGGCTTCATCACTACTTCTGCACAATTAAAGAAAAAATTAGTTGTTTCAATTTAGCAGACTAAGTATACCAGTTTAGTATACTAAAAGTATAAATGCAGGGTATTTTTATTAAGTACATAATATGTAAATGTATTTGTAGTATACTTAGCATGAAACAAATGTAATTTCAGATACATTTTAGTATATTTATTTTTCACAAGGGATAAACGCATATTTTTGTCATGTTAGGAACTTGGTGTCTATAGTTTGTAAACTAGGTTAATGATATTTTCTTTTCCCCAAAACATCATTTAGTAAGTTTATGTTTTTTCTTTGCAACGACTGTTGGGTTTTGTCAGGTCCCTGAAATGTAGCTGATTTCAGGTTTTATACTGGGGACATTTGGTCTGAAAATGTAGCTGACATGCATGCACAGCATTAAAAGTGAGATTACAGTGTATTTAACAATAATATCAGAAACAATATGCAAAGACACAGGTCTTAAAATACATTAAGTGTTTAAAACTGCAATGTAACAGAAATAGTGGCAGATTTATTTTATTATGGTGTACATCCGAGTGAAACAGATTATCAAAAGAAAACACTGTAGAATGGGACTTCCATCCACATTGTTTTACGGAACTCCAAGGAGGAAGATGAGATCAGGCGAGATTATCCAAAATAACAGTCTTTAATGACAGATCACTCAATACGTGTAACAACAACAACAACAACAGGCAACTGAAATGGGGAAGACACAAGACTTATAAACAACAGGTGGCGATGATGAACTTAAGACAGGCAAAAACTAGGTCAACAGAAACTTAAACACAGACGTGTAACAGATATCACTCCCTCCCGGGAAGGAGTGTCCTCACGCCGTAAAGAGTTCAAACTGAGGGAGGGTGGGGGCTCTGGAGGAGGGCGTGGAGCAGGAGAGAGGGCAGACCAAAACCAGAACAAAATAAAAGTCCATGGGGGAGTGGAAGATGGAAGGAGCCAAGGGGAAACCAGGAGCAGGAGGAGCCATGTGTTGAGCCAGAGACCAACCAGGACGAGGCCCCAGGGTGGAGTCGAAGGCGGGAGGAGCCAAGGTGGCAATGACGCCTTGAGAGTCATGGACACCCTGGGGACGACCGACGGAGATGCAGCCCTCGCAGAAGGAGACCCAGATGGAGCCGAAGAGTCCACGCTCGACCGATGGTCCTGGAGACCGAGGAGGAGCCGCGGCGACGAGCGTCCGAGGAGAAACCGGAAATCCAGAGGTCAGAGGCTGAGCCGGTGGGACCGAGGACAAAGGCGGAGTCGGAGGGAAGGAGGAGCTAGCCGAAGCCATAGGTGCAGGCAGGTCGACAACTGACCAAGGCAGAGCCAGATGGACGAGGGAGCCTGGAGAAGCCGTATGGCCAATGGTTTCCGGTGGAGCTGAGGGAGTGAGGAGCCGAAGTGTCGACGGACTGAGGTGGAGCAGGGGGCGCAGAGGTCTGAGGCGGAGAAAGGGGATCCTCTGTGTAGGATTGAGCTGATGGTCTGAAGACACTCGGCATATCCAGATGAGCAGTGGGAGGTGCAGAGGGGCTGAAGGACATCAGCGATGGTGGGGCTGAAGGACTGGTTGAGTGAGGAGGCGGGAGAGGGAGGCTGGGGGGGAATTCAGGACACACAGGAAGCACAGGAGATTCAGGGCTGGACGGGACCAGCGGAGACACAGGAGATTCAGGGCTGGACGGGACCAGCGGAGACACAGGAGTATTGGGAAGAATAGGGGGCTTAGGGTTCACCTCTCCAAAAAAGTTGATTAGGTCCACCGAAAAAATGTCCTTTAGCTCATCATAATATCCACCAGAGGCCAGTTCGTACTCACTCATAGCGGTAGGAGTGTGGGCGGGGCAATCCTCCAACTCCCCGAACTCCACAAAAACTCCCTCAGCGCTCAGCGGTGTAGCCGGCTCACACACCTGGTCAGACCATTGCGGAGAAGTAGGCTTCGGGGCGATGGTAACTTCCGACCTTGTCCTCTGTCCAAGTTCCTCCATCGCGGCGCGCCGAACTCCTCGGTCTGCGGTGGGCTTGTGCGACACCTCCGTCGCATCTTTCGCTGGTGGTGGGCTGGTCTCTGGCAGTTGTGGAGTGGGGCTGGTGGCGAAATCATCCTCCACAGGGCCGATGGTGAACAAAGTCGTTGTGTACCAGCACCCACTCCACAAAGGTGGCGAAATCCTCTTTAGGACCACCCGCTGGAACGCGTGCCTTTGACCGCTCGCTCAGGCTGATGTAATAAACACAGAGCGAGCGGTCCGGATAGTGAGTGAGGCACGCGAGCTGAATGAAGTCCAGGGTGTGAGCTTCCAGCGGGCGATCTCCCTGCTACAAGCAGAGAAGTTTTACAGGAGGATGGGCAATGAAAAAATAAACAAAACAAAAAGGGGAAACACGCCGCTCAAAACAGTATTGGCCAGCTATTCTGTTACGGAGCTCCAAGGAGGAAGATGAGATCAGGCAAAAATAATCCAAAATAACAGTCTTTAATAACAGATCACTCAATATGTGTAACAACAACAATAACTGGCAACTGAAATGGGGAAGACACAAGATTTATAAACCCAGGGGCTAATGGGATAATTAATTAAACAACAGGTGGCGATGATGAACTTAACAAGATAAACTAGGTCAACAACAGAAACTTAAACACAGACATGTAACACATTGTTGAGTGGATGGAGGCGGATCTGAATGCAACCTTCTGATTAATTGTAAGAAAGGGATGGTGTTTAAAAAATATGAATGAAAAGAATATTGAGAAGTCCAGCTTATGTTTCACTGGAAGATCCAGATCATATATTTTGATGAAACATTATGCATTGATGAATAATGTGCATAATAAGATGAATAGTATGCAGTTTGAAAAAAGCTATGGTGAATTTTTGCTTCATGTTCACTTGTATGTTCTGGTCCGGAGTCTTGTCACTTAAGATAGTGAGAGCTTTTGTTGCATTTATGGCATGTTTGCAGGTTCCTCTGCTGAAACTCAAAATGTGTGTGTTCTGTACATGTGTGTGTGTGTGTGTGTGTGTGTGTGTGTGTGTGTGTGTGTGTGTGTGTTTTCAGTCAAAATGACAGTAAATCTAACCTACTTATTTCTTGGAATCCAGCAATGTGTGTGTGGCTAAGTGATGTGGTCACATCGTCCAGTACCAAGGAACATGATTCCCCTCCCTCAAACACACACACACACACACACACACACACACACACACACACACACTATGCACACAAACAGGTGGGAGGAAACGTAGAGAAGGAAGTGAATGGGAGAATGATACAAGGTTAAAGTTCATAAGTTTAAAGATACATTCCACTGAGGCTTATTACAAAATGTAAAAAAAAAATGCAATTATAAAATGATGTAAAAAGGTTTTAATTGAGAGCTGAACTAATGGGATTACACTTGAAATTGTTAACCAAGGGTCATATTTAATCCTAGTTTAATGTAATGCTGTGAGTGGATTTTGTGCAATAGTGAGAGCTTTTGAACAACGTCTCAACTTACATTTGTAGAAAAGATATTTAATTGTCTAGAAGCATCAACAGGTTATTTCATTAATATATTGATATATATGAAAGGATCATAACAATGCAGGCAAGATTTGCTTTTTGTGTGGCTGTTCAGTGGCGCTCTGCTGTTCACGCGCACAATCTTTGTGTCAGCAGCTTCTAAAAACGGCAAAAATGTTATCTTACTTGAATTCAGTGTGGTTCACTGTGTTTTGAGAATTGTGTGGTTTGCTTATATACTACATAGTTCCAATGCAGCACAACAACATCAGGGTTATGCTGCTTCTACAAAATATTTGTCTTTAATGCAAGTCCATTTTTGGACTTTTTGGACCACTTTTTCTTAGTGTGAAGAACATGTTTTAATCTGAAGAATCTTTTTCAACTATAACAAACCTTTTGTGGAATGGAAAGGTTCCATGGATATTAAAGGTTTTTCATGGAACAATAAATGCCAAAAAAAGAACCTTTATTTTTAAGAGTGTGAATTCCTCCAATAAATCTGACTTGAGGGGCAACCTAAGTCCTTTATTGTATTTAATAAAGTAACCTTTATTTCATTATTGTAATTATTTAGGTACATATTTTAATATATGGAGAGTCTGTGAAGTATAAAACATAGTATATATATATATATATATACTTTATTTTGTTTATTTGTTTGACTAATTAGTAATTGAATAATAAAAATGACTGAGTAATATAAAATAAAAATATATATATATCCCAATTCCCACTCTGTCACACTGTTCATACTTTATCTTGCATTACTAATCTACACTTATACCACAGCTAATGCCCTTCAAAATCACCCATGTAAATGCCTCTTAACTCAGGGTTAAAAGTGGCCTTAAGATGTTTACTGGTTAGGTATAATGTGAACAGCTTATAAAAATGTTGGGTTCTCATCTGGGCCATGTTATTATGCTGAAATGATCATCTAAAAAATATGAAAAAGGGTGATCTGAGGTAAAGTGGTCTCTGAATGTGTCATGTCAGCCTGACCTTTTCATGTCAGAAATTAAAAGCTTCTTTTGACAAGCTTTCCCACCTGGTCTATCAAAGCCTTTACAGTGGGTGAATCAAAGAAGGGCATTTTTCTCACAAAAACAACAAAATCAATTAACACGTCACAAGAAAACAGGGAGATTCACTGTGACTGACAGAGACAGGGGGAATATTGAGTGTGAGGAGGTGGACGAGGAGGTGTCAACCTCAGAGTCTTTTTAAGTGGTTTACTGGCTTCTCTTTCACTCTGACTTTCCCTCTTTCATGCATTATCTTGCTCTTTCTTTCCCTCTCTCTGTCTCGCTCACAAAGGAAGCGACTGCCAGTAATACGCTCTTTCATCTGTGTTTTTACTGCCAGGAATGTCCACCCCCCTCTTCACCCCGCCCCTCTCTTTCTCATCCTCTCTTCTCCCAATCCCACATTCTCCCAAAAGACATTGAGTGTTAATATTAATCTGAGACAGCGCTCATAAAAACTACAGTCACAAGAAATCTAAACACCTCATATTTCTTGTCTGAAATTGAGAAATTTCAGACTGAAATGTGTCATGCAATATCATGCACATTTACACTGTGTTATTATAAGTGATTTAATTAACCTTGTAAAGTCTGGCATATGAAAAATCTAAAAATAGATAAATTAGTAAATGTGTTTTTGATGAGTATCACTTTAGATACAGGCACATATAGTATGATATAGGAGAATATGGAGCTCACACCTGAAGAGGAAAAAAAAAACACTTACATTTTATTCAGAGGCCCAATACTGAGAGAGAAAAAATGGTATCACATGCTGATATCATATGGCAAAAACGTATAATTTATTTCTAATGTCTTGTAATGTAAATGTGTATAAAATGCATCTAAATATCAGTTGTTACTCTATACCTTGTAATGCATATAATGCAGTGCAATAAAATGTTGATTAAAAGATGTACAAATAAATGCTCATCAAAAGCCTAAAATTTTGCTTTATAATGTATAATATCATATTTGATACATTTCATCATGATTTAAAAAAAAAAAAATATCTATGGATAAACAAACAAACCAAAGTTTCTTCAGCCCAGTGAGGGTTCATCTTGAAATATTACTAACAATATAAAAGCTGTTTTTATATTTACTTTAGAAAAATCATCAGATTTCACAGCTTTTTAACTTAAAAAGTATAAACTATCAACCAGACGACAGAAGGCATGTAGTAGATGTGTACAACAGGTTTTTCAGCAAAGTTTTTATCATGTTGATCATTAAGAGGCCTTAGAAATGTAGTAGACTTTATAGGTTTATATACAGTACATCTAAATGTATTAATCCATATCTATCTAATATCATATGCATCTATCAATGACACATCGTTTGTGTGTGCATGTTTCTGTGTCAGTGTTTTTTTATGTGATAAACTGTGTCTGTGTCAAGTTATGTCTTGATTTAGGGCACAAAAGGAAATTCCCTGCAACAGTTTTTGCAAGAGTGTGGGTCTCATGTCAGAAGTGTGTTTGTCTGGAGGAAAGGTGTGAATGTGGGTTGACATCCTATTTATTGCATGTGGATGCAATTTAAAGCCATGTTTGCTTGTGGGCGCTAAATTCTGCAGCCAGATTTTTGAGCCAATCAATAACCTAAATGCCATATGACTAATCAATCAATAATTGATTCCGGTTCTCACAGACAACTTTTCACAGAATAAATAAATACACATAATTACCGAAAAAGGTGTAGGCCGAAGCCTCGCTTATTATGCCTACCCTTTATACATAGTTAACTGATGAGCGACACTTTTCACAAGTTAAATAACACAAAACAAACATAATAACAAAAATACACATTCCAGCTATTACTTCAATATTTTAACAATACATTCACAATTTATTAATACTGAGTCATATAATTACATTCAAAATATATTTCATTCTATTTAATATTGCAATGGATTTGGATATTTTTGTTTTTACATGATTTATATGTGATTTCCAACATAATTTATGATCAATTATAACACCCCAAAATTTATTTTCATACTCTCTTTCTATTTCCTCATTGTTAATCATTAATTTGACTTTGTTATTTTGTCGATTACTAAATATTATAAACTTTTTTTAAATTCAGTGAAAGTCTGTTATCATCAAACCATTTTTTGAAAACCATCAGTTCATCTTCCACTGTATTCAGAAGCTGTTCCAAGTTTTTCCCTGAACAATATAAATTTGTATCATTCATCAGCAAACAAAACCATTTTTAATACTTAGACACTTTACAAATATCATTTATGTACAGTACAAACAACTTAAGGCCTAGCACCGAACCTTGCGGGACACCACAAGTAACTTTCATTAAATCTGATTTAACATTATTTATTTGTACAAATTGATATCTGTCATCGAGGTAACTTTTTATCCAAGCAAAAGCGTTTCGTCTTATACCATATCTCTCCAGTTTCATCCTTAATAATCCATAATCAATAGTGTCAAAAGCTTTTTTTAAATCTAGGAACAACCCCACAGTATATTCATTATTATCCACTGAAGGAGAAATCTCTTCCACCAGTTCCATCACAGCCATTGAGGTCGACCTGTTTGTTCTAAAACCATACTGATGCTCACTCAATAATTTGTGTTTGTCTATAAAATTGGGAACTGGGAAAGAAGAGTAATTGGTCTATAGTTGAAAAAAAGATGCCGATCTCCAGTTTTAAAAATAGGAACAACTTCAGCTGTTTTCATATTACTTGGGAATATTCCTGTTAAAAAGGACTGATTACAAATGTGTGTAAATGGTTTTACTATATTCTATAATATTTTTTATTAACGGCATGTCATATCTGGTTCTGATATCACTAATAACTCTGGAGCCAGGTAAATGACAGCATCACAATGCTGATGACACCACAGAAATGTGCGTACATAGTTCTTTTCACTATTGTCTGACCTGAAAGACAGCAGACAATATTTGGTTCAAAACATTCCAACAGTCCATTTAAGTCACTTATGATCTCTAAAACAGCTCAAATGTTTAACATAATATAAAGACTTACAAACTGTTATTTTTAGTGTCACTGAGATTCTATTATAGCTTTTATAATTAGCTTTTATTTTCTGTTTTCATTTTAAATTAGTATATATGTACACACACATATACATAACGCCGTTTAAAAGTTTTTGGATCGGTAAGATTTTTTATGTTTTTTAAGGGAGTCTCTTATGCTCATCAATGCTGTATTTATTTGATAAAAAATACAGAAAATATCATATTATTATATTAAAAATGTAATATTATATCAATTTTTCATATTGGTTTTCTGTTTTAATATACTTTAAAATAGAATTTATTGCTGTGATGCAATGCTGAATTTTCATCAGACATTACTCCAGGCCTCAGTGTCACATGATCCTTCAGAAATCATTCTGATATGCTGATTTATTATCATTGTTGGACACAGTTGTGCTGCTTAATATTGTTTTATAAGCTGTGATACTTTTTTCAGGATTTTTTGATGAATAAAAAGTTTAAAAGAACAGCATTTATTTAAAACAGAAATCTTTTCTAACAATATAAGTCGTTACTATCACTTTTTATCCATTTAGCACATCCTTGGTGAATAAAAGCTTGCATTACTTTAAAAAAATACTGACCCCAAACATTTGACTGGTATAATGTATATTGTGACACAAGATTTCTATTTTGAATAAATGCTGTTCTTTTTTATTTTTTTTATTCATAAAAGAATCCTGAAAAAGTATAACGTTCCAAAATATGAAGCAGCACAACTGTTTCCAACACTGAAGAAAAAAAACAAAAAAACAAACAAAAGCATATTATAATGATTTCTGAAGGATCATGTGACACTGAAGACTGGAGTAATGGCTGATGAAAATTCAGCTTTGCTTCACAGAAATAAATTATATTTTAAAGTATATTAAAATAGAAACTGTTATTAATAATATCAATAATGTTATCATTAATATTTCACAACATTACAGTTTTTTTCTGTATTTCTAATCAAATAAATACAGCTTTAATGAGCATAAGAAACTTCATTAAAAACATAAAAAATCTTACTGATACCAAACTTTTGAAGAGTAGTGTGTGTGTATATATATATATATATAATTTTATGTTAAAAAAAATATTTTACTTTAAAGAGATGAAGTTAGAAGTTTTTGTTTTGTTTTATTTCATTCCTTTCTTTCTGTTCTGTTTATTTTTTGTTTTAGTTTTTTCATTCCTTTGTTTCGCTTTAAGAAAATTCAGAAAAAAGCGTTCAATGTGTTAACATGAAATACATCGTGAGATGTTTTAGGGTTAAAGGAAATGTCTATAATGTTTTGACAGAAAATTACTCATACCTTTTGTCTTTTACATTTTTTTTTTTTTACTTAGAGAATACTATTTAAACCTAATTGGCGCAATTCATACTCCCACATTCATATGCTACTCAACACTTTTAACACCTTCATGAGGCCTGTAATCCAAAAAACAATCTCTTCCTGGGTTCCTTGCTTGTGTTTTCTGTCTGCTTGTGTTTAAAATACACTGATGTTCCCTTGCACACACCAACTCCAAACAAAGAGAAATACCTGCATAGAAACAAAAAGCTTCTCATTCTCATTATATCTCTCTGAAACCACATGCTGATAAAGAGAACAGTTCTCTTTTTCTCTTCTCTGCTATCTGTTCACCTATACCACAACACTGATACCGACTAAAAAAAGCCTTCATATTTCTCATCTCTTCTGCTCAAACTGATGAAAACTACACCAAAAAAGAAAAAAGACAGGAATAGCCCTAAATTATGAGAATTATTACAGAGGTTTGCAGAAAAATCTTACTCCCAATCTAATGAATTAGACAATATTAGGCCACTAAAAATACAAAAAAATTTTTTACATTAGATTAATAGCCCATGTCATAAAGTGAAATAAAATCAGAATTACCACAAATGACAAATTATTAGCAGTCATTAATCCCAGAGGTACTTACCACAGCTGAAGATCAAGATAAAGCATTGACGTATCCATATAAATATTTCTCCAAAATTAAGCCAAATGTTCGCCACGGATAAAAACTGACTTGAACAAATTTCGTTATTTGGGCTCAAACTGAACAAGGTAAAGTTATCTGTTGAATTATACTTAAATTTGCACAATAACTGTGAGAGACTCTATGTATATCTCTCAGAT
Organism: Barbus barbus; assembly: GCF_936440315.1. Taxonomy (NCBI): domain Eukaryota; kingdom Metazoa; phylum Chordata; class Actinopteri; order Cypriniformes; family Cyprinidae; genus Barbus; species Barbus barbus. The sequence continues at coordinate 10,671,061 of NC_136740.1, forward strand.
CATACAGGTTTACATAAATGAAGATACTATCTCTCCTATATATATATATTGCTGCTTGACTGTAAGTAAGATGTAAGCTGAGATATGTCGTAAATGATTATCTCTGATGTACCACTGATAGAGGAAAATTACATAAAACAATACCGCAACTTCAGTATTTAGGTCTGAAAATGCCACTGCAAATGGTGCAGGTCCTCCTACTTTTTAGGATTTTTAAAAAACTTAAATATAGAGAATACTCAAAATTTGTTTTAGACTGTCTTCAATTTAAAATCAAATCACATACACAAACATATAACTTCTTAAGTTTACTTTTTTGCTTAAAAATGTTATAAATTTCTCTATTACTGAGAGATTTTTTAACATGCAAGTTTTAGAATCTCTGTGAGATACTCAATAAAAAAAAAAAAAAAAAAAATATATATATATATATATATCAGAATGAGCTTTATTGGCCAAGTATGTTTACACATACAAGGAATTTGTTGTAGTGACAGAAGCTCCACAGTGCAACAGAAAGACAGTAACAGGACATATATATACACACACACATTCTGTTCACACACAAAATTACAATGTATAATGTATAATATTAGGATATATGATTTAACACCTTTCTGACCAGGTATGAAGGTTGGATTTATGATGACAGTGACAGTGCATGCTATTTTACTGTATTATCTAAATGCAATAGCTGTTCTCAGGACAACAACGGTCTAATGAAATGTGGATTTAAGTCCCCGTAGCACATGTATCTAGCGGTTCTGTTTGTTCTTCTTTTGAAACAGCATTCTGCACTGTAAACTACTGAAAACCTCAAGGTTCCACGAACGGAAATCCTCGAGTTGAATGCAAGAGTGCTGTGACAGGACAAAAAAAAAAAGTGTCACCAAGAGAAAGAATGAAAGAGAACCTGGAAACATCAAGAGCTTATAGCTTTCAAAGAAACACAACTCATGAGACAAACTGAGGAATTCTGAAAGATCCTTATTTGACACAGCACATTTATTTAATGCACGTCTGATTGAATAATATATCTAACGCTAAGACTTGCAAATAGAGTGCTAGAACAAAAAAAAAATGTTTTAATATATTAACTGAAGTGTTTTTATTTGGATGAGTTTAGTTTTATATAGTTTCACTATAACAGCTCAATTTTTAAAATAAAAAATGACATGCTTTAATAAATTATTAATCGTGATGTTTTGCAATTATACTGGGTGTGAAACCATTTAAAACAAAAATTTGAATGTGTGTATTAACGTATAATTAACGTAAACTATTTCTGAAATAATATTTATATTTCAGTAATTAAAGGATTTCATCTATAAAAATAATTCACAAAGCAGCAAAGGCACAAAAACATCTCGTCACAGGAAAGTGCCAGAAGATAAGATGAAATAAGCTGAGTTTGATAAGACATTTGTGCTTAGTATGCGGTTTCAGACACACACACACACACGCACACACACACACACACACACACACAAACACAAACACATATACACATTTAAATATTCTTTTCATTGTCTAAATTAATAATACATATGATCTTATGTCTTGAAGGCACTTAATTATTTTTTAAAATCAGTCTGAATGGAAAAGCTTTGTGAATTCAGGGGGAATGAATACCTCTTTGATTTTCAAGACTTTAGTCACTGAATGTATAAGTCATGATTTCAGAGTCTTTGAAGATTTAAAGACATTTAAGAACAATAGTGAAAGAAGGATTGAAACCCCCACACAAAAAAGCGGTAAATTTATACACATATCAGTGTGCTGAGCACATTTACGAGTTTCAACTTTCCTTTCGTAACATTCAGTTTCATAAACGTTTGGTCTATATGAAAACAGATCAGATCTTTTTTTTTTTACTTTTGTTTGCACTGTTTTACTTGGTAACAACGGAGAAAAACAAGCCAAAATGTAGGTGATGGAAAAACAGCATTCAAACAAAAGCTCTGCACGCACACCTGTGCACATACATACACGTGTGTGTGTGTGCCGACATACACACAGACTCACACACAGGGACTGAACGGGTGACCACAGCGCAGAACAGCGCAGTCTTGCAGCTGGTGAAGTGTTCATTGGCAGTAAATTCAGAAAGTATGTGTGTGTGAAGTTAGAATCTAGTGCAACGTTGCAAAATGCCTCACTCTGTATGTTTTCTAAATGTGCGTATAAAACCAAAAAGTGTATTCAATAAAATCCACCAATTTTCTTTCCGGTAGCGTTCATCGGATGAAGATCAAAACAGCTATCCCGGAAGGTCTCTCTGCTTGTACCTTCCTCTATGCCTCAGTTTGACTAACTAAAGCAGTGCTTCTTTCTGTCTTTCTTTTTACAGAATAAAAAAACAGGAGCTTTAGAACCATAGTAAACTGTCCACATAAAGTTCAAATAGCTTCTGTTCTTAAATAAGGCTAATTTTAATAACATTTTAATTAATGTATCATCAAACCTTATTCTTTAAAGAAATGCTTAAACATTAGCTTTTAATAAAATATAAATAAAGTAAAACAAATAAATTTACCACAAAAGACTGTCTGTACACGTCTTAAACATTTTATTGTATCGAAAGGACATTTTTTGGTACACAAAAATTTGGCACAACTATAGCAAAATATGTGTGTTAGCTGGACATTTTCCATGTTTTAAAAAAATACTAACGTCACTTAAATATAAAGGAGGTATGGGAATTATGCAATGACCCAAAACATTTTTTTTAATATCTTTTGTTTCACTTTTTTCAACTTTGCTGTTCATTCTCTCAACTAACTTCATGAGGTGCATCCTGGGATGTTTTTCCAACAGTATATGTTATGTTATTAAAATGTTAAGAAATGGATACGTAGACACAATTTACATCTATCCAGCATTCAAACATTTTTTTTAAGATTATGAGAAACAAATTAATTTACGCGAGTGCATACACAATAGAAAATGTCATTTTTAAATGAAAATCAATGCAAGAGGTAAGACAGTCTCAGTTGTGGTTGGAATCTGGAATTCTTTTACGGTGCCTTAATTACTTTTTTTAATCACACACAAAAAAAAAAAAAAAGCTTTCAGTAGGTTGTTGGACTACAGCGAGAGCTTCAGTACAAACCGGCATCAGATAATGCAAAGTGATAAGATACAGCACAGCTGAGTTCAGCAAGTCCTGCTTGAATTATAGCAATTTTGATGAGCGGATATTTAACCACATATGTGATGTGGGCTGCTACGGAAAATTCAGTTTTAGGGGACTGTACAAAAATGCTTATTTGAGAGTCATTTCTAAACGATGTCCACAACCACAAGCCTCACAAACGAACGTCATCTGATATTTTCGGGGTCCTCAGTTTTGTCTGTGTGGGTTTCAGGACAAAGTAAACAAAAATAGAGGGAGAATTAAAGATTGTGTTTATCCTTTTAGAAGTTACTTTGTGTTAATTCCGTTTAGGCCAAACACAATGACTCAAAACTGAGGATGTTCAATTCAGAGAGTTTCTGAAAGCGAGACCTTATCTTGCAGTGTTTGTATTATTAATGAGATAATCTTCATGTTAAACCCTTTATCTGTAGTCACGTAAACATATCTATAGTTGTGGTATAACAGCCACAAAGCACAAGATAAACTAATAATCAATGTATCTGACCATTAAACAATATTGTGGCTTTCCAGGTTAGTGACTGAACTGATTGCTTATCTACATTACCTGCCACTGTCTCTATTGTTCATTTATTGTGAGTTTATGGATCTATGTGTATATCTCTAAAAAAAGTAATTATCTGCCTTATTTTTGTTGAAAAGCACTGTACAAAAGAACTCATAAATTCATAGTCAATTTAGTATATATTCGCTTAATTGAGTGGACTGCAAGAGTTATAAACAATGTTTTTTGTATATTTGAACAACTTTGCATAGAAAAGTCTTTAATCAGATTCAAAGAAAGTACCAAGTGAAATCTATATCTAGTTAAATCGGTTTAAAAAGGGTACTTTCTACATCAATTTCCAATGCGATTATTCAGTTTTTCATGTCAAACCAGATTTTAGACTAAACTCATGTTGTGCCTTAGGCTCAAAGGTGAATTGTGAAAATGGAAATGGCATATTTGAGGTTGAATGTGTGAAAATCCCTATTACTAAACTGAGTGAGAACAGATACAGTCACACACCCACACTGGACCACTTCACACACACACACACACACGAGTCTACTGTTAAAGCCATTAAAAAAGCAAACACAATCCAAGTATGAAAAAATAGAATTAGAATGAAAGAAGCTGCATGGCAAATTTATACGAATTAAACTAAATTAAACTTTCCTGCACAAGCATTTTAAGTCAATCTGAATATTTTAAGCACATATTAAATTATAAAAGGCACGTACGTTCTCTTAAAAAACATTGATTCTTCTATTGTGTATCAGGTTCATCAGGTAAAGCAAAGGAAGGTATTTTGAATTTATAAAGCAATTATAAATAAAAGTCCTGATTTCAAAATCAAAGCACATCAGGTCTACACTGCTTTCTGTATTCCTACAAAATCCTGCATATCATCCAACCCAACCTTTAAGATGTCCATGATGTGCATCATCCATCTCTGAAGTCTTGGACGTGTTAATATGGCGGAATGAGTCGCGTACAACTACAACACAGTGAAACTCCAAAAAGGTCAAACAGAGAGCCTGAAAGCAATGGATATATAATTGCTATGTCCTAAACTCGAGTCTGATGAGCCAAACGGAAGAGCAAAATGGACACAAAAGTGTTTCGCTACTTAAAAGTTGCTCTAACCAAAATGAAACCCATTACTTTCAAAGACACAAGGATGCATCCAATGTGATGTAAACAAACATTTGTCACACACCCACACGAACATCAGTAAAAATACATACTTATTAGGCCAAACACAAAAGATAAATGCCTACCTCGCATCATCTTCACAGCATGTGTGAACTGTCTTTCTCTGGTGAAGCTATACGTCAAAATCACTCAATATGGTTGACAGCTCTCACAGTTAGTCAAACTTCTGAACAGATGATGCTGTCGCAGGTTGGGAGATGACAGAGAGATTAGGTGGTTTTCTGTCGGTAGGTGACAGAGAGAGAAAGAGCATTTGTGTGTTTCTATCCGCGAGTGACAAAGAGGGAGAGGGTCTGTCCATTTCAAACTGTAAGGTACACCTCTCTCTGTCGCACATGTGTGATGTCTCTTCTAAACAACTTGATGTGCTGTTTCTCTGTCCGTCTATAGGTGGACTCTACTTTCTCTTTCCATTTCAACAGTGAGCAGCTCACCTCTGTACGTTTGTCTTCATTGCATCCTGAAATCCTGAATTTCTCACTCTATCCACACACAACTAAAAACTCCCAAACAGTATCAAACCAACCTGAATAATTTCTGTTCTTCAGATTGCTCTTTCAGTAAAAAAGGTACAAAAGCTGTCACTGGGACGGTAAAAAAATTTTTTGGTTACACTTTATTTAAAGATGTCCTTGTTACAGTGAAATTATACATTTAAGTACTAAGTAATATTAGTTAACTACATGTAATTACTATATGGTTAAGATTTGGGTTTGGCTTAGGGTTACTGGCATCTAATTATGCATAATTTATTATTATAACATTATGTAACATGGACACCTTAAAATAAAGTGTTACCCTTTTTTTTACTCATAAAGGGTACATATTAGTACTTAAATGTTACATATTAGTGTCTTTTGAAAGGATACCGCCGCAGTGACAGCTTTTGTACCTTTTCTCTACGTGATTAAAGGAGACAGCAGCATTTAAATTGTGAAGTATTGACTTGTTAGCTATTAGGAACCGTTCAGAAAGGATGTGAGGCTGGTCTGATTGGTGGTAGAGGGTATTGGTGTAAACAAGCTGGTTAAGATCATCATGTGATATTGTTGCCGCAGCATACGGCAGAGTTGTTATTGCTTGTCATTATGAATCATGGTCCAACCACGCTCTGCGCGTTTTCTAATCCACCTACAGTCACATTCAAATTAAGCCAGTACACTAATATGCTATGAAACAAACTATTTTCCTAGCATTTTTGTAAAGTGAATTTAACTGAGAAACAATTTATAGAAGGATCTAAAAAGACCAATTGGACATTGCCACGTTCAAATTTAAATGCAAAAACAAAAAATTAAAGGTGATAAGGAAGGAAAGAAGGAACAAAAGACTTGCACAATGCATGCTTGTAATCAAACACAAAGGCGGGAAGAGTTTTAAACAGCATCCTTTCACCAAAATACTCTCAGATCTTATCTTCATTCAGATGCACACACCCATAGCTGTGCACACCTGTGCGTGCGTGTCTTCGGTAGCTTTGCTCACGTTTAAACATACAGCTTTTGTGGCTGAAGTAAAAATATATGTGGATACAGGTGCATTGTGTTTGTGTGTGTGTATTCTTTACAGGTGTAATAATGCACCGCTTTGCTACACTGATACAGGCCCCCCTCCCTATAACCACAATGGAGGGGTTCTGTGATATGCAAAAAACAACATGCAGAGGGGGTTAAAGCCACCTTTCAAAGCACGCACACACTAGGAAACTGCTATTATGCTTGACTATACAACATACTTGCACAGCTACACAGAGTGAACAGACAGTGTATAACTGAATGGTTGAGATTCTTAGTTGTACTTACTTAAATGGGATTTCTTGTGCACTGGATTTCCTAAAGAAGGGCAATAAAACAATAGTTACTTTGGCAATTAATATATTTCGTGTAACTATATATGTTCTAAATTTGTTAAACTGTTAAATTCAACATAATCGTGATGTAGCATGAAATGTAACTAGTTGTAAACACATCAAATGTCTCGAAGTATTGATTTAGGCCTGTCACTATATCAGACTCTATATTGAAAAAAAGAAATGATCCCACATTGTCAAAATGTTTTTGGAAGTAAATTTAATTAAAATAATACAATGTCATTTTAATTACCGAAAATGTACTACTGAGCTGTGTCCTACTTGTTGCATTTGTTAAGCTTTCAACCCTGTTAATCCATAATTATCAAGGCAATATTTTTTCCTTATTGTTATTTTTTTGTGTAAATAACACATTAAACCAACAACACTTGTAGAAACAAAACTTGGTTTAACACATTAAACCAATAAAATCTGTATTTATACTCCCAAGTTTTAATGCACAGATCTATTTTGACATGTCAGAATTTTTGTCCCATTCATTGTTATGATGATCATTGTGTCACACTCTTTGTTGGTAATAAAGGATTTGTGAGCATGCAGTACTTAGTCGATGAACTCACGCTGAACAAAACATCCACTTTGATAAGTATGAAGTGGATTCTTACTAACTTAAACACATCTGATTGGCCACTGTATTCATGCTCTTGACATAAACGTCTGTGATTGGCTGCAGTGCTCAATGCAAGTGTTTGAAAGCAGTACCTACTGTAACATTTTTTTTAGTTTCAGTACCGACACTAGCTCTGGCAAAAGATTCCCATCAAACTTTAGAATTACTAAAGAAACTCCAGTGTCAACAGATGCACCTCTGAAGACTTGCCCAGAGAATAAATGGCTGGAAACAAAGAAATACAGAAAATGGTCAATCACTCTTGGTGGCAAAACGAATGTGTATGTCCATGCACTTCTACAGATGTTTTCTTCAACTTTCACATGAAGCACAGGTTGTGGGAATCTCCTCAACCACCTGGATGACGCAATGGCACCCATAATGCCCTAGAAAAGGCAGCTGTCCCCATTACTATTAGTACCCATGCAGACCGCAGGGCCCCTGCTGACTTCTCTAAAGACTCTTCCTCTGCAACCTGTATCTATGATGTATCCAAGCTTCCTATGGCATGAATACATAGTTACATGTAAAATGAATACATTTTTATTTTACAAGTTTATCAATAACTGCAAACCAAACTTTGGTCCCAAACTAGACCCTACTGAATTACAGCTTAATTTATAGTAAATTAGCAACCTGTTACTCATTCAGATTTTTATTTTATTTTATTAGATTTAAATTAGATTTAATCAATTTAAATTGGATGTTTATTTAATGTTCATTGCTAAAAATAACAAATTACACAAATCAGGTTTTGTGGTAACCTCAGGTAACCAAAATGTTGATGGTCCCCATATGAAAAAAAATATATATATATACACAATGGAATTTCATTGGGGACCAGCAACTGTTTGGTTACCCACATTCTTCAAAATATCTTATTTTGTGTTCAGCAAAAGAAAGAAACTCTTTAATAATTAACATTTTTAAGCACGTTTAAGAAAACCCAACATTTCTAAGAGTACTAGGGCATAGTTAGGACTCTATTTATGGAAAGTGTCAGTGTTATTCACACACCTACACATACTAAACTAAAACTGTAAAATGTATGCGTGTGCATACACTAACACATGTACACAAACACACATCACATGCATGTTTTTATTAGCATGAAAGCACAAACACACATCATCATTCACATGAAAAGCCCCCTCCCAGCCCACACACGAGCACAAACAGCAATCTCCGTTGTCTGACGTTTGACCACACTTTAAGAAAGTTCAGATTTGATGCTGTGTTGGCCGTTTCCGGTGGGTATTTTTAGCAGTGTGTCTGTCTGAAGACACAGGGCAGGTACGATAACCATCACTGGGAAGAAGACTTAGCCTCACTCTCTCTTACTTCCTCTGTCTGTCTCTCACTCCGGCTGTCTCTCTCCCTCTTTGAAGGGCTTTGTGGCTTTTTGAAAAAGTCACTTTTGCTTATGTAGCGGAACACACACAAATAGGTGCGTGGCGACTTGCAGACGTACTCGGAAACAAAGACTGTCAAAGCAGGTATTTCACAACTCCGTCTCATGATTTGCCTAATAGCAAAAAAAATGACCAAGGCTGTTTTCGGTATGATTTTTCGGTCAAAAGGATGTTCAATTCTGTGGATTTTCTCAAATTCTACAACAAAAAATGCATGAACTTGAGTGTGTTTATGTTTACAGGCGTAAAAGAGCAATGACATTCATCGTTTGAGGGCAGATAAAAGGATTCTCTGTGTTACCTGAATGATCAGGGTTATATAAGGTACTATGGTAACAGATCTAAATGCAGTTGGATAACCCAGCCAAGCCCTGATTACACTACTTATCGATCCATTCTGGCCAACTAGCACTGTTACTTGACCAAGCAGCTATTACAGGAACAGAGACAAAGAAAGAGAGATTTGAGTGCTTGAGTTCATGTGCTTTGAGAACAAACAAACACTCTTATTCAGAATGTTTTGCAAGATCGATAAATTAGCATTTTAAAATGTACATACAAACACAGATCTACAAATTAGGAAATTAAGTCATTAAAACAACAAAGTTATAGTCTTGACACTCTGAAAAACACACAGATAGAGCAAACTGACATGTGGGCCTCTGTTATCAGTGCCTGGCATTATCAGTCATCTGTGCCTGAAACTTATCATTATCTTGCTTGCACTTAACAACACTTGTCAGGTGACAGCTACAATATCTATAAAAGTCATTTGCTCTCCTACACATTTAATAGGGCTACAAAAAGGATCCATATTGAATTTAACTGAGATATATGTCCACTTATCAACAGTATTTTATTTTTATTTTCCTCTCCCAAGTCACATGATTTTGTAATTGCCTTCCATCTCTTTGTAGTTAGAGTTTTTCATGTGATTTCACCAGGAACTATGAAGACACTGAAGTTTTAAAGCATTAAAAATGTGCAACTGTGAACATTCCCAGAGCTGAGTGTCTTGTGAAAGCAATAATCCCACACAATAAGACTCATAAAGGAGGAGTAGGAGAGAAGCAAATGCAACACTAGAGCATCTTAACCCCCCAAAAAGTTGTAGATTGCCCTGGCTAGTGTTGTCACAATACCAAAATTTCAGTAGTCGAATACCAGTAAAAATTCACGGTTCACTGCGCCAGTTTTGGTAGCATAGCAAAAACTATTTATACATTTTAAACTAAAAATTTTAACATGTAAATTAAATTTGTTAACTAAATAACACATTAAACCAACAACACTTGTAGAAACAAAACTTTGTTTAACACATTAAACCAATAAAATCTGTATTTATACTCCCAAGTTTTAAAGGTGCCATAGAATGCATTGATACAGTATTTTAAATTGTTCTCTGATATCTACACAGAAGGTATGTGGCTTAGGTAAGGGCAAAAAATCTCCAGAAACGATTTTACATGTCCATTTACAACCCTAGGAGTTCTCCCTAGAATGAAACGGTCTGTTATTGGCTTATTTGGCAGGGTCATGAATAATAATGAGCTCTGCTCTGATTGGCTGTTTCACATTACGGCTCATCAGCAAGAAGGAAGCACAGAGAGGAAAATATATATTTAAATACTTTCTCTCGCAGTTATATCGTCGGGTAATTATACTGTATATAAAACGCGGGCATCAGGGAGCCGTTATTAATATGCGAGGCATTTAAACTGCTTTTGAACGATCCATCGATCGCGTTATAGTTTCACTTCCAAGAGACGCGATCACACAAACTATGTTTACATTATGGAGCAACAGTACTTACCACACATTTCACAAGATCAGATGCTTGTCAGTGGTGCTCAGGATCTGTAAGTCATTCGCCATCATCCTCATCTCTCCTTACTGAGAGTGAAATCTTATGTACTGTAACAGGCTACCGCTAGCAAGGAGCTAACCATGTCCCTTTAGTGGCTCGCGTTATTTGCTTTCTGTGCCTTTCTGAATACAGACACCAACCCATCCCTGCACTTCACACCCCCTGCACGGCCTGGAACATAACATTTATTTTGTTATTTTCGCTGTTGTCCGCGCTTGTTTATTTACAATACCTGCAGAGCTTCTGATGGTTCGGCCGGCTTAGAACAAGGGCGGGTTTATGCAAATGTTGGGGGCGTAGTGATCCTGACTGTTGCGTCACAGTCGGTGTTATGTTCTGATTCGCCTGTTTTTCAGTGGTCTTTTTTAATCACGAGATTTACATATGAAGGAGGAAACTATGGTGTTTGAGGCTCACTGTATGTCATTTCCATGTACAGAACTGTTATTATTTAAATATGCCAGGGTAAAGACAGTTTTTCATTCTATGGCACCTTTAATGCACAGATCTATTTTGACATGTCAGAATTTTTGTCCCATTCATTGTTATGATGATCATTGTGTCACACTCTTTGTTGGTAATAAAGGATTTGTGAGCATGCAGTACTTAGTCGATGAACTCACGCTGAACAAAACATCCGCTTTGATAAGTATGAAGTGGATTCTTACTAACTTAAACACATCTGATTGGCCACTGTATTCATGCTCTTGACATATTGTTCGCCACAGCCATATCACCCTGCAGCCCAAGACCGGTTGCCCACTGAAGCTAAGCAGGGTTGAGCCTGGTCAGTACCTGGATGGGAGACCTCCGGTGAAAACTAGGTTGCTGTTGGAAGAGGTGTTAGTGAGGCCAGCAGGAGGTGCTCACCCTGTGGTCTGTGTGGGTCCTAACGCCCCAGTATAGTGACGGGGACACTATACTGTCAAAAAGCACCGTCCTTCGAATGAGATGTTAAACCGAGGTCCTGACTCTCTGTGGTCATTAAAAATTCCATGGCACTTCTCGTAAAGAGTAGGGGTGTAACCCCGGTGTCCTGGCCAAATTCCCTCTACTGGCCCTTGTCTATCATGGCCTCCTAATAATCCCCATACACTTGATTGGCTCTATCACTCTCTCCTCTCCACCTGTAGCTGGTGTGTGGTGAGCGCACTGGCGCCGTTGTGCTGTGGCTGCCGTCGCACCATCCAAGTGGATGCTGCACACTGGTGGTGGTTGAGGAGAGACCCCCCCACATGATTGTAAAGCGCTTTGGGTGTACAGCAATACACAATAAAGCGCTATATAAATGCAACATTCATTCATTCATTCATTCATTCATAAACGTCTGTGATTGGCTGCAGTGCTCAATGCAAGTGTTTGAAAGCAGCACCTACTGTAACATTTTTTTTTAGTTTCAGTACCGACACTAGCTCTGGCAAAAGATTCCCATCAAACTTCAGAATTACTAAAGAAATTCCAGTGTCAACAGATGCACCTCTGAAGACTTGCCCAGAGAATAAATGGCTGGAAACAAAGAAATACAGAAAATGGTCAATCACTCTTGGTGACAAAACGAATGTGTATGTCCATGCACTTCTACAGATATTTTCTTCAACTTTCACATGAAGCACAGGTTGTGGGAATCTCCTCAACCACCTGGATGATGCAATGGCAACTGTATTAGAGACTGTATGAATGCGTTGGTTACTGTTACAGTACTAAATCACCTTAGAGTGTCAGTTACTACAAACAATTTCCAGTGACCAAGAGAATAATGAAACAGGCAGTTGTATCTCAGATTTATGAATTTACTCTTTTAGAAGTTGAGTATCAAGAGATCGACTCAATATACGCACACTCTCATGATTTAAAGAGTTCACATAAGTGCAAATACAATGTACATATAAGGAGCGTAGGCCTACGCAAATAACAACTGAAAACAAATAGTTACAACAGATTTAGTGTCACGAATCCGGTTCATGGTCTTCCGCACACTCACCATCAGAGGTCGCCCTTCCATCATATTGGCTCTTGCACCACACTACTGTTGCTCTTCACCCACGGACTACAATTCCCATCATCCATTGCACTGACGACATTGCACACAGCTGTCACCAATCTCACATTGCTCTGATCACACAGCTGATTGCACTGATTACACACGCTTCCTCTCTGTCTTTGCCGAGAATTGTTCTGCGTATAACACTCTCCTAGTGTTAGCTGCCTTACCAAGCCTTCTGTGTGTATGTCTAGCTCTGAGTCTGGTTCTGCATGTAACACTCTCCTAGTGTTAGCTGCCTTACCAAGCCTTCTGTGTGTATGTCTAGCTCTGAGTCTGGTTCTGCATGTAACACTCTCCTAGTGTTAGCTGCCTTACCAAGCCTTCTGTGTGTATGTCTAGCTCTGAGTCTGGTTCTGCATGTAACACTCTCCTAGTGTTAGCTGCCTTACCAAGCCTTCTGTGTGTATGTCTAGCTCTGAGACTGGTTCTGCGTGTAACACTCTCCTAGTGTTAGCTGCCTTACCGAGCCATTCTGTGTTTTCTAAGTCTAAGTCTAAGTTTAGTTTGTTTTGTTTATAGTCTCGTTTCCTGTTTCCCGCCCTTGTCTCACCGTTTCGGACTCTGTGTATACCTCGTTTGGATTATTTTTCAGGTTATCGGACTACCCCTCTTCTCAAGTCCTCTGGATAGTGTTCGCCGATCGAGGACCCACACATGCCCTAGGATTACTCTTGTGTCTTGTCCGTGCCATACTCGTTTGCTGGTGTTTTGACCCTGCCTGTTATTTGACTATGTTTATTAGTAAAAGCTTGCAATTGGATCCGCACGTCTCTCGTCTCGACGGCTCCATTACATTTAGACCTCAAGGATACACAATCTTGCAATTATGCAGAGAGAAACAATGATCACAATAGTCCATGGGTTGGTCTCAGGAACGTTCAGATGTCTGGTTAACTGTGAACTTGGGCATTGAGCTATAGTCTAAGGTCCACTGATGCACAACATCCGAGGAGAATAAATGCAGAGGTCCATAAATTAATGTTTGTTACTGCAAACGGATCTTGTTCGTGTGGAGTGTATAATTCTTGGGTGTGGTTCTACAATACACAAATGAAACTAGTTAGTAATGGAAGCATAAAATGTGCAATTAATGCTAATAGTTCAAAAGAAAAATGCTGAGTCACGACAGCTCTTTAATGGCGATCAGACTTGTCACAATTAGCAAAATATTTCACATAATACGTACTCATACTCTTATGAGACAAAATATAATTTAGCAGTATATCAATGAAAACATTGATGAAGAACAGTTAAATAATACTCACGGTCTTCAATGACGCACATTGAAATCCTCACGAAGCAAACTTCGGTGAGAGATTATTAACAGGAACGCACCATCAGCCGTCGATCAAGATCACAAACATTCTCCCTACAGTTCACAACGTGAAATTGCCACAGGATGACCTCTTATTTCGGACCAATTCACAACTTCCACATGCCAGACAGCGGGACTGATTCTCTCTGTCATTGCTGAACTTCAGCCATTTTTCCAATGCTCTCGCGCAATCACTAATTAAACCGCGCCTACTCAACTAGAGTAAATGACCAATCTGAATATAGTACAGCCCTTTAATTATAAAGAACATGAACTGAACATGGGCTTTTTTACAGCACCCATAATGCCCTAGAAAAGGCAGAGTGTCCCCATTACTATTAGTACCCACGCAGATCGCAGGGCCCCTGCTGACTTCTCTAAAGACTCTTCCTCTGCAACCTGTATCTATGATGTATCCAAGCTTCCTATGGCATGAATACATAGTATACAATGAACCAAATTAAGGCACTAGCAAGGACCTTGATCATCGCTGTTTGTCCCCACAGCTGATCATCATTCATTTTGTTTATTGTGTATCTTACTTAACTGTATTAAAAAGTACAGCAATGCTGAAACATGAGGTCGCCCTAAGTCTGATGATTTAACAGACTGAAAAAAACAAGAAGATATTTCAGAAAAAAGAAGTACAGCGAGGAGCAGGTGTTCACTAGTGCATTCTGGGAAGGAGCAATGTTTTAGCGCACTGGATTCTTGACAACTCTTGCCAACTCCCTGGGCAGTGAAACAAGAGGTCAACTATCCAGGTACTAACCAGGCTTAACCCTGCCTAGCTTCAGTGGGTAACCAGTCAAGAGCTGCAGGGTGTTAATCTGCTGGAAACATGAACTGTGAGGTGGCAGTTGTCCTCTGTTTCAGTTTCAGACCCCTGCGGCTATACAAGGGAAATCAACAAGTCAACAACATCCTATAAAAACCCAAAAACTGACCCATCCTGAGAGACTAACTTCTAAAAAGTGCTTTGAACTCAACTAGCTGTGAATGAAAATTAATCGATATGAATAACTGTAAAGATACAACATCTTGTGTGAAGTCGTGGCCTAATGGTTAGAGAGTCGGACTCGTAATCCGAAGGTTGCAAGTTCGAGTCTTGGGCCGGCAGGAATTGTAGGTGGGGGGAGTGAATGTACAGCACTCTTTCCACCCTCAATACCACGACTGAGGTGCCCTTGAGCAAGGCACTGAACCCCCAACTGCTCACCGGGCGCCGCAGCATAAATGGCTGCCCACTGCTCCGGGTGTGTGTTCACGGTGTGTGTGTGCACTTTGGATGGGTAAATTGCAGAGCACAAATTCTGAGTATGGGTCACCATACTTGGCCGTATGTCACTTCACTCACTCAGAGCATCAAAGTTATTTCAGTTTTCAGTTGACATTATCATGAGTCTCAAGATTTGCCTCATCTATGTAGATTCATAAACCGCTAAAAGGTAACACATGCCATATTGTCGTTGAGTGTTTCATTACTCTGTGGTTTCCTTTTGTCGCACACCCATCTCTTCCTCTGTTCAGTCTTTAAAGTTCTATCTCACTCCCACCTGTATAAAATCTCCCCATGTTTTGTCAAATGTCACACTCTGCCTTCGTAATCACCATATTCACATATCATCTTGGGAAGAACCTGTGAAAGAGTGTTGCAATGTGTGTGAGAGAGGTTTGTGTGTGTGAAAGCAGGTAATCTGTGTAGTGGGGTAGTGGAGCTATAAGCTTTTGGATCTCGAATTAGCCAATCAGCTTCTGGAAATAGATCAGGAATCCAAAGACACTCACTAAACACTAATCTTTCCTTTAATCCAGATTATGTCCATTCTTACCACACACAGAAGTATTTACAGTATTTCTGGCAAGGTGATAAGAGGGTAAATTAGAGAGAATGAGAGAATCAGAGAGAAAAAGCTAAATAAATATAAATAAATAGTCTGAACGAGATTTCTGCATTCAGGAGCGGAAAATTGTGGATGTGATATAAAAAAACTAAAGGACTACAGGTGGTTAAACCCTCAGTAATAACGTTTACACACACGGCCTAATTCTGCTCATGAAAGCAGAGTGCTTTGATTTCTCATCAGACTCACAGTTATTAAAACATTAATAAAATGTCCGGGAACCAACAGAGTGTTATTTGATGACTCAACTGTGTAAAGAGGATAGATTTGAAAATCATGAAAGAGATGCTAAATACATCTGGTGATGTACAGTTGCCAGTAGGGTGCACAACGCTAAGGTTTTGAATAAAACCAAGAAATTTACAAACTGATGCTTTAAGAATGAATGAATCATTCATTCATTCTTTAGAATATTTATAAGCTCCTTAAAGAAATGAAAATTCTGTCATCATTTACTCACCCTCATGACATTCTAAACGTGTGACTTTACATTTTCTGTGGAACATAAAAGAAAATATTTGGAAGAATGCAGTTTTGGTTCCCGTTGACTTCTACTATGTGGACAAAAAAACCCCACTGAGACATTTCTCAAAATCTCTTCTTTGATGTTCCACAAAAACAAAAAAGTCATGCAGGTTTGGAATGACATTATAGTGAGTAAATAATGACAGAATGTTCCTTTTCATGAGAACTATCCCTTATTTAGGGGATTGTTATTGATACTACTTTGTAGCTTCTTCAGACCACCATATTGACTTTACATATCATCCATTAACAGGAGAAAAATTAATAGGACCTTTAAAGGAATGCCATTGATATGCGGTTAATTACCAAATATATTAAATTCAACAATTATTTTCAAACAAAAATGTTATTTGGGGGTAAAATTGTCTAGAGTTTAGCAGTGAGGCTTCTGTTCTAGATTAATAAACCCCAGGTTATGAATATTTTCATATTTTAGAGCACACTGTGGGAAATTATGTCGTGTTTACCAGCTTTAAATTGCTGGAGTTAAAAACTGGATATATCAGCACAGAAACAGCGATTCTGTCACAATAGTCTCATGTTAACACATAATGTAACTATAATTTTGAAACAATGTTTATTAATGTAATTCCAAAGTCTTGTCCCATATATTTCCCTTGTAAGGGCATTTATATGGGTTTCCTTCACTGAAGAAAGAATAGAAACTACTGTCTTAATCCATAGACTTGTACTGAACCCGGAACATTCCTTTAAAGAACCCAAGAGGTCTTAACCTATTCTCTGATGAAGCTGCAATAAATCTCCAAAGAGCAATTTAACCTATTTAAGAACAAAAAATGTTTTTTTTGATGAGAGGCTTGAAAGAAACTTTGATTTTAAAAGTGTAAGGGTCTGTGACTGAAAATATAAATAAGCACTAGCGTGTGCACAGGTGAACACAGAGATAAAATGTTGACTCAGAATGGGAAAGTTAAGCTTATGATATACACAAGAGATATGAGGTGCAAGTACACAGGTGCAAGTGGGAGCTCATCAAAGAACAGAAGCAGACAGAACAGAACAGAAAGTGAATGTGGAGGGTTCAAAACAGAGGGAAAGTGTGTTTAGATGATACAGTGAGAAGAGCAAAAGGAGTGTCAGATAAGGGAAGTGTGAGAACGGGGATAAATGTGTTTAGATAGGGGGCTGCATGAAGAGAGAGTGACGCTGATAAGACAAGAACAGAGGTGTATAACAAGAGGGCTTATACTGTCTTAAGATATGGATTATATGCGTTTCTGTTTGTTACAATGTTCAACAATTCCTATAAGTACTGTTTGTGCGCATTGTCTAAAAAGTACAAAAATATTACAAATACTGTTAAATGAAATACAACACTGAGCGAACTCTTGCATAATTAAATACAGTATATTAAAGTGTATCAAACTTTCATTTTAAACTAAATAATGACAACTGAAAAACAACTGAAATTGATTATTTTACATTAATTAAAATTGAATTAAATAATCCATGTTCCATGTAAAGTTTTGCCTGAACACGTATTGCATGAAAGGGGTTAATGGTTAACTAGCTACACATCTGGGTTAACTTCCAGTTTACACAGAATAAGGTCACTGAACAAACTGATCGCAGCCAAAGAATGTCGTAAGAGTGAAACAGCCAAAAGTTCAACTTTAGATAACTCAATACACCCGTTCCCAATTAAAGCAATATACTCTTTCAGATGAATAAAGCCCTAAAGAGACTTATTGGGTTGCAAGATCCTAATAAGACACCCTTGAGGGAATTTCATTTCAGTAACTAAAGTACAGTCTTATCTCTGTGCTACTTGGTCAATGGCTATCACTTTCCATTCCTTTTTTTTCTTCTTTTAGTTCCCTGACTTTTTGTTCCTTCCCTCTCTCTCTGAGAAACAATCCGGCACACAATTAATAATGTTCATATATATTATGGAGATAACTTTAACAGCCTAATAAAAATTTGCTCACTTTTATGTACTATTCAAATGTATTCATATATATATATACAGCATTTAAATAGCAAGAAAAGGAACATTTTAATAATCTAAAGAACATTTTTGCACTATAAAGAACATTTCGGAACGATTCCATCAGTGTTAAAGGTTCTTAATGGAATCATTGGTGCTAATAAAGAACCTTTATTTTTAAGAATGTAGGCAACATAGAATTTTTCAAACTTTCCAAAGTTCGTCACACCGCAAAGTTTAACTTAACTTGAAGACGTAGACAAGAATAGATAAGACAGCACAGCACAGCACTCAGTGAATGCAGGCTGGATCAGAGGGAGAAGTGGCAGAAGTCTCAGAGTTGTGGTTTCGCTGGCTCGTGTGGCACAGGTTTGGCACAAGAGCTGTGGGTTAGTGTAGGACTGCTAGCACAGACAGGCACTTCTGTCACATAAGGAGTGTATTTTTAGAGTGCCACTGGTCTCATATCTATGACTGAATGTGTGTGCGAGTTTGTTCCACGTTTCACAAGTGTGTGAAACTCTCTCTCACACACACACACACACACACACACACACACACACAATCTGAGATCATTTCTCATTAATGTGTGTAATGGGTTAATGAAGGACACGCTTACCTCTGTCATGGCTCGGGTCCGGTGATACAGGCTCATCATTTTCCATTACTTTCCTGTCAAACCTCTCTCCGCCAATACTCCTCTTTACCGAATCGTTTGTGATTAGTGGTAACTAAAATTAATCAAACTAAAATCCAACTTAAAATAAAGAAAACCAAAGAAAAATGACACTTTAACGACCGGGACGCCGCAAACGTTTTAAAAGGCACATCGCCATTTTCAATTAATCCCTAAAAGTTGGCGCGTCTGGTCAATAAACAAACAAGGTTTATGTCAACACGTCCCTCAGCTCCGCTGTCGTTTGAATATAACCACCGTGCGTTATTGACATTTCAAAGGCAAAGAAAAATCGTTGAGCGGTCCCGGAGAGAGTTGGAGAAAGAGAGAAACGGACAGACACTTGTTGGATAAATCGCCCTCGCAGCTCTCGCGCTGTCCCGAGCCAGCACGGTGTTATGTCATCAATCATTATGTAATAGACGCGAGAGAGTAATGCTTCTGACGGGAGACTGAAGAGCATTTATGAGACTTTCTGTCCAGTCCACTTTAATGTTATGTGCATTATTTAAATAATGACGACACTACACTAAAATAAATTTTTTTTGCAAAAAAAAAAAAAAAATGTTCTGATGTCATTTTATATAGGCCTACTAGATATACCAAACTAACTGATTAAATAATAATGTTGAAACATTTTAATGTAACGCTATCATTTATCTTTCAGGTGTCTAATATTTCCTTTTTCTTGTATAAAGAGAGGCGTTTCACTGGTTTAAGGCACAAGGCCAATAATCCTTCAGTTATGTAATGTTAATTCAGCACTGAACTGTCACCCTGGATGACAGAAGGAGTCAGTGTCCACACACACTACAATGCATTCCACTGGTAATCACAGCGAATAAATGTTGATGACATTCATGTACACCCTAATCCTTATCCACTTTCCCTAAACCTATTTTATGGGGCATAGGGAATATAGCCTACAGTGCATCCCGCACTGGTATTCATTTATTAAAGGGATAGTTCAATGAAATTTCTGTCATCCTTTATTCACCCTAAAGTTGTTCCAAATCTGCAAGTTGATGGTAGCCATTGACTTCCATATAGCTACTTTTTCCCGATATTTTGGATGTCAATGTAGTTAACTGACCTTTTTGCCAACATTCTTCAAAATATATTATTTTGTGTTCAACAGAAGAAACAAACTCATACTGGTTTGCAACATCTTAGGATGAGCAGGCCTAAATAATGACAGAATTTTCATTTTGGGGTATACTGCCCCTTTAAATTTAATATGAATGTCTGTTCCAGGCTTTCATGTGGGACCAGAGACCAGGGCTTCAAACTGTCATGGTCCTCCAAAATTGAGATTACTATAGGAATCCTCAACACAAACAGTGCAAATGACCCCCCAATCACTGGCACCACTGGGCCCCCTTGTACAGTATACTCTGCATTGGGCCCCCTTGAAATCCCATTCTGGGGGTGGAGGGAGTTAGGGATCATGAGGGCCTTCAAAGCTCAAAAGTTTGTCTAAACGTGTATCCTAATTCTCCAAACACAAAAGTTTCATTCTCTCTTATAAATAGTATAGCGATGTATGAAGCGCAGCTCACACAGAACTCACTTTAAAACCAATCAGCTTTTTGTTGGTCAATGCAGCAAAATTGCATGTCCAAACTGACCCTGGTGTAAAATCTGCATATACTCTTAAAAATAAAGGTGCTTCACGATGCCATAGAAGAACAACAGTAAACGTGATTGCACATTAAGGGGTCCTCCAGCAGAGAGTTGTTTAGTTATTGTTATATTTATTAATTATTAGTTTCTAATTATTAACAGTATAAAAAACCGGCATGTCTCGGCAACGTCAATGTAAAGGTTAGATTTTGACTAAAATTTTTGAACTGCTATAAATGGATCTCAGCAGAGGCAATGGTGAAATGATGGAAATGGCATTTTGGTCAGACCCAGGTTTGAACGTTAACACCACACATGGAAAATATCTCCCCACAGAGCTATGTTGAAGTGTTCCCACAGAAGCCATCCCGCAAAGCCCACTTGACCAGACACTCAACACCTCTCCATAGATAGAAACCCACCTCAGACTGTGTCCTACATACATCATATGTGAGAGGCCTGTGGGAGACTGCAGGGGCCACCACAGAGATGCAGGTTTAGATGTTTCTTTCTGTCTATCCAAGTCAGATTCATATGAGGATAACAAGGTGTTAAGACAACAATTATACATATATTTATCTGTAAAGCTCCAGCTTCACATGCCCATGAGTGGCAGCAAAGCACATGAAGTCACACTGCACCGCATGACAGTATTTACACAGAGATGCTGAGTTTAAAGTCTCCACATATGAATGTACACTCCTCTGATGTGGACAATGTGTCATTCATTACCGTAACACTGCGGTGTCAGTCAGTTCTCTTTACTGGAATATATGCAGAATGTGAAACTCAGACCAAATGGATTTCATGCAAGCACAATATGGATACGATGGATATCTTGCTTCTTTCTATAGGAAAGACAAGTGCATAGATCACTGGTGCCATTCCAGCTTAATACAAGTTTAATATGCTTCATTTGGAAATGTCAGTGTTCGGACTTGTTTTCATAGTGAATGCATTTAAAATATTGAGGCTAATACTGATAGGTTGACTGATTGATTGATTGACTATTGAAAAATAAGAAGTTTAAAAGTTAAGAAATCGAATTAAATCGTACAAATATAAAAGTCATTCCTAATAATACAACTGAAAAATAAATATATTATTTTGTAATACTATTAATACTACAAAAAACACTTCAAAAACTATAACACAAAAAACAAACAAACAAATAAATAAATACATTTCTGCATTGTGACAACTAAATTGGCTAAAAAAGTGTGGGTAAGCTCCAACTCATTCGGTATAGTGCTTACATGTGCACATTTCTGAATACCCCATTCACAGAGATTAGGTTAAATATCAGCCAAATCAGTTGGTCATTGCGCACACACACACACGCACACACACACCGACTCAAACACACACCTGTGATCTCACTCACGTGTATAGAGATGTGTGCACATGCACATGGCCTGTGGTGGATTTTTGGCTGCTTTCAGCTTCGTGCTCCAAATAAATAACCCAGTTTGATTGACACAAATAGAACTACCAGGAGCGAAACAGGGGAAGAGAACGAGTGTGAGAAAAAAATAGAGATAGGTAGATAAGGTACAAGTTTGGTTTACTAGGTAAAATCCGCAATGCATTTCCTCTAATGGAGTGTACGGTGTAAACGTGTCTAGAATAAAAAGCGTATGTTCAGACTGATGAGCACAGAGCAAACAGATAAGTGTGTGCTAGGCAGAAATCTGTAATGGGAACGACCCACAGGTGTGCAATGAGTCTGTGTGGGTGTGTGGATAAAGTGGTTTCATGTAGTCAGATTTGGTTGGGTATTAATGCATATTTTCACACTTAGTGAAATCAATGACATCAGCTTGTTTTCTTTCTTACATAATATATACAGAGATATGACAGTATGTTTACCTGCAACCTCAGTGTCGAGCTTAGACTCACCAGTGCTGGTCACGTTACAAGTGATGGAAGTTTTCTCAGCACTTTCTCTCCTCTATTTGATC
Organism: Barbus barbus; assembly: GCF_936440315.1. Taxonomy (NCBI): domain Eukaryota; kingdom Metazoa; phylum Chordata; class Actinopteri; order Cypriniformes; family Cyprinidae; genus Barbus; species Barbus barbus. The sequence goes on from NC_136740.1 coordinate 10,693,672, forward strand.
GTGAGTGCATTAGATGAAAACCACACTACCCAGAGGCACCAGACTGGACAGAAAGAACAGAGTTTAACAAGTGTCTGTCAACCCTGATATGCTCAATCTCTAAAACCACTCAAACCATTGAACAAATAAGGGCAGTAAGATCAGCAGTCATTGTGTCAATCATAGTGGTTATGCCTCCCATGTAAATAACTACCACACAGGAAAATAATCTGACATCACTTCCTGTTCTATAACATGGGACTCCCCCATTCTTCACAAATTAGTTTGGGTTTACTGTGCCTTGAAACTGTGGCATTCATTATTTGAGGCACTAATAACATAAAAGATTTGACACATTATGATTTTTATTTTAAGTGTAGTATAATTAAGTGTGTGAAGCACTTGTTTACCTAGATGGTCCATCCAGTAAATGTCCTGGCTAAAACACTCCTTTTCTTGCCATTTCCGGTGTCACTCATACAGTGCTTTATAGTGGCGTACTCAGTGCATCTCTGGACTCCTCGGTAACTCGGATAAAGTCATGCAACTGAATTGAGAACGGAAACATTGACATCTGCTGGGGAAAAAGCGACACTGCAGATACGCGTCTTTTAAATGTTTAGAAGCCTTGAATGTAAGGTCAGTGCAATTCTTGCAACACAACGACAAACTTGCAGCCAGAGAGCCTTACGTGGAAATTAACACAAAATAAAATGAATTGAAAACTCTCAGTATCTTACAAGAGAATGGTTAAAACAACTCTAAAAAGAACATTGCCATATCCACTTGTTGTAATTGAATTTCCCACATGAAAACTGACCAGCAACGCTGCACAAGCATCAATGGAACATCATGTTTCTCATGCTGTAATTATGGGAGGCCCTATAGAATGTGTTGGTTCTGTAAATTGTGGCAATGATATGTGAAGGAAACAAGTCCTGCAGCTAAAAGATGAATATTGAGTATGATCACTATACCTTGGGCCTTTGGAAGCATTTATGAGGGGAGTCATCAGCTGGATGGCTTTAAGATTTCATGTTTTACTTAAGCTGCAATTTTTAGCAAAATTTGTCTTTTGCTTGCTTAATGTGTGATTATGTATAAATATACAGGTATATTACTTATAATAATTTTGACAATATATATATCATCATCTGACCTCTTAGCATATATAACTTGGAAATAATTCTTACACAAACTGTTTGTTTTGTTTAGGCTGTGCTCTCTATATTTTCTGGACTGGCAGGACCAGCATGACCATTATATTATGGTCCTAACTTGGTAAGCCTGTGTGCTTTAGGTTTCTCCCACAGCTTCCAAAGATGCTCCTGCTACATCTATGTCAAATGTCATAGCAGAAGGCAGCCACAGCCATGGATGGTTCTGACTCCAATGTCCTGCATCTTCCTGAGGCCATCCCAGTTCCAGAGCTCAATTTCTCAGGCTATTTCAGTCCCAGAGATCTGTCTATGTCGCTTAGGTTCCTGTCGCAAGTGCTCAAGATGTTTTTGGTACTGCTACCTCAGATATTTTTATAACAACTTCCCCTGACATTCTTGTCATTGTACAAGGCTGCCCCTATCACAGATGGCTTGGTCCTCAGTGTTTCATAGCTACCAGCACTGCCAGAAAAGCTCAATTTCTGAGCTTCCTTTCTCAGCCAGAACCGGTCAGAGAATCTCTGATGTTCCCTGTCACTGCCCAGAGGTTCTTGTCATGGACTTAAACAAAGTCCATAAGACCAAGTCCTTCCCAGTGCTGTTACTGCTAGTGTAAAGGTAACTGTAGTAGCTTGAAGTCAGCACTTAAAGATGCCTCAGTGCAGGGCAGGCACCAAGGCCACTCCGGAGATCCCTTTCTTTGTCCACTCACAGACATTCTTTTTGCAGCTGTGAATGGAACCTCAAATGATTCAAGAAGGTTCCTCACAAAGGGTTCCAGAGCTGGGGCCTAGAGGTTACTGTCATGCTTGCCACAAACGTTACTATTCACTGCCGCCAAGGATGCCTCAGTCTCAGAGCAGACACCTGAGGCCCTCCTAGTTCCATATGTGCCCTGGGCCTGCCCCCGGTCAATAAAGTATGTAAATAATCTGCATAAACTCAACCATTCTTATTCATAATAACAGTATTATTAATAATCTGATTAAAAAATGTTTTACTTTACGTCCACATGCTGAAAACATGCAGTCCATCAAAAAAAAGATGAATAAACAGGTAATAAAGATAATATAAACAGATGATGAGGATGATATCAATGCATTAATTCCTACAATGCCAGTGTTATGAATGGGCTGTTTCAATTTAGTCCATTTTCTGAATAAAAAAAGGACATTTTAAAACAACCACACAATTTCTGATTACTGACTTTAATGGCATTAATCAGAAGAATCAGAATCAGAATCAGAATGAGCTTTATTGGCCAAGTATGTTTACACATACAAGGAATTTGTTGTAGTGACAGAAGCTCCACAGTGCAACAGAAAGACAGTAACAGGACAGGACACAGGTAATGAAACAAAATAACAGGAAATAGCCAATAACCAATGTACAAAGCAGCAAAAAAAATAAAAAATACACAATATATAATATATAATATAGGCGACTATGTATGTACAGGTGAAGTATGTGCAAATTAGAAATGAGAAAATAAAATAAGTGAGTGTGGTGAATGGATAATGTATTAGTTGTGTGTTCTACGTTTATTTATTGAGTGTTCATGAGATGTATTGACTGAGGGAAGAAACTGTTCCTGTGTCTGGTCGTTCTGGTGCTCAGAGCTCTGTAGCGTCGACCAGATGGTAACAGTTCAAAGAGGTTGTGTGCTGGATGTGAGGGGTCCAGAGTGATTTTACCAGCCCTTTTGCTCACTCTGGATAAGTACAGTTCTTGGAGAGTGGGGAGGGTTGTACCAATGATTCGCTCAGCAGTCCGGACTACCCTCCGTAGTCTTCTGAGGTCAGATTTGGTAGCTGAGCTGAACCAGACAGTTATTGAGGTGCAGAGGATGGATTCAATGATGGCAGAGTAGAACTGTTTCAGTAAGTCCTGTGGCAGGTTGAACTTCCTCAGCTGGCGAAGAAAGTACAGCCTCTGCTGGGCCTTCCTGACAATGGAGTCAATGTGAATATCCCACTTTAGGTCCTGAGAGATGGTGGTGCCCAAGAATCTGAATGACTCCACTGCAGTCACGGTGCTGTTCATGATGGTAAGTGGGGGGAGAGCAGGGGGGTTTCTCCTGAAGTCCACGATCATCTCCACAGTTTTGAGCGTGTTAAGCTCCAGGTTGTTGAGACTGCACCAGACAGCCAGCTCCTTAACCTCCTGTCTGTAAGCAGACTCGTCACCGTCCTGGATGAGGCCGATCAGTGTGGTGTCGTCTGCAAACTTCAGGAGCTTGACAGAGGGGTCTTTAGATGTGCAGTCGTTGGTGTAGAGGGAGAAGAGCAGTGGGGAGAGTACGCAGCCCTGAGGAGCTCCAGTGCTGATGGTTCGAGTGCTGGATGAGAATTTGCCAAGCTTTACTAACTGCTGTCTGTCTGTCAGGAAGCTGTTGATCCACTGGCAGACGGAGGTGGGGACGGAGAGCTGAGTTAGTTTATTTTGAAGGGTTTCCGGGATAATGGTGTTAAAAGCAGAGCTGAAGTCCACAAACAGGATCCTCACATAAGTCCCTGGTCTGTCCAGATGCTGCAGGATGAAGTGCAGTCCCATGTTGACTGCATCATCCACAGACCTGTTTGCTCTGTAGGCAAACTGCAGGGGGTCCAGTAAGGGTCCAGTGATGTCCTTCAGATGAGCCAGAACCAGTCTTTCGAATGATTTCATGGCTACAGACGTTAGTGCCACAGGTCTGTAGTCATTTAGTCCAGTAATTTTGTGTTTCTTTGGGACGGGGATGATGGTGGAGCGTTTGAAGCATGAGGGGACTTCACACAGCTCCAGTGATCTATTGAAGATCTGTGTGAAGATGGGGGCCAGCTGCTCAGCACAGATTTTTAGGCAGGCTGGTGACACACCATCTGGACCAGGTGCTTTCCTTCTTTTGTTTTTCCTGAAGACCTGGCACACATCGTCTTCGCTGATTTGAATTGTAGGTGTGGGGGAGAGAGGGGTTGCTGGAGGTGTGAATGGTTGTGTGGAGGGGTGTTCTGGGCGGGTGTGGGGTGATCGTTCAAAACGACAAAAGAACTCGTTTAAGTCGTCTGCCAGGTGTTGATTCTCCAGAGTGCTGGGGGGTGGTGTTTTGTAGCTGGTGATGTCCTTTAATCCAAGCCACACTGAAGCCGGATCGCTGGAAGAGAATTTGTTCCTGAGCTTGTCAGAATAATTCCTCTTTGCCACTCTGATCTCCTTTTCCAGTGTGTATTTGGCCTGTTTGTACAAGACTTTATCCCCCTTTCTGTGAGCATCTTCTTTGGCCTGACGGAGCTGTCTGAGTTTGGCAGTGAACCATGGTTTGTCATTGTTGTAGAATAGATGAGTCCTGGTAGGAATGCACATGTCCTCACAGAAGCTGATATATGATGTTACAGTCTCTGTGAGCTCGTCCAGGTCATTTGCTGCAGCTTCAAAAACAGACCAATCAGTCAGGTCGAAACAGGCTTGTAAATCCCGCTCTGTTTCGTTAGTCCATCTTTTAACAGATCTTAATACAGGCTTCGCAGACTTAAGTTTCTGCCTGTAGGATGGAATAAGATGAACCAAACAGTGATCAGAGAGTCCTAAAGCTGCTCGTGGAACCGAGTGATATGCGTCCTTTATTGTTGTGTAACAGTGATCCAATATATTACTGTCTCTGGTGGGACATGTAACATGCTGTCTGTATTTTGGCAGTTCACGGGAGAGATTTGCTTTATTAAAGTCCCCGAGAATGATTAAAACAGAGTCCGGGTGTTGTTGTTCACTCTCTGTGATCAGATCAGCGAGTTTCTGTAGAGCTGTGCTCACGTGCGCTTGCGGTGGAATGTAAACACTCACCAAGGCAGTTAATGAAGGCAGTTATAAATATTATTCCCTAGAAATAACAATAAGATCATTTAAAAGCACACCTTTCCATTTATAACAAAGTCAGATTCTCTATAACACAATATGGAATACAGTACTGCTAAAATATATTACACAAGTTTTCCTTATATAATACTTGTAATACTAAAGAACCTGACTGTCACCATGATGATTAAAAAGTTAGAGTTAGTAACAAAACGAGTTCTGCAAGAAATGATTAAATACCGTATCAATAAATATACCAGGTTAATACATTTTAATTTAAAAAATAAAAATACGAGGCAGCCATATGTAACCAAGTACATCACTCAAATACATGCATTTCTGAATAGCTCATTCAGAGAGCTGAGGTAAAACAATAGCTTGATCTGTTGTTCATTGAGCACACACTCCATCTGCAATCTCATTCATGTGCGTACAGATATGCACCCACATGCTGTACATGTCTCAGTGGTGGATTCCAGACTGCTTTCAGTTTCGTGATCCAAATAAATGGCCGACGCTTATTGAAACAAATAGAGCTGCAAGGCAAGAAAGATGAGGAAAAATTAAGAATTAAAGATAGTACATAAGTTTGCTGGACTCAACTAAAAGGCCTGTCTGATGGCCAGAGTCACCATGAAAGACTCTTGGGACTGTTGAGGTAATTGTCACTGGGCCAATCGGCTAGTGCTGCGCAAACATGAAAGTTTATCATTTGCTTGTGTTTTTAAGTATTGCCAGCCGGTTTAAAAACGTAAGCAATTATTAAACCATTTAAGTGCAAGTAGATGTGAAAAAGAACTCATGCGCTGACTAATAGAGGGGTGCAGAACTCCTGGAAGACCACAGCCCTGCAGAATTTAGCTCCAACTCTGAATCATACACACCTGATCCAGCTAATTAAGTCCTTCAGGCTTATTTGAACACTACATGGTGTGCGTGCTGGATCAGAGTTGGAACTAAACTTTGCAGGATTGCGGTCCTCCAGGAATTGAGTTCTGCAACCCTGGATTAATAAATGTTTTTCTGTGCATATATACCTGAGGCCAGCACAGAAAGCCATCTCTCAAACAGGGCACAAGTACCTCTTGTTGTTCCAAACCTGTATTTTTTTCTTCTGCTGAATACAAAAGAAGATATAATGAAGAATGTGGGTAACCAAATAGTCGCTGGTAGCCATTGTCTTCCATAGTATTTTTTTTCCATACTATGGAAATCAATGGGGACCCAGCAACTGTTTGGTTACCCACATCCTTCAAAACATCTTTTATGTTCAACAGAAGAAAGAAACTCAGGTTTGGAACAACATGAGGGTTTGTCTATAGGCCTATCTTAAGTGATGATAAACACTTGTGATACAATTGGATGTGTATCATTCCATTGAATCTGTACATTAAGTTAAATCAGCCTAATATACCTGTTTCTGTCAATGTCCTTAAAGGAATAGTTCACCAAAAATGAAAATTCTGTCATTAATTATTCACCCTCATGTCGAATCAAGTCGTTATTTTTGTTTTCTTTGGCCACAAATAGTATTGTCGCAGCTTCATTAAATTACGGTTAAACCACTGATGTCACATTAACTCATTTGTCCTTACTACGTTTCTGGGTCTGCAAACATTTCAGTTGCGTTGCTGTCTATGCACGGTCAGAAAGCTCTCGGATTTCATCCACAATATCTTAATTTGTGTTACGAAGATGAACGAAGGTCTTAGGGGTTTTGAACCACACGAGTGTGAGTAATTAATGACAGAACTTTCATTTTTTTAATTGAACTAACCCTGTAACGTTACTCAAACAACAACAAACAAATTCTGTATCACAGTATGTTTTACCTGAATAGATTACACCCACTGTTCAAACTTAAATCCCTATTTGTATGTTTGTACTATTGTGCTATTATTTGTAATATCTTTTTTAGTTTTTAATTTATTATTAAATGTTTACTTTAATAATTTTTTTTACTTTATATTAGTTTGGCTAGTACGTTTTGTTATATCAAAATTAAAAACAGAACATTTTCAGAGTGGTGAGCACAGAGCAAATCAGTAATGTTCAACAGAATAGTGTGATTTTAAGTTAAAAGAGCAGAAAAGCATAATGTAAAATAACAGAGTAATGTGACAATTTTGGAGTAATGTGACAGCAGTAACACATGATGCATGTCTAACTGGTGTATCAGCTGTGTTGTATCAGCTTGCGTAAGGGAGGTCAAATGTGAGAAGGAGGTGTGCATGATGTGGTTTAAAGAGTTGACTGACATTCATGCATATTTTCACACTTATACTTCACACATATAAACATACATAATATACGTTTGCATGTTTGTGTTCTCTACCTGTGGCTTCTGTGTAGAGTTTGGACTCATCAGAGCTGGTCACTTTGCAAGTGATGTATGCTTTCCTCCCCTCTATTCGATCCAGAGCGCTGTGGATTAAAACCACACTACCCAGAGGCATTGGACTGTACAGGAGAACAGAGTTTATCAGGTGAGATCACAGATGATCTAAGCCAAAAATAATGGTAAATGTAGGGTGACCATACAAGCCATTTTTCCCAGACGCGTCCCGGCCAGGATTTCTATATTGCTTTGATTCAAAGTACCTCGAGAGCGTTTCGAAAAAATAAGGAACCGATGTCATAAACTGATCGGTCTGCACACGCAAACAAAGCCAAATCCTAGATATTTTAGGCAATATAGAAATCCTGGCCAGGATGCGTCTGGGAAAAATTACACATATGGTCACCCTAGGTAACTGTATTTGAAAGATTTAAGTACTAAAACATTATCTCACCTGCGGTAGTCTATGTTGAGATTGGCAGTCATTATTGGTCCTGAGAGGAAACCGGCAAGAGTACCTGTCACTGTGTCAATCATGGTGGCTATGGCTCCACCATGTACATGCCTGCCACACAGGAAATAGGTATAACATCATCTCCTGTTCTCCCATTCTTTATAACTGAAAATGTGGGAGAGAATTTCAGGTATATTATACACTTTGAATAGAGCAGCTCCTTACCCAGGTGCACCTTCCAGTAAATGTCCTGCCTGAAACACACAAACACATCTCTTCTCCTCCTTATTGACAAACACCACATACTCAAACGTAGCGCCTTGTTCTTTAACATTTCTCGTGAAAAGTCGAGCTTTGGCCTGGATCAGTTTGCTGAGGTGTATGCCACCTATGGGACAGAAACAATGTGACATTCGCTTTTACACTAAATTGCATTGTCACACCATTTATTTTACTGATAACAGTGACTATGCAAATACATATTAATCACTTACCAGTAGCATATTTGATGGAACGGTTGTAGCTGGGCAACTTCCTCCACGGCCTCTTTTTTCCCTCCCCATTTTCGGTGTCAGTGTCACACAGAGCAGTATAGTGGTCGTAAACCTTGTGCATCTCTGGACTCCATGAGGAGTTGGGTTGGCTGAAGTCCCGTGGCTGAGACGAGAAAGGCCACAGCGACACTGTCTGGACAAAGAGTCACATTAAAATACTATTCTTATATATGTGACCCTGGACAACAAAACCAGTCTTAAGTCACTGGGGTATATTTGTAGCAATAGCCAACAATACATTGTATGGATCAAAATTTTCGATTTTTCTTTTATGCCAAAAATCATCAGGATATTAAGCAAAGATCATGTTCCATGAAGATATTTTGCAAATTTCTTACCGTAAATGTATCAAAACTTAATTTTTGATTAGTAATATGCATTGCTAAGAACTTCATTTGGACAACTTTAAAGGCGATTTTTTTGCACCCTCAGATTCCAGATTTTCAAATAGTTGCATCTCAGCCAAATATTGTCCTATCCTAACAAACCATACAGCAATGGAAAGCTTATTCATTCAGATTATGTAGAATTTTTTTAAAAATTGAGCGTTATGACTGGCTTTGTGGTCCAAGGTCACATTCTGTATACTATTCTATACTATTAATATATACTATTCTTTCAATTTAGAGCAGTGTTATTACCTAAAACTAAAAGTATTAAAAATTACTTTTGATTTAATTTTTTTTTTTACAAAAAAATAAAAATACAAATATTAGATGAAAAATAGAAAAATTACCTTGGATACTAACTGAAGTAAGTTTAAGTATTAAAATAGTATGTATTACATTAATTGAAATAATAATAATAATAATAATAATAAATACATAAATAAGGCTAAACAGTAATATTCTTCTAGTTTAGACCAGTGTTGTTATTGTTAACTAAAATGTAAAAATGTAGTCTTGTTACTAAATTAAATTGAAAGTTAATTTAAAAAATTGAAACAAAAAACTAAAATTACTAAAACCGAACAACAACAAAAAACATTAAAGCTAAATAAAATATTTTAAAAACTAATAAAAAATGATAAAAGCATATACAAATGCAAAAACAAAACATACAGTAAAATAAATAAATATATAAATAAAAATAAGTATTCTAAACGTTACAAATTGAAAATATTAATAAATATATTTCAAACTAAATTTCAAAACACAATCTTGATTAGTGGCTACAGAATGAATGTTTTACCGAGATGTGTCTGATGGTCTCGAGTGAGGACTGCAGGAGTCTGTGGGGCTCTTTAGAGAGCAGCAGTCTTCTCGATATGTGTCCTAACATGATGACTGTAAATCAGGAGGCTGTGGCTGTCACTCCAAACCAAATGTAGCAGATGTCTTATTCTTCTGGGCAGAGTACAGTCCTTAGTGTCTAATTTTCTTGTACATGATGCAATTAACTGAAGGCATTTCCACACACACACACACGCTGGCTGCCAGCTCTTTTTAATCTATAAACTGAAAAACTTTGCAAAACGCGTCCTACATACGCCTTTATCAATCAATTATCGATAGAATATTGTATAAAACGACAACCAACTTTAAGGTGAAAATACAAGATCAGCGGTGAGCAGCGTGACTTTCAGATTCACGGATGTCATCGCTGATTGGCCAGTTCTTGCACGCGTTGTCATTGTAACCACGTGACGCAGATTCCTCCGTCTGATTGGTGGGATGAACTGTTACAGCATCCTGTGTGTATGTTGCCATGGCAAGTTTGTAGTTCCAGTACTTTCGGTTTAACTTACTCACTGCTGGGATTGACTTAGTTTTGGACATTTTACTCTTATTAGTTGTTTATCTGCCTGTGATGCACAATCATGTTTGGGCGAGAGACGCGGCGTTCAACAAACAAGTTTGTGCAGCGAGAGAGGGTACAGAAATACTGTTTATCTTTTATAACTGTGTAGTACCAATGCTTAGCAGTAGTAGCAAAGTCCCTGGTAGTAGTAAAATAATAATAATAATGTAGTATTTTCAGCAACAATACATTAAATTGATGACATTTAGACTGTTACAAATGAGTGCTGTTCTTTTAAACTTTCTATTTCTGAAATATTTTTTTCTGCCGCACTGTTTTCAGCTGTGGTCATAATAAACATTTCTTGAGCACAAAACCAGCTTATTAGAATGATTTCTGAAGGATCACGTGACACTGAAGATAAATCACATTTTAAAATATAATATTAAAATAGAAAAACATTGTTTTAAATTGTAATAATATTTTGCAGTATTACTTTTCATTTTATTTTTTATCAAATGATTGCAGTCTGGTGAGCAAACTTTTGAACGGTATGTAACACATAATTAAATGTTTAAAAATGCCTTGACAATTTAAGATGTATATGATTTACAAATCTTTCCTAGACAGACTCTCAGGTTTAAACCCCTTGTGTTTATTCTTATGTTTTCTAACAGAAAGATGAAGAGATCGCTGACAGAACTGATGAGCTGGACAGGTGTGCTTAATCTTAATCATTACTTTTAAGATTTCATCACATTTATGATCTAGGTTACGGATCATTCAAACCCTTTGCCTTAGAGTTGCAGCAGTGAATATACTATGTCCTGCACTGATACTATGTTCTTGTTTCAGAATCAAGAGTGTGATATCGAAGGCTGAATTTGAGTGTCTTGGCCTTAATTATTATGAAAAAGCCCTGAAACGCAGAGAGAGGACCCAACAGAGAGAGATGCAGTTGTGGAACACCTCTCTCACTATGGTCAGTACAGACAATACAACTCAATGTGACTTTCCTTAAAATATCTACTGTTTATCTGAAAGTGTTGAAATCTTCATTTGGAATATATGAAGCAAATAAGTGTAAAAAATAATGACTCAAGACTTTATGATACAGGTTAATTAATGACTTTGTTTCTTTAGTTGCAATAGCAGTATATCATCAGTAAGGGGTAGTATAAGAACACGAGCGTAAAAGCAAATTGAAACGGAAAATATATCCAATTAAATTCTTTTTTTGTGAACAATTTTTTGTATTTTATTTAAAAGGCAAACTGTACATGAAAACAAAACATGAATACAAAAACAACAATGGTCTGCATAATTGTACGAGGAGAAAAGAGCAAACAACTGAAGCAGAAACTAATTCAAAGGTGTCTTCTTTTGAAAGCCAATTTTGCTAAATTTGTACAGCCACAGGTTTTAGTCCAGCTAATACCTGCTGTGGGCTACAGACACAAGTAACCTGTCACAGATAATAAACAGACGCATAAAACAAACAGCAGGTGTCAAATGAGTAATTACGCTTGGAAAGGATGAATATTTGAATGTCAGAAGGAAGTGAAAGATGATCCCAATATAGCCCTTAAATATGTTCTTGATTCCGTAACAAACAGAGTTATCTTGTGGGCTCATCCTTATTGTAGCAATCTAGCTTCTATGACAGCAAACTAACAAAGATAACTTAAAGAAGAAAGAGCTGGAACAAAAGTGCCATTATGAACAGGGTGACTCTGGCAAATTTTACTGCGTGTTGAACTGTTGATGTCCGTTTTAAGGTTGATGCATTTCAAGTGTACACTATATGGACAAAAGTATTGGGACACCCCCTTCTTTAGAACAGAAAAAGGCACTTCCAAAACTGTGCAACAAAGATGGAAACAACATTTTATGTATTTAAAAATTGTATTTACATCTCTGCTGCAACTTTTAAAATAACTGTATCCATATGTCATAAGTCATTAGTGTTTGATGATGAGTTTTTGGCTCAAAGCCTGCATTTAAAGTCACACCGGAGGTGTTCAGCTGGGTTTCTGCAGACCAGTTCTTCCTCACTGACTGAATCAATCATTTCTTTTTGAACCTTGCCTTATACACAGAGGCATTGTCATGTTAGAATAGAAATGGGTTCTGTCCAAACTGTTGCTATAAAATTAGAAGCACACAATTCCCTAGAATATCATTATATGCTTAAACATTAAGATTTGTACTCATGGAAATTACTAAAGTAGTCAAACCTGTTCATTAGAAGGGGGTGTCCCAATACTTTTGTCCATATAGTGTATGACAAATTGCCATTTGAACTGTAAATACATAAATACATATGCTAGTTAACTATAAATGTGACCCTTGACCACAAAACCAGTCTTAAGTAGCACAGGTATATTTGTAGCAATAGCCAATTATATGGGTCAAAATTATCGATTTTTCTTATATGCCAAAAATCATTAGGATATTAAGTAAAGATCATGTTCCATGAAGATATTTTGTAAATTTCCCAATATAAATATATCAAAACTTAATATTTGATTTGTAATATGCATTATATGGTCCTTAATTTGGACCACTTTTAATGCGATTTTCTCAATATTTTTATTTTTATTTATTTTATTTTTTTTGCACCCTCAGATTCCAGATTTTCATATAGTTGTATCTCAGCCAAATATTGTCTGATCCTAACAAACCATCCATCAATGGAAAGCTTATTTATCAGCTTTCAGTTGATGTATAAATCTCAATTTAAAAAAATTGACCCTTATGACTGGTTTTGTGGCCCAGGGCCACAAATGTGAAATATTGTTAAAATAATAAGAGCATTTACCCATAAACCTTTAAAACAAAATTAAACAATACAGTTTAGTAAATGGCAATTATTACATAATAATACTTAATTATACTAGTTAAGAATATAAAATTGGTTTAAATGTTTTATTATTGTTATTATGTATTTTATTATTTAATATTTGTTATAGGACTTGCTTCCCAACATTCTAAATCCAGCAGCCTGTTTGATAATATCTCAAATGTCAGTATTTGTTGGGTTTGTTGTGAATATTACCAGTTCTACCAGTGTTCTGTGTTTACAAAAGCTCCATTATATGCCACACCTCCTCAGTAGTTGTTTCAGCTTTTTGTGTGGTGTTTGCTTTAAAAGAAGATTCAAATGTTGCTTTGACTTGTAAATGTTGTTGATAATGCTGGCAGCAGGAAAAGGTTGTTATATTCTGTGTGGTGTTGTTACAGGTCCGGAGAGAAGCGTTACGCACGATGCTGGAGCAGGAGAGACAGCTGCACATCAGAGAGCTCAGCAAGATTGGCCTGGCCATTTATCAACAAAGAACATAAACCATAACCCATTAAAAAACTCATTCCAACACTGAACCTTCACATTCACTGCTTTATAATATACATGTGACAGTACAAAATAGTTTTCTACAATTGTTTTATCCTGAAGTTTTCTTTAAACGCAGGGGCAGTCACAATAGTTTTTAGTTTTTTTTTGTTCATAAATTATATGAATCATGTGAACAACTCCTGTGATCACTGGAAATCTTGTATCAAGCTCTTTTTTGTTTCTTATTAAAAAAAAATAATATAAAAATATTAAAAAAAACAGTAGTGCTAATTTTGTTTTGTTTTTCAGGATTCTTTATATAAATAAATTAAAAAAAATCTTATCTAAAATAAAAATCATTTGTAAATGTGACTTTTGATCAATTCAATGCAAACTTGATGATTATTAATTTCTATAGAAAAAAAATCTTACTAACCCCAAACTTTTGAACGCAAGGGTATATGAAAGAAAATGACTATCATTATAAAACTCATCACATAATTTATTTTCATAAATTAATCATTCATTTTACTCACTACATTTTTTTTTCACTACATCATGTACCGTCGTGGTCAGAATTATTGGCACCCTTGATAAATATGATCAAAGAAGGCTGTGAAAATGAATCTGCATTATTAATCCTTTTGATCTTTTATTAAAAAAATTCACAAAAATCTAACCTTTCATTGGAGAATAAGAATTTAAAATGGGGGGAAATATCATTATGAAATAAATGGTTTTCTCTGTTACACATTGGCCACAATTAACGGCACCCTTTTATTCAATATTTTTTGAAACCTCCATTTGCCAGTTTAACAGCTCTAAATGTTCTTCTATAATGCCTGATGAGATTACAGAACACCTGACAAGAGATCAGAGACCATTACTTTATCCAGAATCACTCCAGACCCTTTATATTCCCAGCTCCATGAAGGTGCTTCTTCTCTTCAGTTCACCTCACTCATTTTCTACAGGGTTCAGGTCAGAGGACTGGAATGGCCAGCAGAAGCTTGGTTTTGTGCTCAGTGACCCATTTTTGTGATGTTTTTGAGGTTTGTGTTTGGATTATTGTACATGGATCCAAACATGGCCCATTATAAGATTTCTAACAGAGTCAGTCACTTATTGATTTTTTATCTGTTGGTATTTGATAGAATCCATGATGTCATGTGTCTAAACAAGATGTCCAGGACCTCCAGCAGAAATATAGGTCCACAACATCATAAATACAGCAGTATATTTCATTGTACACATGGGGTACTTTTTATCCCTGTGTTCACCAAACCCATCTTGAGTGTTTGCTGCTAAAAAGCTAATTTTTTCATTTCATCTGACCATAGAAGACAGTCTCATTTGAAGTTCCAGTCATGTCTGATAATTGAATATGCTGCAGTTTGTTTTTGGATGAGTGAGGAGAATTTTTCTTGAATCCCTCCCAAACAACATGTGGTGATGTAGGGGCTGTTTGACAATTTTTTTTAAGGTTTTCTGACCCCGAGACTCAACTATTTTCTGCAATTCTCCAGCTGTGCTCCTTGGAGAGTCTTTAGCCACTCAAACTCTCCTTCTGACAGTACATTAGGACGATATAGACACACGTCCTCTTCCAGGCAGTTTCGTAATATTTTCTGTTGATTGGAAATTCTTAATTATTGCCCTGATGGTGGAAATGGGAATTTTCACTGCTCTAGCTCTTTTCTTAAAGCCACTTCACTAATTTGTGAAGCTCAATTATATTTTTACTGCACATCAGAAATATATTCTTTGTTTTTTCTCATTGTGATGGATGATTAAGGGAATTTGGGCTTTGTTTTCCCTCCTATTTATATTTCTGTGAAACAGGAAGCCATGGCTGGATAATTTCATGTTCATAATCACCCTGGAGTGCTCAAAATTGTAAATATGAATGGGAATATAAAGATATTTTACACTTAAGAATTTCTAAAAGTACCAATAATTGTGTCCAACGTGTATTTGAGAAAAACATTTATTTCATAAGATTTCCCCCCCATTTTCAATTGTTTTAGTTCAATGAAAGGTTAGATTTTTGTGATTTTTCTAAATAAAAGATCAAAAGGATTAACAATGAAGATACATTTTCACAGCCTTCTTTGATCACATTTACCAAGGGTGCCAATAATTCTGACCACGACTGTATAGTCAGTGTGACAGTGAAAACATTTTCTGGGGGGAAAAAGCTAAATCATAGACTATGTATTTAAAAGACTAGACTTTAATAAAAGGCTAAATCCTGAGCAAACGGCAATAACGATCATTAAAAAGACATGAAAATCAATTGCCCTAAATGGTGTTTTTATATATATATATATATTTATATTTTTTATTTCAGGAATTAATTAATGGTGAATTTGAAAAAAATGTATGGCCATGTAAATGTTTATGTTTTTAATAATCAGGAATTACAGGTTTCTGTTGTGGCTTTTGGAAAGTCTATTGTTGCGTATATTCTTTTAAAAGGGTGGGTAAACACTGTTCACATTAGAACACGTTTGTGTGTCCACAGTACACAGTTAAATGAGCAACTATGACGATAGTAGAAGGATAGTATCATTTGTACTGTGAATATGCTCCCACCAAGAACCTTTCACTGCAGTAAGCAACTTCTTCCATTATAAAATTAAAGGGTGAATTTTAAAAGCCTTAAAGAGTGACTCAAAGGACTTTTGTAAAGACTGACTGGAAATGGCATGAATGTGGATAAACGGGTTAACAAGACTGAAGAATGTGACTATTTTGTTCACAATACAAGTAGCTAACTGCTAATACTTACATTAAATCTGCCATATATATGACAAAAACTAATGGTTGTACAAACTGTACATGACCTTTACCATTCTGACAATAAAACTTCATTCCTCGTCTAGTCTACCTTTTTTTTTTAATTAACCAGAACTGACACACCCCATCCTCCAACCCTCACGGATGCTGTCTGGCCAATTGTGTGCAGAACAGAACACCGCACACATAATTCTCCAAAGAATCTTTAGTTTAAGCCGTAGATAATTGCTCAAGTGAAATGATGCATTACAAAAAAACATTACTCAAGGTCATGTTACACTGTATGATGAGCAAACAGACAACGGCTTACATTTATATAAGCACATACAATAGAAGCACAAAATGAACAATGAATTTAAATAAAAAAAGAAATGTGGACAGAATAACCATGCTGGAAATTAAAAAATGCTTGGGTTTTGCAAATGCGAAAAGTTTTACAAAAAAACAGAGGCTTTTTTCACATCTGTCGTCATTACACCTTTATTTAGTGCACTGTTTATTAGGAAACATTCCTCATTTTTTAATGAAATAACATAATTATCAAAGTCAACTGAGCAGTGTGAAGAAAAAAAGCTATACACAGTTCCATTCCATTCAGAACATTTTTCCTGAGCACTCCAAGTTCGTTCGCAAAGCTCCTTCAAATTGAACCTGCGCACAACTTCCTGTAAACAGACAAAAAAAAAGACTTGATTTGTGATCTTTGATATTAAAAACCGCGCTACCATAGACCCTTTCACATTTCTGGGGTTCTCATTAGCAGCAGTCATCATAGGTAACTTCTATAGTGGTGAACGAAAAAATAAATATATAAATACAAAAAAGAAACATCACTCAAGACTTTCCAAAGGAGCTTGATTACTGTTGTCAGAAGAGAGATGGAAAGAAAGATTTGTCGCCACACCCTCAGCCAATGTTTTAAAGTGTATTTGCTCTGTGTGCTTGCACAAAATTAATTGGAATTGCACAATACCGCATAAAAGCCCGACTAAATTATGCCTGCTCAGACCTACTTCAGCCCCTGGTATCAAATTATACAGTTATGCAGTAATTGCAGTGTAAATGCATTAATGCCACTCCTGAGCATCATTAAACAGTCTGTGTAAATACACCTAACTGCCACGTCAGAAGTGTTTAAGTGCATTAGAAACTAATGCCTAATTTAAACAGCAAAGGTTGTATAAATGCATTTACACTACAATGCTATACTGTGATCTGAGCAGGCATAATTTATGCAGCATTGCACCTTTACACTGAAGTTTGAGCAGGCACAGAGCAGCCTTAACTCTTAACTTTAGTTTTCTAAAAATGTAAGGTAATTAGAGGTCATTTAAATCAAATCCAAATATAGTGTTATAAATAGACATTAATTAAAAAAGTTAATAACGGTGTCATCACAGTTTGCGAAAAGGGTTCATTTAGATTATCATCATATTCAAAGGAATAAATTCAAATCAAGCACTCATACTTCGGCTCATCCAGTGTAATATCCACATATTTGCAGATTCTCAAATCTCTCTCTAGAACTTGCTGTTTCAGAACCTCAATCTCCTCCTCGGATTTCTTCATCTCAGCTTCTTGGTCTTCTGCAGAACAACATGGGAGACAAAAATAATGGCAATGAGCATTAATATCCACACATCTTAGTTCCAATCAACCCCTAGAAGCAAGAGTAACTCATATTTACCCTTTAGTTTCTGGAATGCATCTTTTGCTTCGTTTTTCTGCTTCTCTAATGTACCCTGAGAGAAGGAGAGACAGTGAGAGTACACTTACATGCTTAAGGGTTATACAGCATGGACAGATACAACTGGAACACAAGGCTCAGTTTAACAGAGAACACTGTAATAGACCTGTCACAACACTTGATTTGCATAGAAGCAGTCAAATATCCACTGCAGGAATATAATACTGAATCATTATCTCAGATCGCATGTTTCAACTATCATGAGACTCAGAGATGAAATATTATCACAATTCATAATAATGTTTTTCTATTTTAATGTAATAAAAATGCTATTTATTCCTGTGATTTTAGCAGCTATATTACTGCAGTCTTCAGTGTCACATGATCCTTCAGAAATCATTCAAATATGCTGATTTGCTGCCTTAAGTAACATTTCTTATTACTATCAATGTCGAAAACAGCTGTCCTGACCCAAAACTTTTAAACGCTAATGCATGTGAGTGATCAAATTAACATACTGTTTTTCCATAATTTTGCATTCGCTAGTTCATTTTTAACAGTCCTGTGGTTTGACAAATGAATTATGTAAAAGTACAAATACTACATGCAGTATTTAATTTAGCCAGTACTTTTCAAAGGTGTTTTTTTTTTTTTGGAAAGCAAAGATGCACTAAATTTATCTGAAGTGACAGTAGAGACATGGATAATGCTGCAAATGATTTCAAGTTCAAAAAATGTTCTGTTCATCTAAGAAAGAAAGAAAGACCGAAAGAATCCTGATAAAATGCAGCACAGCTGTTTTCAACATTGATAATAATAAGAAATGTTTCTCGAGTACCAAATCAGCATATTCAACAGTGAAGACTGGAATACTGGCTTTGCCATGCTAGAATTATTACATTTTAGCATATATTAAAATTAAAAATATATATATATTTCACAATATTACACATTTTACTGTATTCTTGATCAAATATGTGCAGCTTTGCACAAGAGACTTCTTTCAAAAACCATAAAAAAATATTTTCAACACAATTTTGTGTAAAAATGTATACTAAAATGAAATGGAATATAGCATGATGTGATGTGTAATATAGTGTCACGCTGCAGGACATCAACTTAAAGTATTTTGTGCGCTGTGAGAGCTGTGTGTGAAGGGAGATATTCATCACAAATGAATTAGATCAAACTATGGAGTTTGTGATCAGTCTCAAATTAGTGAATCAAATGCATCAACTCTTGATTTAAATGAGAGAATATGGAAAGAAAACCACTGTACAGTTCTTGGAGATTATTTACACTACCTTGTCAGCTTGGCAGGTGCCTAGTTCCTTTTCAGAATTGGCATTGCCTTTCTGAATGTTGTCCTTCTGTTCTTTAAGTTGATCCCGCTGTGTGATCAGAGGATTAAGATTTTTATTCATGTCTTCCACTTTCGTCTTGGCTGCCAAGACCCCATCTTCCTTCAGCTTCACCTGTTCACCGGAAACCGCAATGCGTGTTTTTAGGTTGCGGATGTTGAGCTCCTGCGTTACGGCCTGGTAGATTATAACCAGCAGTGCACATAAGGCCAGAAAAACCATTACCGATATGGCTCTCATCCTGAGGGAAGAAGACAAGGGTAGAGCAGACTGAAGGAGTTCCTTGGGGAAAAGCTGTTTTTGTTTTCTTCCTCTTTCTTTCACTCACAACTCAGTTCTCATGGCAGCAGCGTCTATGCAATTGACTGAATCTGACTTGGCTCCCTGTCCTGTCTTCCCGAAATGCTATTGCTTTAAGACAGCGACAGGTAAGCCTGCCTTGCCTGTACAACTGGATGTCTGGGTTAAGCAAACCAGTGTGTGTGTGTGTGTGTGAGAGAGAGAGAGAGAAAACTTAACTTCCTTGATACTGTTGCTGTGATCCCTGACCAATTTTTTCACTCTCTAGTCTCTCCACCCACCTTTGTTTTGACAAAGCGGCTAAAACAATATAGGCCTAGCAAAATACACATCAACTCATCAACATTTTATGGTGTTTGGTGTGTCTTCCAGTTAAGCAATATAACAAGCAGTTATCTCTAACACAAACAACTCAACTAGGGGACTGAATGTTTACATGTGTGGCATTATAAAACTCATCAAAATTCATCAGTCTTTACAATGTGGTTAAACAGGATGGACCAGGATACGCTTATTTGCATGATCAGATGAGAACTCCCCCTCGATAACACTTGCATTCAACAAACACCAGTTTTATGCTTAAAAAGTGATACAAATAAATATCTAAAATCCCCTTAAAGAGTTTTGAAGCTGGCTTTAGCCAATGTTCAAATTTATGTTCTAGAAATGTATGCAGATTAGTTCATATTTAGATCAAGTCTCATTTGCAACTTAACATTTCAGGAGAAAAAAAAATGTAGTGATACAAACAACAGTTTTAAGACAACGTGTGGTAATATTCATTAATAATTAATTACAATATTTGTTATTCTTTTCACCTGTAGTGTTTTCAACCACGAGATGTAAATTATATAGGCCCTATAGGTTGTAAATTACGTAATATAGGCCTACCATAGTTTAACTGGGCGACAAGAGCATTAATACAAATTTAATCGAGAAAAGCGTAATAAACAGTAATGTGGCTTCTATGGTAGGCTAATGACGTAAAATAATAGCTGGATCATTTTAACCAGTTCTTTGAAAAGAACTGTTCAGAAGAACCGATTCGAATAAATGAGTCGGACGCACGTCGTACGTCTTAATATTTTGACGTCAATGCAAGTGTAAGCCAATGAGTTCGCGGGGTGGGCGTGGCTTTCTATAGGTGTGCTGTGTTACCTGTAGCGACGTCTCCAGTCCTTTCAAGCACCGCTCAGGTGAGGAATTTACCGATCGTTAAAAAAAAAACGAACATTAAAACCAGGAAAGACGATCACTTTATTAACCTACTTTACAGTTGCATTAGGGAATTAACTTGGACATAGGCTAAGTGACAAGATATTTTAAGAATCCACAGCGTTTGATCTTCAACAGAATGCTACAGTCTTGTGGGAGGAGCTAGTTTCACCGACAGGTAACTGATTATCGGTACACCTGCACGCGAAAGACAAGTCCAGCTTTCTCTTGAGCCCTCCATCATGAAGTTTCCTGCACTGCTGTTGGGTTTTATCTTGGTGTGTAGTCTGGGTATCGCTGGCTACATCCATACCAGACGAAAGCAGGAGACGCAGCTGAGTAAACAGGCTTCATTTCTAGATATTAAGTTCAGAGTGACCAGAGATGTTCTGGGAGAATACCAAGAACAGCTGAGCCAGTCCAACACAATGCTGGAAAAGACTAAAAAAGAGGTGGACAGTCTAACCAAAGACCTGTCCGTAGCTAAGACCTTTGTAGAGAAGAAAAACGGTGACATTGCTACATGTAAAGGAGACAAGGTGAGTTGTTTTGTTTTTATGTGCTCTCAGGTATTAATATACATCTTAATAGCCTCATTGTATTACCATTGTACTTAATAACCCAACTATTGTAACTGATTGTATGCCTTCAAATACATATATGACACATGATTTATTATAACCTGTTTTTTTCTTCTTCAGAAACGATTAACAGATGAAATTGCTGCTGCAGAGTCAGAAAAGAAACACATCCAGAGTGAGTGAGATCTCTTTATTTTCACTGTTTGGACACTTTTAAAGACCACATTGACAAAGAATAATATGGAGGTAGAAACAGTTACTGATTGTATTAACTCATGAAAATATACTGCTCCCCTGCGGTAATAAATGCAAAGCCAGTCAGTCATGCCTGAATAAATATAGCTAATGATGCATAATTGTAAGGCATTGCACAACTGGGGTGCAAGTTGCTGACAATAGCCTACATAATTGCACTAATCACACTCATCGTTTGCTTTAAGCTTCCCAGACAGCAAGCAGTGTTGGCCCATGCCCGGCTCACATCTGGCCCGCATGGATTTTACACAGGCCGGATCTGGGCCAACACTATGTTGCTGTCTGGGTTCTTAGCTCGTTTAAAAAAAGTTATAAAATCTCAATTGTATGTATGTATGTATATAAAATACCCTTTTCTGTTCACAGGTGAGTTCGTCAAGGAGAAGTCCCATTGGGGAACAGAGGTTGAATCTCTAAGAAAACAAATGGAGCAGTTGAGCACACTTTGCAAGTACATCGACAAGACATCTGAGGAGGGAAAGTGAGTATTTTGTTATAATAAAACTATTTTCTGTGGATCTCTAATCTCATTAAACAGTCAGATAGAGTTAGCTGTGATTAAATGGGTGCAGAATCTGTTGATTGACAGTGGTTCTGTGCCAGGCTGAAGGCTCATGGGTTAAAGCTCTGTACATGTTATGTATCCTGAAGCTTTTTGGGTTCATTTATGTATTTAAACTTTTAAAATGGAAAATTAAAACACTAAATTTTTTACATTTAAGTGCATTTCTGCTGAGCATTAACATTGCTTAACAACACTCCTTTCCTTATCCAAGGAAACTGTGTAACATAACCGAAGAGCCACAACAGCCAGAGGCAAAGCCCAAGGAAATGCAAGCGGAAAAACCCAAGCCTGAAGAACCAAAAGCTGAACAGCCAAAAGTAGCTGTGGAGTGAAGAAAAACCAAGTGGATGAGTATGTGTGTGTTAGGGGAAAGGAGAACAATACAGCATCAGCGTCCGCTGGAGAATTAACTAATAACTAACCTGAACATCTTGCTTGGGTTGATCTCCAGCATTCCTGAAATGACACTCTTTGGGTTCAAGGTTTGACTGAAATCATCACGTCTTATTCCTGCTGTGTTTTCTGATAAATAATTGTGTTTGAGGAATATGGGATGATGCATGTGCATTGTCTACTTATCAGTTGAATTTTGATGTCCACAAAAAAAATGATTTTTTTTTTTTTTTTTAACTCAATTTCCTTTTTTTTTTTTTTTAGAAAAAGAGTGTTAGGGTTCTTTTCGTTCTGGGTGTGTTTGACTTTTTAATATTTCTTTATCTTTTCCCTCCTGTAGTTTACCAGTGTCATTCTGACCCTCCCTCAGGCTCATGCATACGTCCCGATTGTATCGACCAATGGGAAAACTCTGACCCTCTTACTGTCACACCTAATCATCCTCACTCTGTTACCCCGATTACTATTGTTATACAGTCCTGACAACACCGAGTTTAACCAAGCTGAGCCTTCAGTGAAGCAGAAAACCAGTTACGAAGTTGTAAGAGTTGCTTACTCTTGCTCCTCTTTGTTGTAAGTTTTGGTTTTATGCTGACGTATTGTGATGTCTGATGTAAAATAAAAATAAAGTCAGAATATGGTTCAACACTTTGTATTCTTCCAGTAAATGGATGTTTACCACTTCGCAATGTAAAGCGATTTCAAATGCTTCTCTAGTCAATGTAATCTGCTCTTAATCTTACTTAAACATAGGGGCTTGACGGTTTAATTTGTCTTTCTAGGCTGTTTAACCAGTTTGATGGGTATGTAAGTTATGTTCGGTGTTTCAGGTGCAATGTGGTTTGAGACGATGCAACAGCAGATTTAATATGCTGTACAGCTCCACCTTTTGACAAATCTTTGACAGTGTTTCTACAATTAATAGGACATTTTAATTTGGGTTTTAAATATTTTGGGTTAATTAGAAGTTAGGTTCAATCAAGAGCATGTATGGCATTATTACTTTTTTTTTTTATTTAAGTTTTTATATGAAGAAATATCAGCTTATCATTTTATGAAACCATTGTTTAGGATTTTCTGTCACTTTGATCTGGACAGTAATACCTCACCAAATTTTACTTAGATTTTTATTAACTTTTCATTTTACAGCCAAAACTGTTTTGTAACCAAAATTCATTCTTTTACAGAAAAACTGCAAATATGTTTGGAATAACACAGGTGTGCGTAAATGATGAGAATGTTTGGTTAAAATATCTGGTGACACTTTACAATATTCCACTTTGTTAACATTACATAACTACATTAGTTGACATGAACTAGTAATGAAAAACACTTTTAAAGCATTTATTCATTTTAGTTCGTGTTAATTCCAAAATGCATTGTATCTGATTACCAAATGGACCTGAACTGATGTGAACTATTTGTGTAAAAAGTAAAAATACTGTAACAAATGTTTTGGTCATTGTTAGAGAATAATGCATTGACCAACATTAACTAATAGGGCCTTATTGTAAAGTGTTACAAATATCCATTCAAAACATCACTTATGGTTGTTTTAAGGTTTACATTATGCAACAAAATAAAACTGAATATACGCTAACTTCACACAGAATAGCTATTTTCCATTTTAAAATCATATTGTATATGTGGCTATACTATTGAAACAGTGAGTATTATAACGTTTACGAATTGCCTTTCTGTAACCCAGATTTTTGCCTTTTTTTAAAAAAGAAAAGGAAAAAAAAGGAGAGACAAGTGGAAATTAAGTGCATATGGAATATTCTTTGAATGCTGCTGGTTTTATGAATGTTTTATTTTAAATTGATAGTTTTTGAAATGGTAAAGATAACGAGGAAGTCTTTTCTTCTAAATCATGCTATGTCAGAACTGACCATATGTGAACTTAATTGGTTTATATCTGCTCACATTGTGTGCATACTTCCCCTCCCCTCTCTTTTCTGTTTCTCTTTCCCTGTTTTCTCTTTCTGTTACCCCTCAGGCTCACAATTAGGGGACACAATTATTGTCTCTCTTCCGCCCCATCTCGTTCAGAAGGTCACCGAGTACAGCGGGACTCGAAACTGACGATAACATCTGCTTCACTTCTGATTCTCTGATGCCCCACTATATTATTTTGGGCTTGTCTTATGTAATATTTAATGTGGAATTTAAGTAATAAACTGTAGAAAAAATCGACAGTTTCAGTGCCGCTACAGATGGTAGTAATTGTGTTTTTTAAATAGATAATGCTAAGGAAAAATATTTGTGTTCATGAATGCTACATTTTAGACATGATTAAATGATATGGAATAACAAAAATATGTGATATACAGATTTCTTTTTTTTTATGTTTCAAAGAAATATTTGGTAAAATGATAATGTTATGTATTTCTGTGTATAGTGCACTGGCATATTGTAATTGTTGTATAAAAATGATCAAATAAGACATAATACTGTCCGGACAGTATCAGCAGAGGAGGAAAAACGCTTATTTATAAATGCACTTATTTCTGCTGGGCATTGCAGCAAGCAGGCTATACATCCAAACTCTTGTTTGTTTTTGTTTTATGTTTACGACAATAGTTCAAATGAGTAATATTTGTAATTGTGTGTTGTTTGATTTTGATTTGTAATTTCAGTTATTACATTAAGCAATTAATGATACATTAACACAAGAAGAGACCTTTTTCAATGGCAATGTGATATTAAAAATGAAAAAAAAAATTTTTTTTCTTAATTTCCAAGAAATTACATGTAAAATGTGTAGAGAAATATTAAGCATGTGTCCAGTTAAAGATGGTTTTTCATATCAAAACATAACAATATAATACAATCTCAGGTGTCTAACGAATGCACAGTGAAAACTCATTTATCAGACTTCAGGAAAGACACTTGACGAGAACTGAACAAATGGCTTCTCCGGAGGTTTGTAGAGAGCCGTGGACTGCTTTGGGTCACCTTGAGAAGTTATGTCAGCATCAATGCAAATGAATGTCAAATTAGAGTGGACAGGACGTTTACTGTTCAGGGTCAGGTCAGCAAAAGCAGCTTG
Organism: Barbus barbus; assembly: GCF_936440315.1. Lineage (NCBI taxonomy): Eukaryota > Metazoa > Chordata > Actinopteri > Cypriniformes > Cyprinidae > Barbus > Barbus barbus. The sequence continues at coordinate 10,719,270 of NC_136740.1, forward strand.
GGTGAATTTAGCCTTCATATTTATTTGGAGGGAATTTAACTGGTAAGTCAAACTAAATGAGGTCTTGCATCTTGTTTTACTGCAGAATTGTTATGGAAACTCCTTGAGGGAAGCAAAAGGACAAACGGGGTTTTTTTATGTAAACCACAATATTTCTCACCTTAGATTAACTAAAAATAAAATCTCATCGCATCCAGTCATAAAAGAAGTTCTTAACCATTTACACCCTCGTGCCTTTAAAGCTTGCAACTCTCTCAACATCATAAGCAAGATTTCACCAACACAATTGTATACTGGCCGAGCAAATGATTCACATCAACATTATAAATATTGGTATAATAATGATGATAATGCCAGACAATGGATTACAAGGCATTTGGAATATGATGTGCATTCGTGTAAAAGGCAGTAACCTGTGGCTTTTTGTTCTCCATGCATTATTATTGCAGATTGGCTTTGAGTTCAATATTTGCATTTAAAGTACAGTTTAATGTGATTTGAGAAATATACAATCAGTTATATTTTTAAATACATTTGATTATATTTATGCATACTTCATACACATTTATATTCCATACAAGTGTCTTATATGCTCACAAAGGCTGCATTTATTTGATCAAAAATACAGTATAAACAGTGATATTATTACAATTTTAAAATAATTGTCATTGCTCTAGTCTTCAGAGTCGCATGATCCTTCATGTTGAAATGCTGCTTAAACTGTTTTATGGAAACTGTGCCATTTTCTCAGGACTCTTTGATGAATAAAAAGAAAGGGAAGCCAATACTGTCACTTTTGATCAATTGAATGCGTCCTTGAAGAATACAAGTATGACTTCTGAAGAATCCTACTGAAACTTTTGAATGATAATTTACATTATTCCCATTTTAAATGTGAGGCAGTCAAACACTGCTGTAAGTAACACTTGTCGTCTTCTCCATTATGTAAGATCAAACAGGTGATGCTTTCCCCCAATCGCTCTGATAAACAAGTATCACTATTAAAGCTGCATGCTGTGGGTTTACAGCTTTTATTGGCAATCACACAGAAACATACTAGGGAGGTAGTTTGTTTGCAGATGTAAAACAGGCTTGTCTGACTGACCTCCCTCTTGCTCTCTGTGTGAGTGTATGTGTGAAATCACATCTATTGATCAGCCTAATGCAGGAGGAAGAGCCGGCGGCAAGGTGATCAATGCGCTCTTAATTAACCCCTATGAGAAAGCGTGTGTGTGTGTGTCTGTACGCTGGGGTTTAGGGTGCTAAACTTTGGTCAGGGGTGTATAAATACACCCATCCCAACTGAAACTTGTGACATTCATGCACACTTTCTTACTTACAAGGCTGCAATACATGACATGCTAACATGCAAACACATAGAGCAATATTAAAACAGAAGACACTTTCCAGCTAAATTTACTTGAAACATTGAGGATGTGAACGATTGCAGGCTGGAGTCTCAAAACTGTGAGTATTTTGTGCGAGTCTGTGTGTGCCAGTGCTAAAACTGAAATGAAAATGTTCATGTTCCTTACGCGAACAACCTGAATGACTTCATTTTGTTGTTTTTATTATTTAGAACGTTTTAATTTACGCTGTGTATGTTGGATAGAAAATATCTTTAATGATCAAATTAACATACTAAATAATGGAACTGTATAGGTTTAGGGGTAGGGTTTGTAGAAAGCATAATTAGCTTTGTGTAAATATTGCCATTTTGCACTTTATTCCTTTTATTTTGTCTAATTTTTCGAGTTTCAAAACATCTGTGTTCTCTTTCAGATGCTGTATTCTGACAGGTCAGGGACTGTGTGATATGTTTGATATTCGGTTGCTTTCCTTATATCACGTCAACTAAATATCAGACATATTCCTACAGACTTTGGCACAAATCTTCACATTCCTGGCCTCTGTTCATTCACCATCTCGGTTCATCAAAGATTTTGTTATTTATTACTTTCTTGATTGTTCATTGAACACGTTTATAGCATTTGACCAACATAAAATATGAATAGTAAGACATGCAATAACAGATTCATTTATGTTTTTCATGTATTTGCTTTCATTTCTTTGCATGCTGATGGTAAAACTTTCTGTTCTGCTCATTTATGTTTTAACAATTCTTTCTTTTGATTCTGATTTAGAAATATGCATCTGTGCTGGCTTAATTGCTCAGGTATCAGTTTAGGTTTTCACAAGAACCATTTTTAGCTTCCCCAACGAACCATTAAGAACAATTTAATAATCTAAAGAACCTTTTTCACCTTTTTTTGGAATGGAAAGTTTCTAGAAATGTTAAAGGTTCTTCATGAAATCGTAGCAAAAATTTTTTTATTTTTTTATTTTTAAGAGTGTATTGTACAGCAAGTCCTCAAGCTCCAGTTTTGAATTAGATGTCCTTATTAATGCTTTCTAACTGAAACTAAATGGCTAACTGCATTGTAATAATTTGCATTTACTTATTAATTAATATGGCATTACAAAGACACATTTATGTCAAACTTTAAAAAGAGAAACTCACATACAGTATGTGACCTTGGAGCACAAAACCAGTCATAAGTAGCACGGGTATATTTGTAGCAATAGCCAAAAATACATTGTGTGGGTCAAAATGATCGATTTTTCTTTTATGCCAAAAATCATTAGGATATTAAGTAAAGATCATGTTCCATGAAGATATTTTGTAAATTTCCTACTGTAAATATATCAAAACTTAATTTTTTTATTAGTAATGTGCATTGCTAAGAACTTCATTTGGACAACTTTAAAGGTGATTTTCTAAATATTTGTATTTTTATGCCCCCTCAGATTCCAGATTTTCAAATAGTTGTATCTCAGCCAAATATGGTCCTATCATAACAAACCATACATCAATGGAAAGCTTATTTATTCAGCTTGTTTATTCATATATGAATATCAGTAAATAAAAAAGAAAAAAAGAAAGAACCCTTATGACTGGTTTTGTGGTCCAGGGTCACATGAGAAAAATATGTGTGACAATTACTGTTGTTGGTCTACACATTGAAGAAAAAAACTTACATAATTGTGACCCTGGACAACAAAACCAGTCTTAAGTCACTGGGGTATATTTGTAGCAATAGCCAAAGTCCCAAAAATCATTAGGATATTAAGTAAATAAAATTTGTTCATTTCAAATAAAATACCAGTGTTTATAGATCTAATTTTTAACTTGTTGTGAAAAAGATATTCCCCTACCAGGAAATTGGCCAACAGGCTGTCAGTTAAATAGGCTTGGTCTAATTTAGCAATAGTCACATCCACAGTCAAACAGGACCATTATGTACCTCATCGAATTTCACAATATAGTCTGACTCAGATCAAGGGCAATGCCGCTCTTTCAAACAATCTTTCTTTGGTTCTCAAATCATTTCAATCACTATCTGATTTGGTTTGTATAAAATAACCAGTAGCCTTTGTGTAATAATAATAAATCTGTGTGTGTGTGTAAGAGAGAGAGAGAAAGTAGTGTTGCTCAATTTGAACCTTTAACTCATGACTCAGAAAGCAAAGTCTAATAACTCAAAGGCCAGTCCATATGCTTACGTTACATCAACTATTTTTATAAGGAAACTGCGTGTAATTTCATGCTATTTCAGTCTGAATAGTGAAAATACATGACGCAGAAAGTACTGTATATGCCTGAAGCATTTGTTTGGTCATTGCTCTTTTTTTGGCATCATGAGATCGATTTAATCATTTAGGGTCTTTTCTTTGTCAGTTTTACTCAGCTGTCTGCACAAAAAATGAGACTACAAATAATGATATCCACATGCACAAGCAGCATACAGAAGTATGCAGAAGTTTAGTTCAATCAATATTATTTTTGTTTAAAAAAAATCCTGGTTATTAAAACAAATATTAAACTATAATACATCTAATAAAGCACCATTGAAAAAATATATATAGGGGTGATGCATTACACCCAATTATACAGTTAAAATGTCATAAAATCTTAATTTTGATATTTAGAATATATTGTAAAACATGTTTGTACACAACTACTAGAATAATATTTTTACGTAATTATAAAATGCTCCCAAAATGTCTTTGTGTTTTCACTATTTTTGGGATTATGAAATGAAATTTTAACCCTGAAAAATGCATATTCAATATAACCCTGAACACAAATGAAGTGGATGAGGTTGTCAGAAAAGCATCTATGCGTACAGACAAAGCTCAATTTTATAATCTTGTTCTAATTCACTGTTCATGTAAAAAAAAGTACCATTACTATATTTCGAGAGAGATGAAAGAAACAGTCAGCTATATATTCTTTTTGATTAACATCATGCATGCTGTGGAAATACCATGATGCTCAAAACAGTGCTGCATTGTTCACTCCAAGACATTTGTAATAAAGAATAAATAATAATCGAAGAGCTGGATTTTTTCAGATGGGTTCAAATGTCCCTACTGGTCATATATTGTTGATCGCAGCCTGTCTGCTGAACGCAGTTGCTCCATCTCTATCAGTGAACAGAGGTGGAGAGTGCACATTCAACACCAAAGGTCCATGGCCTTGCTTTATTTATGTGTGGCGCTAATGTGTAAATACATAAATCATAAGTCATTGGGCTATTTTTAGGCATCTGTGAATATCAAGGACAGGTCTTCTGCATTGGCGAGAGCTGGATTACTAAAGACTGCTACCAGTGTGTGTGTATGGAGCCCTTCGGGGTGGGCTGCTGCAATCAGTAAGCCTGCACTCCTACAGTTTCAAGCTGTTTGCATGTGTTGGAGCATATCTACCCACTAACCTGCATATCTTCAGTGTGTGTTTTCTCACCCTGATAGCAACTCCCTACCAGTAGATTATCCTGAGTGGTGTGTGGTCATCAGAAAGCCCGACTCCTGCACCAGTGTGGCTGTGATGAGAGCCAATCACAAACTCCCTTGTCTTAATGGGAAGTGGGGCAGGATGCGACCTGAGACATGGAAGTCTGACAATGATTCATTGTTTTAAATTAAATGTTAAAAATCAGTCGTTTAGGTTTGCAATTATATTTTTGGGGAATTGAAAAGCATCAACTATTTTTACCATTCTGTTTCAGGGAATGAATGGTTCTCTGCATCAACAGATAACTCTGGTTTAGTGTTCATGTTGACACTGATGTTGTTGATGTTGAGAACCAATATAACATCACTATCTGTATAAATAAGGCTGCTATATACAGAATTTATTTTGTGATATAATTCTCACCCATTTTCACTCTTAACTGAGAAGGTTTTCTTATTAATGGAAAATGCCACTTTATAGCACTGCATATAATAACAATTTCATTACCATCATCATTTCTTAATGCTCTATAAATGTAGATTAAATGCAGTTAAAAATACAGTTGCTCTAAATATACAGCAACTAGGATGGACCTATAATTGCATTTAAGCAATTACATGCAAATTAATGTGTGATTCCATAATTTTTGATGCTGGAATATTTCAATAATTAAACAATTGTCGATTTCACACTTGTATTGTTATTCTTTAGGCTGGTTTATTTTTTTACTTATTTTCCATCTTTGAAAAAAATGTTAACAAATACGAGAGATGTCTAAATACAGTTTAAAAGTTTGACTTTACAATATTACACATACATAATTTTTTTATTAAATATATAGAAAATTAATAACATTTAAAATAAAAAACAAGTAAATTTCAAGCAGATTCACAATAAATGAAAGAAAAAAGGTTTTAGCTTGACAAATGCAGTTAGCACAAAAGAAGTGTAATTTTTGGAATTAATTAATATTAAACAATTTAACTTTTTACTACTATGAATGTAATATAGTAATTATAATATTATAATTAAAAGGAATATTACATATAAAAGGAATATTATAATTTTTTTTTTATTTAATTTTAATTTTAATATTGATATGACAGTAATGCGCAAGTGTACCGTATTCGTCATTGTTGTTGAGTCGGTGCCAGCAGCAGCAGATCTCTCTGGGCTTCCTCTCCTCTGTCAAGCAGCAGCGGGGGGGATTGGGGGGGTCTGAGAGCGTCGCAGGTCAAGATAAAACCGTTCAACCTTTGATTTTCTAAAATCTCTCAAACACACACTGGAATGTGAAGTATTTAGCCAGGTGTGTTTTTTAACCCAAAAGTCACATGATAGATCTGAGCCATCACGTGTCAACGTTCAAGTTTCAGGAAAGTTTTTGTTTCTCGTCGGATAAACCCCGCCCATCTCCCGCCCCTTCTGCATAATTATTGGGTCTTATGCAGCGATCTTCTTTTTGATAGGTCCAGACTAACGTCACTCAAACTGCTGACGCTCTAACCGCGCCTCCTTCTTTAACCTGGTTTAAAGTAATAGATATCGTGTCTCAAGCGAAGGATTTGGATTTCATCCGCATGAACTCATAGACACGGTGTCCGAGTATCCTCACTAATATGTAAAGGTGAGTTGATAAATATGCTATAATCACAATAAATAATCGTGTACTGGTGAAATGTACCGCTAAGAGGCCAAATGTCAATGCAGGCACAAGATTCAAGGTGTTTGCCGACATCACGCAACGTTTATTTTTTTCTTTTATGAGTTTTTTAAGTTTCTTTTTGTACTTTCTATTCATGCGGTAATGTTTCTTTGAGTCTGAGAGACGTGTTTGCCCTTATGGGGCTATAAATATGTGTGTGTGCGCTTGCTTATATATATATATATATGTGTGTGTGTGTATGTGTGTGTGTTATGCATGTGTGTACAGTATGTGTACAAATTTGCATGAAGTTGTTTAAATGACTTATTCACTAGCTTTAGGGTGAACTAGACAAACAATATATATATATATAAACTGTATTTAGATATCAATAAATAACAAGCATTATATTTGGGTGAGTTACAGACAATTTAATAACACATGTATGATTTTGCAACCAGTTGAGCTTAACATGTTTTGAAGTAGTTGACTGTGAAGATGAACAAGATTTCTGTTAACATTTATGTAAACATATTAGGTAAATATATTTTAGGTGGTTTCCCCATTTTATGGCTCACTTGAATAGTCCATGTAGTCTTGCTGCCAATATGGGGGTAATAATGGGGGAAGTCGTGGCCTAATGGTTAGAGAGCCGGACTCGTAATCCAAAGGTTGCGGGTTCGAGTCTCGGGCCGGCAGGGATTGTAGGTGGGGGGAGTGAATGTCCAGCGCTCTCTCCACCCTCAATACCACGACTGAGGTGACCTTGAGCAAGGCACCGATCCCCCAACTGCTCCCCGGGCGCCACAGCATAAATGGCTGCCCACTGCTCCGGGTGTGTGTGTGTGTGTGTGTGTGTGTGTGTGTGTTCACTGCTGTGTGTGTGCACGTTGGATGGAGCACGAATTCCGAGTATGGGTCACCATACTTGGCCGTATGTCACTTCACTCACTCACTTCACTAAAAGTGCATACATGACAAGTTGTTCAAAATGGTTTGTACTAATGCATGTTAATGCCCTTTTTCTCCAGAATGGACACCAAAACACCTCCAGACTTGAGCGGTGCCGACTAACTCTGATGACTTCAGTCAGTTTAGTTTTTGAGAATGAATGTGAAACAGAAAACGAGAAGCATGGAAGAGGAGGAATTAACTGGAAATACCATGTGGCTTAAGAAAATAGTTCTGCTTGTCAGGTAGATATTTATAGGGGCAAGAAGAGATGTTTTTGTAGATGCACACGCTGTCACTAACACACTACCATATTATTTTCATGCTTGTTTTGGTACACACTGAAACCATTTTAAGGTAGTGAAAACAGTGTGATAAAAAGGAAGAGGTTTGGGTTGAATGGCAAAGTTCAACAGCAAACCTGGGGGTACATTCAAATTATAGTGATATTAAACAAGGGAGTCAGAGAACGGAGAGCTGTGAAACATGGATTATGGAGAAAGTGGATTATGTGGAAGTGGAGAACTGGAGCTGGATCCAGATATTGTGAGCGAGGAGGCGGGGAAACTGTATTCGGAGCTGCAGGTAACCAATCAAGAGTATCCACCTTTATTCACCTACCAATCAAAATAACTTTTAAGGCCTGTTCACACCAAGGATGATAAATATCATGATAACGATAAAGGTTTAAAAATCGTTCTAATTATGTGAGAATAGGGAAATTCACACCACATCTATTGCGATAATGACAGATTTTTGGAATCACTTTCAGAACTCTTTTTCCAGCTGAATCCACTCGACTTTAAACTAAAAGTTTGCAGACGACATAACTGCAAAGCGCATTTATAATAAACTAAACATTATTGTTCTCAGTGTAAACAGGACCTTTAGAGGCATGTTTATCATTTGCCACTTTTCACAAGTTTTAAGTTCAGAGAGCTTGTTTTGCTGACTTTTCATAAGGGAAGTGAACCGTAGTATATTTCTCCTTTTTAAACACAAGTCATAATTATCGCTCTTCCTGTGAGTGCAGCTGCTCAAAGAGATAAGAGCATTAAATGTGAGGGGGGCAACACCACTGCAAACAAATACAATTCAGACTGTTTCTTTGTAGTCGGTGGTAGAGACTCATGGAGCTGGTGTGGTGGAGTCCCTGCTGCCCATCCTCGTCTGGGTTCTGGAAGGGCTGGCGAGCTGCAGGGCTCAGCTGAGAGAGAGAGAGGAGGAGGCAGAGAAAGAGAAAGGAGAGAGAGAAGAACTGCTGGAGAGGTATCAGAATGAGAAAACCCTGAGGAGAGAGAGCCAAGAGGTGAGAGACAACTGTGTGAAGGAAGAATTTAAGGTCTTTTGTGACCTTTTAATGTAATAATCTAAAAAATAATGTACAATTTAAGCTTTTTATTTTTTTTCTCCAAAGAATATTAATAGTTAGTGGCCCCTTCATGGCCCCTGTCCTGAAGAATTATCAGTTTATGGGAAGCTTAATACTCCATAAACAGAATAAAGCTATTTGTGATCGGCTGGATAAGTTCTGTTCAAATTGGACACATTTCTAATTGACTAATTGTTTTTTAATATCCATTATAATTTTTAATTTATGTATTAATTTGTAATGATTAATTAATTAACATCCTATTAATTCAACTAAGTTTAACATTAATAATAATAATTATTATTATTAAATAAATATACATTTCACAGTCAACCATGAATAATATATCTTAACTGATGTCATCTCATGTGAGTGTGCATGATCTTAAACATATTTATTCTGTATTTAATTGTGCAAAACTTTTGTAATTAGAAAGGAAATTACAAAGTTGCACCTTGTAAATGTAAACACTTTTTAAAAATTGAATTTGTCTACCTAACATCAGCGCTATTTGGAGTTGGATGACCAGTTTGAGCAAGAGCGGAGGGCAATGCGTGCAAGAGAAAAGGGGAGAGAAAAGAGAGAAAGAGAACTGGAGAAGAAAGCCAGAGAACAAGCTGATCAATGTGAGTCTCTCTGAATAAAACCTTTCACCCTTCTGCTCTTTCTCTGTCTGTCCAGACTGTTAAAACATTGGCATGATGTATATAACTGTACATTTGAAATATATAGCTATCATCTTTTCTTTGTAGTGATGGCCTTGGAGGATCAGAAAGCAAATCTGACACGAGAGCTTAACTCAATTAAACACACACATAACAAGGTCTGTCATCTCTCAAGTCTGTGCATCTGTTTTAGTTTAGCTTTAGCCTTTTGGTTACTTTAAATGTCTATTTCTAAAAAACATTTTTTTAAAACCAGTTAGTACTGACACACCGAGATCTGCTGGAAAAGAAAAAGGAGTGGGAGAGTGAATCCTCCACTTTTAGGTAACACACGCTTCCCCTTTCTTGAGTTGAGCTGAGAGGTAATGGAATCCCACAACGTGGTACACATTTCTTGCTTAGCATGATTTGCAAAAAAGACTATAATTTCCTGTGCATTTTAGAAGTTAAAAATTACAGTGTTGTTATGTGTCAGCAGGAAATTCTCTTTGTTTGCAGGAATCGTGTGCACAGCAAACATTCAGAAGCTGTTTCTATCCACGGTCAAACAGAAACCTTCAGCACCGAAGAGGTTAATTTATTTGTAATTCAGTGGAGGCAAACTACACTTTCCCCAAACATTACTTTGCATATTTTTGCATTAATGTCTACTATATAACAATAAATATCTGTACTTTCACAACAGCACCTTTTTATTTTGCAGCATGATCCAAAAGCTGGCAGTGCCCCTGAATCCACTGTGTCAGAAATGACCGATACCAACAACAGCAAAGTGACTGATGCTGAAGTCAACCATAATAACGATCAGTCCTTCATCAGTGACATCATAAGCTCCACCCCTGAGCTGGCTCATTTGAAGGGCTTTATTGAAACAAGGTACAAAAATTTATAAAGAGGAGAACATCTCATTGTTTTTTCCTAGACTGTTGCAGTTTTGAGTATTGAATATGTGTACTGTATATAAAATTCAGCTGTCACAGGAAAAATTATATTTTAAAATATATTATAATAGAAAACTATTGTTTTTTTAGACTCTAAAGGTGCTTTAAGACTTAAGCATCTACATATCAAAAGCTTTCTGACTTTCTTTTCTTTCTTTTTTATCTTCCACTTTATCTCTTACTGAGTCCAGGAAGTGAGTGGGAGTTTGTATCTCTTCATGTGTGTAACATCCTGTTGATGTTCTTGTATTTGGTTTATTTTTAAGTCATGTTACATGATTCATTGTAATTTTTCCTTCATTTAAAAAACAGAAGAAATACAATCTGAGTTATATTTGATGATATTTGATTGCATTTCTCTTATACAAATAATTAATCTATTTCCCATAAACGCTATTTTTTTGTCTTGTCCTTTTATTCATCTCTCTCTCTCTCTCTTTTGCTTTCTCCAGCTCCCCTGTTTTTTCAAAGACAGCAACTTCTGAATTAAACTCCAGTTTGTTTGATGAAATGAAACAAGCCCACGAGGATAAGAGAGAGGTGGATGAAGACCAGAAGGTGAAAGATGGAGAAAAAAACGAGGTGGAGGAAGAGATGGACAGTGACTCTGATTGCTTGGAGTGGGAGTTGAGGAATACGGACTCTGTGTTTTCAGAGTTATCTGAACTCAGCAGGGAATATGTTGAAAACGTCGACCAGGGGGCCAGTGTCAGAGGTACAATCATGTGTTTAATTTGAATGTATGTGTGTTGTTTAGAAGAAATTTGAATTGCAAAGAAGGCGAACAGTATCAATCCTATTAACCACAAACAAAAATGTTTTCATTTAAATCATATTCAGGCTGCAACAACAGAGAAACCTTTTTATCAAATCTTTGCTCTGATGCTAAATGCATCTCTCTGGAACACTTGATCCTGATTGGTCAGTTGCAGCATTCAAATATTTTTGTATATTGACCACTAACCTGTAAATTTGACCGTTGCTCTCCTACACTGTGCTAGTTTCATGCATCACTCCGTTGCCCCTTTCTTTTCATATAAACAAATCATTTCACCCCAAGCTAATATTTTATGTCCATCCATTTTATTTATTTTTTGGTACAGCCTTGTAATAAGCATTAAAATGTACAGTCAGCTGGTTATTTTTGTAAAATAAACTAGGGATGCACGATATGAATTTTTTTTTTTGCCGATAACCGATAATTAAGTCCTTCTCATGGCCGATGCCGATACCGATAAGTTCATATTTTTATATTATAATTTTCATATAGTCTGCAATTTGTGCACCCAGGAGAATACAAAATCTAAGATTCACTGATTAAACTGATATTTTAGTAGCTCTGGCCTAACTATAGCAAACATCAGTCCTGACTCTTCAAAGGTTTTTTTATTTTTTGTGTAAGGCACCACAATACTTTGTAACAGAAATGGTTTAACAGAATTATGACAGAACTATGGTTTATCTGCAATTAACAACTCATTAACAACAAATTTATATTCAAATATTTCATTCATAAAGAAATGCATCTATTCAACGTTTTTAGTGCACGAGGATGAGAAAGTTATATAGTCTTTAAGTCACGTGTTTTCAAATACATTATAAAAAAAAATGCATTGACATTTGTCAGCCTCGAAAAAAATAAAAAACAAAAGTGCATGCTCAACAAAAATAAAGTGCATCCTCATACCAAGGTTGTTAAGTCGCAACACCGGTTATCACTTGCCCACCGCAGCACCGTCCCTCATTGTCATTTAGATTTTTTTAATAGTAATAAAAATAATTTAGTTCAGTTAGAGAACAGACACTACAATTAAAACTGAACGCGGCTGCTCAATGCAGCACACCGAACGAACGACAGTCGCGCATCACAGATGAGATTTAATTTATCACCTGAGGAGAGTGAGTCGAGCTGACTGACAAGAGTGAGGTGAAAAAGACAAGACGATGGCAGAAGAGTTTCAAAACGAATTGTAAAAGCGCCTGTTTTAAAAATATTTTTGGATTTTGAAAAGCCTGTTGACCTGCCATTTATCTAAGGTGATATTGGAAGGTCTATTTATTTTTATTTTTTTTAAACATTCGTTTCTCATTTAGCCTATTTCGTTCCACAGTATTTGCTGATTTTTATTTTATTTAAACTGTGATATTTTTCCCATTATTTTACAATCGAGGTGTATGCAGTCCGTGCCTCAAAACTTTCCATCTCACTAATAAACGTTCTACGTTTTATAGTTATTTGTTCCTCAGTCTTTACTGATTTTCAGTTTTGTATAGGCCTACCATGCATATTTAAAATTTGTAAGTTATCTGTTATTTTATATTAGACATATAGCATGGTGCATTTTTATTCGTTTTGTTAATAAAAGTTAGCTATTGTATTTTGTTGTTGCTTGAATTGAATTCAAGCAATTGATGCCGAATTGCCGTTAATTTGAAAGTGAAAATAAAACGCGCACAGAGCTTACAAGCTATTTAAAACCGAAGGAAAGCGAGGAAAAGAGAGAAGACTCAAACGACGTCCACCCCCCCCCCCCACCACCGAGGTGATACCGGTAAGGTGTCGATTAACCAGTGGGAACATTTCCTCACTGTCACAACCCTACTTGATGCCTTTTTTCCTCCTTTCGGAATCCTTGCTGAACATGCGTTGGAAATAGCAATGGCATTGTCCTCCTCTGTATTCTGTCCGATAAATATTGTGCATCCCTAAAATAAACCATTTCAGGATCATTTCAAAACCCCTTGTTTATTTTAATGGGTTATTTAGCACTAATAACAAACTGACTATACATTATGCTTTATTTAATATAGATCCATCACTGTCTAAATATGTGTGTGGTTGAATCTTTGTGTTTTTGTGTGGTTTGCAGATAACACAGACCAGTTCGAGCAGATTCTTTCTCAATATGAAGAACTAAAACACACTTGGTGAGAGAGAATACAGTTTTTCTTATCAATCTGTTTATTGTCAAAGTTGAGGCTCTGATCATGACCCATGTTATGTGTTAATCTGTGTCTCCATCCGTGTGTGTATCCCTGTCTTTGTCTCTGTCTCAGTGAAATGGTGGATACTGCTCGTAAGGCCCTTATATCCCGTGTTGAGGAGCTGACCAGTGAGAGATCTGCCCTGAATATGGAACTTGATTCTTGCTGTGAAACCATCAGCCGACTGGAAGGAAAAACCAAAGAGATGGAGGATGAAATCAAGAGGTAATGTGGATTACCAGAATTTACCTCAACTTATTTATTTCAGTTTCAGCAGTTTACTAAATACTTAACTAAGCAGTTTTATATAACATTAGAAATGACAGTTTAAAGTCAAACTCGTAAAAATGACACTGCTTAGTATTTTCAGGAACAATGATGAAAATTTCATAGGATTGAGATAAAGAAATATGTACAGTACCATTCAAAATCTGGTACTTGTATATGATCAAAAAAACAGAAAGATTATGAAATATTATCATTTTAAAATAACTGTTTTCTATTTTAATACATTTTGAAATGGAATGTATTGCTGTGATGTAATAGCAGTCATCAGTGTCAAATGTTCTTTCAGAAATCATTCTAATATATGACCCTGGACCACAAAACCAGTCATAAGGGTCAACGTTTGAAATTGAAATGTATACATCATCTGGCAGCTGAATAAATAAGCTTTCCATTGATGTATGGTTTGTTAGGATAGGACAATATTATAATATAACAATATCAATATGGCTGAGATACAACTATTTGAAAATCTAGAATCTGAGGGTGCAAAAAATCTACATATTGAGAAAATCGCCTTTAAAGTTGTCCAAATGAAGTTCTTAGCAATGCATATTACTAATCAAAAATTTAGTTTTGATATATTTACGGTAAAAAATTTACAAAATATCTTCATGGAACATGATCTTTACTTAATATCCTAATGATTGTTGGCATAAAAGAAAAATCAATAATTTTGACCCATATAATGTATTGTTGGCTATTGCTACAAATATACCCCAGCGACTTATGACTGGTTTTGTGGTCCAGGGTCACAAATGCTGATTTGCTGCTCAGGAAACATGTCTTGTCATCATGTTGGAAATATTCATGATGATTAATATTTTTGTGGAAATTATAAATTTTTTCATTCTTTGGTGAATAGAAAGTTCAAAACTTTCTAAAAGGTCTTCATAGTTACATTTGATCATATTAATGTGTCCTTGCTGAATAAAAGTAATGATTTCTCCCAAAAAAAAAGAACTTACTGAACCAAAGCTCTTGAATAGTAATTTTCATCTGTTTTATTACTTTTGATATTTCAAATGAATAGGGAACAGTTTGTGTTTTGCTTGTTTTGTTATGTTTTTTTATGAAATGGTTTTTATATTTTAAAAAAGGTTACGAAAAGAGCTTGAGACAATCCAGTCAGGGGACCCTGATGTAAGTCTATGATAGATTTCAGTATGTTTATGGATATCACTATTCTGTAAATTCTACTGTCCTCTATTTCTTAGAAACACTGAAATCAGGCACTAATTCCTGCCTCATTCTCTCTTGCTCTCTCCAGGCCTCGCTACCTACCTCCCTCCGTCGCTTCTCTCGTTCTGAAATGGCCCGGGTGGTCATGGAGAAGAATCAGTACAAAGAGCGACTATTCGAATTGCAGGAAGCTGTGCGGCGTGCTCAACTTCAGAGGTGTGTTAAACTCCCTCTCCCAGGATGCAAATCTGTCTTTAACAGAAATGTTCAGAACTGTATACTGACTGATCTGTTAACCTTCATCGTAAGTGGTGCGTTATGGGTATTAATGATGCAACAAATCATGTGGCTTGTCTGTATATTTGAAGCCAGTAAATAACTTTGCAGAGAAATATCATAGCATGACTCAAAGCACCTGAGCAACCACATTGTGGCAAATACCCACAACATCCTAGGACTGTGACTTCTGCACATCCAAAGACTAATTTTTTAAACACAGAAAAGGTAAAATTGTAGTATACACACTGATTTATGTATTCTGTCCTTCTCTAGAGTTACAAAAGAAGAGCACCCCCCTGTGGAAGGGAAGGGTAGTGTCTGGAGCAGGTGAGGTTACTGTATATACCTGTACAACCAGTCTCTAACAGTGAGTTGGTGCATGGTATTTCCTGCTGTGAACCTCTTTTTTTTTTTCTTGCAGGTTTAATCGTTTTTTAGGTTTGACAAAGGGTCAGTTAGCTCCAGCCACAGCTGTAGCTTTAACCATCTCTCCCACACCAGTTTTTGCACAAACATCAGTGGGGTCTCCACAGCAACTCTCTACAAAATCACCCCAAACAGAGTGAGTCCTCTTGCATTAGTAGTTTTAAATACCTGCTAATTGATAGTTATTTTCCTTTGCATTGTATTGTAGTGTTACATGATATGGGGATTTCAGGTCTCTAATTCGTTGATTCGTCAATAAAGGACTTGTGGGTCGTTGACATTTTGCGTTCACGATATGAAAAAGTCTAGTTTGAACGTGTGCCAAGTTCTTATAAATGTACTCGTTGTATTAATGTTAGTTTTATATGGTTCTTAACTTTATTTGATGTACAAGAAAATTTTAAGTTGCCTTAAAAGAAATCTGATATTTTTTTAAACTTGACACACAGTCATGAGGGTGTCTGTTATTTCCTGATTTATGCTTTTTTTTCTGCATGTTGGTTGCACCAAATGACCCTGAAGGTCTCTCCACATGATTGACCTCAGATATTAATAATCAATGAAGGACTTTAGAAATACTGTGTTTACTGTGTTACATTTTTGATTTTATGTCCCAGAAAAAAAGATCAAAATGAATAATAATTTAGAAATTAAAAACATTATTATCACAGAAGAGGTGTATTCAATTCATTGTATGTGTGATTTGCATTTTTCATGTATTTTAATGTAAATTTATTTAAATGCTATACACCAATCAATAGAAATGTCATTCATTACAGATTCTTTAAAGAATAGAAAGTATAAAGGAACAGCATTTCTTTGAATATTCTATTTTTTTTAACATTATAAAAGTCTTTTCTGTCACTTAATCAATTTAATTTACTGACCCAAACTTTTGAACAACAGTGTGTATTAGAGAGACTATATATATACACACACACACACACGCATTCGTAGTTACTTGTGCTTTTCATTATTACAGTTTGTTCAAATAATGATTTTTTTTTTCCTTGTGCAGAAGTTCTCCGTCTCCCAGGTTAAGGAAAAGAGAGCTGTACAGGGACATCCGTACTCATGTGTGGGGTACTCTGGGTAAAAAACAGCTCCATGGCTGGAGCATGCCTCTCGGTGTTACAAACATAAAGGTAAAAACACATCTATGTTTTGTTGTCGATAGCAACAGGTATAGAGCCGTCTACACCCCGAAGTGCATCTGAAAAATAGATTGACCCAGTGTGCTTATCTATAACAATATCTACGAATATCCATGACGTTTGCACATTTCATTCTGCTTAACTGAAATCTGCTGAGTGGAATTATTAATCTGTTTGTCAGCTGATTCTGAAAGTGTGTGTGTTTGTGTGGAACAGGACTCTGAACTCCCTCCTGAGCCCAAAGATGTGCCCGTCCTCATCCAGCTGAGACTGCTGGACCAGAGAGATGCTACAGCGAAGGTGAGAGTCACTGACCAGTCATTCAGTGTTATTTTAGTATTATCTATATACTATTATAGTATTTATTATTATTTTGAATTGGCCCTTTTCATTTTAATTGTTTTGTTTTAGATGTTTTATGTCTGTGTGTGTGTGTGTCATTTTTTGTTTGTTGTTGTAAATTTCTGTTTCTGTTCATCTATTTATTTTTAATTTCAGTGTTAGTCTTACTAATTTTAATATTTCAGCATTAAAGGGATAATTCACACAAAAATGAGAATTGTCATTTACGCACCCTCCACTTGTTGCAAATCTGTATGAGTTTCTTTATTAAGCTGAACACAAAAGAGGATATTTTGAAGAATTTTGAATGTTGGTAACCAAAACGTTTTTTCATACTATGGACGTCAATGGTGACCATCAACATTCTTCTATGTTCCGCAGAAGAAAGAAACTCTGAAATAAGTGAATGAGGAAATATCTTATCTGGAAATACGTGAATGAGGACAGAATTTTCATTTTTGAGTGAACTATCCCTTCATTTAATTCAGTAACATTTTATAATTTTATTATTTTTTTAAGTTATTTTAAGTATTTCAGCAAATATTCATATTTTATTTTAGTATTAGATGTGTGTTGCATTAGTTTCAGCCTTTCCTTACAGATAAATGAAACCAAAATTCCCAGATGGTAAATATACACAACAATTCGATACATTAACTAAATTATTAATAGTAAAAAAAACACACACACATAAATATATACCATATTGACCCGAATATAAGACAATGTTTTTTTTCTTGGAAATGCATCTGAAAAAACGTGGTCGTCTTATATCCGCATTCCTCTGCTATGCATCTATTCTGATTTGAGCCTGCGGAGATGTTGATTAATAAATGTTTCATCTTTTACAGCTCACATGTGCTGTCGCAGTTCCTCCAGAGATATCAGGAGAGCAGACGGTACGTTCAACAAACCTTCACAGTATTTTACAGCTAATTAACACGTACAGGGTTCCCACACCTTCTGACCAATGCATTACTGGTTAATTACGGGTGGTTCTTAAAAACTATTTCATACACATTACACTCATAACAAGCAATTTCTAGCCAATTAAATATTTTAGAGCTAAGTATATCTAGAATAAAATTGTACTTACTGTAGAATTTTCCAGGACTAGAAATCCCAATTTTGAATTTCCCTCATATTTTCAGGTTTTCCTTCAATGTGGGAACCTTGTATTAAAGAACTGGTTGTTTTCTTGTCCAAAAATGTATTTAACCAGCACCTTCATCTAATTACCACGTTGCATCGTGTCATTCATCGTTGTAAACATTTCACACCCCGCCTCCCATCCTCAGTGTTCTGTGTGGGCCGTCACTGGACCTGCTTCCAGCAGTGATGTCACAGTGATTGACCCGGCTCGCTCCAATACCATTCTGGATCAGTTCAACCTCCCACCCACATCGCCTGCATTATGCATCTGTGCTGTGCCCCCTACTGGTCAGTCTGAGCTCTGCAGCTTTGTAGAATTTACCCAGGTGTTCACAGCTGGATCAGTGATGATTGTGTATCAGAGGTGATATCTGAGTAACAGTACTGTTATCTAAGCATTATCTTAAATATTACTCAAACTGAATAACTTGTGCTGTTTCCAAGGTGGAAAAATACTAAAAATAATTTTTCTCCTTGCAATTTCAAAGTACGCTACCATTCTAAAATTTGGGGTTGGTTATTTTTTTTTTTAAATGTATTTGAAAGAAATGTCTTATGCTTACCAAGGATGCAATTTTTTGATGATAAATACAGTAAAATAGTAATATTGTGACATTGCAATTTTAAAAAACGTTCTGTTTGCTTTATATTTGAATATATTTTCAAATGTAATTTATTCCTGTTATGGCAAAGCTGTATTTATTTGAGCAGTCATTACTCCAGTCTTCAGTGTCACACGATCCTTTAGAAATTATTCTATGATGTAAATATCTTTTACAATTATATCAATATTGAAAACAGTTTTTGCTGCTTAATATGATAATAATGAACAAAGTTCAGAAAAACAGCATTTATTTTAAATAAAACTTTTGTGTAACAATGTAAAAGTCTTTACTGTCAATTTTGATCAATTAAATGCATCCTTTTTGAATAAAAGATTTAGTTTCTTTAACAAATCTTACTGACCCCAGACTTCACAGTAGTGTACATACTGTATTTTCCAGGTCATTGTAACTGAAATCAAAAACAGATTTGGTCATTCTTCTTACTATGTTAAAGCGATCAAATTATTTTACTTCTATGTAAATCTAACAAAATCCATTTGTGAATGTAACTGACCACAGCATGGGTCAGCGGTCCTCATGAAGAGACCTCTCAATTAACAAATTCTAATTATAAATACATTTATTTACGTCTTAAAGGCAGGAAAAAAAATTGAAAGAATTGAAAAAAAACTGATTAAACAGGTTGTTTACGAAGTTTGCAGTTACTTGAATGGCGAAATCTCTTCTGTCTCAAGTTGAGGTTGATATTTAAAGTATCTAAGCAAGATACCTCTTTGGCATTTTCTACACTTTACTCATTGTAAAATATGAAATTACTCTATATATTTACACCCCTGTCTGTAGTTAATAGTTAAATGTTTTCTTTATTACATTTAGCTACATTATTAATCTTTCTTGGCATTTTTTCTTAAAATTCTAGTCATATTAACTGGTCTTGCAGTTGGATTTTCTAAGAGTGTGTGTTTTACTGAATGTGTTTCAATTATGTGTGTGCTTGTGTTAGGAGATACTGCAGGAACTGTGTGGATTGGAACACAGGATGGAGGGTGAGGGCATGTTATTCTTATTTATTTATAGGTTTTTATCCCTAACATTAATTCTTACATTTTCATGCATAGTTTTATTTATAGAAATAAATACCTCTAAATACTGTGTATATACAATCACACTTTTTGTTTTTGGCTGTATGGTTTTCATCTGCTCATGTTGTCCTCTTGCAGTGTGCTGATTCATTCGTCCTCCAGCTCTAGGCGGCGCTGTTTGCAGTCTGTCTGTCTTTCTGAGGGGGTTCACTCTCTGACGTAAGTGTCTTTTGAATCGGTTTATGTCATCTGTGATGTAAATGAAATTCCTGAGGTTTCTGATGGAATTCCTCCTGTATGTAAAGGTATTCTCAGGGCGAGGTGATCGCTGGCTTGTCCAATGGGACGCTTGCATTCTTCACCCACAGTTCAGGTGTGTGTTTGGAGTTAGTCTGCTTTGGTGTGTTATTTTAAGGCATGAATTGTACTTATGGCTTGTAATTATTTTTCTAGGCACATGGAATCTCCAGTCTAAAGAGGTGCTTTCGCTCGGCACGCCACCTTTGCAGCCCGTTCGCTGCTGCCTAGCAAAAGAAGGCTGTCTTTGGGTGGGCTACTGGAATAAAGTTTACATAATCAGTGTGAAAATTCGGAAAGTAGAGGTTGGTCTCTGATGGAAAAGGTGTCATTGATTGTCCATCTTGTGCTTCACAACCCTCACTCGTTCACGTTTCTCTTTCTGTCCATTTAGAAATCGTTTACAGTGTCTGAGCGAAGTGAGCAGCAGGTGCGTTTTCTGTGTGCGGCAGGAAGTGGTGTTTGGGCTGCCTGCCGTTTGGATCCAATTCTTAGGCTTTTTGATTGGACAACTGGCCGTCCTCTACAGGAAGTAGATTTATCGTCCGTAGCGACTAAAGCTTTAGGTATTTGAGTTGTATTTATTCATTAATATGCATCATTTATTGAACTTTACATGCATGGGTGTCTACTTTTCCAAAGCATTAGTGAGATTTTTTTTTTTTTTTTTCGGGAAGATATGAATACCTTTATCCAGCGAGGATGCATTAATAGTGAAGTGACAGATGATTGTTGTAATTTTTTTGAACAACAATTAATCTGCTTGTTTCTCTCCATTTCGCAGGCTCTGCATTCCTGTCTCTCTCCCCTCTTCAGATCACAGCCTTGTCTGTAGTCAGTGGGCGGTTGTGGGTGGGAACAGGAAGTGGGGCAATCTTCTCAGTTCCACTGTCCCTCAGTGAGTTTTTTTTTTCCCCTAACTAAAATGAACTATTCTTAAATTTGAATTGTGAAACTTCTACATTTTTTGATTTGATCGACATTGTTTTGTTTTTTGGCAGGTTCCGAGTCCTGCTCTATACCATACTGCTCTCTTGCTTCAGCTCAGCTCTGTTACCATGGCCATCGACAAGCAGTTAAATTCATCATTTCTGCTCCAGGTTCGAAACAAATATTGTTTACGTTCAGTAACAGTAGATGGAAGATCAGTATTGGGAAGAATTTTTAACTACTTTTTTCTTTATCTTTTTTTCTAATCAATGCAGACTGCCGTAGTTCCTCCAATTCACCAGATGGCGCTGCTACTACCTCTCAGCTCATTCTCAGTGGCGGGGAAGGATACATCAATTTCCGAATTGGTGCGAATTTCCTTTTGCCACAGCTATTATACCGTGATTTTTTTTTTTCCATTGAAAATGTTTTTTGAAGATAAGAATATAATTCACTATTATTTTCCTCTTTAGGAGATGATGGAAGCGATGGGGCCAGTGAGTCTGTCCTACAGAGATCAGAACGAAGTCACATGATTATTTGGCAGAGCCCCACCCCCTCCGTCCCAAGCCCCGCCCTCTGAAAGTACTTCAGCTGTTCACTCAAACAGTCTTTGAGCTCTATCAGGATAAGATTAAGCATACTACATAGTATAATGCATTACTTTTATTCTGTCCCCCTTCTATAGATGCTCCCAAAAGGGAAGTAAAGGGCTAAAAGCGTTAAGAGTTATAAGAAATGTAATTTTGGACCTACAAATCTTCATTCTGCACTTTTGTTTTTTGGGGTGAACTGACTTTGAATGACATTTGTATTTTTTTTTTTAAGTCCCATAACTGCTCCACTGACTTCTCTCCAGTGTGCCTTAGTGTGCGTTTTCAAATTCTGCCTTGTATTTGACCAGTGATTTTGTTTTTTCCACACAATCATCCTAAATACTGGAACAAAGACAGGTTGTGATTGTAATGCTAGGCCAGGAATTATTAATATAATTTTATTTTATTATTTCAAATCATGAGTGATGCACCTGATAAATGCTGCAGGTCATGACATGAGGTATTTTCAAAAATAGTCTGTTGGTTGCTTGTCTTGCATTAGATCAACTGGAAATTCGCACAAAGAAAAAAAAAATCAAAACGACAAGAAACTTCCCAAGATTGACACACTACCTACATTCTGTGACCTTGACATCTATAGGGCATATACTTCAATCTGAACAAAAAGGTTATTTTTCTTTAGGTTTGGTGTTTATGGTGATGTTTTATTTTTCATTTTATTATTATTGGTTATTGTGAAATCAATGGATGATTCTGTATGGCGATTTTTTTTTTTTTTGCTGTATTTTTTTGAATGGTTGAATGTGTGGCTCTACCTATTTAATGAGTGAGAGAGAGAAAGTGACAATGTTTTGTTAACTGGAAAATGTTATGAAAATGTGCAACTTTGTAAATACATTTTCACTCTAATTATAAATTGTGTAGAGTTTTGTTCTGAAAGATATTCAGTATTGTGAAAATAAACCACCAAAGCTGCATGTTCAATTTTAAACTTATCAGTGTTTGAAAATTAATCACCTGTATTTTGCACAACAGAAGATATATATAAGTTTTGCTGCAAAAAGAATTACATGTACAAAAAAATCTCAATGCACTGCAGTACCATATAAATGCACTTTCATAGTTTTTTGTAGCAAACACCACATTGTAACAATCATACTGTATCCGTCAGCCTTCATCGTTCCATTTTCCTTCTTTTCCATCTGAGATTTTGGCCTCGTGGGCGCTCTCGGCCGTGCCCAGGGGTCAGGGTGTGCTGTGGCCGCGGTGGGGTTTCCGGATGCGGCGGCTCAGGGTGCGAGCGATGCGCTCCACGGCGTTGCGTTTGTGTGTCAGCTCATTCCCTGATATCAAAACCTCAATATTCCCACTGTACCACATGATCCAGCCACCCATAGACATCAACACCAGCACAGCTCCCGAATACACGAACAGATCACCAAAGTCGCGACCCCCGACCTCAAGCGGGACGAAGACGCCGATCAGAAGAGCAGACACACCGAAAAGATCCGTAAGGACCGCAAACACCAGGACAAACTTACAGTGGGACAGTCCAACACGGTCAGGTGCAGACATGGTGAACGCCCTTCTGCCATGAGAAGCATTGAAGAACTAATTAAAGAACCACAGCAGTTTACTCATTCACCTACAGAAATACTTTAACCTAACTTTACCTGCAGGATATATTATTTTATTTGACAGAAATAGGCATATCTTAACGTAAAGCACAATAAAGTATCACGGTTAATAAACTAATGCACCTGTTTTGCTTTAGCTATCAATAATCAAGCACTGCTTCCCAAATAAAGAAAACCAAGTATTCACTGAGAGATTGTCGTTTTACTTACCTTTTACGACAGAAATTATATTCGTTTGCAAAACTGTCAAGAAAGCCTCTTTCATTTAGATAATATACATTTTTGGTCGTTTGTATTTTTCCGGGATTTGCCCACCTGCGCTGCAAACTGGCTGTGACGTCACGCAGGTGGTGTCACGTGACACGACTCTGTTGAGCGTCATTCATTCAGGTGTTTCCGGTACACTTCCCCCAAATCACAACAAGCCTAGAAACATAAGAGGATGTGGCTTCATTCCAGTATAAACACGTTTCCTGCAAACAGCTGACTTTCTAAAACTAAAACCATAACCATTAACATAATAGAGGATTATGAATGAGTTGTATTTTTCAGGAACTGTATCACAGCTCTTGAAAAAAGTCCCTTTTTAAAAAGTGTGCATGTAAACTCTATTTAAAATTTTACTTTGTAATGAAATAATGGTCAGAAAAATATTTTAGTTTCTGAATAAAATGGTGTGATATACTATAATATGATATCACACCTGAGGAGGAACAAACACCTCAATCTTATTTAGAGGCCCAGTCTGTGCAAAAATATGTCAGTTGGTTGTAATGAGATTTTGAACCCTCTATGCTATGCATTATGTTCTAACCGTGAAATAATTTTTCAAGTTTTTATTACATGAAATATCTTCAATCATACAAATCAAAACAGACAGGGGGGTTATACTTATAGGGGAAAGTTGCATATAGCAACGCACAATGGAAAATGGTCAAAAAAAGTAGGCTAGTTTTTCTAAAAAAATATATATTATTTTCTATTTAAATGCACATTTCTTTTAGAAATTGATGGACTTATATACTCGGAACCAGTGGTGTAATGTAACGAAGTAATAATACTTTCTTACAATACTTTAACCTGTTAACTGTCACGGGCCCACTTGCCTTTACATGATTTAAACAGTAATATCTTAGTCTGAGCCTAAAGCAATCTTGACAAACTATATATCGTTTGAAAGCTGTAGTTTTCATATTTGGTGACTGGTTTTTGAAATATTTTACAGAGCAGCTGTAATTTATTAAGTTGTAAGAATTTGTAAGAAGAATCATGTTCATGTCAAGTGTTCAAAAGATAACATTCATTCTATTTTTGGAGAAAAAAGGTCTAAAGGTGTTTCGAATATAAAGAAAAAAACAATAGGTTGTCAATTTTTGATGTAGCGTACGTCCAAGTTTCTTGTTGCGTGTCTTTGTGTTTTTTAGAGGTTGAATTGAAATCAAGTACTGCCATACTAATACTTCTGAATGTGATGTAGAAATCAGATACAGATGAAAGATTACATTTGTTTGAATGCAGTATTAAGAGAGCGATTGCATGTGAATAAGTGTTGTGGTAGTTGTTTAAATCATGCTTTCAGCTCAAAATATTCAGTATCTAGAAGAAACAAACAAATTCCTTGAGAACTTTTGCCGTCATTCCCGTTCTTTCTGATTTGAGTGATCCTTCTCTATCAAGTTAGCTAAATATTTGAAACTTGTGAATTCTTGCTAAATATGCAGTTATATGGGGTGCTGTGTTAAAAAATAAGCTTAAGGTTGAGTCAGTTTTAGGCTACTCTTAATGAAAAAGAAAAACCCACACACATCACCAATACAATGAGAAAGTAGCTTATATTAACCATAAAACTTGTATTAACCGAATGAATAAGACATAGCCACGTTGTAACAAATAAATTAAAGGTTTATGGATTTTCCCCTTACTTCAAACGAATGCTAGTTTGGCTCATTATTATTATTATTAATAATAAAAAAGGCTATAGCATACAATAAAACAGTACAATGATAAATTCACTTATATTAAACTTGAACTTTTATTAACAATTTGAATAAGGGAAATGTGTTTCACCTGCATTGTAACACAAATAAATAAATACAAATTTTACATTTTAAAAACTGACCCTCATGACTGGTTTTGTGCCAGGGTCACATATTGTATTTGATTTTTTTCAGAAAAACAAGGAAATGAGTAGAAATTAATTGTTGCCAGATAGCAACTCTGTACCATAGCGGGTTAAGAGAATAGCAGACGAAAATGCATGTAAATATCAGTTGACACTTTTTATTAAAAAAAATATAATGCGATGCAATACAACGAGTGAGTCAACAAATGGTCTTTTGTATCATATTTCTTTTTTGTATCATTTTCGTATTTGAATCATATATCTTTTAAAGTACACCTCTTAAATACTGTATAGTGTGCGATTACAGAGTGTATAAAAATAATACTGTCATCTTATACTGTATAAGAACCTGTAAGGACTTCCATTCCATTCCTTCTTTTAGTTTCATCGAAAAAGTCATTTAGGAGGTAAAGTGACGTGATATTAAACAGGTCCAACAAAAAAATTTTCCTACTAAAAAAATGACGTGAATAATTAGATAGTTTTTTCTTCAGTGCAGTAAATGTTTATCTTGAAATATTTTACTAACGTTATGAAAGTTCCATGTTCCATCACCTGAAGGTGGACATTTTTATAATTATACTAAAAGGCTTTTTACTTACTAATAAAAAGCATGAACTACCAGTAACACAGTAGTAGATTATGTACAGTACGTTTTCACCCAACTTTTGACCATGTTAATAATTTAGAAACTCATGTATAAAATATAATACATTGTGCTTTATAAGACTACAACTTAATTCAGCTGAAAATAAAGGGAAAGTAGATTCCATATATTCTGATTCAGTCTTGCCTCAAAAGCATCACTTTTTTGTCAGAGGTATTTGTTCATGCTGGAGGTAGAGCTGTGTTCTTCGGTCATACTTCAGGCTAACCATCACATCATTTCTGAGTAAAAATAAGGCAATTTTGCCTTTTTTTTTTAAAGGGCACACACTCCCATGAAATGTTATCAAGGGGCTTTTTGCGGTATCCAGACTGACATCCACATACGGTGTTATTTTGGGGTGTACATGGTGAAATCACCACCGCATCTGTCAGAGAAGCAGTCAAAGAAAAAATGAGTGAACATCTAAACAAAATTAACACAGCAAATATGTACACAATATATATATATATATACAGATATAGATACACACATAATTCAACTTTTAAGTTCCTTACAGAAGTCATGAAAAGAAAATGAAAGAGTATCATACTTACTCCGCTTGGTGCATTTCTCGCACCTGAAGCAGTTTGGGAAATAGTTCATCTTGTCTAGGAATGTCCCATTCGAACATTTCTCACATTGAGATGGCAAGTCACTAGAGCATTTTCTTACCAACTTATACCCTGAAGAAAAGTACATGACGGATGAAGAGATTAAACAGGCTATTTCCCTGAAAAACTGTTATTCTGATGGCATTAGTTAAACATTTCAGACAGTGTACCTGTGGCACATTTGTCACAGCAGAGCCCGTCGCTCCAGTATTCATTTTTAGAGCAATCACTTCTACTGCTGACGCTGCGCTGCGTCACAACGCCTACGATCTGTGGTAAAACAAACAGTTCATGAAGTTGAACTTATGGTTTGGTATTACACAACTGGATGATGTCAACACTGGACCAACCCTTGAAACTGTAGTACAACCTCAAAACATTTGCCAAATATCTGTTGTGTGATTAATAACACAATCATGACGCACATATTTGTGAAATTTGAAATCTGCTCACTAGTGTCCAATGACTTACCGATAATAACAAAATACACAGCAGGAGTTTCCAAATACATTGTCCTTGGATGTGAAACATGGTTCTTATAATGCGTGCAGTCAACCCTCCTTCTGGAAAAAGAAGAATATTTAATAGTATGTTTCAGTAGATAACTGAAATTTTAGGATAAAGACCAGTGAAGTATATGTTTTCTTTGAATTGTGATATACAAAATATATAAGTTACAAATTCAGATTGTACATAAATGTTTCAAATATACATCTAGAATTCTATATAGTTAAATGTTACATTCTATGTGAGATATTTGTAACTTAATATAATAATAATAGCCTATATTTGTAGAACTAGAGAACTGATACAAAGAAGAGCACGTGACTTTACCTCTGTCCTCCAGGATCTAATGAAGAGACTCTCCTAAATGACTGCTTCCATCAAACTGAAAGAATGAATGGAATGGAAGTCCTTACAGGCTCTTATACAAGAGACAGTATTAGTCATCCTAACTAGGGGTACAATAAATGTCGCAATAACAAAACATTAAAACAGTCCAGTCAGATTTAGTCATCAGTAGCAAGGAACTGAATGGGAAAAAACCTTTCCTCCAAAAAGAAGAATTTCTGTCTAAGTTCTAGTTATTTAATCATACGATGAAACACATAGTTTTTATCTGTCTTAAATTGCGTAGAAAGGAAAACACAGTCATGACCCATCAAAAAATATTCATTATTTTACAACACTGTTGCAGAATAAAGAATATTACATTTAAACCTTTAACATGATATATGGTTGAAGAATTATAAACTAATTAAATACCAATCAGTAAATTAATAAACAGATGTATATAAATGATTATTTTTTTTATTCATTTTGATCCCAATGATGGTTATGCATTGTAACTGGCCTCAGAGGTTTCTGCTGAGATTCCCAAAAATGCCATACAGTTTCAATTCATTTTTTTTTTTCACATTTCAGGCCAAAGGAAATGTACCGAATAAGCCATAAACCAAATGTGACTTGTTCCAGGAAATTGACTTTAGAGGGAAGTTAATATCTCCGGCTATACCACACAAGTTCCTGCTCAGAAATGAGTTTTTGTCATGGTTTTGAAACTCTAAGTTAGAAGTAAATACTAATTTGTTTTAAAATAAATCTAGATATTGAATTTTCATGAAAACGTTTTATGAAGATTCATAATTAAATCCTTCATTGTTTAAATGAGATCTTTATTGATGATGGACTAATCACATGTAACTGCAGCTTTTCATTCATTTGTGGATGGACCTCGAAGACACTTTATCTTACTTTACATTACTGTTCAGTCAATACTGTAACATATATTGACTAGCATTGTTTCTTTCCTCTCTGTTACCCAACAGCAAATAGGGGTTTTACCATATGGCTTGCATACTTATAAAGATACACAGTAAGTATTGTGGCATCAATTTCTAATGTGCTAAAGGTGGACTATTAAGCATTAAGGTATTATAAACAATAACAATATGAATTTCTGTAATGCTGCTTTGAAACAATGTGTATTGTGAATGGTGCTACACAAATAAAATAAGATATCAAGTGTCATATGGCATGAACAAAAGGTTTATGATTAAAATATAATTTTAATATTTACTCATTATTTTTTTTTTTAATGTAACAGGGTTGAGTTAAAGGGGCAAAAAAATGAGGGTGAGTAAATGACTATGACAAATGAGAAATTTTACACAGAATAGCCATCTTCTTACTCTAAATAGTACATTATTTGCTTGTTTCTGGATTATGCTGTTTGATTGAACTGCACGATGTCCCTTCTGGTTTTATATATATCTACATTGGACTTTTTGTTTGGAGGAAAGAATTAAAAAAAAAAAAAAAAGGATTCTTTAAACTAATTCGTAAAACTTTCCAAGTCAGTAAAGATAGTAATGCAAGCAAGAAAACTAGACTAATTAGATGACAAATGGAAAGAAACTCCGCACACAGAGGAGGATTTATCACGTCATCAGTTTACACCCATTTGGGCTCGACTCATTAACCATGACCATGCTAAAATACTATATAATTACTAAACCAGAACTATAATGACAGCATGCATCATCTGTATTAATTATTGTGTCCAGACATCCTAAAAATAGACAATTTATGCTTTCCATTTTCCATTTATGCTTTCCATTTCTCTGTGAAAATATCTAGTGAATGTTGCATTAAGATCTGACAAAGAATAGATACACATTACAAATGACATCAACAGACGTGTAGTACGTGTGCATTCAGAATGGTAGCACCCTTTCATTTCCCAACTTGCTCTTCTCCCTTTTCATAATTTCCTTTTATGTAAGAGTCTAACCATGGATAGGGGCAGAACAAGTTTTACAGTATTGCAGCTTTTCTTTTTATAGTTTTGGTACAATTTTCACAAGCAAGTTCAAAACTCATCAAAAATTCACTTTTTTTCTCAAACATCTCAATGTGTTTTCATTTACAAATGTACAAAGGACAAAAATCACAAAAGTATCCCTTTCACAACATAAAATGTTTAATCTCTGTAAGCATTTCATTCACAGTAACTGCAATTTTTTTTTTAAGGGAAAGGGAAGTGGTGTGTGGCCAAGTATGGTGACCTATATTCGGAATTTGTGCTCTGCATTTAACCCATCCACAGTGAAAGTGCAAAACTAAAGACTGAGTCATACAAGTCAAGTCAAGTCTGCTTTGCTGTCAATTCTTCCACATACACATACATACAGAGAATTTAAATTGCGTTACTCTCAGACCCTTGGTGCATACAGTATATTCATACATATGTACAACGGCACCTCATGGCCGTGCCATATCTTAATCTTAAAATGACACATTGGAGTAGCACTAAACTGAAAGAATATACTGTTGTTTCTGTAAATAAACCACATTTTATTACATATTACTAATATCTTGCATTTTAAAACAATGGTTATGCAGACTGAAAATGTTTCACGCAGATGTTTCATTACTATTAATATACACAGTGTTGGTTAAGGTTATAATTATTAACTACTTGAACAGTGTAATATGATTATTGTACTTATTACTCATCCATTTCTTAAATTATTCTTAACCTGAACAAAGTATTTAAGGGGAGAAGACTGCAATTAAAAACATACATTTTAACATTAGATGTTAAATCCACTATTGTTTCATATAGAATTGTTCACAGTATTTAATGCAATTACATCAGAAGTAACTAATTAAATATGAAATATGAAAGAAAATAAGTGTAATCCCTTACTTTACCTTCTTGTAATCACTGTTAATCCCTACTTTACCAGTGATATATTAAAATATATCAGTGCCTTTGTTTTGTCTCAAGATGCACACCAGTAATGTTTTTTTCTAAGTACGTTTATAAAAATTACTTAAATGTCCTAACTGAACTATGGCCTAATCCTGGTTTAGTTTAAGCCCTGTCTATGAAACCGGGCCATATCTGTTTTTTTAAATAAAATATCTTCAATATTTTTCACAAGAAAGAAACACAATTAAATACTTAGCCTACACTATTACCAAAAATTAGACACAAGGCACATTTTAAGCACAAATTCAGTGAAGTGTTTTAGGAACAAGACAAAATCCTTGGTGTGAGATAGAAATTAGACTTATTTAAAATTATTTAAATGCAACAGTTATTATTATTCGTTACTATGGCACCAAACACCACTTTAAAAAGTCTGGGGGACTGACTTCCAAAAATTCCTCGAGGCTTTTATTTTGTAGGTCAGACATGAAGCAGCTATAATCGTGTCTTGCTTCCCGTTGTTTTTAGCGCTGCTGCTGAGCTGAGGCGGGTTTAATTGTTCTTGTTAGCAGGCTGATTCTTCAGCAAACACACAAACAGATGAAAGCGGATTGAGACAAATACGTGACAGCGAACAACGGTTTGTACGTGTTTTGTGACAGAAATATTGCGTTTATTGAGTCTGAAACGGTTAGCTAGTGTGCTAAGTTAGTCATCGCAGTGCAACTGAACAAACGGTGTATTATCCCTCCACCAACACACTAACCATGAATAGCTTGATTAGTATTTTGGATTTCAAGAGGAGTGCAGCTCATAACCTGTATGTAAATGTTTTGGTTGTGGAATGGCTGGTGTTGGGATGATTGAAAGATAGTGACAGTGTGAATGTTATACTGTGTATGAGAGAAGACACGGATGCTAGTCATCTGATAGCCAGGTCATTGCGTGTTTTATGTATCTTTTGTTATGTTTTGGGGTGACAGGCGGAAATATGAACGATGCAGACGCAGCCTCAAGGAAGCACGCGCGTTCCCGAGAGCTCCAGAGTGAGTGCACGCGCAGCTGTATTAATGCACTTATACATTGCACTTTGGAGCTGATGACCTGTGAATTTCCCAGAAAAAAAAATGTCCATCCTACCTGTCTTTAATCATCTTTCTTCAGCTCCCAAGAATGAGGAAGCCTATGAAATCTCCATTCCTTTCGAAGACAACAACTTTGATCAGCAGGGAGGCTTTTACAACCAGAATGACCAGAACTTTGATGGTCAGTTCAGTTTATTATCATTGTTACTTGTTGTTGTTCGAGTGTTTTAGGCAATGTTAAAGGTTTAGTTCACCCAAAAATGAAAATTCTAGTCATTTACTCTCGTTCAAACTCACAAAGAACCATACCTCAATAACTAATGTTACACTATATAGTTTGGTAAAGTTGGCACGATATTCACAGATTCGACTTTTCCGGATCAATAACTCACGAGCAAAACGTTTTTAAACAAGCTACAAGCTTTCCTGTAGCTCAAATAGTAGAGCATGGCGCTAGCAACGCCAAGGTCATGGGTTCGATTCCCAGGGAAAGCAAGAGCTGATAAAATGTAAAAACTGTAACGTGTTTGCAATGTAAGTCGCTTTGGATAAAAGCATCTGCTAAATGCATAAATGTAAGTGTGTTTTCCTCAAAACAAGCTTTTGTCTGCAAAGTGCGAAACGCGAAAAATGTTCCTAATAAAATACTCAATAACTTCCTGTAACCCACTGTAGTGTCACCAAATTCAGCTCACACATCACTGCTCTCCTGCTGGTTGTATTACAACACTTTTACAGAATACAAATTTTTTTATGATTATTATGAAAAATAGTTAACTTTACTGCAACACTGTACTTTCACCAAATTCAGTTCACACATCACTGCTCTCCTGCTGGTTATACTACAAGACTATTTGAAAATAATTTATTTTACACATTTTTTAATGATTTTTTATGATGAAAAAAAGTTAATAACTTGACTGTAACGCAGCAGGAGAGCAGTGATGCGTGAACTGAATTTGGTGAGACTACAGTGTGCTACAGTAAAGTTATTAACGTTTTTCATAATAAATAATCATACAAAATATGCCAAAGCAAGTATTTTCAAAATAAGTGTTGTAGTATAACCAGCAGGAGAGCAGTGATGTGTGAGCTGAATTTGGTGACACTACAGTGTTACAGTGAAGTTATTGAGTGTTTTATTAGGAACATTTTTCGCGTTTCGCACTTTGCAGACGAAAGCTTGTTTTGAGGAAAACACACTTGTAGCTTGTTTACTACATCGTAAAACATTTAAAAACGTTTTGCTCGTGAGTTATTGATCCGGAAAAGTCAAATCTGTGAATATCGTGCCAACTTTACCGAACTACACTATATTGGCATCCACACTAAGTCTATCGCGTCTTGCTCAATAGGAGAAAAATTATTAAAACATTATAGTCAGTGTTGGGAAGTACTTTGGAAGTGTAATAGGTTACAGATTGCAAGTTACTCTATATGAAATGTAATAAGTAGTGTAGCTATTTCAATTAATTTATTAATGTAACTGATTACATTTGACTAAATTTCTAATGTTTTCAACTGTTAATCATTTTCAAACATGTAAACCTTACAGTAGTACTCAACACTGATTCATTTCATTTTCGAAATCCTTCATCGCTTGAATTAAGATTATAATCATTTAATTTTCAAAGCACAGCCACCACAAAATAAGACTGACTTTGAGATCCTTCTGAGGTTAAATACAGATTTAAAGTCATAATAGCCAGACAAGCACTCTTTGTATGTTTTATAATGGACTGATCAATACCTGCTTGTCATGTGTCATAAACATCCTTTATTGTTAAAATAAAAAAAATACCATGAGCTGCATAAAAACATATAGGCTAATATTATAGGTCTATTTGCTTTCATATTTCATGTGTAGAAAAATGTTTCTCTTTTTTTTTTATATACGGAAGAGCAAGAGATATGATTACATGATTGACAGGTCTATTGTGAACGAGCTCTGACTCATAAACACCCACTCTCGTGGAAGATAATGGACGGTGCTCTTAAGATCACATAGTTCAGTGGAGAATTAATAGAAATGTTATTCTGTATAAAGAACGTGAGAATACTCATATTGTTAAATACCAACAATAACAAGAACTCAGCATTGACTCTTCTGTTTTTACGCTCGTGCTCAATACAGTCTTCTGAGCTTTTAGCGCCACCACGTCGACCTTTTGGGTAACAGCAGTTGCTCTGGGCATGTGATGTAATGCTCAAATCTTATTGGACGGCCCGTGTTTTCTAAGACAAAAAAAAAACTTCTGCATTTTCGGTACGCGAATGTTCACGGCCTGTGTGTAAGCATCCATAGGAAGCTGTTGTTTTATTCATGTGTTGATATTTGCTTGTGTTGTGATGCAGGTAGTGATCCGCCAGCACCGAGCAGCTCGTACCTGTTAATCACTAACTTGCGCACACAACTGCAGATCTCACTGGAGAAAAATTCATGGCTGCAGAAGCGCATCGAGGACCTGGAGGAGGAGAGGGACTTCCTGCGCTGCCAGCTCGATCGGTTCATCTTCTCAACCAAGAGTCAGGAAAGCAACGGTGAGACGAGGACAGAACCAGTGGGAGAGAAGAGACCGAGTGAGGGAACACTGTGCTAATAGAGGATATTTAGTGGCACAAGAAAACGTTAGTAGATGTGGTCAAAGGTCATTTGAGAAATTGTGGAATGTTTGGGAGAACTGTCATGTTCCACCTTAGTTGTGACTTTTCCCATAAACACTTCAGTTTACATAGTTTCATTAGTCATACATACATGCTTTGTGTGGTGAAAGACAGGGAGTTGGAATTATAAAATAAAATCAGTACTGAATAAATCGTGTGCAAAATGTGCAAATTCAGTAAATAATCTAACATCATGCCCAATTTGTATGCATATTAAGTGTATTATGGACTGAGCTGCTACCGTCCACAGAAAGAAAGGTGATATACAGTTTTATTTTAAAAATATGTTCTTGTACATTTTCTTATGATCATGGCTGCAGTAAATCATGATATGACGCAGAAGTCAGGCTGGGTATTAATACAGATTTCCCAAAGACTGACAGGAAGACAAAACTGAATTTCTCTTTTCCCTGCAGGTAATGATTCCAGGAGTTTTTCTTGGAGACGGAGAAGAGAAAATGATCGGGGTAAAAACGTCTTTGACTTTCTACACTAGACTCATCTGATATAAACCAGTGCTATTTTATTATTATTTATACAATAATATAGTTTTTATTAATATTTTGAATACATTTTTATTTTTAACTTTCATTTTGGTTTTGGTTCAATTTTTTTGTATTTTTATGTTCTTTTGTCATTTTTATTCGATTTTTTTTTTGTGTGTTTTTGTTTAAATCTTACTATTTAGGTTTAATTTATTTTTATTTCAGTTTTAGTTCACATTATATTTCCAGTTAGTAATTTCAGTGTTTTAACATACGTTTTTTTTAGGCAACATTTCTTATTTTCATTTATTTATTTACAAGTTTTTCATGTAATATTTAGATTTTAGCTTTATTTCAATGAATCAAATGTTTAATAGGTTGATTTAGTTATAATAAAATGATAATAACCCCGTGCAGAACATGAATAAATCCTAACTAAAACATCATACTTTAAAAATTTGAAGACGCT
This sequence comes from Barbus barbus, assembly GCF_936440315.1. Classification (NCBI taxonomy): domain Eukaryota; kingdom Metazoa; phylum Chordata; class Actinopteri; order Cypriniformes; family Cyprinidae; genus Barbus; species Barbus barbus. Next base: position 10,754,319 of record NC_136740.1, read on the forward strand.
TCTTTTTCAGTTCTGGCCAGAGTCTGTGTTGTCCTAACACGGTAAGGGCGAGAGTCCTTGCTGCAACATAAAGAGCACAAGGGCCAGTTGCACAAACGTAGCCACTATGTTTAGACTGTCTTAAGAATTAGTCTGACCAGCTAGCAGTTAGCTGAGGGTAATGAGTCTCAGTTTTCAGATTCAAGTTAGACCAGTCTTTAATCATTTTTATGTAACTGACTGAAAAAAAAGTTATGACCAGTCTTAAGGAAAAAAATCTGGCAACTAATTTGTAAGACTAGTGTAAGCCTATTATGCAATCGGCCACAGAATTAACTTTAATCATTAACGTTTCAGATCAACAAGTGGAGAGCCAGCGTTCAGCCAATCGTCAGTCATTCCAGCAGAGGCCAACGCAACAGACTTCAGCCAATCCCAAGGCCCTGAGCTCTGTTCCTGGTCCAGTCAGTGCTCAGATAAATTCCATGTATGGATCTCCCCACCCTCAGCCTCTTTTGCAGGGCCACGGTGGCGGCAGCACCAGCAGCAGCTGCAGTAGCAACAACAGGTCCCTCAATGAACTGCAAGGTGGGTCTGAAATGTTTTTGAACCTGTATTTGCCCTATCATCATCATTTTGGTTTAAATATTTACTGTATGTCTACAATATGCATATTTACAGTTAAGGTTAACTTCAAAAACATGTTAGGTTTTTTTTGGCGTCACTATATATTTACCATACTTCCATGTATGTTTTCATGAGTTTAATATTTTTCTAAAATATGATTAATGTTATTTATTTATTTTTGTTATTGTCTTAAATGTTTTTGTGGAAACCGTGATATATTTTTTCATGATCATTTGAATCGAATTCAAAAGAACAGCATTTCAAATAGTAAAAACATAATTCTTTTATTTTTTTATGCTGCCACAGAATCCCTCACTCTTCTGGGAGATGAAGAAGAGGATGACTACCTTGAGGATAGCTACCTAGAGGAAGAGGAAATGATGTCAGGAGAGGATGTGATAACAGATAACATGTCACTTCGAAATATCGGCACAGCTGGAAGACCCACTGGCAGTCATCCAGCTTTGAAGAGAAGAAGGGTTTTCAGAATTGCCAGAGGGAGAGAAAGACAGAGAGGTGAGCGAGACAGTGTGAGGAAACATGACAAACAAGTGATTGTCTTCTCTTTCTGATGTCTTTGTTCATCTTTATCTCCTTATTGCTGTTGTTCTAGTGAAAGATGCAGCAGGTGTGCTGTTCCGCTATAAAAAGATCCTGGTAACATACCAGAGGTTAAAGAACATGTCCAAGGCCTTCCAGATCCACGGTGTAGATCGTAATACGGTGGCCTCTACCACACCCATTGCTGAGCTTCTGCTGGTGGCTCCAGAGAAGGTGGCTGAGGTGGGCGAGTTTGACCCATCTAAAGAAAAGCTTCTGGACTACGCCCGGCGTTGTTATATCGCCCTTGACCCCCAGACTCTCAGCAAAGTGCAAGCTCTGAAGAAGAACAACCTCCTCCTGCCCATCTCATACAGGTATTAATACATGTATACATACAGATGCTTAGCAATCATTGTATTCCTGTTAAATTCCTTTTTACTCTGTCACTCTTCCAGCACATAGTCATTTTACACAATTAATAAATGAAGTAGTTAAAATGAACTGTTTATAATGTAGTTTATTATTTATATGCATTTATGGACTATATTCTTAAGTAGGTTATCTAATAATAAATATTATATTTTTAGGAAGCACAGATGAAAAATTTAAATTCATTTAGAAATTTGCTAAATAATACATTTATTAGTGTTAAATTGCTGTTTGTGAAATTGTGATCTTATAGATTAAGTATGCAGTAGATGACAGCACAGGTAATTGAAATGTAAAAATTGTTAATTATTTGACCAAAATAAGAGGGATCATACAAAATACATGTTATTGTTTATTTAGTACTGACCTGAATAAGATATTTCACAGAAAAGAAGTTTACATATAGTCCACAAGAGAAAATAATAGTTGAATTAAAAAAAATGACCCTGTTCAAAAGTTTACATACACTTGATTCTTAATACTGTGTTGTTACCTGAATTATCCACAGCTGTGATTTTTTTTTTTTTTAGTGATAGTTGTTCATGAGTCCCTTGTTTGTCCTGAACAGTTAAACTGCCTGCTGTTCTTCAGAAAAATCCTTCAGGTCCCACAAATTCTTTGGTTTTCCAGCATTGTTGTGTATTTGAACCCTTTCCAACAATGACTGTATGATTTTTAGATCCATTTTTTCACACTGAGGGACTCATATGCAACTATTACAGAAGGTTCAAACGCTCACAGGTAACAACACAGTATTGAGAATCATGGGGATGTAAACTTTTGAACAGGGTAATTTTTTTTTAATTCAACTATTCTCTTGTGGACTATATGTAAACAGCTTTTCTGTGAAATATCTTATTCAGGTCAGTACTAAATAAACAATAACATGTATTTTGTATGATCCCTCTTATTTTGGTCAAATAATTTACATTTAGCAGATTCTGAAAGGTGTGTGTAAAGTTTTGACTTCAACTGTATCTATCAGCTTATTATTTTTTTCTATCACTAGTCTTTTTATTTTTATATAGCTACATGAAAGAGCTATTTTTATCAGTGGGTTAGAAACGATTTGTGTAAATCATAATACCATTCTTACATAATCTTTTGCATTTGATTCAATGTGGCAATTTAGATATAAACGCATTTATGAATGATTCAAAACTACACATTATTACATAAGTTGCAAAATCTTGTATTGACAAACACTTAAAAAAAAAAACTGACCATCAATTTTTTTTATGCTTCTCCAGGTTGAAAGGAACGGATAATCGATAATTGGAAGAATTAGTGGGGTGATTCTTATCCTGCTATACAGTGAAACCCTTCACTGTATTTTAATGTACCATAGGACACACATCTCCCATCATTGTGCTGTTCAGATCCGCTGTACTCTGAACAAAGTGTACTGTTACCTCTGGTCACTCACTCATAAAGCTGGACGCTCAAAGCTGGTGGATTGCACACTTATGCTTTCAGGTTTGGTATTTTAAAAGAGAACTTAGTTCTCAAACCCATTTTATTCTCTGGTTAAAGCTCAAGAATTGACATTTTAGTTTAATTTTTTTTTGTGATGTGTTGCTCAGAAATTCTCTATTGGGTTATTAGATCCACTCAGTTGTCCCAAGCATGTGTCCTGGTTCTCCGTATCTCATAGAGCTTACTTGACAGCCTGGAAGACTTTTGAAATTTAGGTTCTTCTAAAAAGTGATGCACGCATAGACCCATGCACTCCTCCTAATTTAACACTGTGCTACTCTACGCAAGCAGCACCTGTATGTTCTCATTAGAACCGATTTGTGGAGTGTTTGTGCATGTGTCTGTCTCCTATTAGATGACACTGACTGTTCAGCATGTGCAAAGTTTATATAGTGTAAATCAGTGATAATACATGTTAAAACAGTTGGTAATAGTACTAGTCTAGTCTAGTACCGCGTAGTGCAGATGATAATGTTATGTGAGGGAGTGAGTGCAGAGATCCTGTTCTACCTGGTGCTGAAGTTCTCATGAGTATGTGTGTGTCTTGTGTGTTTGTCAAATTCACCATCTACGTCTGGATGCATGTTGGGTGTTTGTTAATATGCAGCGTGCTTGAGATTAGACTATTCATGGCTCCTTCGAGCACATATTGAAACCTCCAGTTGCTAATAAAAAACAGCAAGTTTCTCTTTACATCACAATCTTCTTCCTTACCATCAGATAACGTTTGTGGGAACACTACTAAAAGTTTCAGTTAACATTAGTTAATACATTAGATGTCATAAACTAAAATGAACAACATTACTATTGTTCAGTGTTGATTTATTCCCGTTTATACCCTAGTAAAATATAAATATACTAAAATGTATTTAAAATACATTTATTTCATGCTAAGTATACTACATATACATTTACATATTTATGTACTTGTACTTTTTTGTATACTAAACTGGTATACTTAAAAGTCTGCTGAATCGGAACAACTAATTTAGTGCATAATGAACTTTAATTGTCCGCAAGTAGTGCTGAGGTCTAACTAAAGATATACTGAAGTATATTTGATTGTGCTAAAGTGGAACTTCTGCAAGTAAACTTTCGGTACACTTTAAATATGTTGCATTAAAAGACCGATATTATTCAAAAATCACACAATCCTCATCAATAAAGACATTAAAACACATTTAGGCTTAATATTAAGAAAAGTGCATTGTGCACAAGTAGTACTCCAAATAAAGTTTAATTCTAATTTTGATATCAGTGAGTCTCGAGTGCTGTGTCAGTAAATATGTTAGAGTTCAATTTGACTAGGAATGAAATATGGATTTTAAATAACTTTTTTTACTACGGTAATACATTAATTAAAATTCTAAAAATGTATTAGTCTATGTAGAAATGAACACTAACCTAAATTAATTCTTAATTATTTTCCTTTTGTTAGTTCACGATACCTAATACATTAATTAATGTTAACAGATTGAATGTAATTGTGAAGTGTTACAGTATTTGCATTATCTTGTACTTTTAATGTCATTTTCCTGTCTGCTGATTGATTACGGGTCAGGGCTCAAGTAGATTTCAGTTTCACCTCAGGAACCAATCATTTGTGGATATTTCAAGTACAGTTTAGTTGATCACAAAACCATTTTCCACTGTTGTTTTTTTTATTTCCATATAACCAAGAAGCTGTTTATATAGTCTGGTCTTTTTTTTGTCATACTTAAAGAAAAATTAATGAAATGTTCATTGATTCTTTGTATTGTAAATCACAAAGCATTTGCTTTCCTACTGAATCCTGTGCCACTTTACTCTTTCATTCTGATTCTTCTTTCTCAAGGTCTTGCTACCTAATGGCCTTCCCATAATTCTTCAAAGTGCACTTGCTAAAACTAAAAACCCCATCTGCTAAACCATGAAATGTTCTTTCAGGAAACTAATTATCTGTTTATTTTTAAGGCATATTACAGTTATATGCTATTCAGTTTGAACAGGAAGCAGATATGCTATTATTCCATATACTTTTAGCTTTTGTTAAAAATCTATATTATGTACATTGTAGACATCCTTGGGTATTGTACACTTTTTGGTCTTAAAACGTAGGCATCCATAATTCTTGATCCTAAATAAAATTTGCACTTTGATAAAGTCCACTGTTTTTCACAGCTATTAATAATTTGTCCTGTTGCATCTTGTCACACCAACAACTCTTCAAACTGTATTCCCATCAGGCTGCAGTCCGACAGCATTTATATTCCACGCTGGAGGTTTATAAATAACAGAGAACAAGTAGTTTTGGTGCAGTATTCAGCGTTACACGCCGACTTAGCTTATGTCTTATATCCAGCTGTCGTGGTTCCTCAGTGAGATGGCTTGCTCAGATTGAGGACAACACGCTGTAGTCCAAACTTCTGTCCATGAATGACTCCCCACATCCAAATTTTAAGAAAGTCTTATATAAACACTATGGAAGCTGCATAGATACTCATTTGGAGCAGGTACTGCATATGGATGCATTTGTGCCATTTGCAAGTCCGTCAATGTCCATAAGATATCTAAGAAGTTCAGTTGCTGTAATTCAGCATCTTGCCAGACCCTTTTGCAGGGTGTGGAGTAGTACCCTGACATGGGTGAACACCCACATCACCCTTATCGGCTTGAGTGTATACACACAATAAATAGAAACTTCCCATGAAGTTGAGACGTAAATCCATGAAGTTCTTAAGTCTTTAAAGTAATACTAAAAAATTGTAATTGAAAAAGTCCACCTGAGAACATTGAAGGGTATACATATTGGTTCACATTGCAGCTGTAGCAATGTGAATTTTCATGGTGTCCAGCAGGTTGCGCTTTCTTGCTTTGTCACTGACTATTGTCTCCAGATGAGACTCGGGGGCCCAACCACGCTGTCTGTCTGACAGACGAGTTCCTTCCACCCAGCCTGAATAAAAAGAAGATTATCTTAAATGGAATTTTGCACTGAGTTTGTCAAAACGTCCATTAGCAATTCTTGAATTCTGCTTGTGACACAACAACATTAGTATCTACTACTTGCTTTGTTGACGAGGAACTTGTATATATATGCTCAGTGGCATTCATTTATCACTACTATGAGGACACATTATTAGTAATACAATCATATACAGTGTGTGGGAAAAAATGCCTGTTTACATAAATTGTGGTAATTAGGAAAGCCCTAGTCATGAAAGAATGGTTATCAGTCTTAAAAATCTCTGTGTGTGCATTGTTAATCATACTGGTCCAAATAAGGTATATAGAGTAAAACAGCCATCCCAAATATTGTTCTTAACCTTGAAAGAGTCACATGAATTTTACATCTGATGACAGAAGAAGCCTCAAGGTAAGTGACAAAGCATCTTGATTTAGAGCCAAATCCAACTGCTTCTGGTTTTCACTATACATTCTACAACGGTAGAGTCCAATCCTGCACCTGGAGGGCCACCTTCCATCAGAGTTTAGCTCCGGCCCTAATTAAGCGCACCAGAACTAGCTAATCAAGGTCTTAAACCCAAAACACTGCACGATTTTAGCAATCCTATAAGATCACTGCATGTCACGCTGCGGCATGGATCTAATAAAATTATGACACGATCAAAGAAATCGCCACGATTGTTTCACGATGCCAATCTTTTGTCTGGAACAGCTGAAAATCGTGCAGTGTGTTTAGGGCTTTAAGGATCACAAGAAACTTCTAGGCAGGTGTGTTAGAGCTCATTTTTGCAGTAGGGTGGCCCTCTAGAAGCAAGATTGGACATCCCTGTTCTACAGTGACCTAAATCAGTGCTTCTCAAACCTTTCCTGGGGACCCCAACCACTGCATATTTTGTATGTCTCCCTTATTTAACGCACCTAATTCAACTCATCAGCTCATTAGTAGAGTCTGCAATACTTGAACTTGATGTGACCTGTGAGGAAGACATACAAAATGTGCAGTAGTTGGGGGTCCCCAGGACAGGTTTGAAAAGCACTGACCTAGATCAGGGGTTTCCAACCCTGGACCTGGAGAATCCCCAACACTCAACCTTTATGTCTCCCTAATCAAACACTCCTGATTCAAGCATATTCTTTGTTCTCAAATTGTTCATGTTAACAATGTGTATGTAGTGTGTATTAGCATTACATGTAGATTTCAATTTCTGTACAGTCTAATCTCTTAATTGTCATACAATTCAAATTTCATATAAAGAAATAATTTTAATCCAAAAAGCTAATTATTCTTCCTTTGAACTGGTTCTCTTTGAAATAAAAAACTACCTCTTCAACCTTAAAAAGAACTCATGTACAAGGTCTCAACTCTTCTCACCGTTACTCACTCTTCAATAGTCTGTTTTTGCTGATCAAGTGAGCTAAGAAGCATGGTAGATTGGAATCATCTCAAGCGTTCTGAAACCATTCTCTAGAATGCAATCTTGAGATCTTTAGTGGATGTTCTAAGTATACCTAAGCCAAAAAAGTTGCTCTAAAGTTGTGGACTGCAGGAGTACCTGATGGTCCGACTGGACCCACTGGAGTTTGCTTACCAAATACACATGTATGGATGATGTCATGATCTACAGTACATGCAGCACAAAACTCACTTCAACTTAAAAAACTTAGCTGCAGGAGGTTCTTGAATCAGGTTGCAATTCCAGGACTATCTCTGTCCTATCCTAGCATCCTATCTCCCTTTTTCTTACACTGCAGAATTACCAGTACAACACATCTTGATCTACCCACACAAGTTCTCCAAGAACGCTTTGGTTGTATGTTGCATTAACAATGGAGACCAGTCTCATAAGATGGGCGTTAACAGGTTGGCTATATTTCTAGTCTACCACATGTCCCTAAGATCTCTAATGAATGTGGGCTTGGTGCAGTCATGCAAGTTCCTAAATTAGACATACAATAAATGTACTATACAAAAAGGCCAACACAGGTTCTACTTTAGGTCACTACTTTATATTGGTCAGGGTGTTTTTTTTTTAGGCTAACACAACTGGACAAGTTAATTATGATATACAGGAGCACTTGATAATTACGGATAATTACAAGTGTGCTGAATCAGAGGTAAATCTGAACTCTGCAGGTAGGTAGATCTCTAGGAACAGGATCGGTCGCCCTGGGCAAATGTGATTCCTAACATATGACCAATCCTTGGCTTCCCTGGAAGCAGTGGCAGAGTTCTTAAAGGAACACTCCACTTCTTTTGAAAATGGGCTCATTTTACAACTCCCCTAGAGTTAAACAGTTGAGTTTTACCTGTTACTCAACTGTTTAACTCTAGGGGAGTGGTTAAAGATCTGAGCTTGTAACCAAACTGCTGTAATGGCCTCAGGTATAGCAATGGAAATAAATTATATTTCCCTATACATGACAGGGCATCTTTTTTTCTTGTGTTCATGTGATTAGCTTTAACTCACCATCACTACTCTGCAGGTGAACTAACAGAACATCAGCTTTCTCTAAACTTAGCTCATCTGGTTGCTGGGCAACAAATGCTCTGATGCACTGCATTTGAGAAAAGTCTGCAAATGGAAAAAGAGAATATATTAAATGATTTGCATAAGAATATTTACTTTGACACTGCAGTTTCTTTTAAAGCAGGAAGTGCACATACCCTGAACTGCACTGAAATCAATCTCAGGATAAGGACGTGAGAGTGCCGATATCCAGCGCAATTTATTGGCTCTGAGAGATGATAGAAAATGAAAGAGGGGTACAGATTAATTTAACGCAATATTCTGCACAGCCAAATTGCAAAACTCAAGATTGCTGGACGGAACTGAATTTACATGCAATCTGGATTACGTATCAGATTCCAAATTAATTACTTGTAATTAGATTAAATTACATTTTAAAATACTCGTAATCAGACTACAGTTACTTTTTTATGGATTACATATTTACACAAAATATGTCCACTTTTTCATCTTTTAAATTTCCTTTTTAAAATAATATGTTAATACGTAATATGTTTAATGCACTTCATGTTGTTGATAACAAATGGAATATATTTTCAATATGGTCAATATCAATATGGTACAATACGGTTCGCGATGAAAAATGAGATGGGTCAAAACAAAATTAATCTGAAAGTGATCTAAATGTAGTCTGATTATATGACCTAAATTGTGTCATCTAATGGATTACATTACTAACCAAAATTTTTGTCATACAATTTGGAATCAGTAATGTATTACAATATGTAAGTTATTTACCCAGTGCTGCAGTACAGAAGGCCTGTCCAATCCCGCTCCTGGGGGGAAGAGATACTGAAGAGCTAATTCAGGAGTAACTAATATAAACTCTGTTGGAAGGTGGCCCTCCAGGAGCAAGACTGGACATCCCTGCCCTACAGGGATGAGGACTTCACGGGCATGCACACGTGGCAGCCATTGCATGTTTACAAAATAGCAAAGGATTCTCTCTCATAATAAACATACACAATGACATACTTACTGTGTATCTGTCCGCAAGAGCAGGGCTTCATGCGGCATGTGCAGACGGAACAGGTTTTTTTGTAATGAATGCAGTTTGAACCTGCAGTTCTCAACCCGCAGCTCTGACACAGGTGCATGGTCGATAACTGTAAACCTACCCCCTCTGCAAACAGGAAGGAAAAGGAAAAGCCTGATTTAACTTCTCAAAGACTAAGAATAACAATTGAAGTATGGATGTTAAAGAAAGCCAAACATACTCTTTCTGCAAAGAGACCAGGAGATAGTCATTGAAAAGGTGCATATAAACATTTCTCTCTTCTTCCCTGTCTTTCAGAAAAAAGTCTCTCAGTTCAGTCGCAGGTCCCTCTCGTACCAGTCTGCGGGACTGACTGATCAATGGAAGAGTCTAAGAGACACAAAATAAGTCATTTTACATTTGGATTATTATTCAGATGGCATACAGTACAAATTAGGTTCCCTAACATGTGTCATGCTCACCCTGCATTCAAAGTCAACTTTGGCATTGAGGGTCACAAGTGATTCAATGTTCTTCATTTGAGAGATACTTTCATTACTGTCCTGGATCATCTGTTAAGAAGCACAGTGGTGAGAGAGAAAACTGATAAGAAATTCCAATGCAGAGATGTGGGTGACATAACTACATTTTTTCAAGTTCGTAAAGAGAAGTATCACCTTCTCAAGTAGTTTCATCGCCTTAATTGCCTGTGCTTCATCCTTGGTTTTTGGAGCGGTTCTCTTTACAATATTCTACCAACAAAGACAAGAGAACAAAGGACATTTGAAATGCAGCATGCCATATTCTTTGTGACAGGAGATGGATGTATATCATGTTAATATAACATAGACGAAGAAGGCGGAGGAAAGCATGTGCTCCTAGCAAGCATGAGTCATGGCATTTCCTGCTAACTTTAGGGAATGTGTCAACAAAAAATGTGAGAGGCAGAATTAAACAGGACCGAGGAAGATAGTACCTGCACAAGCAATTTTAGGCGTGTGATTCTTTGAAATGGCAGAATGAGGAAAGACCGTAGAGGCAGTCGTTGGCAAACCGGGTTACGCTCCAACTTTTCCACAACTCTACGGAATTCGTGACTCTCGTCCCTATGAGAGATGGTGGAATGACACAAAGACATCATATGGATACAATTAAAACAGGAAAAGCACATTTTCCACTTCAGATCAGTGCAAACGAATACTCACATCAATCTTTGATATGTCTTGTCCTGATATGATTGGTTGGTAAGGTATGGCACGTACACATTTTTGAATCGTGGACAGTGTTTGATAATGATGTCACAGACGGTAAAGCACATAATGTCCTTCTCCACTGCTTCTTCCAGCTGAGACAGAAAGCTAAGTGGAAAAGAATTCAGATTTCAGAGCAGACATTTGAGAACTGACTCCAAGATGAATTCATACATATTTAGGGAGTCTGAAAGTTGTCTTATGATGTCCGCAGCACACAGTATATGTAGCAATCTAAACATCTTTATCAAAACTAAAATGTGTTTATCAGTATTCAGTAATTCTGTTAATTTAATGATATGATTCTAACCTGTGACTGATGGCTCTAACATCATTTAGCCTGGAAAACAGCCAGTTTTTGTCTTGTGAAGACAGGATAACTTTGAGCTGTTCGGACATGACAAAGTTCTCCACTACGATGTCCAAACTGCAGCAGTATGACGCTTCAGAGGTCACGACCTCAAACCTCACCTGAAAATACAGAGACTCTTCATGTTTCTATCCTTGCTAATAAAAACGAATATCTTTTAAAAACACCTATTTTGTTGCAAGATAATTCATACATATTAGAAGTGCAATGTACCATGAAAGCATGTTTCTGTCTCAGAGTTCAAAATTAAAGATAACTGTGACATTATAAATCAAAATTGTGACTTTATTTAACACAATTACAATCAGTTACAGTCGCAGTGCTCCTTTATATTTGGAATTAAGACAAAATCTTGTAGTGAGGACTGTTACCTGCAACTGAGACTTCATATTTCTCTCAATTGTGGTATTATATCTCACTCTGTTAAATTGTCTTTTTTATCACGAAATGTGATTTAAATCTTGCGTTTATGAATTTGTTTCTCTTAATTGTGGCTTTAAATTTACTTTATTCTCATATTCTTATAACGGCATATGTATTTCACAATTGTGGTAATATATCTTGCAATGTGATTTTACAACTTATTGTTAAACCTTCTTACACAATTATCCTAATGTGTACAGTAAATACAACCATAATGCAATTTACTGTGAAAACAGTGGACACTTAAAGGGATAGTTCACCCAAAAATGAAAATTCTGTCATCATTTACTCACCCTCAAGTAGTTCCAAACCTGTATGAATGTCTTTGTTCTGCTGAACACAAAGGAAGATATTCTGAAGAAAGTTTGTAACCAGGCTGTTTTGGGGCACCATTGACTTTCATAGTAGGAAAAAAATACTATGGAATTCAATGGTGCCCCAGAACTGTTTCCCACATTCTTCAGAATATCTTCCTTTGTGTTCAGCAGAACAAAGACATTCATACAGGTTTGGAACTACTTGAGGGTGAGTAAATGATGACAGAATTTTCATTTTTGGGTGAACTATCCCTTTAAGCCAAACTTAAAAATTTGATTTAATTTGATAACAAAATATCAAAGTGGATTCAACATAGTTTTCAGTAAACAAGTGTAAGACCTTTTCTAACTTCACTTTTCACATTTTTAAAATTACTTCCAACCACCAAGATCCTTTTTAGTAAATATGTTAGTTCCCCTCAAGTTCGTTGTTTTATCATTGTGAAATGTTCTGTTGCAAAGTGAGCTTGAGCTGTTTTTCTTGGTTTGAAATGTTATTATCTAGTACAATGTCATGTATCATACATTTTTAAGTTTATGACTTGAGACACTTTTAATGTTTAGTAGGGGATACTGATCTAATAATTCTACCTCCTGCAGGCGTCTCTCATCCTCAGTAAGTCCCTCCAACTCTTGGCTGGTCCTCACTCCTGGGAGATCCTGCCACAGTGTGGGTGAGAAAGCAGAGATGGACAGGCGAGGGCACGGGGGTCTGTTAATGGACTGCTGAGGCACATTTAGACTTTTAATGGAGTTGGTTTGGGGATGTAGGAGGACTTGAGGGAGGGGTGGGAGAGGTCTGCGTGATAGCTTAGGGGAATGATTTGGAGAGGAAGATGCACTTATTGATATAGAATCAGAAAGAGACAGCAGGATCTCTCTGTTCTGGACCACCTCACTGTACTCCTGATACAACTGAGAGTCTGCAAGAGAAAGAGAAATCATTGATGTGGTCCTAGAGCTGTGCTTCTCAGATTATACACTGGATACAAAAATAGTTTATCACACAAAACTAAACAAATGTCCTTGAAATCAGGCCTTGACATTAATTCATATTAGCAGGAGGAACTACATAAGTAACCAATAATTTGTACAAAAACATAGTGGTTGGCAGAAACCAAACATGTTTACTCTCACTGCAAGTGATCCCGTATTTAATGTAGTCTGGGTCAGATTTTCTTTTACCATTATGGCTTGTTCATGGTTTGTGCATGGCATTCAACATTTCTATGCTGATTTTTACCAAAATAACATCAGAATTAAACCACCAAACATGTGCGTATAAACAATGTATTTTATCTAACTATGCATGACTGGTTTAATTGCATTCAGATTTAGCTTTTTTCCCCTGTTGTCCACGACCCTCATCAGAACACAAAGAAAAACAATGCTAAATGCAATTTTAAATTTATATAAATACAGCAAAAAGAGCAGAAACAAGGCTAAACCTGTCTATGATCCACCAGTTGAGAATTACTAGATTGGAAAAATTACAAAAGGTCAGACAGAGATCAAGTCAGAATGACACGGAAAGCAAACAAGCACAGCAGGTCAGTGATTCAACAGGGCAAAAAAAGAAGATTTACATGCACGAACATCCACGAAAGCATTTTTAATACTAAGTGAGCATTGGCATTTTATCTGCAGTTAGGCACAATGTGCAAGCACAAACCTGTTCTTTGCCTGGAGTACTAGCAAAGTAGCATAGTCAGGAATGCTCGCAATATCTCAAACTTTAACCATCCATGTATTAAGAACCATGTATTTCCTAATATATGTTACAGCCAATTACAATCATATTATGTACGCTAGCATGTGTAAAGAAGGGTGTGTGTGAAATTGGGATTTGTATGACTGGGAATTGTACGCATCTTAGTAATGTTTTATTGGATTTTGAAGACTTTAAATAGATATATTTATTTGTAGTCTGTTAAAGAAAGTCCCTATAGTCTTTGGTTATAGCCATGCCCATGGTAAAGATCAAGACAGATAAAGACAATACAGAGACTTACTAAAGAATTTCGAATTCCTCTTTTTTGTCCTCCCAAGTTTCCTAAAAGTAAGAAGGAGAGAGCACATCTGTGACATAACATAATCTGTAAGGCTGTGTACCAAATAAAATACTGTAAGTGGTGATAGACTGCATATAAAGTTATAAACATCCCCAAGACTAACCGAAAAAGAAAAGGTTTCATGCTGTCATTTCCATTTTTTGTTCTTTAAGATATTATCAGAGTTATAACCTCGAAAGTAACTCAATTTTCAACTGAACAATATTAGATGTCCTAAAAATGTATGAATCCAGATATTAGCACATTATAAATGGGAATAATAGAGCATCAATTGAGCTGTCTAATATGTCAGTCCCAGTGTGCCTTACAGTAGTTTTCAGTTACAGACAACATTGAAGAAATTCACTATTCATAATCAGCCACAGTTAATTTATTCCTCCAAAAATATCTAACCACCTGCTCTATGTAACCAGCTTTTATTAAGCTTGACACATCTGGAGTTGTCATCTCATGTGAGTGTACATGATTTAAAAAATGTATCAAATGTACAGTTAACTCTTTTACATGGAAAACATTTTAATGAGGGACAAAATATGGAAGTGTCTATACATGCAGTATACATGTTCTCCTACCTTAGGTTCATTTCACTCAAGGTAAAAGAGAATTCGTCCTGTTCATCATCTATACAAACCAAAACACAGAGAAATCAGCACACATCACAAGGTTGTTTTTTAGCACCTTAAGCTTCCCTTAACCAAGACAAGATTTTAAGAATTTAAGCAGCCTAAATCCAGTAACACTCCATCTCAAGCAAAACAGATAGGGATGATTCTACATAGCCGTACACAAGCTGTACACATGGAAACCACCCAAAGCTTTCCAGTGAATAACTGAAAAGATAGACTAGACCGTAAGACCTCTGGGTATGAGCAACTCAATAGCTCTCAAGAAAATGTGGCAACAAATAAAAATAACCCTAATGAAATGAGAAATATGATGGAAAAAAACAGGAAAGTGTACTGGGGAGGACTTGTTATGAGTTTTAGGTGTCTTCAGCGGTCATGACTCCAACCCCCACAAGAATCCTCAGCAGCCCTCTGGCGCTTCCAGGCTATTAAAATGAGACTACCCCCCCCCAAAAAAAAAATGCTGTGGGAATACATTATTAGTTATTCCTGCGGTATGAGAACCAAAAGTCTACTGTTTGTGTGGTTTCAGACTCCTAAGAATGGGTCTCTTTAAAAAAATATTTTTTAAAATATCTGAAATATTTGTCATATGTCATATATTACTATAAAAAGGTAAATAAAACAATTTTAGGACTGTTCAGAATATTATTTTTATCTTTCTGCTGGCATTATATCCATCATTGACTAGAAAGAGAGACCCAGTCAATATGAATGAAAACTGTGATTCAAAACGATAGAAATCGTTGGGATGTTTCATGCTCTCATTCTTTAAAGTGTCTAAAGTAACCAGCCATCCATTTGAACATAAAACACCATTCAGGATGCAATCGTATCAGATTAAATAGACAAATTGTATATACAACAAGAGAAAATGTAGGGTGGAACTTTTCATCCATGCTATTCAAAACATACAGCCCTGTCACATGCACAAATTACCATATGGTTTATAAGACCCTGCCATTGGCCTGAAGGGTTCTTTACCAAAGTGTGGTAAAGAAAGTTGCTTTTGAGGTAGAGCTAATAATTACATATTCATAAACATTTTTGATGTTATTCCATAGCTGCGATAATAAATAAGGATCTCACCGTCCCAACATAACTGCCAGTGAAAAGTTTGAACTGCTTATTACTGTTCAAATGTTAGAAACACTCAAATAGATGACAGGAAAATAAACAATTTTAACGCCCATATTGACACTTATTTAGGGGAAGATGACTCATGGATTTCTGTTACATTCTTGCGTAAGCACATTTAGTCTCTCTACATGACATTACACCACTGGTATATTAAATTTGATAAAATTGGTTCAACAGACATCTCACGACACATTTAGATCTCTTCTCACATGAGTGGAATCAAGTGGGTCACTGAATGTCCAAATCAGCCTTCTTATGTTAGTCCTTCTCTCACCTGATTTGTTGAATATTCTCGTCCTGCGGTCCCTTCCAACTCCCTCTTCTTCTTCCTCATCCTCTTCTTTGGTTTTCTCTGCTGACTTTCGGAACCCTCGCCTCCTCGTGCGAGCCTCATTCCCCAAATCTCGAAAACTACTAGAGCTTAGAACAACTTCCTCTTTACTTACTTTCTTCTTAGATACTTCTTCTACCTTCCGCTCTGCCTCTCCTTCTGAGGGAACCGTGTGCTGGCTAGAACTAGGATCCAGCCAGTCACGGTTCTCATTCAACTCTCTCTCCATCCCTCCCTGTTGTTCTTCTCCTCCCTCTATTATTTCTTCCTCTTTACTTGATTTGTCCATTTCTCTCTCACCCTCTATTTGTGTGTTGGTTTGCGTGTCTATGTGTGTCACACTACCTCTTGCATTTTCTGTGTCCACCGACTTCAGACCCAGGATCTCTTTCACCACGTTCTTGGCCCATCTAAGGTGAGGAGCAGTAGAGCATCGCTTTCGTTCCTCAGATGTGCTCCATGTGTCATAAGAACCAGAATGCTCCATTAGGTCTCCAGTAGGTTCTTTTATTCCTCTTTGTATTGTCTCTTCACTATGAGTCTCTGCACCTCCATTATCCTTGGATGGCCCTGAAGTTTCAGAAGGCTCTGGTAGGAAAGGTTGGATGTCTTGTTCTGATCGCTCATTGGAAGGAATCATTTGGCCCTCCAGTGATAATACACCCTCTGTTGTCTGGTCATTACTTCCTGCTCCCTCCGCTTTGTCCTCATTAGGAGAAAGACTGAGGTCATCCATTGCTCTTTCAATGTCCTGTTCACAGTGTTCAACCTTTTCAAATGCTTCATTTATGCTCACTTCACCTTGATTGTCCATGTTATGACCTAAATTTTGATTGGCTGCCTCTTCAACAGTAGGGTGTACATATGAATTCTCATTGGTTTGTGACATGGAATGAGTCTGACCAATCACACAAAAGACTCTTAGGGGTCCTTTTGGGGCTTCATTTGCCCCAATCTCTCTGTCCTCTGTAGTTTCTGGGTGTCTAGAGATAGCTTCGGGAACTCGACCTTCCCAGAATTCTTTGCAGTCTTCAAAATCCTCTTCCTCCGCATCATCCCCTCCACTGGAGACCGTTACAAATCCATCATCTGCGGACATCATTCTGTTCTTCTCTGCTTCCGATTCTCCCTCACTTCTTTCCTCATTCTCCAAGTCGTCATATCCATTACTGCTTCTCTGTTCATCTCGGTCATTCTCTTCCAAGTTATCGGCCACATTCTCTCTTTCCATCTGCCACTTTAATTCCATGGCTTCTTTATCATAAGCCATGTCCCCTTCCATCCTCTTCTCCTCCTTTTCTACATCCACATCCCTCTTGAACTCCCCAGCCCTTTCAAGTTCTCTATACTTGTCCTCAAGACATTTGCTTTTCCGTGGTTTCCTTCTCTCAGGCTCTTCTTCATTTCCTGTTGTTTTGCTTTCTTTGTATCTTTGTATGTACCTCTCTCTTGCTCTCTCTCTCTCTGTGTCCTCTTTTAAACAAGATTCTTTTCTCTCACTTCGAGGTTCCAGCCACATTTTCCTTATCCTGTTCTTAGGTTTCTTTGTAACGCCTTCCTCAGCAGCACTCTTCTCTTCTTCCCTTGGTGTACTCCTTACTTCCTTCTCTTCCTCTGTTCTTTCCTTCAGTCTCTCTGTATCAATCTCAGATGTGTTTTCTCTGTCTCTGTCCTCAAGGTTCTCTCTCATTGTCCTCCTTTTTTCATTCTCAATATCACTTCCTGAAATCAGCTCTCCACTATTCTCCATCTTTCTTCTCCCGGTCTCTTTGTACTCTTTCCTCCGCCTCGCCCTCTCTTCAATCTCTCTTTCAGAATACCTATCCCTCTCTCTTATCCTTTCTCCATCTCTATACCTTCCTCTTTCAGCTGTGTATATGTAAGCATCTCTGTCCATTCTTTTGTCTTTGGAGTCTCTCATTCTATCTCTTGATTTATCTGTCTCTCTGAGTCGTTCTGAGTTTTCTCCTTTTGGATCATGATAACCCATCTCTCGGTAATCTCTTTCTCTTATTGCCCTGTCTCGCCATCTTTCGGCTTCTCTCTCTCGATGTCTCTCTCTCTCTCTAACTCTGTCTGCCCTTCGCTCTGCATCACTGTCTCCTTCACTCTTGCAGAGTTTGTGTCTATGTGTAGCATCATCTTCTCTCTTTCTTTCCTTACCCCTGTCTCCATCACTGTCTCCCTCGCTTTTTGTATCTCTTTTCTTAGATCTCTCTCCCTCCCTTTGTTTATCAGTCATCCTTTCCCTGTCTGAAAAGCTCTCTGTCTCTCTTTCCATGAGCCGAGGATAATATCTGCCCTCTCTATCTCTTTGTCGATGTCTTTCTCTGTCTCTTTCTGTCTCTCTCTCCCTCATGCCTGAAAGGTCACTGACCCCAGGATAACTTTCTCTCCTTCTATCTCTCATTCCTGAGTCAAACTCCTTGTCTCGTTCCCTCTGTCTATCTGGCTCCTCCTTTACGGGCCTTTTCATTTCATTTCTCCTCAGCTCCTCCTTGTATCTTGCAATTTCTCTTTCACTCTGCATGTCCATGTCTCTGTATCTCCTCCTTTCTTTTTCATACAGTATGCCCTTCGGGCTTCCCATGTGATGCTCTCTTTCATAGTCTGTAAGTGGTATCCTTCTGTCTCTCGCTTTATTTGGTTTTGTCATCCTTGGAAAAGTGTCCCCTTTTCTCCTCTCATTGTCTCGATCTCCATACTCAGCCTGCACTGGCACTGATGAGCTTCCATTTGCACGTCGATCTCCATTTCTCCGCCTCTCTCTTTCTCTCCAGTCAATCTCTCCATCTCTTCTTCGGGTTGCAGGAAATCTCTCCATGTCCCTAATTCCATCGCACGTGTCTGGCTCCATTTCCTTTTCTTGTGTTTTGTCCATCTTTTGGTGTTTCCAAGTCTCTTCTTCACCCAGGTCACCTTTGCCAATTAGCTCAAGGACTCAGGTCACAGTTTGCACTTGATCGACAACCTGTCTAGTGCACTTTAAGAGGACTGTATCTGCACAGTGTCTTGGATGGCCCAATTAATTTGAATGGTTTCCATTGCAACATAGAGAACCTATAAGGGAAGTCAAAATTCCAAGTCAATAAATCAATCAACCATATAAAATTCATATTCCAAAGAGGAAAAATTCAAAATATACTTGGAAATCTTTAAAACTTTGGAATATCTTGTTGAAACATGTCAGGTATATGCCTTGGCAGCTTAAACAGTAGCAATTAACAAGGGTTGTTTTTTTGTTTTTGTTTTTTTAAATGTGTAGAGTCAAACGTCTAACATTAATTCATTTGGCAGATTCTTATCTGAAGTGACTTGTATGGATTCAAAGTATAAATTTTATCAGATTTTTATTCCCAGACAACTAAAGCCATGACCTTGGTGTTTCTTTCACTATACTCCACCAGATAAGTTACAGCAACGCAACAGAAAAACTGTTCTTGTCAAACAAGTCACTTAAAATCAATCTAATATACTGTTAGTAGGCATAACACACATTGCCATTTATATTTTTTATTTATATACTACTGACACTCCTACAAACCAATTCAACTAATAAGAACTCATAATATAACATTTATACAGTTGATATACAGCCCATTTGTCAGTTCAGCAAAATAATAATTTACAAAGAATGCAGTTCAACCAACCACTGCCCAATGCTATTCTTGTATCTTGTACAGAGGCATTTCAAGCAATTCATGCCTATGAAGAGCCGAAGCACTATTAAGAGGGGTTGAAGTAACAAGACTTCAACATAGATGACTCATGTCAAGATGTTATGAATCATATGATGCACAACAAATGAACATTAACAGATTCATAAGAAAATGACTGTGGTGAAACAGATTAGTATTCTCAAGCATGGCAATGCAGTATTTGCCTGTGATGTGGACATGTTTGTTTAAAAGAACTGTTTGGTTTACTAAAGTTACAACAAAAAGGAAAGAATAAAAAGTTTTGGGAATAATGCAGAGGACTCACCTGAGAAGTGTCTTGGGGTACGCTTCTCTGTCTCTCTCCAACTTTTCCTTTGCTTTCTTGACAAAGTGAAGCTAGCAGGAATTGCACAACTCACAGACATTCCCCATATCAGTGTTTGCCCATTGAGACAACCAAAGTTGAGTGAGATAAATGCTCTACTGATTTAATTATCCAGCCTGCCTCTGTCCTACTTAATGTGTTCACAAAACGTTTACAACAAAGTCAAAAGATTCTCACAGTGTTCCTCTCTCTCTTTCTCTCTCGTCCCCCCTCAAATTCCCAAACAAGTTTGAACAGAACATACCCCCCCCCCTCCCCCCTCCTTCTGTTTCTGTTTTCCTTATACTTTCCCCCTCCAGCAGTCTTAAAGAAGAGTCCAAAAGTAACCGTCTGTTCAAGCTTGCACGCAGCTTTTCTTCACTTCTCATAAACTCAACAGAGTCACAGTGATTGCACTACAGCTTGTTCCAGTAATTCAGCCTTTCACTCACCTCACCCTCACTTGCACTGCATGCTTCTCTCTCACAGAAACAGGAAGTGCACACATGTGTGCTGTGATTGGTTGGGTTGAAGATGCTGGGTGTGACTGTTTTCTCAGGTAAAGACATGAGAAAGAGTGAGAGCAAAGGGGGAGGGGCGAACATGTAGGAGTGTGTCCATACACAGTAATGCCGCCTGCAGCTTATGTAACACAAAAGTTCTCAGAAAAAGCTGTAAAAGACAGTGGAGCACAGATGACACATTTGCACATTAGGAAAGAAACTGGAAAACACACTGAACAATGATGCACGTTTTTTAAACATTATAAATCTGCTCCTTTTAGACATTTTGTTTTTTTTGCGCAAAGCCTTTCAAAGTTTAGTTTTGAGTATTTTTAGTATAAACTTTTAGTTTAAAATCAAAATATTTTTAAGTGATGAGTAAGCAATGTTGGATGTAGATTTTGAAATATGAAGTATTTTCTTTGTACTCCAAAATGTCAGATTTTAATTGATAATTAAGAAATAATTGAACCATCTGAACAAACTTAACTCCAGAGTGTGCTGTTATCTGAACACAAACAAGTATAACATAATAATCTAAACAAAACTGACACAATCAATGAAATCTCCCAGACAAAGGTTAGGAGAAATGATCAATCATCCACAAGCATGTTCTAATGTATAACAGGCAAGAAAGACTGCAGTAAACTAATCATGTATTTCCAAAGTAATTACAAAGATAGAGGATATCCTGAAAGGAGAAAAGAAGTAGCATCTTGGTTAGTTAGCTAACTAGTAGCCTATCACAAAACCTCACCGCAAGAGAATGTATATAAAACATATAGGCCTACAAAACACATCTCACAAAAACTAGTGCACTTAAATTATTTTGGTAATAAAAAGCTGATGTAAGACCTGACAGAATTAACATTGTCGCTTCATGCGATTGAGCAGAATTTCAACACAGAACTATATAAAGAATCTGACCAAACTCTGCTGGAGACTGATAAATATGCACAAATTAGGGCCTAAACCCCTTACAAACCGTTTGTTGTTTTTGAACAGTTTTAAGGTGCTTAACTTTAGGATGTCAAAAATGTTTGACAGGATGTTTGTGAGATTTTGCAAATATCTAGCAACGAACATACAATAATTTCACCACAAAGACATTATCAGCTTTACATACATACAATAATATGTACAAAACTGTGGAAAAATATTATTGCCTTGGTGGCTTTCAAATGATCTGTGGTCAGCAAGTAAGCTATGAATGTTGAAGGTAGCAGTGAAACCACTAACTAAACTTCTGCCGTTTGACTTCCACGTCGAACAGGACAGCTGACTGAGGCTTATCAGGAAAAACACGTCTTGTTTGGAGATGAACTAGATCTATGTTCGACACACACAGCACCAGACTCTGCTTGTTTGAGCAGAACTCAATGCCCCATGTTCACGTGCAGCACTTCAGCTTCCGCCTTATGCACAGTCACATGTGGCGCCCGTTTAGTTTCACTTCCGCGTTTGAGCACAAACCATTAAATCCTTTCAATAATGCAAGCGTTTTAACGCGAATATAGTCAGAAGTTTGTTTATTCAATGCGTGATAATCGATACCACCGGATATTTTGACGTAATGCCGTTAAATATTGTTTAAAGACATTAGTGCGACAGTTTGGGAAAGAGAAGATACCCAGGCTGGGTGGACACAACTAGACAGCTAGTTAAGAGCTGTACTTTTATTTATCTGCCTTACAGTAAACACGGTCATAGGAATTCCGAAAGGTGCGTTTGTGATAAACTTTGTGCATTTCTTTCATTTGATGCATTTTAAAGATGACCGCTTATGCTAACAGCATGTTTATCTGGTTTCCTAACTAAAGTTATTCATTACCGTTTGCTTAACGTTACTTGAACTTGGATGCATGCTTTTTCAGTCATATAAAATAAACGCCACACCGTTTTTGGCATTACAACCAGGCTTTTGTTGGTTTGGCAACAATTTGTAAACATGCACAAAAATAGCATTTTCAGCTAGTTTCACCAAAATAACAGTATCTGTCTGTAGTCTTTAAAAAAATATGATTATATTTGAAGAACCAGCGATGAACTTTCACATTTGACTTTTCAGAGTGCACCTTTTTTTTGGTTAAAATCCTAAGCAATTTTGACCAAAAAATTTCACTTTTCACTAAATTAATTAAGATGTTTAATGTAGTCTCTTATGCTCATCAAGGCTGTATTTATGTGATCAAAATACAGAAGTTTTTAATATACTTTAAAATATCATTTATTTCTGTGAAGCACTGAATTTTCAGCATCATTACTCGAGTCTTCAGTGTCACATGATCTTTCAGAAATCATTCTAATATGCTGATTTATTATCAATGTTGAAACTGTTGGGCTGCTTAATATTTTTTTGGAACCTGTAATACATTTTTCTTTGATTATTTGATGAATAAAAAGTTATAACTAAATATAATTATAAATTATTTTATAAAATTATAAATGAATAAATAAAAAGTATTAATTTCCTAAAAAAAAAGAAGGAAAAAATGTACTGACCCCAAACGTTTAAGCAGTATATTGTAACAAAATTTCTATTTTCAGTAAACACTGATCTTTTTAACTTTTTGTTTATCAACGAATCATGAAAAAAGTATCACGGGTGCCAAAAAAATATTAAGCAGCACAACTGTTTCCAACATTGATAATAAATCAGCATATTAGAATGATTTCTGAAAGATCATGTGACACTGAAGACTGGAGTAATGATGCTGAAAATTCAGCTTTCACAGGAATACATTATATTTTAAAGTAGGCTATATTAAAACAGAACACTCTTATTTTAAATTGCTATAATGTTTCACAAAATGACATTTTTTTTGATCAAATAGATACAGTCTTAGCATAAGAAACTTCTTTAAAAAACGTACTGATCCCAAACGTTTTAATGGCAGTGTATACTAACTAATAGCAAAAATGCGAGTTATTATTAAATACCAAATGTTATTGGAATTAACCAGAAATTAGGACACAGTTTTTCTAAATTGTGTCCCAGAGTTCTTCACTAATCACAAAATACTCTGTGCATACTGAATCCGTATAGTGAAGTGTGTATTATATGCATATATTGTGTCAGGCTACTGTTACACTGCCCACATTTTGTGTCAATCATTAAGTAAGTCAATCATTGGATAAATTCACTGATCAGTTTTTTAATGTGCTGCCCTTTTCCCATCAGGTGTCACATGTGAAAGTCATGTTGCTGTCTCTGAGAATAATCACTCCTCTTTTTGTACTACTTGCTGGAGTGCAAGCTGAGTTCGTGACAAACAAGTGTAACCTGATTTCACAGAGCGATTCCGAGCGAAAAGCACTCCAGTTATTGGAGCCTCTCACCAATCAAAAGTAAGACGGGTTTTTTCAAGTGAATCTAGCATTCATTCGGTTTGCAGGTTGTGCTGGTCTTGTTAACTGTCTTTATATTCACTCTGAACAGCTTCACCGCAAAAGGACCGGGGGAGGAATATTTGTATATTTTTCAGGTGTGTGGAGATGCTGGCGGAATTAAGGATGCAGGTCTTGTGCAGCAAAGTAAAGGTGGAAAGCATGTTCGAATTGGGAACTACACCAAAACACGAGCTATTAGAGGAAGTATGTAACCTTGCTTGACCTTTAGAAGTGACGTGTCGCTATTTGCTGCTTTTTGCTACAGGTGGACTTTTCCTAATGTTTATTTCGTTCTTTGGTATCTCTATTATAATATAACAGTTAATTCAGATTTAATTGTTATCAGTGATAATTTATAATAACGACTACTGAATTTTTTTTTTTTCATTGTCTGGTGATTCTTCTGTGGATTGTGGCTTTTGTTTAGTTATATAGTAGCAGTTAGCAGGGATGCATTGCAAGAGAACATTGTAAATACAACCAACATTAAAAATAAAACAAACTTCAAATTGTACTAAATTACAGAACTTTTTCCAGGTGTCACAGGAAGCCTTGCTAACTCATTTTTGACCTTAGTTCTCCTTTTGTTCTTGGTGCAGGTGACTGGGTTCTGCTCTTCTATGAGGGGGGAGAGAATTATGAGAGCCACTGTTCAAAAGAGCCAAGAAGAGCTATGATTATGATTTCATGCAGTACGAGTACTAAGGTATGAACTTTTTAATGCTTTTGAAATGACAATGGACATTTTTTACTCTCTACTCCTATAATAATTAAATAAAAATGCATTTATTAATTTTTCAAGTATATATTGAATATATGATTAGATCTGGATAAGAAAGAATTAAGTGTTGTCATTGATCCTCATAACCAGTGTTGGAGGTAATGCATTACAAGTAATGCGAGTTACGTAATCAATTACTTTTTTTTTTTCAATTGACTAGTAAAGTAACATTACTTTTTAATTTACAAGAAAATATCTGTTACTTTTTCAAATATGTAAAGCCAGTTACTTTGTTTTCCCATTTATTGACTGACATGTCCCCATGTTGAGAGAAATCAGGAGTGCAAAGGCGTTGTGTGTGCTGTGTAAAAAAAGATATTTACAGTACCGTAGGTCTAGACTAAATGTGAACATGAATTTACTCTTCTCGCTTGCACAAAAACAGATTCAGTATTTCTCAATTAATAAAAACATGCAATAAATGATGCAAACCTGCAAGAATTAAATTGAACAAATATCCTTATGTATTTATTCTGTTTTTATTAACTAATGTCTTTGCTGCTGACCTATAAGGATCCAGTTCAACCATACTAATAAGCAAAAATGACTTTAGATAAACATTATATTTGTTTAGTTTTTTTGTGATTGAGGGGAAAGTGTTGAATGTTATTCTCTTGCCACCTGTTCTTCATGTAGAATGAGAATGAGAAAATGATTTACATTTCCTTCAACATGAGGCTAATTCATTTCAATTTTGGTGTGAAAGGTCTTTTACAAATTACTTTCCATAAAAAGTAATTAAGTATACAATTAGTTACTTTTTTGGGGAGTAACGCAATATTGTAATGTATTACTTTTAAAAGTAACTTTCCCCAACATTGCTTATAACATAAATATTGATTGTATTTCTGTCAACATCTGAATCTGATCCATTAGCATAGTGCGTTATCATGTTTTGAACTAAATAATTATCTCAGGTATGCAAGATTTTACCCGTACAATAACCAGAATGACCTCATAATTTCAACTGCGCTATTATTTCTTAGCTCTTATTAATTTTGTTTTTGTGTGTTTTCTTAGAATGAATTTTCAGTGGTTTTGGAGGACAATCAGAAGGATCAGGACTGTTATTACCTGTTTGAGCTGGACTCCAATCTAGTCTGTCCTGTAATCCCATCCAAACTCAGTAGCGGCTCCATAATCCTTATTATGTGAGTACTTAAAAATTCTCACAGGGATCGTTACACCATTAGAGAGAATTAAGGAGCAACATAAATGTAATACTTTACATGTAATCATGTTCCTGTTTGCTCTCCATAGTGTATTCTGCTGCCTGGCTGTGTATCTGACTGGTGGATTCCTCTATCAGCGACTGGTAGTTGGAGCCAAGGGAGTTGAACAGTTCCCTAACTATGCCTTTTGGTCAGAGATCGGCCATTTATCTGCTGTAAGTATAGTTATATATACATTTGTCTCAGTTTATCATCAGTTTTGGTCCTTTTTTTTTCTTTATGTACCAAATAATATTTTTTTTTATCCTAACAGGACGGATGCGATTTTGTCTGCCGTTCCCGTGGCAACAGAGAAGAAGCGCCCACATATAGAGGTGTTGGTACTGAACCTCTTGGGGAGGAGCCAGAGGAAAGGGATGACCATTTACTTCCCATGTGACCAAATCACATCAACCAATGAGAAGAGGCTGGACAGTTATTACGGTTTTGAAACCCAAAGAGAGATGTTCAGTTCAGCAGGCGTGTTCCTAGTTCAGAAGTGCTGCTGTTTTCGTTTTTTGTTTAGTTTTTTACTACCCAATAGCACTTATTCTCTATTTATCCCTTAAAATGTTAATTTGGTGTTTGTTAAAAGTAAAAATTTGCTAACTAGATTTCAAATATCACAAATATATTTGATTGTTTGATATTTATGACAGGATATCATCAACATGCAACACTGCCCCTGTTTTCTCTCTTTATAGGAAGTAAAAGACATCAACACTGCTTGACTGCATTACTTGTAGTTTTGTGCTGAATTTGTTTAGACTGTTTAAATCAAGTTTTACTTGTAGTATGAACCCATGTTTGATGGAACTGAAATGAATTTTTAAGTTTATGCTCCACCGACTCAATCAATTAAATGTTTAAAAATATTTTTTTTTCTATTTCCAGATTTTAAAAAATTAAGTAATATTGATTATTTGAAAAATTGGACTCACAAATATGCTTTGCTTTACATTCCAAACTAGCTATTTGTTGTGTTTGTGTGAAGAAGTTACAAGGATCTGGTGAGGCCTACCTCTTCAGCTTGTTACAGCCTGTGTGCGATGTTTCTGAATGATGTTATTAATGATAAATTGCTAACATAAAGATTATTAACAAGATACATTTGAAGAAAAGTATGCTTTCTAGAATATAAAAAGGTTTTCTGGCAGAGACCCATTTGTGGCACATTACTATTGATGATAACATGAAATGTTGGTTTTCTTTTCACTTTGCCTGCTTTATATTGCAAATGATACTTTAGTGTGGGATCTATTTCATACGGTATCAATTACTGTAAATCCTCACTGGAAACCACAGGGCAAAATTCCAGACTATGACAGAGCAGCGTTATGTTTTCCTTTCACCACTTTTGTTTAAGTATTGTTTGTTTGAATGCACTGAAGCTTTTTTTGTTTATATTTTCCCTAAACATAACCATGTCCTTGAGGAGTCAAGACCGTGAATGAGTTCAAACACCCCTGTTTTTTAGGTATATAGATCATAGCCTTACACTTATTTGCAGAATCAGGAGGAAGAGAGCTGATGGTTATCAACCCAAGCCATACATGGTGCTGTGTATAAAAGCTAGAGGCTCCTTGAAAAGCACTTCTAATCATCAGTTTGGAAATGCTGGTTTAGCATCTGCTTTAATAACTATAGAGTCCATATTAATAGCAGAACGGTATGATGCATTTGGCTTGGTTCTGATGTATTGTACTTCATGAGATACAGGCCTGTGCAAAGAGGTGACTTCACTGTTCTTGCTACTGCTTTATTCTTTACGATTTTAGTGTGGAAATATGAATTTAGTTTGCTTTGGAATTGTTGAGGAGAAAGTGTGAATAAAGTGTTTGATTACTGGTGTGTGTACGCACTTGAGTAGTTCTTCACAGTTTACATTTAGCTGGATATTTTGCTGTAGAGAAAACTGGTGGCTTGCATTAAAGCTTTAGAACTTTGTTCTTTGAGTATTTACAACTCTTTAACTAAAACACGTTTCCACACAAGCTTAATTATACATGCTTAATATTTAATATGTAGCTGCAAGTTATACATTTTATATTGGTGGTGTATATGCCATGTTGAGTAAAAAAAAAAGAGTATTATACACATTACACATACAATATCTCTTAGATTATTTTTCAGTCCCTAAAACAGACAATAGCATTAGTCATTAAAAAACAAGGAAAACTAAGAGTAAATGGTGGGTTTTGTTTGGTGCAAAAAAGGTGTACATCCAATAATAATTGTCACAAGATGTGAATCTTTGATAAATGTAATAAAATGAAACCTTGGAAGTAAACAACTGCAAGTAGTTTACTTCAAAGTTTAGTTTGGTTTAAAATATTTGAATCTGAGGAGATGTTTAATCATTTTTATTTATAGTATGTTATGTTAAATTATTGTGGGAAAATGGTGTATCTTTCATTTACTATTTAAAAGAACATTTTAAATCAGTAATTTTCAACAGTATAGCACATCATGTAATAACAGAGTAACTGAGATCTTGTACTGTGTATATGTGGCTACTACAGCTAATCAGAATTTAATTGATTATTGCTTTTCCTGTTAAATCTGCTATGATACACCACCAAGTTGTTGCTTTCTGTCCCTGTTAAGAGCCCAAATAAAACCATGCACGCTTACAATGGAATCTTTTTCTGTTTATAGCAATGATTGATTAACTAAATAATTCACTATTTAGTTTGACCTATATTGGGCTATATCACATTCAGTCTTGTAGTGTTTCATTAACTGTGTATTTCTTTATATGCAATTCAATTACCATTTTTTTGTTGGTTAAATACGTTTTTTTCTTTCTTAAAGTAACCCAAGCGGCCAGCTGATCATAGCCATGTTTGATCAATTTAGCCTTCTCAAATCATCACGACTTGCCTAAAATAAAATCTATGGATATAGCCTACTGAAACAGTTTAAACAAGCATATAACAATGTTTAAACGTTAAACCTAGATAAATGTGCGCTGCATCCAGTAGTTTGTGCGAGAGTGGAAGCTAAAGCGCAGGACATGGAGGCGCCGGCGCAATCAATTGCATTTTTTTCAATGGAAACAACTTACGCCATCATTTTTGCTCATAAAGGTAAGAGCTGCTGCTGCGGGACTCTAAACACCGTCGTCGGGCCCTTAATCGTCCTAACCTCCCCCTTTACTGGCCTCTATAACATGTGCCATGATATAGGTAGGCCTACTACACCCAAGTCTGGGAAATATGGAAACTTGCAATAAAATGTGAACAGAAATGAGACTTGTGCTGATATTTAATGGTAATTTTAAATCATGAAATTACTAAATGAACTGTATTTCTAACAATGATGTCTGTGTGGAATTACATAAACTTCAAATTTCAAATAAGTGGATGAAACAGACATCCGCCCCTTTCGTGGGCGGACGAGGCTGCGATAGGCTGTTCCTCACGTCAATCATCCGCATGCGCAATGCCTATTGGCTGCCCAGCTCCATCTCCACGCGCTGAAGTTTGTACAGAGAGACTCGGAGTGCTGTCAGTTATTTTAAAAAAGACATTTTTCGGCACGAATTCTGTTGTTTCGCGTGTTGCGTCGAGAACGAAGACGAAAGACAAAGAGAAAATTAATTTTAAAGGATGAATTTTGCATCGAGAACAACAAAGCTCGCACTTGTGCTAGCACTTGACAGCTAATAGTGTTGTGTAGCTTGTTGTTAATTTAATTTATTTTTTATCGCGCGTAAACTTCATAAACAGCCTAGGAAAGGATCACAAAACGATTTAAGCTGCAATTTAGCAGCTGGCCTGCTTTTATTATAAATTTAGTGTCAGCAGTGTTATATATTGACAGTTGTGTTATTTGTTTTGATTAGCATGCTAAGCTAGTTTGCAGCGCGAGCTGGCATTCATCATTCTGGATTTACACCAAATCAGCCTCACCATTCGTACCTCATCACCATCGTCATCATCATCATACATCAGTGTGTCATCTACTGTCATCTTCACACGGCAAGAACTGTACTAAAACAGGTAAAGTAAACCTTGTAGCCTTTATAACTTGTTGAGACTAGCAGGACACTGTGGAGGCATGCGGATCACTTGAGCCTCCTCACCTGTGTGTGTGTATATGATCATAAAGACATAATGAACATAGACTGGAAGGTCACTGTCACCCCAAATTAAAAAGAAAAACCTAATAAATTAAATTTGATAAATTATCAGCTCTATTCAAAAATGCCTAGTTAAAACTTAAGATCTGTTTGCAGTGACTTTGACAGGTGCATGGTAATATTAAAGTAGTAGTAACATTTTTGAATGAAGGCAACACAACAAATACGACATATCTGAATACTTCATAAAAATCAATAATGTAATTGTTTAATTTTCACATTACAATAATATAATCATGATAATTGCAGTTTTATATATTTATATACATGTGCATATATATCACGTATGTATGTGTGTATATATATATATATATATATATATATATATACAGAAGCCTATAATTTAATATGCAATAATATTAAATTAATTCAAATTCCAGTGTCGCCTCCAGTTTCACTTATCATTGTTTTAAATAATGTTTTATAAACATTTTTATTTGTATATAATTTTATATTTTTATAATTGTTATTTTAACACTTTTGTTAAATGTTTAAAAAAAATGTATTAAAAAAAGAAAACTAAAGTTACTTTATATAAACTGTTTGTTGCAATGGGTGTGTTTTGTAACTCACTTTCCTTTTTTAAACTCAGAGGTTCATCATGCTGGGAGATTGTGGCATGAAAGAATGGGAGAGACTAGCGCTCAGGAAGAACTCTGTCACAATTCTGCAGGACTTAGTGGTGGATGATCTGCTGATCCAGTGTCTGCAACAAGATGGAATCCTTACAGAAAACATGGCTGAAACCATTATGGTACGTGTAAAGTATTAGTACTAGCGTAATGTTAGTTATATATTGGATAGATCTACACGGAATCTGTGTTCAATATATGCTTTCAGGCTAAACCAACATCCCAGGGCAAGAGTCGTCGTTTGTTGTTTCTTTTGCCTAAACGTGGCCCTCGAGCCTTCAGCAGCTTCTGTGCTGCTCTTACGGTGACAGAGCAACAGCATCTCTGCAGACTGCTCATGGACTTCACCGAGAAAGATGTGAGTTGGTGCCTTCACTTCAGAATCACACCCACTTAGACTGACTTGACAGGTTTCTATAAAAACATAATGGATGCAATGATCATGCAATGAGGGACCAGAAAAGTCTTCTTCAGCAAAGACAGCACATCTGATGAGAACCAGGGAGACAGATGTGCTTTTTATATTGAACATTTTATATTGGTTTCTAAACACTATATATCATAAACTATATTAGGCAAGTATGGGTCACCATACTTGGCTGAATGTCACTTCACTCATTTTCTTGTCCATAGTACAACATTTTCTCAAGACAATAAGTGGCAGGAGGAGTTGTGGGATCAGTCTTATGACCATAGAGATGTATAGAAATCACACCACCCACAGAGGTCAGAGCTGGGTCAGTGGAATAAAAGAGAGGGAAAGAGTAGGACAAAAGGGGAAGTTACAATGCAGCAACGTCAATATTATGCACCAGTTTACCACACCCAAACTGCACTGATTCTTTCAGAAAAACTAAGCAAATACAAACTATCCTTTACTTAGTTTTAGTGGGTAATGATCTGACTGTAACTGTCAGCATGGCGTATGTAGTCAGTGTAGCAAAGTGATTTTCTTTTTTTCTTTTTTATCTTCACAGAAAAGCTTTTCAGAGCCATCGCTGTCTCTTCCAACTCAGGAAAGTGTTATACCTGCGAAAAGAGTCCAGACTCATGGTGAGCCCTGTACAGTGTGTGTGTTTGTGTAGAAAGTCAGTTTTAAAATGAACACTTGTCAAGCTAAGATAAACCAGGCTCTGTGCGTACAATGATGAAATTTATGTTGTTCACACTCTAAAAATCTGGCACTGCTGTGCAAATGGATACAGGACTACTTATCAAAGACTTTTTAAAATTGGCGATTAATTCGCTGGAGGTGTGCTGTTTTGTCTGTTTTTTTCTTTGTGTGGTTATTACGTAATACACACAGCCATATGTATGTGATTTCCAGCAAAATCTGTCCTGAAACTCTTAAAATCATTGTTATTGGTTTGTCAAAGTGTATTTATTTTAGGTGCCAAGGCTATATTTACAATGTTTTAATTTAATATTTAATTTTGTGTCAGCCTTATTTCAGTTACCAATAAATATATTTAGTTAAAAGTTGTAGTTTTAGTTAGAAATAACAATGCTTGTTTACATTAAATGTTACATTTAGTGCTTTTGGCCAATCAAAATTTTAGAAGAAAGTACAGTACATAAAAGCAGTTTGTTAACTTATGTTAGATGAGCATCATATTTTTGAGCTAAATGGGGTTGTTTTTGTTTTAGAGTGCATGGAGATGTGTTTGGATGCCGACTCTCCCGTGACCACAGCTGTTCTTCCCTGCACGCCGGAGTTTTACCAGTCCCATAGATCACAGGTACAAGGACACAAACCCTATTGCTTTGCACACTCACACACAGCCCATTTTATTTGCATGTATTTTACGCTATGTTAGCACAGTGTGTAACCTCTATGCAAATGTCTTTCCTTTCAGGCATACCCGATGCGCTCCTGCCCGCGAGGTCTGGCCCTGGTACTGAGTAATGTGAGGTTTGACTCAGCTAACATGGATTTAGATGTCCGGAGGGGAGGAGAGGTGGATGAGGAGACGCTGAGGAGACTTTTCACGGAACTGGATTTCACAGTCAGCCTGCACAAAGACCTAACGGCAGAGGTGAGTTAGACACGCTGACAGAGTCAGACTGCACTGCGAAGCAGTCATTTATTAAGTGTTTGATTTGTTTTTTTCAGGCAATGCGCAGGTGCCTAGAGCAGTTTGCCCAGCGGCAGGAGCATGCAGTGTATGACTGCACTGTTGTGTGTTTACTGTCACATGGAGTTGAGGGATCTGTCTATGGCACTGATGGACAGCTGCTGGAGGTGCGCTTGATTTTATTACCTAATTCTTATGAGGTGATGCACCAAAATTTTGGCAACCGAAAATTTTGGAAAGGCCAAAATCATTGGCCAAAACACTGGTGATTAATTAGCGTTTTACTGATTTTGTCAAAATGCATTATTTTATATAGTCACTATATTTTAATTACTACATTACTTAATGTATGTTCAATTAAATCTGTAATGAAAAGTTTTTGTTACAGCCACCATTTAAATGTTTGTATTTCAATGACAAATCAGAGTAGAAACATAATTCTGTTATTAAATATTTGACATAAAAACTGTGTGCAACTTGTTTTTTAAATAAAATTGATTAATTAGGTAACACTTTATTTTAAGGTGTCTTTGTTACACAGGTTACATATAATTACTATTATAATAACAATTAATTATGCATAATTACATGCAAGTAACCATGAGACAAACCCTAATCCTAACCCTCAATCTTCAGCTAAATGAAAACTTAATTTTGATTTAAAAAATGCAGTAATTTTAATACATTATATTTATTACATTGTTTACATACATTAATACAGAAGATTCTTTTACATATCAGAGTTTCAAACATCTCTCTCTCTGTCTCTCAGCTGGACTGGGTGTTTGAGGTTTTTGATAACTCCCGCTGCCCTCTGCTCCAGAATAAGCCAAAGATGTTCTTCATTCAGGCTTGTCGAGGAGGTGAGTTACTGGTGATTAACCAGTCATTGTTGATATATTTTTAAACATAGACTACCAGTCAAACATATGGGCACACTTGACTGACTATTAAAATTAATGTTTTTGTTAATTGAAATAAAGCTGAAATAAATAGTATAAAAAGTATAAATATTAGATTGAAAAACTTAATAAGAAGAATGTTGCCTTGATAACTAACCAAAATAATGTTTAAGTTGATGTGATGAGATGACTAAAATTAAAACTGAAATTAAATAAATGATAATAATAATCAAAATTCCAAAAGCGCATAACAAAATTACTAAAACTCAAACTAAAATTAAAATGAAACTTCGAAAATTTAAAAATAATATATACTATAGTATAAATAATACTAAAATAACATTGGACTGACTTTGCCCTTTTATCTTATTTCTCCTTATTTTAAAAATTACTTAATCACTTCAGTGTTTGAAATTATTTTTGTATACAAATAGAAACATGAACAGTGTATGAATATCTTTCCAAACAATATTTTTTATTATTATTGGTTAATAGACATGGTTTGACTGGTAATGTATTTTTTTTAAATAAAATATTAAGTATGTGTTGAGTAATAAATAGTAGTAGACACATTTATTGAATACTTTGAAAGTGAAAATAAGAAATATCCACCAATTAATTGATTGTTTCAGTTCTTCATATGAGGTAAAGATGCACAATTATGTGCCTCATGCCAAAATCCAGTCTCTGAAGCATATTGTATGGAAGTGTGTTGGTTTTAATTAATTGAGGAATTAGTTTTATTCAGCTGAAGCATTTAAATAGGTTTTTAATAAAGTCAGTTTAAAAAAACTAGGTTGTAAAAGAGCTTTATTGTATACCTTTATTGTATTTAAAATTGGAAATGAAATATAAAACTAACACACAAGCAAACAAACATTTCTTTCTGTTTCAGAGGAGATGGACAACGGCGTGGACCAGTTGGATGGTCAGGAACGGACTCAATCTCCAGGCTGTGAACAGAGGGATGCTGGCAGAGAGGGGGAGAGGGATGACAAAGAGAGGGAGGAGAAAGACCGGGAGAGACTGAGAGTCAAACTGCCTCAGAGATCCGACATTATCTGCGGCTTTGCCACCCTCAAAGGTTTCAGTGTGTACACATTGTTGTATCTTCATCTGATTTTCTTACCATTCATCATGTCATATGTCACAGATTGTGCAGATTGCTAAAGTTTTGTGTTTCAGGCACTGCTGCAATGAGAAACACCAAGAAAGGGTCCTGGTTCATTCAGGAACTAAATGGTGCAATCAGACAGAGAGCCAACAACACACACCTGGCAGACATTCTTGTGCAGGTAAATAGTTTTAGTATACTGTCTTTTTTTGAATGCAATGATTTATTGTATGGCCTCTATCTAAACACTGTTAACACGTTGGCACATTGATGTTGAATTCATTGATATCCATGCAAAATCAGATCTTTATGATAAAGTGTTTTATAAATTTGACAACTTGTTACAGCTTAATCATGAAAAGCCTGACATGAAATTAAAGTCAAGTAAGTTTTTTTTGACATTGAACAGTTAATTAAACATTGAGAGAAAATCTAAAAGTTAGTTTTTTATGTGTAACAAAGGAAACCTAAGTTTCCGTGATCTGAAGAGGGATGAATTATACTTAAAGGCATTTTACTTGCTAAAAAGTATAAATTATCATTCAGATAACAGAAGGCATGTAGAAGATTGTGCAACAGTGTTTTCAGCAAAGTTTTGATTGTGTTGATTAATTTAGAGGCCTAAAATATAATTATTTCAAATATAATAAAAAATAGTTTCATATAAAATCTGATAAAGTAGGCTTAATATGGTTAAAATGTATTTTGCTCTCTCTGTTGTTCTTTACAGGTCAACAGTCGAATTAAAAGCAGAGAGGGATATGCACCTGGTTCAGCCCATCATCGCTGTAAAGAGATGTCAGAGTTCACCAGTTCCCTCTGTAAAGACCTCTACCTCTTCCCTAAGTACTACCCCAACAACTAGACACACACACACACTCCCCAGGCACGAAGCACACGCAGAACATACTGCCCTCAGAACTGATTTTGAGATCAGTGCACGTGTGTACATCCATCACCAGCTGTACGCTCAGCACACAGCACGCAACACACAACTCCATTTGTTGTTTTTGGGATTTATAGGGGGAGATTGGTGTTAAAAATAACCCCAAATTAAATATATTTTTTATTCCAATTTTTTTTATTTTATTCAACAGCTGTATAAAATGCCACAGAATTACCCTTTTTTTAAGCCAACATTTTATAAGTCTTGTTTTATCAGATTTATTTTTATGTTTGTTTTCGATTTACTTTGTACAGTTTTGTTTCTCAGTAATTCATGTTTTGTATGTTTTGTAAATGTGGAGCATTTTTATAGCCAACCCATAAACTTGTTGGTATATTCAGAGCAGCTGTCACATACACGGTTGTATGCATACACATGCATACTAACATTGTGCCAGTACTACACTAAACCCCTCCATACCATTTCAGTCATTGGATTGGAGCAGAGCAGATCTGTTCTTACTTTATCTTTGGTTTCCTCAGTGCAGCTTTGCATGCATTGTATCAACATCAGTATAACTTTAAATTAATGTTTTTTTTGTAAGTACTGTGGCATGACATCTGTTAATTTTCTTTAGTAACCCTGTATTCACCATGGCAGCTTTATTGAACTTTAATAGGGCTTCCTGACTCAAAGTTAAAAGTTAAACTATTTCTCCATTTTGGTTGGCATATAATAGTTAAAACATTACTAAGATGCATATCAATACACTTGACCATTCTACAGATATTTGTGCAATTCCAAAACCTACAGATTCCACTTGCATTCCAAATGGTGTTTCCACTCATTTTCAATGTGGAGTATTGTCAAAATGAAATTTATATATCATAATTCATAATTATGCCTGTACATATGTATGTTTCTTTTACTCTTGCATATTACTTTTCACTTCAAACATTCTGTGTGCCAACCAATGCAGGTTACAGACTGAAAGTATGCTGTTTAGCTGAAAAGCCTGCAGGTGGCGATAGAGAGCTTTTGTACTTCATCAGCTCACCTTGTGTCATTTGGAGGTTCCAGGGTTTAGACACAGTCTTCCTGTTCTGCACACACACAATGCTATTCCTCCTGGGAATGTGAAGTGTAAATTTGAGTGTGCTGTTTTCCATCTGTGTATGTGTCTTCCTGATCCAGTATGCATGACCTTTAGGTTAAAGGTCATACCTTTGACCTTTTGACACTGCCATGGCATCCATTTCACACTTGTCACCTTTAGCATAGGTTATCACTCAACATGATACTTTTATTTTACTGTATTTTATTTTTACTGTTTTAGAAGCCACAATGTTGGATGTAAATGTACACTGTTCATGCTGATATTGCTTTCAAGCAACTGTTGCTTTGTAGAGTTTTATTTTGATATTTTAACTGATAAGCTTCTTTGAACTGGGTGAATAATATGGGCGTAGGTTCATGTTAAACAAACATTAGAAACCTAATTATAAAGTGAGGGGCTGGTGCAGATAAATAATTTATAAAAGATTACTTTCATAATGGGAAAAAGTGCCATGATTATTTAGAAAAAAAAGTATTTAAAAAAAATTACTGGTTATTTGATGAAATGCTAGTTATTTTCATCAGTCATAAAAAAACAAAAACAAATCTAAAGTAAGAAACAGAAAATGTATATGCTAGGAAAATGTATTAATTTCAGACCCAAAGTTTTGCTATACTGTGTTTGTAAGTATTTTGTTAATCCTGCAGTCATTCCATTGAGAGAACGCCAGCACATATACAGTACGTTCTCCAAAAACCAACCTAACTTTGTTTTAAACAACTCCCCTAACTGTATTTATAGATAATCAATGTATTTCTCAGGCTGTGTTCACCTGGTTTTGAATGTGTGTTCAGAATTGTAATGGTGAAAGCGTTGTGAAATTCAGCCCTTCAGGTTCTATTTGTGGTAACAAATGTTTAAAAGTTCCTCTATGAAGGTATTAAAAGCAACAATGGACATAGACACATATTATATAATCCAGTCCCTGCCAGACGAGTGCCTAGCAAACTTGATATTAAATGGTTACTCACTGCCTTTTTCATCTGTACTAACCAACTATGAAGGGTGCTTAAAGAAACTTTAGGGAAACTGTAATTTTTGTATTTTTGTAATGCAAAAGCTGCAATAAAGAAATACTGTTTCAAAGACCTTTGACTTGTGTTGTGGATTTCTTACTATAGTTGTGTGTTTGAGTTTGAGTGTATTGTCTGGTTGGTTATAATTGAGTGTCAGCCATGGTGGATGTTATTCTCTGTATTGAGTTGTTTAGTATTAGATGTCTCTCACTCCCTCTCCCTCTGTTTTTCAGAGTTGTCTTCGGCTTCCGTGGTGATGCATTTTTATCTGCGTGCTCAGGTTTCTCTGTCCTGCCGCGGTCGTCATTGTACCGATCCCGTAACACCTACCCATCTGACCTGTTAGCGTGACTCCAGCACTGAAGCCTTCGCCGCAAGGCCCAGATGGTATGTATATAAATGCGTGGAGGATTACTTTAATCACTTTATTTATCTTTAAGCTTTATTTAGTTGTCCACCGAGGTATATCCTGACCAATCAATTTGCAGACCCAGTTGTGATATAAAAAGCGACAACCTACACAATGTATTTCAGAAGTCACGAAAGATCGTATATGAGGTTTTGCTGCACTTTTAGCTCAACAGATCAGCGGATGCTTCACTCGGACGTCTCTCTAGGGTAATGCCTGTAAACGTTTCGGACTCTAGAAGCCATGAGTTGGCAGAGAGTTTACATATTCATCAGCCCGTTAATCAGAGTAGTGGTTGAATCACAGCAAGAGTGTGTTGTATTTTAAGACTGTGCGGGGCATCTGAGTTTCCTCGCTGCTGCATTGAATGCTGTTGTATCGGGTCACGTTGCCCATCCACCCCCCCCCCCACCCCCCCAGCTCCTTCCAAAACGCATACTCACTCATCATGTTACACGGGTGCCCCCGAGGGGGTGGTGTCCTGTCAAAAAACACCCGTGCTCGCCAAAAGGAACAAAAACAAGAAGAGGTGGAAGTAAAACGGAAATCCAGCTGGGAGGGGTTCAGGCCCGCAGATAGATGGGGAGGCATGTTGCCGCTAGTAACGGCTGAGAGTGGGGATGTTGTTAATGTGAGATGAGGCGGCGATTAGCCTTGTGCCGCAGCTAAGAACAGACAAGCAAATCTGGACCTGTATTATCTATTTAACACAAAACACAAGTACGCTCATTTGAGCTCATCTGTTTCAGTCACTCTCTTGTGTGTCTCTTAACTTGTGTTTTTATTCACTACAAAACACTTCGTAGTGATTTTTTTTCAAAACTGTTTTTTTTTGCCCTCTTCATCAAATTGATCCTTATTTATTTACTATATCCTGACAGTGCTTGTTTTAGGATTTGAATCATACGTTTCATGTTGACTACAGAATGTGTCGATAAAAGGAATGGTCACCTAACAAGAAGTTATTGCTAACACTGCAAAACTGACAAAAATCTGTTAATATTTCTATACCTAGTTCTGAAATACTAATATTAGAGCATTTCATAAGTGTGTTTTAGAACACTGGAAAAGTTGTGTAAATGAATCACATTTTCTTAATTCTAAAGTCTTTTATTAGTTAGAAATAATCTTTTTTGAATTTGATATGTAAAAATATTTTAGTAACAATTTACAGTAAGGTTCTGTTTTTTAACGTTAGTTTATGTCAGCTAACGATGTCAAATACGTTTGAAGCATTTATTAATCTTCGTTAATGGTGATTTTAACATTTACTAATACATTATTAAATTCGAAAATTGTATGTTATTATTATTAATATTATTTAATAGACCTACACTAACATGAATGTACAATGAGCAGTTGTATTTTTATTAACGGACTTTAATAAAGATGATTAAATACTGTAATAAAAGTATTGCTCATTGCTAAAGAGTTAAGAATTGGGACCTTATTGTGAAGTGTTACAAGTAATTTTTATATTAATATTTTATAAACTTTTCTGTTATTCAGGTAATTTTCAGACTTTTATCCAGTTAGTTATAGTGCAATTTATTTATAGTTTTTTTTTTTTTTTTTTTTTTTTGGAAGTCCTGGTTTCTTTCAAAGTTATGATTCCTAGGCCTGGAAAGGAATCAAAATTTATAAAAACGTATAAAGTAAGTTAAAGAAAGTTATGTAAATTTTCATAGTATTTCTCCAAATCTCTGTTAATTTAATTTATTAAAAATGCTATCCATTTGTCGCAAATCACTGTAAAAATAATATAAAATAATTCTGTGGGAACCCAGAATATTAAAGGTTTCCCAGAATATTTCTACAATTCCAAATAGAATTACAGTTAATTTAAGATGTACCTTTCCAAGGTTTTCTCGGTCACGGAATAAGTCAGCTAAAATTAGTTCTAAAATAGTGATTTTTAGGTTGTGCAAATGTTTTGAAAATTAATAAAACATTACCATTTCATGGAAATTTCTTACTAACGTATTGCTGTTTGTGAGTGCAATCTTTATAAATGAATTTAAAATCCTTATCCCGTACTCTAGCATAGGAAATATTCTGGAAACTCGAAGCTCAAAATGATTGAGAACCCTGACCTTTGTGTTACCAGCTTGCCAATATACCAAATTTGCCAATACCATGTATTGGACAGAAACTATGGATACCATGGTAATGTTTTGAAAGGGTTGTGAATATCTGCATGTTTGTGATGTGTTTGCTTTCTTTGCGCCTCCAGAAGTGTTGTTCCTGCAGTGTATGACAGGTAGGCCGTCTCTGTTCCAGAGTATCTAATTGAAGAATCACACCTCTCAGCATTTTTCTTGCAAGTGTGTGTTGCGGGTACTGTAACATAAGAGTGAGACAGCGTGTGTATCTCGCTCTTTGAGCGGGGTGGTGTGTGTAACTGAATAAACGGGTAAGAGTCGGTGAGTGTATGTGTTTCATATGCTGTAACACAGGAGTGAGACTGTGTGTGTTTATTTTTGGCTCAGTGCGAGCGTGTCGATGGCTGCCGATGCGTCGCAAAGGAAAGCTCTGAGATACCAGCAAACCCTGGTCAGTCACTATCTTTCTGTGCCTCTTTCTCTCTCCCGTTGTTTTGTTGTCTTACGCTGAGGCGTTTTGCTGTCTTGCTTTTGGTGGGTGGCTTGCTGAGGTTTGTCGTGGTCAGTCTGGTCTGTTCTAACCTAGAAACGCTTGTCTGCCCAAAATATGACTCTTAAAATAATGGGTCTCAAAGACTTTCACTTCACTAGCCTGGGCTTTAATTGATTTTCCATTCTATTCTTAGTGGTGGCGACACACATGGAGCTCACTGGGCTGTTCTAGCACAACTCATGAATAGGTATGAGAATTGTCGTAACCTGTGTCAACACCCTGCTGATTAAAGACAATCTGTGTCGTAAACTTGCATTAGAGTCAATACAATGGATTTATCAGATGCTTCTTGGGAGAGAACCTTGTTTGCGTGTTCTGCTTTCCACCTCCTTGCTTTTTTAACACTTGTCATTTTATGATTACTTCAGGCAGCTTCCCGTTGCAGCATTTTCTGTCCGAAATCTGTTTACTGGCATCATTTGGAGTGGAAAAAATCTCAGGTTCTATAAAAGTTCTATAAAACACCTCAAATGCCCTTGAGGTTTATTTGCAATGTTGTAGACTTGCTGAACTAAGCAGATGTGTGGACCAAACCTCGTGATTTGGGTGTATTCATGCTAACCTACGCACTATATCTCTGCTGCTATACGCTAGCAGAAACCTGAGCATGCAGGTTAAATATACGCCTGGCCCTGCTGCTCTCGATGGCCGCTATACGGCCGAGAGGAACGTATGGTCAGCTGGTCAGGTGCATTGAGCTATTTGTTAGAGTTTGGTTCTATTGGACAGCTTGTTAGGAAGGGCCTTATTAGGATTCTATTAAAGTAAAAGGAAATAGATTGAACACAAAAGGTCAAGTGTCAGACGAAAGCGCAAGAGAATAGTCGTAAATTTGGTGCGTGGGAAAGTGAGACGAGGGGGCGAAAGAGCGTCAATTCTTTAGCTGTCAGTTTTGCACTGTCACAAGTCATTAAGTTCCCACACACAGGCTCCCCTCAAACTTCCATTTCTCCACCTGTCTTCCTCTCTTCTCTCGCTGGCGAGTTCCCACATCAATTTTCCTCTCCTGCCGCACAATATGGGAAGATCGCCAGGGCCGGGAGCTTTTTTTAACCTCTGTAAATTTTACGCATAAACACATTACTGCCCCTGCCGTCCCCTTTCTGTCTGTCTCGC
Organism: Barbus barbus; assembly: GCF_936440315.1. Lineage (NCBI taxonomy): Eukaryota > Metazoa > Chordata > Actinopteri > Cypriniformes > Cyprinidae > Barbus > Barbus barbus. The sequence goes on from NC_136740.1 coordinate 10,796,326, forward strand.
ACACTCAGGAGATTTCTGTAGGAAAATGATCCAGTCGGAGAAAAACTTGATCAGTAGCCTTATAGGCTTCAAGTGAATGTTTTCTTCTTTATAATCAAATTTAATACACTATTATTCTGTTGCTGCTGAAAGAGTGTTTTTCACTCAATATATTATTACAAATATGTGTGTGTGTGAATTTGCCAGAATTTACATCATTCACTACCCTCTCCCTCCTTCATTTTTTAAAGTTAGACATCAACTTTCTTAGTATTCCTCAATCTATTCACTCATAATCACCGTAAGCATAAAACAAAAGAATATCATAAGCAAAAATTGAACTGGTTTGAATGGCTATACTGCAGAGCAATTACCGTATGCCATAAAATACAAATGTAACTGTCATTTGATGGTGGATGTGGTGAATAAGCTGCCAGCGATCAAACTATTGATTTTGAAGTCATTGAAAATGGTAGTTTTGCGATATGTTTGAGATTGTGAATATGAGTCAGATGCTGAATGTACTGTGGAAGTGCGCTCTTACGATGGCGGCGATGGTACAATCATCTGCTCAAATTGAACCCTTCGAAGTTTCAAAAGGTAACAAGATATGCTTTATATCAAGAGAGTTTTATGCTATTGCAGCAGTTAGAGATCCATCCGTGCTGGATATATAGGTCCGGGTCGCTAAAGACCCGTATATGTAATAATGGTTGGCGAAACATTCATGCATTTAAGGGATAGTTCACACAAAAATAAAAACTTTGTCATTAATTAAGACCTTCGTTCATCTTTGGAACACAAATTCTGATATTTTTAATGAAATTGGAGAGCTTTCTGACCCTGTGTAGACAGCAAAGCAACTACCACGTTCAAGGCCCAGAAAGGTAGTAAGGACATCGTTAAAATAGTCTGTGTATCAGTGGTTCAATCGTACTGTTATGAAGCTACAAGAATACTTTTTGTGTGCAAAGAAAACAAAAATAAAGTCTTTATTAAACAATTTATTTTCTTTCATGTCAGTCGTTGATGCTGATGCTGATGCAGGAGCCGCCATTCTGACGTAGAACGTCCATCTCTCTTAATTCATCATCTGTATATTCTGGTTCAAATAAGTAGGGCAAAAAACTTAAATTCCACCGATACCACACAAAAATGGTTATATACCTTATATTTTACTTATATTAGTGCTTTATAATTTACACATCATAAACTATATAATATATATATATATATGATAGCTCTGAAGTAAGCTAACCCTGAAACAGAGCCTACTCTGGAGCAGATTATCTTCAGAGAGCAAATTGCAATGGTTACTTACTTACCCTGAAAGTTACCTCTGTTTTTGGAACCGAAAGTTGAGGTTATCCGCTTGCTTACCCTTAAACATACCCGGGTATGTCACATAACCTGCTTTCTGGAACACCCCCCTGGTTTATATGAATATTATTTATGTATATATATATTATGCTGCAGTAAAGCGCTTCAGTACTACGATGATTATCTCTTCAGCGCACAGTGCGAGCAGGACAAACAATAATGCAGAATATTAATTTTATATATTGAACCGTAGATACCGTACCAAACAGTCCAATGTTATATTGAGAATTGTGACATCCCTAATGTGTGCTTACAGTATACTTATCTAAAAAAGTACTGGTAATGCAAAGTAACTGCATGGTTAAGATTAGGTTTAGAGGTAGATTCAAGGTTAGTAATTACCCAGTTATTATAATTTCTGTTATAAGTACATCGTATGTACACGCGTAAAATAAAGTGCTACTGACATTTCTCAAATTTCTTCTTTTGTATTTCACAGAAGAAAGTCATGAAGTTTTGATGTGAGTAAATGATGGCACAATTTAAACGGAGTGTCTATTTGCACTAAGTGAAAATAACCCGCCTTGTTGGCAGAGGCTATTTACACTAACTCCGCCCACCACCATGGGGTTGGGCTGGACAACATTACAAAAGACGCCTTCGAATACTTGTTCTGCTCCCTTTTCACATTACATATCACATCAGAAAGGCATTTATTTTCTAAAAAATTAAGGAACTATTTGAAAAGTGGATATAAAGTTTCACACAGGTGTTTATTGGGTTACGAGTAAGTGTAGGGAGGGATTTATTGTACCAATAAGGTGGCTTCCATTTAATAATTTTAATAAAAATGATAATTTACACTCGATACTTTATTATGGTGTACTGTTTCATAATGTATTACAATAATTAGGTGCAGATATCTGCCACTATTTGCACTAAGAATAAAGAAAATCCTAAGAAACTGCTAAGAAAACACTGCTATTTTTACGTAGTGTACATAGAATCGATCCCTATTTAGTGTAAATAGAATATAGCCAAGAAGGTACTGCTATTTTCACGCAGTGTAAATAGAAGTCATTGCTATTTGCACTTATTGTATATAGCATCGATCACTATTTTCACTTAGTGTAAATGGCATGTATCTCTATTTACACTTTAAATGGCATGTATCTCTATTTACACTAGGGGATCTGTCCGTTTTATGAGGGAATGAAGTGATCGTTCACCCAAAATGACAATTCTGTCATCGTTTACTCACAATCATGTCAGTCTCAACCTGTATGGCTTTCTTCTGTGGAGCACAAAAGACATTGGACAGCATTGATTCTACAGAAGAAAGTAAGTCATAGGGGTTTGGAACAAATGAGGGTTAGTAAATCATGATATAATTTTCATTTTTGAGCAAACTGTCCCTAAAAATGCTGAATGGTTTCTGTGAGTGTGAGGCTTAGAGTTGGATGATGGAAATTATAATTTGCTTGGTGTGAAACAAAAGAAGTCAATGGAAAGTTTCCACCATGATGGAAAAACTAATGATGGTGTCTGGTCTTAGATGAGCGATGTATTCGTTTACAGCAGTGTTTGCTCATACTAATGTTAAACAGCACCGCGTGTTGTTTTTAATGGTCACACTTAAGTGATTTCACTTCCAGGTCAGGCAGCTGCGGATGACCTCTTCTTTAGCACAGAGGCCTCTGGGAGTCTGACTGCTGATTGACAGCAATGAACAGGCTGAGAGTCAAATGGAGAGAGTGGAGGAAGTGTGCAGGAGATAAAAGGGTTGTTGCCTTTGAACTTTCACTTCATTATTGGGCAGAAATGCAAATAATAATGTTTTGGGGATGAATTTGCATATTCCTGGGGTCTTGTGAACTGCAGACTACAGACTGCTGAAATATCCAAATTCAAACAAGGTTGTTTACCAACTCTTTTTGCTTAAGGTTGTGTCCTGTTTTTCTGGGTTGACACTTATTAATAACTTTATATAATTATGGATAAGTAGAAAATGCTCAACTCTTTAGTAGTTTATGTACTTTCAAATATGGGCATGCTGTGTGAAAATATGTAAAAACGTATTTTTTCTTTATTTAAATTTACATAATCGAATTAGTCTGTTTTGTAGCCTGATTTTTATTTTATTTTTTTTACCATGGACAAAGTCTAGTCCACTTTAAAGAGACCTTTTTTACGTGATGTGTTTAGGGTGTAAATTGTTGATAGGCTGGTGTTAAGAAAATAGCACAGCACTGTCAGTCCATGTTGGGTCTCACAGAAAACACTACATAAATGTGTGTTCACTTCATAACCAGAATATGTGTCCAAAAGTAATAATAATACAGTTTATTTCAAAGACTCGGGGAACAAATCTGAATCTGCAATTCTTTTACATTTTTTTAGAAATGTATTTTCAAACTTTTTCCAAAGCATTAAAAATACTTAATTAACACAAAGCATTAACACAGCTCCATACCACTGCAAAATGTTATTTTTCCCAACATTAACTCTTTCCACCTAAATAAATAATACAATTAGTGTGCATACTAATATCAATAATAATAATAAAAGTAAAAATAAATAAATGAAATGTAACAAATGTATACATTTAAAATGAACATAATTAAATATGCAGAAATGTTTTCTCATTTAATATCCTTCAGATTCAATGCAATTAACCCTGACTGGTAACCTGGCAACCTGAATATTTAACCTGAAAATTCAGTAGTTATTTCTTCCTCAAAAGCACTTATAATCCAAACCTGACTAATACCTTGTAAACATGGATTTGTTTTCACATGGATTGACAAATGAAGTTGTATAAATCTGAAATTGTCCAATAAACTCAGAGCTTTCCAATTTGTGAAAGTGCCGTACATTCTCAGAAAAAAAAGGTACAAAAGCCATCACTGGGGTGGTACCTTTTCAATATGAACCCATTAGGTACAAATGTGTCCCTTTTGAAAAGGTACCGCCCCACTGACAGCTTTTGTACCTTTTTTCTGAGAGTGTGTGTAGCCCATAGACAAGCATTCGGCTGAGACTAAGCATTATATATTAATGTTTATTAAAACATTCTTTCATAGTCATTTTCTATTTTTATTTTGGCATTTTGCCACTTTTGATGAATGGACAGTGTAGAGGTGTACGTGGTGATGTCACTTAATGTCACAGCTGATATCAGTCAACACCATTTAATGCAGCTTTAACTGAATTCAACTTAAGCACAGACGACAATAAATGAAATGACGCAGAAAACGTGTTCACATCTAGATAGCTGCAGTGGACTTCAGCTGACCGCCAGACAGGATTAGGAAGCCGCAGTGCTGTGAATTAACAGCTGCTGACAGCCCACTGTCAACCGCGGTCTGTAAATGAAGTGCACTGCGTTATGGGTAATGTGGTTTACTTAGATGTTAACCTACAGGACTCCCCCATAAGGCAGATGCAGTTACTAATATCTGAATATTTTGTGAAGGTTAAAGGAACATAGGTACCTAGCAGACAAAAAGGAAGAGAGACAAAGACTGACAGAGGAGAAAGAGCACGATGATAAGTGAACCCATCAACACTCTTGAGACTGTTTTGAATTTTGACCAGATTCTGGTGAGATTAAACATTATAATATTTGTATTTTTCTAGAAGTAAACATTTTTGGTAACTTACTATACTGTACAGGGTTTCATTAACTGGGACTAATGGATGCTGGTAATGTTCTATTTTATAACTTTTTTTATGGAAATCTTGGGACGAAGGTCAGTCTATAATCTAGCATTGTTTAGAAATTAATTTATTTTATTGTTGTTATTACTTTTTTTTCTCAGTATTTTCGTTTATAAATGTATTGCTTAAAAAAAGAGCAGCACTTATGAAAATACAGTATGTGAGTTTAATTGCTTATTATGTCAACTACTAATACAGAATGTAAATGTCAACATTACATGATTTATGATTTCATATTAATTATTCATATGCATTATTTGATCATGTTAATATTGTTTTATTAATATAATTACATTTGATATTATTAAGGTTATGCTTTTTTATTTTGTTTTGATCGGTCTTTCTTGATCTCCTGAATGATGAGTCTGTCAGTAAATGGGTCAGATTGTATTATTATACTTACACAGACTGACCATTATATTTCTGTTTTTAATTAACTCTCAAAGTCGCTATGTCCTTCAGTGCTTATGTCTGTTAGCAACTTTCACTCTCTCTGCTCTGTCTGTCTTCCTCTCTCGCTGTCTCTTGTCTTCCTCTCAGAATAACCTGTTGGATAGTACATTTTTGGTCTTATTCTTGAACTTATGATTTGTTGATTGATTTCAGTTGTATAGAAAAGACATCGTCTAATATTTCAGAACTGAGCTGTGGGGTCAGGCCCTGTGAGTTTTAGGCCACGGTTCTGCACTGTGGAAATCAGTTAAAGGAACGGGGAAAACAGGCGTTTGAGAGAGAAAAAGAGAGAATATGTTGTCATAAAGTAAATGTTTTTCTGTTACAGAACAGTCTCTCTCACGCTGTCAACCTGAATCAGTGTACTGACTTAAGAAAATTGAAGAGACAATGATAGAAACAACCTTGGGTCCTCTCTCTATCTGACACAAACTCTGCTATCTTATCACGATAACGTGATAGATGAGAAAATAATAAAAAAACTGAAAGACTTCTTATTCTCAGTTTTTTTTTTTTTTTACTCTCAGGGTTTTTGTTAAACTGCTTATTCAAGGATATTCGATAGTGTGTGTGTGTTATACACTGTCAAATGAAGTGTATAAATGCTGTTTTATAGCTGGATGTCTCGTAGTATGAGATGCTCTGTGGAAGAATGTAAAATCTGTTCAGTATGTTCAAGACTGCAGCTACACATGAGGTGGGTTTGTCTCTATTATGAATGCATGCCATAGCATTTTTTAAAGAAGTCTCTTCTGCTCACAAAGCCTGCATTTATTTGATCCAAAGTACAGCAAAAGCGGTAAAATGTTAAAATATTTTTACAATTTAAAATAACTATTTTCTATTTGAATATATTTATTCCTGTGATTTCAAAGCTGAAGTTTTAGCATCATTACTCCAGTCACATGATCCTTCAGAAATCATTCTAATATTCTGATTTGCTGCTCAAAAAACATTTATTATTATTGTTGAAAACAGCTGAGTAGAATTTTTTCAGGTTTCTCTGATGAATAGAAAGTTCAGAAGAACAGCATTTATCTGAAATATAATTTTTTTGTAACATTATAAATGTCTTCATCACTTTTGATTATTTAAAGCATCTTTGCTAAATAAAAAAATATATAATTATACTGACTCCAAGCTTTTGAATGATATAGTGTAATGTTACTTTTTTTTCAGAAAAATGCTGATCTTTGGATATTTGTTTTTTTTAATCAAAGAATCCTGAAAAAATGTACTCCACTGTTTTAAATATTGATAATAAATGTTTCTTGAACAGCAAATCAGCATATTAGAATGATTTCTGAAGGATCATGTGACACTTAAGACTGGAATAATGATGCTGAAAATGCAGATTTGATAACAGGAATACATTTTAAAATGCATTAAAATAAAAGTTATTTTAAATAGTAATTATATTTCACAATATACTTGTCACGGTGCACACAGCAAGGATGAACGAGGAACACGGAGACGAGGATAAACTCAAAATAACGGTCTTTAATGACTCCAAACAAGGCAGGGCAAGGCAAGGTAGACACAGACAGGAACACTGGGGAGTAACGAGTAGACCAGATCAAAACTAACTGAACAGACAGGACTATAAATACACAGGATAATCATAGATAATTAGACAAACACAGCTGGAAAGGGATTAACTAATAATCGCACTCAACAAGGACAGGAAACAAACCAAATATGGACACGAGGGAAACACATGACACACACGACACATGACTGACATAACTCACCCTCCCGGAAGGCGCGTCCCACGCCGTAACAGTTCCAACGGGGGGTGGACCCTTCTGCCCCGCCCCCCCCCCCCCCCCCCCCCCCCCCCCCAAAAAAAATACATGGGGCAGCTACGGGGTATCAGGTACAAGACAGCCCACAGGAACAGGAAGCCCGGAAACTGAGGCTTCCTCTGGGCATGACGAGAAGTCAGGGTCCCTCAGCTACCGCTTCCGCGACAGGAGAGGCCCCCAACGAGTCTCCGTGGACAAGACTGACATGACAAGGTAGATTAAAATGTTCCTGTGGGCACAACAAGACTAAAAATCCATGACTCCGGTGACATGGCACGGCACTCCTGGCCGTGATGTGGACTGTATCCATGGGACCTGGGAGTCAGCGGCGGGCTTGGGAGAGCTGCGGACGGCGGCGTCGATCTTCCGCGAATGGCGGGCTTGGGTGAGCTGCGGACGGTGGCGGACTTGAGGGACTCGTGGCCAGCAGACTTGTGCCGAACTCCCACGCCGACTTGCAGTGGGCTAAGGCGGGATGACGAGTGCCGACTTCCATGCCGCGGGACCAACAAACAGGAACCATGTCACAAAGCTCATATCATCTCAGACTGGTTTCTTGAACATGACAATGAATTCACTTTACACAGATGGCCTCCACAGTCACCAGATCTCAATCCAATTGAGCACCTTTGGGATGTGATGGAACTGGACATTCGCATCATGGATGTGCAGCCGACAAATCTGCAGCAACTGCGTGATGCTATAATGTCAATATGGACCAAAATCTCTGAGGAATGTTTCCAACACCTTGTTGAATCTATGCCACGAAGAATTAAGGCAGTTCTGAAGACAAAAGGGGGTCCAACCCGGTACTAGCAAGGTGTACCTAATAAAGTGGCCGGTGAGTGTATATTTAACAGATCATTATTTAATGTACTTTACTTTTTTCATACCCTTAGTAAATAATCCTTAGTTAGGATTATGAAATGCCATTAAAATTGAACATAGACTGATCTACTGTATAATAATTGTTCATGAATAAATTAATTTCAAAAATCCCATTTATTAGTGAAAGAGAATAACTTTGTCCTAATTACCTGAGTTTTGTCCCACTAAAGTTAAAAAATAGTTTTTAGACTCTGCATGTGGAAAACAAGCCTACGGTAGATTTACATTTAAAGTAACGAAGCACGCTGCTCATACTGCAATGTTTTAAATATAATTTAGTGATATAAGACTCACTCATCAGGTCTAAAAGATACTATAATGGTTTGGTTGATTGAGTTCTGTACTGAAATTTTATCTTCTTTAAATTGTGTAAAGCTACGAAATACACAACTTTTTATGTACTTTGTTTGGAAAAAGAATTTGTGATAAAATAAATAAATTTGTTAATTCATTCAGTCTTTCCCTCTCATTTGTTTATTTATTTATTTGCCTTTATATATTTATAATTTATTTCAAATGCCTTATATAAATACTCAAATATGCTGAGTTGTGTATATAGATATATATATTGATTATTTCTTGTTTTTGAGTGGGCATTGGACTAAATCTGATCCCTCCAGTCTCGCACCATGTGGGGTCTGTGCGGCTCAGGATTGTATGTATGTAGGCGTGTGTATTGGGTGTAATGGAAGGAAGGTAAAGAATGTCTTGGTGGATCACTTCCTTCTTTACTGGCCAATATCCAGAGTGTGTGGTCTATCCTGATGGACAGCCCATTATTTTTGCATTTGTGTACTCATGTAGCTCACCAAGAAATCAAAATTGATGATTCTTATTTTTTATGGCTTCCATATATTTTGCAGCGTCCACTTCTAATCGATCCCCAGGATCTAAGCAAATCCCAATGGACTAAATCAAGTACCACCCCATGTTTTTTTGCCATCCAATAAGCCGCTCAGATATAAATCACAATAAAGAAGATGAGACGGTTGCAATTTCCAATTCATGGCAACCTTAATCGGTTCCTTCTTTCTTTTCTTTTTTTTATGTTGGTGCAATATAGTTGGGAACTTTGAGTACTACATTTTTGGGCTGAATCTTGTGCATGTGCGTGTACTGTATGTATGATTGTGAATCTCGGGGGATGAAGATTGAGTATCTCGGGGGAGCGCTTTTTCCATTCTGCCCTGTTAGACAGCATGACTATTTCTGTCTGACATATATAAATGACTGTTACTCACCACCACAAACACTTACATGGATTCCCTTCACGTTCCTACTTCCACAAGTACTCACATGCACACATTCACACTGAACCAATGTGAACTCTGAGAGTTGTGAAATCAAAGGATTTTCCACAATTAAATTGCAGTTATCCACATCAAGAGTGACTTTTTCCCCATATTTGCTTTGTTCATTGCAGATTTCCCTTCCATTGATTTTCTTCAGTCTGCTGATCAATGCGGGTGTCATGTGGTCATTCCTGTTCCTGGTAGAAACCTGCATTCTGTCTTTTTCAGCTGTATGGGGAATATCGGGAGCAGCTGGGTAATATTGCCAGGCGGGAGGCCACACGTCTGTTGACTGAAAGGCAATGGAAGAGGCATGCCGGCAATGCCAAAGCAACCAGGAGAGGCCACGGCCGAGCACATCATGCCAGCCTGGATGCGGGGCCCACTGCACCAGGTTTAAGCCCCTCCTCCTCTATAAAGAAGCCACGCCCTTATTCAAAATGCCAGGGTGAGTGGCTAATGAAAACCCATTCTGTTTACTTAGAAATCAAGTGTACTGGTCTAAAGCCGTTAGAATGTGTTTGCATTGCAGACTGCCTGGCCCGGATCCAGAGGTATATTGTGACAAAGTTGGGCGAGGACTGGATCTTCCTGGTTCTTTTAGGTCTCACTATGGCTCTGGTTAGCTGGAGCATGGACTATGCCAGTGCCAAGAGCCTACAAGGTAGATGCGTCTATTTGGTGACACTTAAAGCCTGTATATATTTAAGCAAAAAGGTATGAGAGACTCTATTATATTGTGACATAGTTGTGCCCTTAATATTCAAATATTATTCTACTTTTTAGACAATACTTTATAATAGGGTCCCATTAGTTAGTTTTAGTTAACGCATTGACTAACATTAACTAACAATGAGTCTATTTGTTACAACTGTTTATTGTTCATTCATGGTAATTCAGGTCCATTAAAGAATATTAGCGGATGCAACTTTTGATTTTAATATGTGTATGTGTAATATGTGTAAATATTTAAATTAACATTAAGATAAATACTATAGAAGTTCTAATGTCTAGTACTAATGAACTAATGTCAACAATTCAAACCTTATTAACCCCCTGGGGTCGACGGGTCTGTCGTATTTTCTTTATGACCGCGAAATGAGCTAAAAATACACCGTCAGTTTTGATCATGCAGATAAAAATAAGGTATCGTTTGAAACTGCAAAGGGTCTACTTTTATTTGTGTATAGTCATAATAACAACAAAACAATGTGCTTTTGTAAAATAAAGAAAATAAACGGGGTGCGTTCTCTGCAGTCACCTCTCTTCACAGACACGTAAATAAAACAGCGTTAATCTCAGCGAATACTTGCCTCAAAGACATGGGAAATATATGTATAGAAAGCTTGAAATGTCTACTTTTAAATGAAGTAAGTCACGTCCAAAACAAATATTCTCTGTTAAAGTAATCTATACGAAACGCGATGTCCAGTTTTTCCTGTCTCAACTCATTATATCTAATGCGTATAATGAGTTGAGTACCACAACGCATGCAAGAATTGTTTAATAAAGACGTTATTTTTTTTACTTTTTGTGCGCAAAGAAAACAAAAATAAAGACTTTATTCAACAATTCTTCTCCTCCAAGTTACCATACGTCAGCAGCATCATGTGCATGCGTTGTGGTACTCTAGATTATGGGGGAGGATGGTAACTTGGAGTATTCTCGTAGCTTTGTAAAATTACCGTTGAACCCCTGATGCCACATGGACTATTTTACTGATTTGCTATGTTTCTGGGCCTGGGAACATTTCAGTTGCGTCGCTATCTATGGAGGGTCAGAAAGCTCTCGGATTTCATAAAAAAATATCTTAATTAGTGTTCCAAAGATGAACATCATGAGGGTGAGTAATTAATGACAGTATTTTCATTTTTGGGTGAACTATCCCTTTAAGTGTTACCGACATTTATAGTTTTACAAAATATTTTTTAAACTCTATGTATCAAAGAATCCTGATAAAAAATGTAGTATGGTTTTGTGGAAAATTCAGCTTTGTCGTCACAGGAATAATAAATATATTTCAAGTTGTAATGAAATTTCACAATATCACAGTTTTTACCGCATTTTGTTTTATCAAATAAATGCAGCTTGGGTGAGACTTCTTTCAAAAACATAAAAAAAATTGTTACCAACCCCAAACGTTTGAAAGTAATAGTGTATATTCTCCGATATGTAAAGTAATATTAAAGGTGCAATAGGAGATCTCGGAAAATGCTAACTTTAGCCTAATAGCACTGAAAGCGAACGTCCCACCCCTCCCTGCAATCGCCGTCCAAAGCCACGCCCCCTGAATACACATACGCTCAAAGAGCAGAATACCAGGCAGAGACATTAAATTACTACAACCGGCTACATCAACGGTTTGCAATTACAGTCCTCGCGCCCTCCCTGCTCTGCATATTTCATATGTATATCTTATCACGTACGACAGTTGTTCTGTTCGACCGTAAGTCATAAGTGCCCTGCGAAGTGGACATCACCAGATATTTCGCCATGAATCCAGTTCAAAGCGTATGTATGTTAAAGGGCATTAAAGTGTGCGAGACGTGAATTTAAATTGTATTTATTTACAGAGGTATATAATGTCACACGTCACACTTCTCTAGTAAGTTTCGTAACAAGCTCTAGTAACAAGCTGGTTTTCTGAACTGGGTGTGTTAACTAAGTGCGAGCGGGGGGCGCGAGGACTGGAATTGGGAACTGCTGGGCTACATCATGTGTCATTCACCGGTGAGAAAACTTTATAGCACAGTTAGTAAATGTACTACAATACCAGGAAGGAAGATTGGGTTGTTGATGTTTGCCTGCCATTCTTGCTCTGTCTGCACAGCGTGCGTGAACGTGCTGATGACGTATCCTGTCTGCGCGAACAGGGTGTGCAGAAGTATGCAAATACATACGTTGACAGGCAGGTAGGAAAGACAATTAAGACGCTCGGACCGAGCATTTTGATTGGACGAACATTTCTTGGTTCTACACCTTCCACAGAATATATAAATACAGATAAATACATTTAGACCACTTAACTTAATGATTGCTATCAGGATGTGAAGAGATTTTCAACCAGAGTAACAAAAAATGTTTCTGAAGACAATCACCTATGGCACCTTTAATAGTTGCCTTCTATGCATCTGTGCAGTGATGTACATAGTAGCTGTTTCTAATATTGTTATTTTTAGCAAAGGTGGAAATACTGAACAGCAGCCAGGAATATATTTTTTTGGACTAAGTTTTAGAATCAAAATTAATTTTTAAAATGTAATCAAATGTATATAATTAATGTATATTTAATATTTTTCTCATTTTCAAACAACATAGCATCACAACTGAAAAAAGAGTAATAACATGTTTATGAAACACATCAGACATATAACTTTATTTATTAAAGACATAGTTCAACCAAAAATTAAAATTCTAACTAATTTACTAACCCTCAATTTGTTCCAAACTTGTACAAGTTTATTTCTTCTGCTGAACACAAGAGTAGATATTTTGAAGAATGTGGGTAACTAAACAGTTGCTGGGAGCCATTGACTTCCACATTTTTTTCCGTGGTAACACTTAATTTAGGAACCAATTGTCAGTATTCACTTGCTGCTTATTAGTATGCATATTACTAGCAAATTGACTGTTTATTAGTATTTATAAAGCACATATTAATGCCTTATTCTGCAAGACCATATTCTAGATCCCTTAAAGGCAGGGTAAGCGATTTCTGGAAGCCAATGTTGATATTTGAAATCACCAAAACAAACACGCCCCTACCCCAAAAGGGTCTCGCCCCTATTTTGATAGATCCGCCCCACATATGTACTCTACGCAACCCAGGCAATAATTATTTCAGTGAAACATAAGCCGCTTTTACACCGAAATTACCTGGAACAATATGCCACAGGAACTTTTTTTCCCCCAGACCTGTTGCTGTCTGCGTTTGCATCGCGGTCTAAAGTACCGTGAAGATTAGGCAAATAGTCTGGTGGCGTAACGTTAGGTCTGCGCGCGTTTCTTAATACCAAGTACGAAAAATTTGGATTGCATCCTCGGTAGTTCGGACTCCCGAACTCCCCCACCCCCACTGTTACGCCCCTGCTCAAAGGTACACATTTGTGCCTTAATTAAACTTTTTTTTTTTTTTTTTACTTTTAAATTTTTTTTACGGTAAGTATAATTCATTAAATTTAATCAACACCCAAGTGTTGTATCATAGATGTGAACAAATAAAAACTGTCCTACAGTGAAACTTTTCTCAACCTTTCTATTTTTCTCTGTCAGCATATAAGTGGATGTATGGAGAGCTGAAGGGGAATGTGGCTCTGCAGTATCTGGCCTGGGTCTCATATCCCATCATCCTCATCGTGTTTGCATCCCTCTTCTGTCATCTGGTCTCTCCACAAGCTATAGGTTTGTGTATCTCATCATCCTCACATTCCTGCTTTTACTACTCTATATTATTTCTGTTTGTCCTCTGTTCTTTACCCTTGCATTCCAATCTCTATTCTGGTTCTCTGCTCACAATGTCACAAATTATTTTTGTGTCCCTCTGTTCTGTCATCTGTACTCAGCTATTATGCTTTATATTCAATTCGTTTTTGTCCTCAATCCACCTCAACCACCCACTACACATTAAATCTTCCTGCCCTCTTTTCAAGATGTGATCATCACGGCCTCGTTTTCTTTTTGTTTCTCTCACCTCTCCTCACTAAAATTGTTTTGATAGCTTTCTCATGTGCTCCACATCAGACTAGAGGATACACGGCAATCATTTTCATCTTTTATAATCAGTGTGACAAGATCTACACTCTGTGTGAAATTGTGTTTATGTTTTATGGATTAAATTCATGCGCATCGCTCCCTCTCTCTTGAAAATCTTTTCTCTGTCCTTCAGGCTCAGGGATCCCTGAACTCAAGACCATCCTCAGAGGTGTGGTGTTAAAGGAGTATCTGACGCTCAAGGCGTTTGTGGCTAAAGTCATCGGTCTAACAGCTGGGCTGGGTAGTGGTATGCCCATCGGGAAGGAGGTGGACTTTGCTACTTTTTGATATTTTATATTGTTATATATAAATGTGCAATATTTTATTAAAGTATATAGATCTATATCTATCGTTCTGTCTATCTATCTGTCGTTCTATCGTTCTATTTATCTGTCGTTCTATCCATCCATCTATCAACCATCCATCTATCGATCTGTCTATCTGTCTATCTATCTATCTGTCTGTCTGTCTGTCTGTCTGTCTATCTATCTATCTATCTATCTATCTATCTATTCATCTCTCTGTCTGTTTATCTATCTATCTATCTATCTATCTATCTATCTATCTATCTATCTATCTATCTATCTATCTATCTATCTATCTATCTATCTATCTATCTATCTATCTATCTATCTATCTATCTATCTATCTATCTGTCTGTCGTTCCATCCATCCATCCATCGTTCTATCTATCGTTCTATCTATCTGTCGTTCTATCGTTCTATCTATCTGTCGTTCTATCTACATTATCTCACAAAAGGGAGTACACCCCTCACATTTCGGCAACCATTTTAGTATATCTTCTCAAGGGACAATACTATAGAAATGAAACTTGGATGTATTTTAGATTAGTCAATGTACAACTTGTATAGCAGTAAAGATTTACTGTCCTCTGAAAATAACTCAACATACAGCCATTATTGTCTAAAAAGCTGGCAACAAAAGTGAGTACACCCTAAGTCAGGGGTCTCAGAATTATGACTTTTTAACTCGCAATTGCACAAATAAATTCCTTGAGAAATATAACTTCCCGCTCATGTCCACTGCAGTCATCATAGCCTTCACATTCTTTCTGATTTGAGTGATCCTTTTCTATCTAGCTAGCTAAATATGTTTAATGTGAATTCTTGCTAAATATGCAGTTATATTACGGGTCGGTGGCATGAATTGTTCTCGTGATGGAGCGCTCTTGGAGCGAGTGAAAACCACAACCACAGCTCCATTCAAAATCACACCGCTCCACTCGCGCTCTGCTCACATAGCCTACTCTGATTGTGATTAACTGTTACTGTCATGACAGATCTATTTCAGAACCAGCCGCTATCAAAATAATCTGGCTACTGGCGCGGGCCAGATATTATTGCTGGCGGGACACTTTTGGCCCGCGGGCCTCCTGTTGTTGACCACTGCCCTAAGTGATAACAGCTATACGTCGTTTAACCATGCAAAGCCACATGTCCTATTCATCATGTTCATGGTTTTGTCTGCTTGACAGGACTATAAAAATTATATCTTATAAAAATGTATCTTATATTAGAGCAGTTAAAATTTAGTGCTTTGAGTACAATTCTCTCGTACTGACCACTGGATGTTCAACATAGCACCTCATGGCAAAGAACTCTCTGAGGATTTGAGAATTAGAATTGTTGCTCTCCACAAAGATGGCCGAGGCTATAAGAAGATCAGTAACAACCTGAAACTGAGTTACAGTACAGTGGCCACTGTCATACAGAGGTTTTCCAAGACTGGTTCCACTCGGAACAGAAGTCGATCAAAGAAGTTGAGTCCTTGTGCTGTGCGTCAGGTGCAGAAGCTGGCTTCAAAAAACATACGTATGAGTGCTGCCAGCATTGCTTTAGAGGTTGCAGAAGTGAAAGGTCAGCTTGTCAGTGCTCAGACCATACGCCACACACTGCAACAAGTTGGTTTGCATGGCCATCGTCCCAGAAGGAAGCCTCTTCTGAAGCTGGCTCACAAGAAAGCCCGCAAACAGTTAGCTGAAGACAACCTGTCCAAGAGCATGAATTACTGGAACCATGTCCTGTGGTCTGATGAGACTCAGATAAACTTGTTTGGCTTAGATGGTGTCCAGCATGTGTGGCGACACCCTGGTGAGGAGTACCAAGAAAACTGTGTCTTGCCTACAGTCAAGCATGGTGGTGGTAGCACCATGGTCCGGGGCTGCATGAGTGCTGCTGGTACGTACGAGCTACGGTTCATTGAGGGAAACATGGATTCCAACATGTCCTGTGAAGCAGAACATGATGCCCTTCAGAAACTGGGCCGAACGGCAGTTTTCCAACATAATAACGACTCCAAACACACTGCCAAGATAAGTATGAGTGGCTAAGTATGTCTCCAGACCTGAACCCTATTGAGCACATGTGGGGCATCCGCAAGCGGAAGGTGGAGAAGCACCATGTGTCTAACATCCAGCAGCTCCGTGATGTCTTTGTGGAGGAGTGGAAGAGGATCCCAGCAACAGCCTGTGCAGCTCTGGTGAACTCCATGCCCAGGAGGATTAAGGCAGTGCTAGATGACAATGGTGCCCCTACAAAATATTGATACTTTGGACACAGTTTTGACATGTTCACATAGGGTGTACTCATTTTTGTTGCCAGTTATTTGGACAATAATGGCTGTATGTTGAGTTATTTTTAGAGGACAGTAAATTTGTACTGCTATACAAGCTGCACATTGACTAATCTAAAATATATCCAAGTTTCATTTGTGCAGTATTGTCCCTTGAGAAGATATACTAAAATTATTGCTGAAATGTGAGGGGTGTACTCCCTTTTGTGAGATACTGCATCCATCTATCCATCCATCTATCTATCTGTCATTCTGTCTATCTATCATCCTGTCTATCTATTGCCCTATCCATTGTTCTATATCCATCCATCCATCCATCCATTCATCTATCTACAAATCTGTCTGTGCATCCATCCATTCCCATTCTCTTGTTCTCATATTCTTCTGTTCATTCATTAGTTCAGTTATCTTGCCAACCGGATGCATCACTAATTGCTGCTCTTTGTTGGATTCAGAGAAATGAATTTTGTTTCATAAACTCTCCTCATAGATTGTTCATCTGCTGCAGTTTTATTGATTCATAACCTCCATTAAATCCTCAGGGTCCTTTTGTGCATATTGCCAGTATATGTGCGGCAGTGCTGAGCAGGGTCATGTCCATCTTCACCGGTGTGTATGAGGTAAAAACCAGCCCCTGTGAGCTTGTTCGCCTGTGTGTGTGTGTGTGTGTGGCAAGAGTGTGCGAGTTACTCTAAATTTACCTTAGTTGCTGATCTAGGATCAAGTTACCTCTCATTGGCATTTAAATTCCCACTCCACACCACAGCCATCACAAGTTATTTTATGAGTAGACAGATGCCAAAACCTGTCTCTGATCAACAGTTAAGGATTATGATGAACGGCTTTTGAATGTTGTACTCTGTTTAATATTACAATTTGTGTGCGTGTCTAATGTTTATGAATTGAAATAAATGCTAGTCATACTAATTGCATATTTCTCTTCTCTCATTCCCTGTATTCTCTTTTTTATCCTTGCCTCATTGTCTCTCCACAACACCTCATTATTTTTGTCTGTCTGTATTAATAGTGATGGTATTTTTTGGCATGTGTCTTGGATGTGTGTGTCCTGATGCTGTTATTTTAACCCCACCCTAATTACCCAGAATAGTGCCCATGTTCTGGATCTGCTGGTGTGTGCCTGTGCAGTGGGAGTGGCCACCTGTTTTGCTGCCCCAGTGGGAGGCAAGTCACACCCACTTTTACCCAGCATGCATTGCTTTGTGTTATGTATATGCACTCTATATATTATTTTAAAGGGGTCATATGATGTTGCTAAAAATAACATTATTTTGTGTATTTGGTGTAATGCAATGTGTTTATGTGGTTTAAGGTTAAAAAACATTATTTTTCCACATACTGTACATTATTGTTGCTCCTCTATGCTCCGCCTTTCTGAAACGCGTAGATTTTTACAAAGCTCATCATTCTGAGAAGCGAGGTGTGCTCTGATTGGCCAGCTATCCAGTGCGTTTTGATCAGCCGAATACCTCTAGCGTGTTACACCCCTTACCGTGTATTGTGATGCCACGTCCCAGCGTGACGAGACCAAAACAATAAAACCCATTACAAACGAGGCATTTGTTGCTGATTATAATGACTTATACTGTCTTTTTACGCGTCGCGTTGCATCACGTCCCGTACACATTACCATGTCTGCATTTGTGATCGGAGAAACGACAAACAACAAGCGTTACTCTACACTGCTCAAAACTCTCGTTTGAATAATCAGTGGCAAATTCTTTAAAAATGAAAACATACTTACAGAATGTGAGTCATAAGTTTCAGACTGTCCTTGCAAAGTTGGAATTGCCCCACTTAATAGAAACAGCTGGCATTGTAGGCTACTCTCCCAGGTTCAGGAAACAGTCCTCCGTAAAATGCGCTGCACACACTCTAATATTTGGGTTGAACTGTTCTGGAACAGTGTTGTAAATACAACTTAACCACTGATTTCTAGTTGTGTCCTTTTTTGGAAGCCCAAACAAAGTAGTTTCGCTTTCACAACGAAACACAGCGTCTGCAGGACATGGCGCCGGTGGCAGCAACAATACTACAGTGAGAATAAAAGTCATGCCCTCTTTCTTTGCGTATACATTTGGGCAGTGTTTTGCAAATATTCCCACACCGTGACGTAGACATGTGGGGGCGTGTTTAAATGAGGCGTGTTAGGAGGGCGTGGACGAGTCTTAACTTTTATAAAGAATATCTCTTTTGATTTGAGACTTTAGACTTTGCAACTTTAGGGATCTTATCTATGCACGAACAGCTTGTAACACTCCAAAGAGAAAGGAAAACTTGAAATCGCATCATATGACCCCTTTAAAACATGATGTTCATCCTTCTCATCTCCTTTCTCTTTTTTTAGTGTGTTTATGCTTAGTTGGTATGTGTGTAAAGCTTTGGTTTGCCTTTCTTTGTCATATTGAACGAATCCACACAATTGTGTATTCACATAATCCCTTTATTTCTCCTTTCATTCGGCTCTACTCTTCTTATTTCTCTTTCATGTTTACTTCTCTCTTCCTCCCACGCAATGTACCCGCTGACATTCCTAATCTATTCTTCTTTTTACATCCCTTCATCTCCCTCCCCTCTAACACTCTCGTTCTTCTTTTCTGCCTGCACCTCAAACTCCCTCTCTCTCTTTCTCTCTCTCCTGTCTTGGTGTCAGTAGAACCCCTATAGTTACACAGACATACTGACAGTAGGATGTGCTGTTGGGGTGGGCTGCTGTTTTGGGACTCCCCTTGGAGGTAAAAATCTCCCCTTCTTTCTATCCCCGTTGTTTTCAGTTCCTCTTCCTTCTTTTTCAGCTTGATGCCTGAGGAATAATTAAGCTCATCAGCACTTCACAGTTAAAAGCACCCGTGTGTTATAAATTCATATGCTGTGGATGATTTATGTGTCGTAAAGTGTGTATACTCAGAGGAGAGCGTGAGAAAGAGTGTGCCGGAACATTTTAAGTACTTTTAGAGAGGGCATGTGGATTTTAAAAAGTGTTTGTGTGTGAAGCTTGCATAACTCTCTCATTAAGTATTTTTTTTAACCCTTGTGTAAACTTATGGACATTTTTGTCCATTTTAGTTTATTTTTTTTTATATATAATTTTGCCTGTGTTAATGCTAACTGCATAAATTTTGGCTCAGGTGTGTATCTTCATTGAAATTTTAATATTCCACCCTCATTTCCTTTAATAAATTTATTTTGCACTAGGTACAAAAAATAATTCCTCTTAGCGCCTTTTGGACAAAAATGTCCCCATTGAAACCCATTAGAACTGCTATTTTTAATCGCAGTGGAGTTTAACTGTAAAATGATGCAATTTTTGTTAACAGGTTTTCATTCTGTTGGCAAGGCTTCAAAATTTTATTTTTAAATTTTTTTTACCAGATTTCTTCAGGTTTGGTCTATAAAAGGTCTATAAAACAAATACTCACTTTATTCCTGTTTTCTGCTTCTGCATATTATAGAGCCAATAATGCAGCTATAATTGTGTAGGTGTGTTGGTATGGATGTCAGTGTGGTTTGTATGTGTGTCATAAAAAAATGGTGTGTGTGAGTGCTTGTAATATTTGAGAAAGAAAAACTCTACTGTAAATCACAAATCCAACCACTGTGTGCACCAGTGGAGTTTTGCTGGCATCTAATGGGGAAAATTTGGTACTGCGCCCAAACAAAATCTTACTGAGAGCTCATTTTTTGAGATATCAACCTCAAATTTGAAACACAACTTGTTTAGATTTATGGCTTTTATTTTCTAGCAGGTTTAGAGTTCAACATGTTTCATAAATATATATTTTATACAAAATATTGTTCATAAAGCATTTTCATAAATTTAAACTTCTATAACTTTTTTTTTTGGTTTCATTTTTTAAACTTTTTTACTTCAACAATAATTTGCTATGGGTCAGCAAGTCTTCTTTAAAATGAGACCAAACTTAACTCTGTGCTCCTAAGCTTCACATTTTTTATGCACTAGGTACATAAAATACTTCCTCTCAGCGCCTTTTGGACAAAAATGTCCCCATTGAAACCCATTAAAGCAGCTATTTTTAATCGCAGTGCCGTTTAACTGTAAAATGATGCAATTTTTTGTTAACAGACTTTCATTCTGTTGGCAAGGCTTCAAAATTTTATTATTTTTACTATTTTTTTACCAGATGGTGCCGTTTTTCAGGTTGGGTCTATAAAGGGTCTATAAAGCAAATGCTTGCTTTATTCCTGTTTTGCTGGCATCTAATGGGGAAAATTTGGTACTGTGCCCAAACAAAATTTTATCGAAAGCTAATTTTTTGAGATATCAACCTCAAATTTGGAACGCAACTTGTTTAGATTTATGGCTTTGATTTCCTTTTGATTTCCTAGCATTTTATATAAAATATTGTTCATAAGTCATTTTGATAAACTTAAATCTCTTAAAATGAGACCAAACTTAACTCTATGCTCCCAAGCTTCACATTTTTATGACCGTTTTTTGACATTGACATTTTTTTTCTATGGACCTATGTGTAACTTTTTTTATTGATGCACAAGGGTTAAGATAAAATACTTTTAAAAAGCTTAATATCCAAAAAAGAACTAGAAGCCACTGGTAGGTTGATTCAAGTGTAAAAAGTGTACACATTTACAGTAATATTACTCTTATTATTACTATTTTGTGCTATGAATGCTTGAATCTGACTGCTTGACGAATGTTCTATGGTCTGTAATTACTTTCAGGGAAACACAAGTCTAAAGTAGTTACAGAAAGGTCTTGACCACATTACATGTTCACGTTCACACGTCCACACTGATAAAAATTACTGATTATTTCCATGTTTTTGCTACAAGGTACATTTAATTATGTACGGACAGCACATACATAAAGTAAGGACTCACACATGCACACAAGGAAAACATACAAGCACACAGAAACGTGTTGTTAGTGCTGTTCTGACGATTTTATAAGTAAAATAGCTCAATAACTTAAAAGCTGAGTGTCTTTTCTCACAAGCGAGGTAATACAGCACTGTTCTTGAAACAGATGAACTTACAGTTTCGCTATTAGTAGAGACGCTGCTGCGAACACTGTTGAGAGACGCACAAACTCACACATGCTTAATCTCTCTTTCTCTTTCTCTGGCTGACTAATAACTTCATTATTAACTGCATTAGTCTGCTATCAATGGCTCAAATCTCCTTACTAGATTTAAAATGACGTTTTGTAATTAGCAACAGAGGTGTTGGATGAGATGCGTAAGAAATTAATCCTACTCACAAGAGTGTTTTAAGGATAAAACGAATGTCTTTAAAAACAACATCTGAACAATATTTGAGGTGTGGTAACCATAGTATATGCATAATGATTCCGGTCCATTGAATTATTAGAAAATAATGCAAACCCTAAGGCCACATTACCACCTCGGGTGTGCATTATTTTCTAATAATTCAACGGCTCGTCATCAATTATTCCTTAGATAATATTGGCATTCTTTTTTTGGCAGCCTTGGTTCCAGAAGTGTTTTTTTTGTTTTATATTTGCTTGTCGGATTTCTCTACAGAATCATGGGCAGCATTGTTTTTTCATCAGGAATAACACCATTAAACACAGTCATCTAAGAAAAAAGTTGAAATAGTGCGGACTGATAGCTTCAATTTACAGATTACAATTTATTTTAAGGGCCAATTCTTGCCATTAACAAACCGTTAACGATGACATTTGCCTCAATAAACTCCTAATTTGCTGCTTATTAATAGTTAGTAAGGTAGTTGTTAAGTTTTGGTATTGGGTAGGATTTGGGATGTAGAATATGCTCAGAGTATGTGCTTTATAAGTAGCATTTTATAATAAACAGCCAATATGTTAATAGGCATGCCAATAAGCAAGTAGTCAATAGTGAGAATTGGTCCCTATACTAAAGTGTTACCCAATTAAACTATGGAGAAAATGAATGGGATTTTAACTCATGGAACCCAAATGTATTGCATTCTATTACTTTGGTGGTTTGTTTGTGCATACTGACCTGCCTGACACAGCAACACTGTCTCAACCAATAGAGTGAGTTTGGGGCAGGGCTAGCTGTTTGATTGACCAATGGCAGATGGGGGAGTGTTTTGGGAAATCTGTTTGAAAACAGTCATTACCTTTGCAGTATATTTTTTTATTTTTTATGTTTAATCAAATTATTTATCAATTGACGATTATTTTCAGCTAAAATTTTTATTATGATTGTTTGTTTTTGTTATTACTATTCACCTCTCTTGCACTCTCATGTTCTCTTTCTAAATTGCTTTCTCTGCTGTTATTTAACTTTCTTTTTTTGTCTATTTTTACTCTTGCTCTCTCTATCTCTCAGGTGTGTTGTTCAGTATTGAGGTCACGTCGACATATTTTGCAGTGAGGAATTACTGGCGAGGATATTTCGCTGCCACATTCAGTGCCTTCATATTCCGAGTACTGTCAGTGTGGAACAAAGACTCTGGTGAGACGCACACACACACAAACAGATATGATAAACGAATAATAAATTAATTTCATGCTATATGTCAAGCAGTCCACTGCTTACTGAGCTCTATAAATGAAATACATTCTACAACATTTATTTCCAGTCCTCAGTTTTGATCAGCCAAGCAATGTTCCAAAATTGCTGATGTAGAGTCCAACAGCACTGAGACCTTTCACAGTTTCTGTCAGTCTGCTTGTGTGTTTGCATGTTTCAGACAGACAGTTTCAGTGACTTATTTTGCAGGTTATATTGTTACAGCAGTAGATGAGTGAGTCACTGAATTATTCACTCTACTATTTCATTCCATTAATTGTGTTTCAGTAAACAGACACCACTATTGACTTAAAGTCCAGCAACATTTCATCGTGCTTTATCTTTATTTGTAACTATTGCATTGGATGAACAAATTGGCAAAGTGTCAACATTGCATCTACTTAATATTGAACTGTTGTATAAAAGGAATGTTAAACATGCATACTTTTTGTAGTTGAAATATCAGCACTGATATTCAGAACAACAGTGATTTTGCTTAAATATGACTAAAATATGTTTGTTTTTTTCCACAGTTACGATAACAGCGCTGTTTCGTACAAACTTTCGTATGGATTTCCCCTTTGACCTTCAGGAACTGCCAGCTTTTGCAATAATCGGGTGTGTGGGTTAGTGTGTGTCTATGTACATGCATGTACAGTATGTGTAGTTATTAATTATGTGTATGTGCATCTTCAAATCTATGTCACAATGTTTCTAAATGTGTGTGTGCTTGTAGGATCTCATGTGGGTTTCTAGGGGCGTTCTTTGTCTATCTGAACAGACAAGTTGTTCTGATAATGAGGAGACCGACGGCGCTTACACGATTCCTCACTAAACAGCAAGTCACCATTTACACAAACTCTTTTCTTAAACCAGTTTTAACTTTAAATTTAATTTATTTTTCTATTATGTCACCTGTATTGAATATGACATTGATAGTGACAATAATAACATCAAAATCTTATGACAATGCACCATTACAGTGTTAATTATATGAGTGTGTTTGTTGTAGCCGGTTGATTTACCCTGGTGCCGTGACACTAATTATAGCCTCCTTCACATTTCCTCCGGGCTTCGGCCAGTTCATGGCTGGAGAGGTGTGTATTTGCTTGGATATTTTGCACACATACATTTTAAGTAGATGTTCATAGAGCAATACTGAAACTTAACCAGTTCAGAAGCCTTTTCTTTTGTTTGCAAGAACCAAATTTTAAAAACAGCCTTTGAACATGCACTAAATTATTTGGTTTTTATTCATCTCATATGCGTATTTATCATATTACTGATATTTCTATAGATTGCTTTAGCTTAGATTAGCTAGTTTATTGAACCATAACACTGTCATTAAAGAGCTGCTTGAGACTCTCCAGGCAGAAGCAGTTTCCCTTCACTGCTACATCTTTGGAAGTCTTTTATATGTAGAGTCTCTGTTTGTCTTTTGTCACGCAGCTGATGCCCAGAGAGTGCATTAATTCACTGTTTGATAACTTCACGTGGACAAAGATCTGGGGTTCACCAGCTCCACCTGGATTGGGTCACTCTGCTGCCTGGCTCCACCCACAAGTCAGCGTCTTCGTCATCCTTCTCCTCTTCTTCATCATGAAGGTGCTCGTTTGTTGTAGAAATATTTCTGTAACCAAATTCCATCATGTATGCTGTGTAAATGCTCATTTCTTTTTTGTCTCCCATGCACTTATAGTTCTGGATGTCTGCGGTCTCTACTACAATGCCAGTCCCTTCTGGAGCCTTCATGCCTGTTTTTATATTGGGTCAGTCATTCTATTTTATTAGCTTATCATGTAACATTCTGAGACCTAGCAATTAATTTTGCTTATGATATTGGAAGTCAAGTTCATAAGTCCTGATGTAGCTTAAATGAAACATTTATATTTAAAACAAATATTTAGTGGGTATGGCTAGTATAATATTAATCTTGTGAAGCCTGACTTGTAAAATAATAGTCAGAAAAATTCATAGGCCTATATATTTTTAAATGGAACAGTTAAATTATAATTTTTTTTAAACAAAAAAAAGTACATATTTTTGTACTTTTATGTCTCATATAGCTTGATATAGGAGAATATGGTGCTCATGCTTAAGGAAAAAACACCTCAATTGTTTTTTCAGAGGACCGAAACGGAGCAAAAATCTGCACTGTAGTTCAATTGCTGATATTTATTTGGCCAAAGTAAGTAAGATGCAATTCTGGTAAATTGTAATGTAAATCAGATGTTTATAACAGAATAGCAGACTGCTTACGTAAAATGCAAATAAATATCAGTTTTCATGCTAAATCTTTCAATAATAGCAGTAGGTTTGTAAGGTGATATTTAAATGCTTAGTTTTATCATTAAAGCTCTGGAGTTTTTTATTGTGGGGGCAAAACATATTATAGTATATTAAACATTCCTCAAAAACCAGGTGTATCATTTTTGATGATCACATTTTAAAAATGATTTTTCTAAAAATTATGTATGCATCAAGTACAAGTAGCTTTAGTCTAGTAAGTGTTTATCTTGAAATATTACTAACAATATAAAAGGTGTTCTTGCATTTACTTCATTAAAATTTGTAAAGATTTCACATCAAAAAGACGTGTACCATGTGGACATTTTTAGGATTAGTTATACTAAAAGCTTTTGGTTGTTAATTATCAATCAGATGACAGAAGGCAACAGAGTTTTCAGCAAATTTTTGATCACGTTAATAATTTAGAGGCCTTAGATTAGATATGATATAATATGATACAGTAGGCTTTTCAGGGTAAAAATAATTACATAATGAGATTCATATATAAATTTTAATTGTAATGTGACTGAGATAATATGATAGTGTTTCTGAAACAAGCAGGAGCAGCATTCGGCCGTTTGGTGGGTGAGATCATGGCCACGCTGTTTCCGAACGGAATTCTGTTTGATGGGATCGTGTACCAAATCCTGCCTGGAGGCTACGCAGTGATAGGTCTGCAGATATTCCCCTTCCAGCTAGTCATTCACATCCCTAACATCCATTTTTACTCTTAAAGAGGTTATCGGATGCCCATTTTACACAAGTTGATATGATTATTTAGGGTCTTAATGAAATGTCTATAACATACTTTCAATGTTTCTTTAAATGCTGGTGAGCTCTGCTGACTCCGCCCCTCTCTTCCGTGGAGTGACGAGCAGAATGATGGCGCATACTAAACTTCAGCCGCGAAACTGGCTTACTAACACATTATTAGGAAAGGTGATTTGCAAAGATTCATAAAGACCCTTATACTCACTTCTTCTGTAAATAAACCTGGATCACGAATGATTCGGGCGAACATAGACGCATTTATGTAGATTTGGGATCTTTGCATTCACTTTAAAGTGAAAGTAAAGTTAATCCTCTGGGTCTTCAGCAGCTCAGATGTCAGGAGTAAACGACGACTGCTATATTCATTATTACATCCAACAACTAAACACTTCAATTGCTTAATCGGAGACATCTTGTCTTCCCCTGCACCAGAGATGGACAGTTCTCAGCTCACTCAGGGTGGGTCTAAGGTAAGATGGTCTTGTCAATCAACTCACGTGGGAGTGGCCTGTACAGAACTACGTCATTCTGACAGGAACCTCAGAACAGCCTGATTTGAGAAAGGGGATTTTAAAATAGGGATTTAAAAAGGATGGATGTGTACACACACTTCCAACACACATTTATGTTCAAACGACTTGAAAAGTGAATTTTGCATCCGATGACCCCTTTAAAGTAGCAGATTTATTCTTCTTGTATGCTTCCCCTTTCAAATTTCCTGTATCCGACCCCCTGCTTCTCCCTGTGTGTGTGTTTGTAGGGGCAGCAGCCATGACAGGAGCCGTCACACACACAGTTTCAACAGCAGTCATCTGTTTTGAACTGACGGGTCAAATCTCACACATCCTGCCCATGATGGTGGCCGTGATTCTCGCCAACATGGTGGCACAGGGTCTACAGCCTTCTCTTTATGACTCCATCATTCAGGTCAAAAAACTGCCCTATCTTCCAGAGCTCGGCATGGGCCACATCAGGTACCACTACCAGATCTCTAGAGACTGCTGTATTTTTAGACGTGAAATAGATCTGAATATATGATAGTATCTTTGACCTCTTTTCCCTTCAAACAATATAACTTCTTTAGAGGTTTATTTGATGGTTCTGTCCTACAGAAGGGAAATGAAAAAATTCACAGAAACTGTCTTGGTCTTTTGACATAAAATATCTGTCTCTCTCTCTTTCTCTGCATGGCAGTAAATATAATATCTTTGTGGAGGACATCATGGTGAAGAAAATAAAGTTTCTGTCACCTCAGTCCACTTACAGAGAGCTGAACGATCTCCTGGAGTCCACGTCTCTCAAAACCATCCCGCTCGTTGACTCCAAAGGTCTGTGTTGGGTGAACAAACCACTTTGTGTTCATACTGCAAATTATATTTCCTATTGAAAAGGCCAGTTTAGCCAGCTTGAATTTCCTATTCAAGATGGTAGAACACCATAGAATGGAAACCCGTATCCATCTAGTAAAAAATAGTGGTAATTGTGAGGGAAAACATTTGTCACTTTATGAGAAATATAGCCACAGTTACAAAGAAAAAGTCACATTGTGACATATTAAAGAAGGTCGTAATTGTGAGATATAAAGTCACTCATGGAAACCCATTTCCGCCTCAGAGTAAAAAATAAAAAAGGTAATTGTACTAATCATAAATAGTCAGTTTATGAGAAATAAAGTCACAGTTCCAAGAAAAACGTCACAATTAAATTCTCAATTATGATATAGTCACATTGTAAGATATAAAGTGTCAATTACAAAAAATAAAGTTGGAATTAAGTGAAATAGTCAGTTGTGAGATTTAAAGTGACATTGCAAGTATTGTGAGATAGCAAGTTGCAAATGAGAGAAATAAAGACACAATTATGAGAAAACAAAGATATGAAGTCATGCTGCATTATATAGTATAGAAGCCCATTTTCACCAGGAAAACATAAAAAAGAATTGTGAGAGGGTTAAAAATAACAAATAGTGACATTCTCAGAAATAAAGTTGCAAATGTTAGAAAAAAATCGCAATTGTGATGAAAATATATAAAATCACATTATCAGATATAAAGTTTGAGTTGCAAAAGCTAAAATCAAAATTATGAGAAACTCTCAATTGCGAGTTAATAAAGTCACATTGCGATGTATAAAGTTGCAATTACGTGAAGTAATTATGAGAAACAGTTGCAAGAGAGATGTCACAGTAACACGTTAGTTTAGAGAACGCATTCACTATTAACTAAGTTTCCCTGAATAAACTCCTCATTACTGCTTACTCATACAGTAGTAAGTTACGGTAGTTGTTATAGTAGTTATGTTCAGGTATTGGGTAGGGTTAAGGGATTTAGAATATGGTCATGCATTCATATGTGTTTTATAAGTACTAATAAAAATCCAATATGCTAGTGATATGTATGCTAATAAGCAACTAGTTAACAGTGAATAGTATTCCCTAATCTAAAGTGTTGCCAAATAAAGTCACGCTGCAATATATAAAGTCACTCTGTGAGAAATAAAATTGCAATTATGGGAAACAAAGTTTGCAATTATGAGGTATAAATTTACAATGACTTTTTTCCTCTGAGGCAGATACAGCTTCGGTAACACTTTAGTATAGGGAATTCACACTATTAACTAGTTGCTTATTAGCATGCCTATTATTAACATATTAGCTGTTTATTAGTACTTATAAAGCACATATTGTGCATGGCCATATTCTATATCCCTAATCCTACCCAGTATCTAAACTTAACAACTACCTTACTGACTATTAATAAGCAGAAAATTAGGAGTTAATTGAGGCAAAAGTCATAGTTATTTGTTAATAGTGAGAATTGGACCTTAAAATAAAATGTGACCACAGCTTATGTACCATAGCCACGCTGTTCATCAGCAAAATTAATTTGGTTAAACTAGTCTACACTGTAAAAAAGAAAAAAAAAGTTGAGCCAACTTGAAATTTTAGGGCAACCAGCTTCAGCAGATTTTTGAGTTTTCTCAATTGGTTGTTTTAAGTTTATACACCAAAAAGTTGAGAATCTTCTACAAAAATATGTTGAGAGAATTTAAAAATCTGCTGAAGCTGGTTGCCTTAAAATTTAAAGTTGGCTCAACTGTTTTTTTTTTTTTACAGTGTACCAGTAAGCCAGTTAATGTATGCTGATGATGATCAACTAAGCTGGTCTTTTCAACAAGATTGTCTAAAATGTGTAGGTATAATGATTCGTTTAGGCAAAAATTTGAAATTTATGAATAAATGTCAATTATTTTTTTCACGCCCAGAGTCAATGATTCTATTGGGCTCCATTGAGAGATGTGAACTTCAGGCCGCCTTGGATTGGTGGCTCTCAGTCGAGAGGAGGGTTTATATCCGAGGTGAGGGTGTTTCCAGTCTGGGGTCACAGGTCAACTGGGAGTCCTTCGCCTTTGTGGATGAGGAGGTTGGAGAGGAGAATGGAGACAAGGTGAGAAGAGCTCCAAAATTGTGCTCACACATTGTTCCCAGAAAAACCCCTAAGAGAACATCTTTGTTTGTTTTTGCTCAGGGGTGGATTTTACGTTCTCTGATCTAACATCAATAAGCAGAGCTTTATGCCAAATAAATGTTCTTTTCTGAAAATCAAAAATTGGAGTGTACTAATCTTATGCTGTAACTAAAATGATTACAGGGTAACACAGTCTCTGAAGAGTGTAACGGCCCACTGGGGTCCACCAAAACCACAGACGTCTCCACTAATCATACAGCATCTGGTGAGTTTGTTTATTGTTCCCTGGCAACAAGTTCTCAAATGTTCTTGCTGATCGGTATCCAACTCTACATCAATTCAACAATTCAACATACAGACCTTGTGTTAGAATTCAAGCTCATTTATACCAGCTAAATGTTTACCAGAAGAGGTTTGTGATATCAAGACTTAAATAGTCTTAATAGATTTAAAGGGGTCATATGATGCTATTTTAAAGATCATTATTTTGTGGTGTAACAGAATATGTTGACATGCTTTAATGTAAAAAAAAAACACATAATTTTTCAAATACTGTACATATAAATACTCAAATACTCTCTCTCTCTCTCTCTCTCGCTCTCTCATACACATACACACACACAACAGTCAATAGCAAATACTTAAACTAATAACAAAACATACTTACAGTCGCTGATTCAGAAGTGCCAGATTGTCATAGCAGAATTAACCCTTTTTTAAAAAAATTTTATAAATAGCCTTTATGCACAGCCAGCCTTGTACTCTCCTAGGTTCACAAAACTGTCATCCATAAAATGCGTTGCAAATTCGAACATTTGGGTTGTGCTGTTCTGTTGTAAATAAATCTTAACCAATGATTTGTAATTTTATCTACTTTCAGAAGGCCAAATAAAGTGCTTTTGCTTTCGCATAGAAACACACAGCATCTCCCTGATATGGCTGCATCAACACTACTGCGGTTACTGAAACCAGCATTCTTTCTTTGCGTGAACATTTGGCGGCATTATGGAAATATTTCCACATTGTGATGTAGACATGTGGGGGCGTGTTTGAATGAGGCGTTTTTGCCCGGTCTGGATCAGCCTTCTCTTTTAGATAGAATAAATCCTTTTGTGGGAGACTTTGAGCTTTGTAACTCTGCAGATCTTATACATGCACAAACAGCTACATAACACACTAAAGAAAAGGAAAACAAGAAATCGCATCATATGACCCCTTTAAATAAGTCTTTTGAATAGTAACAATTAAATAGTGAACCAGTGTTATTTATGCAACAGGTGCCCTACAGTCTATGAGGAGGACTCTTCGTCGTCTTTTCTCGTCATCTTCCTCATCAGGGCAGACTGAGCCAGAGGTGTGTCTTTTAGCATTATTGTCACTTACAAGGACAGTCTAACTGGCTGAAGACATGAGCAGAGTTAACATGAGTACACGAGTTTAAAGCAGGAAATCATCTATGACATGCTGTTAATTATCTCAGACAGTAATTATACCTTTCATTTTGTAAAATATATATTTTATTTTATAAAGTTATGTGCCTTACCCCATAGACCTCCACTGTAAATATTAGAGTACAGAGAGTTATTGTCTATGGTATTTGACACACAATCTTTTTGTATTTATTACTTTTTACTCTCTTAAAGGGGACCTATTATGCTCCTTTTTACAAGATGTAAAATAAGTCTCTGATATCTCCAGAGTGTATATGTGTATTGATCCCTACACGTATTGGGGACTTTGTCCTTTTTCCAGGACATTTCCTATTGTTGAATACTGTGAAATTAATTGCTTTTAACTTTTGGTTCTGTTCTTCCATGTAAAATATTTCTTTAACAATTTCTGTTTAATGATGTAGCTTGTATATTTTAACTGAATAATGAGAAATCTGACATTTTTATATTCTTGCATTTTAAAATCCAGTTGTGACTCATCAGCAGGTGGCATTAAACATGCTGTGAAGGGCATTTTAGTCACTAAACAAGATGAAAATTCACCGGGTTATTTTTAGTGAATTATGATGTTATCCTCCAAACATTCATGTACTACTTCTGACACTCCGTCTACCTCTCATTTCTCTCTCTGTAGAGCCCTGCAGCTCCTCCTGTAGTTGATAACATGACTCCTGAAGAGGTAGGGTGATGAATTGATTTATTTTCACTGCAGTTCAGACAGATGGCCACAATTAGCACATCTGTTCCAAAGCTGTCTGTGAGCTGTCAGTCACTCACAGTGACATTCTGACCCTGTTTATGTTGTATCGGGGTGTTCAGATCAAAGCCTGGGAAGAGGAAGAGCTGGATAAGCCAATTGATATTGATCAGATCCGTGTTGACCCCTCACCTTTTCAGCTGGTGGAGAGAACATCTTTGCATAAGGTAATCCACAATCCGATTGAGATCGCATATGAAATACTGTGTATTATATTGAGGATTTATGTTTCTCCAAGTGAATCATGATTTAGACTTTTATCTGTATGTGAATGTCAGTCCAAAGCTCTCATTATTTCATGCCCTCAGGGAAATGTGTTTTTTGATAAAAACAATATCGTTGTATCCTGCATTCAGGAGTTTATGCGTATGAGCCCCAAAACACAAAAAATATTATTTTTTTACTTTCTTTTTATTATATTTTCAAAACAACAACACAAAATATAAACCAGAACTAAACAACACAAAAAATGTAACAAAAATTTAAAAATAGTTACTATATTTATAAATATTTGCATTCATATAATAATAATAATAAAGAAATTATGCATATATAAAATACAATTTTATTTAATGTGGTGATTAATTAATCTAATTAATGTAATGTAAATTAATCACACATCAAATTTGGCAGAAAGATAAGTAATTTTTGTGTTAAATGTGAAAAGCATCAAATAGGCAAAATTTAGCTTTAGAACGAAATATTTATTTGATTCGACATAAGTTATTACACATTAATTTTTAGGCTGCTATGGACATTATATATATATATATATATATATATATATATATTTCAGAAACACTTGAATACATCTCAATAGGTTATATTTACAGACATTTATTGCAGCTCGGAGGTGGAATTATAATTGCATAAATAATGCCATGAGATTAATAGGATGGATGGGATATTGATGTTTTTAGTAATATGTAAATAGGAAAGTATTTTTTAATAAAATAAAACTCTAAATAAGAAACTAAAACTGCCAGTAGGTGGCAATAAATGTCCTAATGAGTAATTCATTGAGTCATTCATTCATTCGATTTGTTCAAACAACTGATTCATTCAGGAATGTCTCTCTTTATGAATGGGCTATTGAATAATTGGTTCACCCGATTCATTCAAGATGCAGATTCACTCAGAAACTAAACACCATAATATAAATATGAGACAAAAACTCCAAAATATCTCATATTGTATATTATAATGCCCCAATATCTTAAATTTCAGTTGCATTGTAACTGGATTTGATCAAGTGCATCATGCAATGCATCATGTTTATCACTAATAATTTGTATCAAATGTCAGATAACCTATATAGGTCCAGCGTGGGGTGGGTTGACTAAATGTACCAATGAAATAAATTATCTCTATTATGTGTTGAATTGACATCCCTAATATATACACATACATGCATGAATATAATGTTTGCTTGTTTGTTTCAGACTCACACCCTGTTCTCTTTGCTGGGTCTCAGTCATGCGTATGTGACTAGCATTGGTAAACTGGTTGGGGTGGTCGCTCTAAAAGAGGTAAATATAGTCTGTCTACATGTATTTTTGCATACTTCCATATGCTCGAGTGTTTGAGTAATTAATTCTGCTCATCTCTCTTTTTCACTCCCAGCTCCAGAAAGCAATCGAGGGTTCGACTCGTAGCGGAGTGCGACTGCGTCCTCCTCTGGCCAGTTTCAGGGACGCGAGACGCAAGGCCAAAAAGCTTTCTCATTCCCCTTCCGTCCCATCCTCTCCCACGCGGGACAGAGAGCTGTGGGGCGAGGGAGTGAAAAGAGAAACTAAAGACGAGTCTGCTGATAGTTGTATCCAGACAGCTGACAAAGAGTGTGATATAGCCACAAGCAAAAGCAGCAGAAGTACCATCAGCACCTCTCAGGAGCAACTGCCTTCCCCTTCTTCCACAGTCCCTCTCTCCTCTCTTCATTCTGTGCCTGATGGAGAGGTGGATGCTGATAGAGAGAGTGACGAGGAGCCTTTATAGGTCTATTGTTTGTAATTTTCTCAAATTCAGCACTCCAGGGGGAGGCAAACCATATTATGGTGCCGCCTTTGAGCCCAGCACGAGCCGCAGCACCGGTGCACAAGAGCTGCACCTTCAGACTTGTTGGTTGATTTTCTACTCTCCGGACATGACTCTCTATACTCTTTCTTTCTAGATGTTTTTTTTCCACTTGCTGTCTATACATTTGTACATATGGACAGTCGGTCTGACACATCTCACTGAATGTCTTCTCCTTCTTTGCTAGTCGATCCCTGTGTTTGTCTGCTGTACCTGATATTACATCTGTAAAAATGTTTGTAAAAAATGAAAGATTTGTTACCTTAACAAGCTATTTGTATTTGATCTGACCCTTGTCTTGGTGTAACCTAATGTAGTCAGGTTTATTCAGTCATACTAAATAATATTTTTGACTTTTAGCTTGTTTTTTATTGTCTAGATGTGAAATTTAAAACAATATGTCAGGTTCAATACAAGTTTAACTCAATTCAGTGTTAATGTTAATGTTTAGTTATAACTAAAATTGGCTATAACTCAAAATTGTTTTGGAAATTGAAATAAAGCTGAAACAATATATAAAAATTTGAAGTTTAAGTTAAAATTCTAGAAATCAGTACTTTTTTGGTAACACCTTACAATAAGGTTCCATTTGTTAACATTAACAACTAACAATGAAAAATACATCTAAAATTTTAAAATTTAATGCATCTAAAAATGTCTTAATGTTAATTGCCACATTTATTAATACTTTATTAAAATCAAAAGTTTTATCTTTTAATGTTATTTAATGGACCTGAGCTAACATAGGGCAACAATGAACAGTTGTAATTTTTTAACTAAAATAAACAAAGATTGTAGCTAATGTATTGCTCATTAGTTAATGTTAGTTGATGCATTAAATATAGTTAGCTAATGGAACCTTGTTCTAAAATGGTACACTTTTTTACTAAAATTAGTCAAATTAAAACTAAAATAAAGATAATTACATATAATAATAATTATTAATTCTATAATAGTAGCATTATATAATGCTATTATAATAATAGCATTTAATACAACAATTATAAATGCTATAAAAGCACTTGCATTAATTCTTATGTGTGAATATTTTAAGCTGTAAAGCTGATTAAATCATAATTGTTATAGTCGTTTTAGGGTTTGTGTGTATAGCATTACAATGTCATGGTAACAAAGTTATGAATTTGTGTAATTTTACACACAATAGGTTAGGAAGTGATTTTATTCACACTAAAACCATGCTCACATTAATATTTTCTATATCTTGTGGCTATAATATTGAAACATTGTGTATTTTAACAATCTATTGACCCCATTCACTTCCATTGTAAGTGCCTCAATGTAAGCTAGATTTAATTTTTTTAAAGAAAAATGAAATTAATTTTTGTGCCACAAATAATTGTCACATTGTTGATTGATCTTGTGCTGAACCTGGTATATTCATTTAATCATAGACATTCATTATGAAGCTGATTGGTTTACTGCATAATTTAAGCTGCAAAGTCATTACTCTATCATTGAATCTTTGTTTGATTATTATAACTGATGAATATCTGATTCATTTTTATTTGTTTTAATGGTCTGAATAGCATGTAGACTTTTTTTGCCACGTCTTAAAAATACACAAAGTGCGCAATAATGCTTTGTTTGCTTCATTTATTCATTTGTTCTTCATTATTTTGGGGAAAAATAAAGGAATAGCAATATTCTTGAAGGTCAGGGAGGTGTTTTGTTCGTGCAGGAAAAAGAGATGGGTTAGAGAGAGTCCGATAGAGGAAGAGCACATTGGAAGAACTGTCTTAAAACCTTCAGTAAAGCATGCATAGATATACGTATCACAGAGCACTTCTTATATCACACCTCTTACAGCTCAATCAGTCCCAAATGAATAGATTTGTGCCTGTATAGATTGCTAAACATGTTGACTCCACGTATTTCACAAGTGTTTCTTATCCAAAGTATTACTTCTTCTGAATATGAATCTTCCACCAAGAGACAACACAGGGTTTGAGTAATAGACAGATAACATACGAAGGGAAAGAGAGAGGAGGAGAGAAAGACAAGTACGCTAGTTTACAGAGAGAAGGAAAGAGGTAGAACAAAGGACCGGTTACAGCATCATGCCAACAGACAGTTTTGTTGTGAAAGATGGCAGTAGAATCGTACAAAAAATCCATTTGAGATCAGTTCATCTGTAAACACAAATGATAAACAACTATATCCAAGGAAATACATTTAGTTTTTTGTTATTTATTCATTCGGATACTCCTTATCTTACATAAAAAGCAATAAAAGAGAACATGACATCACTCCTTTGGTTGCAGCAGTATGACCTGGCTTTGTGTGACTGCCGTGTTGATTATTAATGGAGGCATTGTTCAGAAATGGAATCATGAGAATGTGGTAGTGAAATTACAGGCACAGCAGAGTAAATAAAGAAGTTGGTGCTCTTGCATTGACAAGGTCATTTAATATCCCTCCGGTGACAAAGTGTGCATTCATAATTCCTTTAAAACGTCTTACTAAGAAATAATGTAGGCCTATAGTCAGAGCACTGGTGTCTTGTTTTCGTGTTCCGATACTGCACGATTGCCTTAGCAACAAGATTAACACTGCAACAACTTTACAGTAAAACTCATGTCAATTTTCAATTCAATCGATAACTGAAACGCACCCCTTACGAAAAAGAAGTTTATTCAAGTGTGCTATTAGCATACTTCTTTTAAACTTAAAAATATGAAAGTATACTTTTAGTTTAGTTTTTATGCACTTCTCAGAAATGGGCTTTACGTACTTCTCAGAAATATACTTAAAATGACATCATACTTAGAAAAAGTCTAAATATATTTGAGCTATACTTGTGCTCCTAGACTCCGTGTTTTCATTGTTATATGGTAGGGGGTGCTAGTACACATCTTCTGTACAGAAGTTCCAAAATAAAACACAAGTGAAGAAGAAACCAATACAACAGATGCTTCCACATGTAATCTAACACGATCATCAGACATAAAACTGCATCAGAACTGTGTAACATTATGGAATAAAATGTCGACCAATCAAGAGGTAATAACGACTGTCAAGCTTTGGGGTGTTTTATCGACTCCATCTGTGTTTTGATTATCATTCTGAATCCAATGCATAGTCTTTTTTCACCTTTTTGTTCAAAATGTTATTACTTTATTTTTTATTTATGAAACATACCCACATTCAAGTATTTAAAAAAAAATAATACATGAAGCTAGAATCAAATGTATTTGTTTACAAGCACATTTTAAGCCCTGTTCTTTCTTTTGATGTTTTGTATGTTCAGATATTCATAACAAAATATATACAAATTAATAAATAGGGACATAGTAGTATACTTAAAGTATGATGTAAAGAAATACTTATGAGTATACTTACAGTATAAAACTACTAAACTAGTTTACTGAGACTATACTTCAAAGTGTACTAAAAATGCTACTACAAGTATTTAATTAGTAAACTATCAGTATACCTATAAGTTCACTTTTAGTTGCAGATTAAGTTAAAAACTTTGATGTAAACTGGTTGTGTACTCAAAGTTTACTACTGGTATACTTAAAAGTATATTTTATATACTAGAAAGTGGGCCAATTTAGTCCTAAGGAGTATTGAAATAGTACACTTACGAGTATACTACTGGTACACTGATATTTGTATACTACATAAAGTATACTTAAAAATATACTTGAACTTCACTTAAGTATACGTAATAAAATAAACTTGAAGTATACTACTTTTTGGTAAGGGACCAGTTGCGTTTTTTCCTCAAATGGGAATGTGTTTGCGATGTGATAAAGATGAAAGTAGCACCGGTTTTAGTTATCTGCACGATGCCAAGACAGGCTTAAAGTAATCATGAGATGAGGGGGAAAACAAAGCAAAGAAAACCCCACAAATGCGTGCCCGCAGTTTTGCAATTCATCCCCCCTCATACTCACAAAATTCTTAAACTGTTCGGTTTAACCAATTTTGCCCATTGATAAGCTAATAAACCGTACAAGTTAAATCGTTATGTTTGACTATCATTTTGCTTCATGATTAAAAAAAAAAAAAAAGGAAGATGAATGATCACATGTACAGTCTGACATATTCTCACCAAACCAAAGTGATACCATTACAACCAAAGGTGCATTTATCTCAAATTAACAAACAGATATCATACAGGCTGCAAAGTTAAATCCCTCCCCACATAATTCTTAAATAAACAAATGGGCACATATTATTTCATGTGAGCAACTTTTGGAGTTCTGTATACTTCCCCTAATATAAGAACTGATGACACTGAATACAAATATAGCAGTTATATTTCAGTTTTATGGTTGGACTGCTACATGCAATGATGTAGACTTATATATTGTTACATAAGCTAATATAAAACATATTAAAACATTATGACATACAACAAGATGTTTAAGAAAATGTGATTTTTTTTCAGTCACGAAAAGTACACAAATACTGTACACAAAAATCTGTCAGAGCCTCCTCAAGAGCCCAGCAGTGAAATAATATGCACCCCAACATATACAGGAGGGAGTGCACACAATTCTGTAGAAAAATAAACATTGTCCCAACATTGCATAAATAATCAGTCAATAAATAAATTCATTCAAGTCAATATACTTCATATAGCTATTAATGCTATTTCTTCTCACCGCCAAGTTTGTATTACACACAATCGTCAAAGGTGAACGTATCCTCAAAAGAAACTGTCCTCGTCCTTTTTTTTTTAATCCTTGGTGAATCATGCATGACATCACAATGCAGGATGATGTAGTTACTTCTGTTTCTGAACCGGACGCCTGCTCCTACTTTGGGATGCATATGCTTCATGTTCATTTACGAACAAATACAGTCAATGCAAAGTTTGTAGCATCATATAGTTACTGTATAATCAGTGACCATGACAAACAGGAAGACGCCTGTGCAGTTGTTCATGAGGTCACTTTCAACTCGAATCTAAGTCCATTTCCATTCGCATTCTATGGAGACATTTTTCCTTGATATCTTGGTAAAGGATATTTACAGTATGTGAATCCAGGCCCCTTATTATATAGTGAAAAGAACTGTAGGCAATGGAATACATATTTTGGAACAGAAATCATGACATGCTTTATTATAAAAATAAAGAACTGGTCCTGCAGGTGTAACAATAAGTACATGTACGAGTCGCCAACAGGACTGTTCAAGACAAAAATGTTTACTTCTAGTTTTTTTCTATTTTAGTAATTTGAGGTTATGAGGCATTACCTATCCATCTTTCTCCTCTCAATTGTCATTTATCATGAGTTCGATTAATCTAGCTATTTCAAAACCATTCTTAAGCCAATGTTTGACTAAACCAGAGCAAAAACAAAAATGTGATTTTAAAAAAAAATAGACATTTGTGATCAGAACACAAGTAGAGTGGGAAGTGTGTCTTTTTGTTTCATAAAACAGCCCAGACAGCAAGCAGTGTCGGCCCAGGCCCATGGATTTCACACGGGCCAGATGTGGGCCGGATCTGGGCCAACACTATATTGCTCACTGGGAGTTAATTTTCAATCTAAAAGGCATATGTCCTTTACCCAACAACCAATGCAAGTGCAAAAAGTCCCCCCCCCCAAAAAAAATATTTCTCTCTTTTACGCAGCCAATCAAGTTGCTAAACACACAGATCTCACAGAGTCAGTCTCAGCTCAAAGTACTGAGGTCCAGTGCAAATATCAAGTGACAGTGAAGAAATATCTATGAGATTCCTGTTTAAAATAAAAGCTGTTGTTTTGAACTTTTTATTCATCAGATAATCCTGAAAAGAAATCTATCATTGTTTCAAGAAAAATATTAAGCAGCACAACTGTTTTCAAAGTTGATAATGATAAGCTTTCCGAAGGGTCATGTGACACTTGAAAATTCAGCATTGGTATCACAACACTGTAAAACCTAACTGTGAAAAAGTTCATTCAACTCAATATATATTTGTGATGTGAACTCAAAAGCTAATTAGGTTAAGCAGAACTCAATCTAAATAAGTTACTATAAATTATTTAAATCTATTATTACCATACAGTCTATGATTATTATGCCTAGGCTGACCACAAAATATTTAAAAGAAATATGAGCTTATTTCTGACATTGTTTTTCAAGAATTCACGTTTGTACAAGATAGGGCTATAGGTTATTATGCTTTATATCTTTCATAATTAAATATCTAAGCCATAAAATAATAAATACATAATTTCATATTAAGCATAGATTAATCCTTTTAAATTAATGAATAACAGGTAAATTAAGCAATCAAACTTCTTTATTCCTTTTTAAAGCACTTTTGAACGTTTTGTGTTTTGTCAGCTTTATCTGAAGATTAACCAGCTCAGTTATCATAATGCGTGTAACATTAGCTAGCAAAGAAGCTAACGCGTCATTACATCAACGGCATCAACAAGTTTGTCAGTGGTGGTAAACTAAGAAACATATATATATATATATATATATATATATATATATATATATATATATATTTTTTTTTTTTTTTTTTTGTGGTTTCTCACAGCCGGACACAGACAAACCCGCAAATTATATTTTTAAGCTAGAGAGACTGCAGACCATCTTCCTCATCTGTAACCGTCACTCGCGCCACAGATCTGAAGGTAAAGCAAACACACATTCCCTGTATTACAATACGTTTAAACTCTTTGTTAATCGTTATTTATTATCCGCTTTGTCAGTTTCATCTAGAATATCCATGTGATGCTGATCGAGTTTACTAAATCCGGTGAACAAATAAGGGGCTGAGGAGCGTTTATAATGGCTGTTTTGTTCACCTTAGTTAACATTTTACACCGTTACTTGTCTTATTTGATATTCGTACTGACAAATTGTTATGCTTTTGAAATCAATCTTTTCAGAGCAAAGGCAGCGAGGGGTGGTGTGATGTCATTGACAACAAAACTAATATGAGCCTAAAATAAAGTAAGTAGACTTTAGTGTAAGGCTTTAGTGTTGTACAAGAGGTAAATTTTCACGTTATAAACAGTTATTCAAATACATTATTTTTTGATGAATTGCTATTAATGCAAATGTAATGATGACCAGCAGCACAAATGTTAAGACTTCTTGCTTTGGTTTTTCATAAAGATGTCAGGAAATTGCCAATGCTAAGTTTGTAACTTAGTGGTTGAAAGTTATGATTCATAAAAATAAGATGTCCATAAATGTTGATTGATTGTGAGTTAAATTAGTTTTGTCTTCATGGTCAATAATGGCATCAGTCATTCAAGCTATGATCTACTACTATCTGAAAAGAAGACTTTTTCAAGACACACAAGGTAGGACACATGACAGGACATCTTTATATTTACTTGGCAATATTTTAATCATTTAGCTGAGATCAGCAGAAATGACTGAATAGTTGAACATTTGAGTTGTCTTAAATGGATAGTCCATAAAAAATAAAATAAAAAAAAAAATCAGTCCAGGTTTACTCACCCTCATGTTGTTCCAAACCAATTTTGAATGAATTTTATTCATCTTCAAACAAAAGTATATATTTTTGATATTCTTTCATCATTTTTGTCTATCTATTGGAAGTCTAGGCAGTCTTTATTTCCAAGCTTCAAAAAGTTTTTAGTTTGACACATAATAAAAAACCTTTTAGGAGACTTGAATGAAACCACTTTATTCATATGGATAAACTTGTCTTTAAGCTTAATATTAATTGACTAGACTTTCAATGGATTGACAAAATTGTGAGAGAGTATCTTCATTTTTTTCCATGGATTAACAAGATTCGCATTTGTTTGGCATGACATGATAGTGGGTAAATGATGGTAATTTTCATTTTGAGGTGAACTGTCCCTTTAAAGGGATAGTTCACCCAAAACACAAAATTTGAATTGTCATTAATTACTCACCCTCATGTTGTTCCGAACCTGTAAAACCTTCGTTAATCTTCAGAACACAAATTAAGATATTTTTGATGAAATCCGAGAGATCTCTGACCCTCCCATAGAAAGCAATGCAACTGAAATGTTCCCAGACCCAGAAACGTAGTAAGGACATCGGTAAAATAATCCATGTGACAACACTGGTTCAACCAAAATTATGACTTTATTTAACAATTCTTCTTCTCCAAATCACACCTTCCACCATTATCAAGAGTACCTCTGCATGTAATCAGTGCTGTTGCTGCTGACGTAGAACATGCATGCACTGAGGCTTGTTTACGTGCAGAGAAACGCACATGCATGCATTGAGATACTCTCCATAATGACGCACTAGGGTGACGCAAAGGAGAAGAATTGTTGAATAAAGTCATTATTTTTGTTTTGCGCACAAAAAGTATATATACTCATAGCTTCATAAAAATTGTGGTTGAACTACTGGTGTCACATGGACCGTTTTAACGATGTCCTTACTGTATTTCTGGACCTGGGAACATTTCAGTTGCGTTGCTGTCTGTGGAGGGTCAGATAGCTCTCAGATTTCATCAAAAATATGTGTTCTGAAGATGAACTTGCGGGTTTGGAATAGGGATGTAATGGTATGAAAATTTCTTATCACGATTATAGTGACCAAAATTATCACGGTATTGTTAAAATGTGCTGGAGATGTTCAAACTGACACATAAATCACTTCAAGTTTTATATTTAAAAATCAACAATCAACAAATAAAATGATGTTTTGTTTGCATAAACACTAAAACAATAACATGACCAATGATGTTCGGATTTTAAATGACAATTTGACTGACAACGGATTAATAGCATGTTCAAATAAATAAGGTAAATGTTCAAATAAAGCTTTGAAAAAGTTTCATAAAAATGTAAACCTCACATTTCAGCCTTTAAAGAAAAGGATTAAGTCAAAATGATAATTGATTAATAAATGATTATATGTATTTTATCTGCTCCATAAATAATTCTAGATAACTTATCTGAATTGTTTAAATGTGTAGAATCCACATAAGCTTGTTTTTCATCAACCGGTCAAAATTTACAGCAGGGCATGCAAATTCGGTCCGCCGTTTCCAGTAACCTCCGCGAACAAAGCAGTATTGCGATTAAGAACACTTCTTTTAGGTATTACATGGAGTGAACATGAAAACAAAATGCCATCGAATCCTTTCTGAAGACAGTCAGAACCTTCAGCGGTACATTCATATAATTAATTCATTCATATATTAATTTGCATAATTCCCTCAGCACTCTTTTAAAACCTCCCAGCTCCTATTTTCCGCCCCATTTTCACTCAAAACGAAACTGCTCTGCTGCCGTGCGCTCGTGAGACTGGTACTTAAAACTGTGCTTTATGCTGGACAGTATTTATTTATCGTGAGATGTTCAAATTGCGGTAATCGAATACGGTTTTAATGATAATTCAAAACGGTAATACTAACCGTGGGGAATTTTATCGTGATTTATCGTCAAACCGGTAATCGTTACATCCCTAGTGTGGAATGACATACGGGTGAGTAATTAATGACAGAATTTTCATGTTCGGGTGAACTATCACTTTAAGCACCGTTTTTCTTTCTGTTTTGTAAAAAATAACCTTATGTTGTCAAATTAAATTGTAATGTAAATTAACAAATTCAATTCAAGCTCTAAAACATTCAGCTTATATTCAGCCCTGAAAATCCTGCTGATAAACAACTCTGGAAGTTATGATGTGAAAAAGTACTACAGAGTTTTAAATGGGCACATACTTTATTGAATAAACACTTCCCTGATCTTTCACACATTTATTGTCATTTATGAAAATTAAATATGATGATATTTGGTGACATACACTAACAAAACTTTTTACTGCATCTAGATTAAGGGAGCCTGATCAGGTACAGAAGGCAGCTGCCACCATCTTTGCTGTTAAGGAGGAAGAGAGAACATTGTCTTTAAACCCATTGGATGTTTTGTTTGTATTTGAAGATGA
Organism: Barbus barbus; assembly: GCF_936440315.1. Lineage (NCBI taxonomy): Eukaryota > Metazoa > Chordata > Actinopteri > Cypriniformes > Cyprinidae > Barbus > Barbus barbus. The sequence continues at coordinate 10,840,341 of NC_136740.1, forward strand.
CTGCCAAGTCTTGGGTCAGTGTACTGGTCCTTTTTAACTATTCCCGTAGTTACAGTATACAAACTACTTAAAGTTTGTATATATAGGTACATCTCAAAAAATTTGAATGTTGTGAAAAAGTTAATTTTTTCTTGTAACTTATTTCAAAAAGTGAAACTTTTATATATTTAAGATTCATTACATGTAAAGTAAAACATTTCAAACGTTTTTTTGTTTTAATTTTGATGATTAGAGCTTACAGCTCATGAAAAAAACAAGTCAAAAATCAGTATCTCAAAATATTAGAATATTTACATTTGAGCTTCAATTAATGATCATCTCTACAGTATAAATTCTGGGTATCTCTTGTTCTTTGAAACCACAATAATGGAGAAGACTGCTAACTTGGCAATGATCCAGAAGATGAACATTGACGCCCTCCACAAAGAGAGTAAGTCACAGAGGGTCATTACTGAAAGGTGTGGCTGTTCAAGGAGTGCTGTATCAAAGCATATTAAATGCAAAGTTGACTGGAAGGAAGAATTTGGGTAGGAAAAGATGCACAAGCAACAGGGATGACTGCAAGCTTGAGAATACTGTCAAGCAAAGCTGATTCAGACACTTGTGAGAGCTTCACAAGGAGTGGACTGAAGCTGGAGTCAGTGCATCAAGAGTCACCACGCTCAGACGTCTTCAGGAAAAGGGCTACCAAGCCACTTCTGAACCAGAGACAACGTCAGAAGCGTCTTACCTGGGCTAAGGAGAAAAAGAACTGGACTGATGCTCAGTGGTCAAGTCACCTTTATTTATATAGCGCTTTTAACAATACAGATTGTGTCAAAGCACTTTACCGTATCAAATTGGAGGATAGAGTGTCAGTAATGTATAAAAATAAGATTAAACACTCAATTTTCAGTTAAGGCATTTCATTATTGAGTTCAGAGATGTTATTGCCTAGATCAGTTTAGTTTAAATAGTATCTGTGAAATCAAATTGACGATAATCACAAGAAATTAAATATCCCCAACTGAGCAAGCCAGAGGCGACAGCGGCAAGGAAACAAAACTCCCTCTGGTCCAAAGTCCTCTTTTCAGATGAAAGTAAATTTTGCATTTCATTTGGAAATCAAGGTCCCAGAGTCTGGAGGAAGAGTGGAGAGGCACAGAATCCATGTTGCTTGAAGTCCAGTGTGAAGTTTCCACAGTCAGTGATGATTTGGGCTGCCATGTCATCTGCTGGTGTTGGTCCACTGTGTTTTCTGAAGTGCACAGTCAACGCAGCCATCTACCAGGAAATTTTAGAGCACTTCATGCTTCCTTCTGCTGACAAGCTTTATGGAGATGCTGATTTCATTTTCCAGCAGGACTTGGCACCTGCCCACACTGCCAAATGTACCAAAAGCTGGTTCAGTGACCATGGTGTTACTGTGCTTGATTGGCCAGCAAACTCGCCTGACCTGAACCCCATAGAGAATCTATGAGGTAATGTCAAGAGGAAGATGAGAGACACCAGACCCAACAATGCAGATGACCTGAAGGCCGCTATCAAAGCAACCTGGGCTTCCATACCACCTCAGCAGTGCCACAGGCTGATCACCTCCATGCCACATTGCAGTAATTCATGCAAAAGGAGGCCCAACGAAGTATTGAGTGCATAGAAATGAACATACATTTCAGAAGCATTCCTGTTTAAAATATCCTTTTTTTTATTTATCTTATGTAATATTCTAATTTTCTGAGACACTGAATTTGGGGTTTTCTGTAAGCCATAATCAAAATTTCAAGAAATAATTTCACTCTGTGTAATGAAATCTATATCATATATGGGTTTCACTTTCTGAAATGAGTGACAAAATTTTTTGACCTTTTTCATGATATTCTAATTTTTTGAGATGTACCTGTAAACTTAAAATGTTTAAGTTCAGTTTACTCTAATAATTAACTGAGCCAACACTAAAAAAAAAAGTTAATTTAACATGATGTAAATGAGTTATAGTGCTCATATTTATTCGTTTTAAAACTTAAATGGTTTAAGGCAGGGTGCCCAACCCTGCTCCTGGAGATCTACCTTCCTGCAGAGTTCAGCTCCAACCCTGATCAAACACAACTGAACCAAATAATTAGGATCTGAAGGAGCACTTGATAATTACAGACAGGTGTGCTTGATCAGGGTTGGAACTGAACTCTGCAGGAAGGTAGGGCACCCCTGGTTTAAGGCAATCGGTTTCCTCAACTGGTTTGAGTTACCATAACGTGTCGGGTTTTACAGTGAAGAATAAATTACAATTTAAACAATAGAAAACAGTTATTTTACATTGTAATAATATTTTTGTAATATTACTGTTTTTTTATTGCATTTTTGTTCAAATAATGCAGTCTTGGTAAAAAAAGAAGGTTCTTTCAAAAATCTTCCCTACCTCAAACTTTTGATTGGTACGTACGTCTGTTTGCTTGCTTTAATGAGGGTTTGAATAGCTTACATATTGAATAAACAGCCGGCAGAACTGTGTAGATTGTGCAGTGGTTTGTTTCAGTTAATTGATTTTTATGTTTCACAGCACAGAAACTTCAGTATTGAACCAGTGTTTCTCCCAGCAGTGTCATAAACTGCCAGATCTTGTTTTTTATATATAAAGGATTGTGTTTGGAAGTATACAGCATGAAAACTGAAGAGGAAAATGGAGAATTTGTTGTATTGAGTGTATTTGATCTCTTATGGCATGTGGGAACTGAAATTCTGAAGGGCATGGATTGAAAAAAAAACTGGTCTTACTGTCTTTTTTACAATTATATATTTAAGTTCTTAGAAAATAATCATATTATTATCATCATTATGGTTTTATTAACTATAGTTTCTTTATTTTGAATAACGAGTGCCATCACTCCTTGTAAAAGCATGCACATATTTAACCGAATGTTCTTCATATTAATCGTCCTGAATTACATACCTCCAACTTGGTTTTCCTTATTCTCTCCTTTCTCAGTCCCAAGGATTTCCCATTCTGTGCCTCCCTTTTTCAAGCATCCATAAAATAAGGCTTACAAAAAAAATAAAAAATAATAATAGTTTTCACATAAGCAGTGCAGTAACTTTCAGTTCTGCTTTTCCATTTTGGGTTCGAGCAGTCACTTGAATTCCATGACAATGGTGTTTGATTCCTGAAATAGGAGTTGATATTGTTTGATTATGCTGATTGAAATGTCAAAACAAGCTCAAGTCTCATGCCGGCCACTTAGTTGGCTGCCGTGACATCTACAGGCGACGTTTCAGACTCTTCCTCTTTTTCCTCAAGCTCTTCGATTACAGACGGTGAGACATCAAATGCCTTGCGCTCTGTGCTGAATTCTCCAGTGGCTTGACCTGGACTGCTTCCTCCCATTGAGGTCACTTCCTCTCTCTGCGTTACTGGAGATGGAATTAATGTCACTGGTTCTGGTTCCATACATATCGTAATCTCTTCCTCCTGGAAAAGAGGCTGGATGTAAGACTGGGTACGTGTCATTTCCTGTTTACAGCTGCAGTGTTTAATTTCTGTGCCAACAATGGCACTAAACGAAATTAGAAACCAACTTTCAAAACATTTGTTTTGAAATTTTGTTTAGTGGCTGGTCTGAGACTTGAACAGGTTTTCATACTTTTCTAGTTGCTGACAGAAATAGCTTATAAATAAAAAAAAAGTTTTGTTTTTTTTCATATTAACTGTCTGCCGAGATGCTGTTCTTCAGAGATGTTGGTGCTGATATTTTGACATTTCTATTGGATGCTCAGCATCATAAGTCTGTGTGGAGCTGTTCAGCACTTAGATTCAATATAGATTATATCTAAAATCTACATTGCCCCCCAAAGGACTGGACATTGTGTAAAATTTACTGCACAACAAAACATGAAAACAACAACATAAAGGACAAATACACTTTTCACTAAACATAAAAAGGTTAGGTTTTAAATGGAAAAATAATAGATACAGTATACTACTAAAAAGTACTATTAAAGTTTTTAATATTCTTCATATTCTGTGTGGTGGTCAGTTCACACTGATAGAAATTAATCTTTTCCAATACGTTTTAACTGATTTCGACATTTTATGGGCATTTTTACCTGTATAAAGCCATCTTTTTCTAAAAGTGCCAATTATCTTTTGAATACTGATATTTGAAATGATTTAAATAATAAAAGATACTCTGAATGTGAAATTAAAACTGCCAGTAGGTGGCAGCAAGTCACTGTAAATAAGCGAGTCATTGCGATTAAACCGAATCATTTAAACGGATGATTCATTCAGGAACAAAACACCGTCATGTTGCTCCGAGACGCAAAATAATGCTGTGGTTGTGTTTGGAATTATTTTTTGTTGTCGAAATAGAGCAAAAACAGGAAATATGGTGTCTAAAACGTAAATCTCTAAATTAACTTCTTGTTTATTGAATTGTTGTAAAAAAAAATCAATATAGCATTTGTAATCCTGGTCATTTTTGGATAAAAAAATGGCACTCTTTGTGTGAAATTGATTAACTAGGCTATATGAAGTGGTATAAATATATACATTTTCTGCCCCCATGTCTTAAATTTGTGATCAGTCTAAAGGCATTTCATTAGACTGAATCATGCAGTGAAAGAACACACTCTAAATGCGCACACACACTACTTTACGTAATGTATGCATGCATTCTGTAGTGGGTGTTTTGAAAGTTTTTTGCAAAATACTCCATAATGGCAAATCACACATCGTTAAAACAACAATTACAATATTAATCGCAGACGATATATATCGCACAACCCTACTTTCCAGAGGTAATTGCGACATAAAGTCACATATTGTTCACAAGCTTTTTTATTGTTGACTTTCTGTGGTTGAAACACTGATTGAGCAATGAGACGTTATTTTTTGGTAAGCTATACTGTATATTTTTCAACATACATTACCTTCTGAGGTTCATTCATGTTTAGTGCACGCTTTAACTTGTATTAAAGTGGAAGAGATTTGTGCTCCGCGCTACCGCTTGAACTGAGACACTACAGCGATCCGTCTTGTCACAATTAAAACCGTTAAAGCAGCATTCTTTTTTTTTTTCATGATAGAATAGACAGAATTTTAAAGATGAGACTTTGTTTCCTATCAGAAGTAAGAAGGCACAAATATCTTTGAGATTATTGGGGTGGCGTGCTGCAAATAATATCTGGTGAAGAAAAAATGGCCAATTATCGGCCAATACCGATTGACATTGTTGCATCTCTAATATTTATATTTTATTTTAGGTTTATTGCAATTAACAAAAACTGTTTTTGATAGTTTTAATTAACAATACCATCACTCATTATAGTTTTCAGCTGTAAGAGGATCATGTCAATGTTAATGTGACAAACTACACCTGTGGTTACTCTGTTATGACACCTGTGTGAACTTGACGGAATTGACTTCAAACATGCATTAAAAATTATGCTGGGACCAGTTAGTCAAGAGAAATGTCCAAATAACTAGAAAAGTGAAGTTAGTTTTGAGAAAAAGCATATAGCAGATATCACTTGATATTTTGATTTTAGTGCAAAAATATTCAGAGATTTTTAAGTGTGGCTTGAATATCATTTAAGGGCCCCTGCACATTTTATTGATTTATTTTTTTCACTCACTTTGATCTCTTCCTCTTCCTGGGCTTCCAGTAAAGGTGAGTTATCTGTCGTCACCTCCTCTGTGGGGGCTGTTAGATTTCCATCTACTGCTACAGACATACCCATGTAGCCCACCATGTCTGCCTGATAGGCCTCTGTCTGCGCTGCCCCCCACAGATCCACTAATGGGGGGTGAGTGAGGGGCGGCAGGCTGTGGATGGTGCTGTTGGGAGTAGCTTGTAAAGACTGAGTGGCACTCTGTAGTCTTTGGTCCAACATCTGCAAATAGACAGAAAAACAGCTCAAGTTTCCATTGTGGTAAAAAAGTGCAAGATGAGACTCTTTCACTCTTTCAGCTGCCTCTTTTTCCCCATTCATGTTATTCATTCAAAAAAGAATTGACATGAACCAAACCAAACAGCACCTAAAATTACAAACTTCAATATAAATAATTAAAAATCTGCATATTTGTTTTAAATATTGTAAGGAATATACTAAGCTTCTCATAAAACAATAGCAATAATTGATCTGAAATTAGACATTAGTATTTATAATGATAATTTGTCAATAGTTTTAGACAATATAAAATATAAAACAATATATTTGCAATAAAGCTTATCACAAAATTATTTTGTAATGCATACACAGTGTTTATACCATCTCATCATATATTTAAAAATATATATATTTTTAAATATTTGTAATTTTCAACTAAAAAATATCTTAAACATCTAAACATATTTAGAACAAATGCATTTATTTGAGAATAATTTATTTTATTTAAAAACATTTCAGGTAACAGTACACAAATTGGGTGAGGGTCATGTTTAAAAACTACATGTATTTATCTTATCCAATTTTCAAATACATTTTTCTGAAACATCAAGCCAAAATCACAGTGAACGATGCCTTCTACAGAAGCATCTATTTCATCGTTTAGCAATCAAAGAGCTCATAGTAAGTCTTGAAAGGTTTATACAGAGACCAGGAATGTGATGTTTTTTACTCTGTTTGATAAAAAACAGCCATTGCTATTTACAATTGCAATGGCTGATGGGATTTGTATTGTTTGATTCCCCATTTGCTCCAGCGAGACCTCAATTTCTGTAACGATCAATGACTTCTGGTTAATGGCTGAATGATGGAACCTGATTAAATTTTTACTGCTCTCACTGCTGATCCTGGTGCTGCTGTCGAAATGACCGCTGGGACCTGTGCTGTTCAACACCTACATGATGCTGCAGCCAGCAGAGCAAGAGACGTCGTTGCAGTAGATGCTAATTGAAATGGTAGTTTTGTAACTCACCTGTTGCTGTTACTAATATAAGATCTGTTGCAGCACAGCCTTATGGGAGTCTTATGTTAATGTGCCAACAAAGTGTTGTTGCAGAGGCATATGAATGATAAATTTTATGACTCCTCTGTTACTAATACCGGAGATGATGATGCAGAGACTTATTTTGTCCCTGCTTCACGCCGATGTGAAGTAATGAAGGTGCACATTTTGCTTTCACGCTGACAGTGTTTCTGCAACATAAAGCTCTGTACAAAAAAATAATGTGATTTCTGGGTTTCCAAATTGACCATTTCATATTGGCCATATATTATAAAAGGATTATTGGGAGTTTTGTTAACATTTTTTTCAATAACACTTTACATTAAGGTTCCAGTTGTTAACATTAGTTAACAAAAAAAAAGATGTATTGATCTTAGTTAATGTTAATTTCAGCATTTACTAATAAATTATTCAAATTAAAAGTTGTAGCTGTTAATATTATTTAATGAACATGAGCTAATATGAACTAACACATTTTTATTAACTAATGTTAATAAAGACTTAAAAATACCGTATAACAAATGTAGTAAATATTGTTAGTTAAAGCTGCAGTCCATAACTTTTGGCGTTCTAGCGGTTAATAAACAGAACTGCGTGCGTCTTGTGGAAGAACATTGTGGCCGGAGCTAACTTCTCTCTTGCTGCGTCCCAATGTGCCTACTTATACTACGCCTTTAAAATATGTACTCTTTTGGTGAAGAAAAAGTACACACTTTTGAGTGTGTAGTAGAAGAGTAGGCAAGCTTTAGGACATATAACGCACGTGAGCACAGCTTTACAGAAACTCGCTGATCTGATCACAGACCCAGAACAACACCCGGACTCTGTTTTAATCATTCTCGGGGACTTTAATAAAGCAAATCTCTCCCGCGAACTGCCAAAATACAGACAGCATGTTACATGTCCCACCAGAGACAGTAATATATTGGATCACTGTTACACAGCGATAAAGGACGCATATCACTCTGTTCCACGGGCAGCTTTAGGACTCTCTGATCACTGTTTGGTTCATCTTATTCCGACCTACAGGCAGAAACTTAAATCTGTTAAACCTGTATTAAGGACTGTAAAGAGATGGACTAATGAGACAGCGGGTTTTACAAGCCTGTCTCGAACTTACTGATTGGAGTGTTTTTGAAGCTGCTGATGATCTGGACGAGCTCACAGAGACTGTAACATCATATATCAGTTTCTGTGAGGATATGTGCATTCCTACCAGGACTCATCTAACTTATAACAATGACAAACCATGGTTCACTGCAAAACTCAGACAGCTCCGTCAGGCCAAAGAAGATGCTTACAGGAATGAGGACAGAGTCTTGTATAAACAGGCCAAATACACACTGGAGATCAAAAGAGATCAGAGTGGCAAAGAGGAATTATTCCGATAAGCTAAGGATCCAATTCTCTTCCAGTGACACGGCTTCAGTGTGGAAAGGTCTGAAAGACATCACCAATTACAAGACACCATCCCCCAGCACTGTGGAGAATCAACAACTGGTAGACGATCTTAATGAGTTCTATTGTAGGTTTGAAAAAACACCATTCACACCTCCTGCAACCCCCCTCTCCCCCACACCTGAACTGCAGATAAGAGAAGATGACGTGCGCCAGGTCTTCAAAAAGAACAAGAGAAGGAAGGCACCAGGCCCAGACTGTGTGACACCAGCCTGTCTGAAATCCTGGGCTGACCAGCTGGCCCCCATCTTCACACAGATCTTCAACAGATCACTGGAGCTGTGTGAAGTCCCCTCATGCTTCAAACGCTCCACCATCATCCCCGTCCCAAAGAAACACAAGACTACTGGACTTAACGACTACAGACCTGTGGCTCTAATATCTGTGGTCATGAAGTCATTTGAAAAACTGGTTTTGGCTTATCTGAAGGACATCACTGGACCCTTACTGGACCCCCTGCAGTTTGCCTACAGAGCAAACAGGTCTGTGGATGATGCAGTCAACATGGGACTGCATTACATACTGCAACACCTGGACAGACCAGGGACTTATGTGAGGATCCTGTTTGTGGACTTCAGCTCGGCCTTTAACACTATCATTCCAGACCTCCTCCTGCCCAAACTAACTCAGCTTTCCATGCCCACCTCCGTCTGTCAGTGGATCAACAGCTTCCTGACAGACAGGCAGCAGCTAGTGAGGATGGGAAAATACATATCCAGCACCCGCACCATCAGCACTGGAGCTCCTCAGGGCTGTGTTCTCTCCCCATTGCTCTTCTCCCTGTACACCAACGACTGCACCTCTAAAGACCTCTTTGTCAAGCTCCTGAAGTTTGCAGATGACACCACACTGATCGGCCTCATCCAGGACGGTGACGAGTCTGCTTACAGACAGGAGGTTAAGGAGCTGGCTGTCTGGTGCAGTCTTAACAACCTGGAGCTCAACATGCTCAAAACTGTGGAGATGATCGTGGACTTCAGGAGAAACCCCCCTGCTCTCCCCCCACTCACCATCATGAACAGCACTGTAACAACAGTGGAGTCATTCAGATTCCTGGGCACCACAATTTCTCAGGACCTGAAGTGGGACAATCACATTGACTCTATTGTCAAAAAGGCCCAGCAGAGGTTGTACTTCCTTCGCCAGCTGAGGAAGTTCAACCTGCCACAGGAGCTGCTGAAACAGTTCTACTCTGCCATCATTGAATCCATCCTGTGCACTTCAATAACTGTCTGGTTCAGCTCAGCTACCAAATCTGACCTCAGAAGACTACAGAGGGTAGAACTGTACTTATCCAGAGTGAGCAAAAGGGCTGGTAAAATCACTCTGGACCCCTCACACCCAGCACACTCCCTCTTTGGACTGTTACCGTCTGGTCGACGCTACAGAGCTCTGAGCACCAGAACGGCCAGACACAGGAACAGTTTCTTCCCTCAGGCAATCCATCTCATGAACATTTCAACTCTTAACAATAAACATGAAACACACAACACTATCATACTTTTTATTTTTTATTTAACACACATACTTATTACATTTCAAATTTGCACCTATCATACCTGTACATACTGAGTTGTCTATTTTGTATATTGTGTTTGTGCTATTTGGCACATTGTACATTTTTGTAAATTTGTCCATTATTTATTTTCTTTATTTTCTTTTTTTTTTTTCTTTTACTATTTGTGTCCTGTCCTGTCGCTGTCATTCTGTCGCACTGTGGAGCTACTGTCACTAAAACAAATTCCTCTTATGTGTAAACATACCTGGCAATAAAGCTCATTCTGATTCTGATACTATTACGTCACACAACTGCGTCTAATCAAAATTAATTTTAATTCAGAAATTACAAACATTCTGAAAATAGATGAGGTGTATTCATTCAGTGCAAATCACTGAATTGCACTTTTGAATAAATTAATAGATCCGAACATATCATGTTTTTGCATCTGTTAATGTGGGTGAAGAAATAAACATGCACAGCTTATGCACTGCTTATGCACGCAGTATGAAACAGGCCTTATGAGAATTGTAGTTTTCTGACTCACTTGTAATGCACCTGTAGTTACAGAGGCTTCTGGGAGTTGCAGTTTTGTCACTCACCTGTTGCTGTTGTTGATACTGCAGGAGCTGTTGCTGCTGGTATTGCTGGATCTGATGCAGATGCTGGATCTGATGTAATTGGTTCTGATACTGCTGCTGTTGCTGTTGGGACAGGAAGTGAGCTGCTGCATTTGGGTCATATCCTCCCTCAGTCCCGACAGCCATGACATATGAACCGGTGGCAGGAGAGGCCACACCTGACTGTTCATTACTGATTGGCTCCCAAGCATCAGAGGAAGAAAGGCAGTAAAGACCCTGGGAGACGTAATTGTGAGGCCACACCTCTGCAGAGGAATGGCGCACTAACTGGTCTGGAAGAGACGGAGAAAAAGAAAGAAAATATTACAAATGAAAACGTCAACATTCTGAATATGTTATCCTAGTTTTAAATCTTAGATCATTTTTCACACAGCCTGTGCTGATCTGGGTTGTCGTCTGGTGATTATTACATGGCTACTTACCAAATAAATAAATAAATGGACCTAAAATATTGAGCTGAGTTGAAATTCTTGTATTATGCTTGAAGAAAGAGAACTAAGAGAGACATGAGAGAAATTAAAGAAATACATTACCAATATAATGAAAATCAAGTATTAATGTAATAATCATTATTATTGATCAGGGGCTTGCATATGTCTTTAAAGTCTTTAAAAGAAAAGAAAATATTCCTCAGAAATCAAATAAAGGGTTGTCAAAGTAGATACTATTTTACATGGAAATTATATTTTTACATAGAAATTATATTTTACATGTTTCATCATTTGGCTGCTTTTAGATTCACTTTTATGCTACAGTCAAAGCTCTTAAAAACACTTTTATGATGCTTTAATTGAACACAATGGGCAGATGTGAATATATTTGAGCCCACATTCTTAAAGCCTTTTCCATTATTTATTTTTAGCTAAATTCTGACTTTCCAGTTATTTTCTAAATTATATCCGATTATAAAACAATGTTGAATAATAATAACTGCACATTCTATTTCTGTGGGTGAAATCTCTTGCCCATCATTGTGAAATTAAAGTGATCACTCATTTTCACCCCTCCGGCAGGGCAGAAATGAGATTCTTTATTTACTGAGGAAGTGGCTTTGTAATGTAGCATAGCAACACTCACTCATACACAGACTGTCCACTGAGCTTATTCTTCTCTTGCCCTCTTTCTCTCTATAGACCCTCTATGACAGCATCCTTACTGGAATGAATCCCCATACATTTGTGATTCGTGCTCTACAGCAAAAAACTTGACTCACAAATGATTTCAATACAGGTGACTCAAGAGGAATTATGCAATACTATAAAACTAATAAGCATAAATACAAATAGCAGTACTTTCTACTCTAGTATAATTGTTAGGGTATTCATGGTTGTAGACAAATAAAATAAAGGATCAGGAGAACGAAGTCGCATCAACACACTTTAAACCTTTAATCTACATTAATCCAAGACAAAGACGATACACAAACTGAAGGCTTATAAAGGACAGGAAACAAAGGAGCAAACGAGATGATTAATAAACACAGGTGATACGAATGATAATTAACTAAACAAGGGCAGGAAATACCAAATAAGGACAGAAACGGAACTAAATGGAAACCGACACGTGACAATAATGTACTGCTCAAAGGTATATATATATATATTTATTTTAAAAAAATTTTGTATGGAAACATTGATACATTATATATATATATTGTGACGAGTCGGCTGCCTACCGCTGGACTCCGCCCCTTACCTGGACCCTTACTTCCAGAACACTGCCCTCCTTCGCAAACCCCGCAGCACGACGAGGACACCAGACCCCCCTGTTTATTTTTGGACACTTTTACCCCCTTTGGACACTTTATTTTATTATTTTGTTTAATAAAAGCCTCTCCGAGGCCTGACGCCACACCCACTGTGTCTGTCGTTTACTCCTCCCGCCACTATATATATATACAGTATATGTTTGATCAAGTAATGTAAACAAAAGTATTAATTTCCTCACACACACACATATATATATATATATATATATATATATATATATTGTCCCGTGACAGAAACCGAGACCTAAAACAAGACCGTAAGTGGCACCTCTTTTCCCCGTTTATTTTTTCCCATTTTTGAAAAGTTTTTTGTTTCCCAGTTTTCTCCCTGGAAGCCGTCACCCGTTTCGCCACCCTAGCCCGTCTTGATCTCCCGTTCTAGTACGCGGGGAGTTCTGCAAGCTTGCTGTGGCGACGGCGTGGGATGACGCCACTCTTAATAAGCTGTTCTGGCTGTTTTCTCCATGGGAATTGAGATCACGATTCTCTTACACGATTCTCATTTTTTTCAACCAAAATGTATTGCACTCAAGTACAAAAACCCCCCACAGGACATTCAGTATAATAAAGTGCTGGAGTAACAAAAACTTGTCTCTTTTCTTTATTTTAGAAAATTATTTTAAATTGAATAATTTTAAAGCTTTAAGTTGTTGAACATAAGAGAACATTAACAATAATTAATAAAAATATTCACATTCACACGGGGCGTCGGCGTCAACGCCTCTCGTTTACTTTGAATGGAGTGACATCAAGCGTTGCCGAACTGAATTGTGGGTCCCTCGCGTCGCTTCACTGGCGTTGCACGCGGCAGAAGTTGAAAACTTTTCAACTTTTCAAGCGCCAACGCAGGCGTCAGCCAATCAGATCGCCTTATGCAAATAACCTAGCGCAGACGCTAGCCAATCCCGTTCATGCAGCACCAGATATGTACCAGATGTGATTGGCTGTTATCACTATGATGGCGCGTCAACACCATGGTCAGCACCAGAGCCGTTGAGAAACGCTCTCGGTTACTCACGTAACCTTGGTTCCCCAAAATGAGGGAATGAGACATTGCTTTGGGAAATACATTTTCCTCGAATATTACTGAAGCCTTATTGAATCACGCCAGTGAAACTGGCCAATGGCGTTCAAGCGCGCGAAATATGAGGGGGCTCGTCACTATATAAAGCAGCGCTTGTACGTCATCCATTCAGAATCTTTGACTGAAGCAACTAGGCATTGTAAGATCCTGAGCTCGGTGACACGGCAATAAGAGCAATGTCTCGTTCCCTCATTTCGGGGAACCAAGGTTACGTGAGTAACCGAGAGCGTTCCCCTTCAATTCGGTCACTCTACATTGCTTTGGGAACGTATAAAATCCCGCCGTGTCACAGCGATGGAGCCAAGCTCGACTAAGTATGTCAAGTTTCAAATTCGGAGCCGTAATGAGAACGGCAATGATATTGGCGCTCTTAGTAAACACAGCTCAGGTCTACAGGACCTAGTCGAAACCATGTAAAGTCAGGGGCGCGGCAGCTAGACGATGTCGCGTCACATCAGGGGCGGAGTTAACTGTGAAACAAAGAATGTGAAATGGCGGCGGCTTCGGCGCTTTCACAAATAGATTAGTTGAAATTGTTTAATTTCAATGAAATCATGTTATAATGCACAGCCGTACCGGTATGATGGTGACCAAGTCCTAAAAGACGTGGTGAACTATATCATAATACTATGATAAACTGATAGGGACAGCATTGAATTGGTGGTGCGTCTATACAGGGTGTATACGACCTAGTTGAAACCATTGATACACATCTCAGATCATGGCTGAGTAAGCGCGTGCGCTGCTCGCACTGACAGCACATGCGAGGCAAGCGACAACACATCTAGGTTATAAAACCTCGCGAAAGTGCTGGGTGACGACCAGCCTACCGCCGTACAAATGTCCTGAATAGATATGCCATTTGCCCAGGCCCAGGATGATGCGAGGCCGCGGGTTGAGTGGGCACGAACCCCTATCGGACATTCCACACCTTTAGAGCTGTAAGCCAAAGCAATTGCGTCGACGATCCAGTGTGACAGCCTTTGCTTGGACACAGGCAGTCCTTTTGTACGTCCACCGAAACATACGAATAGCTGCTCCGAGAGTCTGAACTGTCTAGAGCGCTCGATATAAGTACGCACCGCTCGTACAGGGCACAGCAGTGTATTAAGTGGCTCTGTCCCGGTTGGTGTTTCGGGGCGGAAAGCAGATAGTGATATGACCGGCGCTTTAAATGGAGTCGAAAGCACTTTAGGCACATAACCTTTTCTAGGCTTCAAGGTGAGTCTGCAATCACCTGGCCCGAATTCAATACACGAGTCGTCAATTGAAAGCGCTTGTAGGTCTCCAACTCGCTTAACAGAGGCCAGCGCGAGCAGGAGCGCTGTCTTGAGAGAGAGCGCTCGCAAGCTCGCTGATTGTATGGGCTCGAACGGGGGTCCCGTGAGAGCGTCAAGCACTAGCGCCAAGTCCCAAGTGAGTAGAGTAGAAGGGCGAGGAGGGTTCAGCCTTCTTGCTCCTTTTAAAAACCGTATGATCAGATCATTTGTCTGGGAATGTCTGGGAGAAAGCACTCGAGCGCTAGGTGCAAAGCACGGAGCTCCAGACAGTTTATGTGCCATGACTTCTCCGTTTTTGACCACGTCCCGAAGGCTGGTCTGCCATCGCATACGGCTCCCCAACCCGTACTCGATGCATCTGTCGTAACATTCTTTCTCCTGATCACTTGGCCAATACGAACACCCTGGCGATATAGAGTCATATCGCGCCAAGGGTTCAGCGTATGCAAACAGTCGCGCGTCACTTTGATGCGCAAGGTGCCCGTGCGCCATGCGTTCTGTGGCACCCGGCTCTTTAGCCAGAGCTGAAGCGGACGCATATGTAGGAGCCCTAGATTGCACACTGTCGAGGCGGCAGCCATCTGGCCGAGCGTCCTCTGAAAGCATTTCAGCGGGGGAGAACGCCCTAGTTTGAAGACTGCGAGAGAACTGATCAGTTTTCGTGAGCGCTCCTCCGACAGACGCGCTCGCATTTTGATTGAGTTCAGCTCTACTCCTAAAAAGGAGATGTTCTGGCTCGGTACCAGCATGCTCTTTTGCATATTTACAGTCAGTCCTAAACTCTGAACGTGAGCGAGGAGTCTGAGTTTGTCGCTGAGCAGCGCGCTCTCTGACTGGGCTAACACTAGCCAGTCGTCGAGATAGTTCAGGATGCGCATTCCGCTCTGCTTCAGAGGAGAGAAAGCAGCATTCATGCATTTCGTAAACGTACGAGGGGCCAGACATAAGCCAAAGGGCAGGACCGTGAATTGGTACGCTATCCCTTCGAATGCAAATCTCAGGAAGCGCCTGTGGCGGGGGGCTACCTGAATGTGAAAATAAGCATCCTTTAAATCCACGGAGATACACCAATCTCCCGTTCTGATATGTGAGAGGATTTGTCTCAGCGTAATCATTTTGAACGAGCGCTTTGAAAGCGCGCGATTCAGCGGTCTCAGGTCCAAGATTGGGCGGAGCCCGCCATCTTTCTTTGGCACCAGAAAATAACGACTGTAGAAGCCGCTCTCGCGGTCTGTGAGGGGGACTGCCTCTACAGCGCGCTTTGCGAGAAGGTTGTGAATTTCCTCTCGCAGAACTGAGACATTCTGCTCCCGTACAGTGGACAGTAACACACCGTTGAAACGGGGCGGTCTGCGGAAGAACTGAAGCGTGTAGCCGTTCTTTATTGATTTCATAACCCACTCTGATACCCCTTGGGGGGCGGGGAGTTTAATACCACACGAGTGTGAGAGTGAGTGATGGGGGAGAGGGGAGTGAGAGGAGGAAAATTGCCCTGATATTGAGGTGATTTTTGTATTTTTTTTTACTTTATTGCACTGCACTGTGGAACAGTCAAAACACAAACATGACAATCGTTCTCGCCGCCCGCCACAGGCAAGGGGGCGTGGTGAACACACACAGCGGAGCGAGCAGACTTTCTCAGTGGCTCGTCTTCAGCGCTGAGTGTAGCTTTCCTCCTCCGAGAGACAACATCAGGAACGCGGCTTTAATTCCGTAGCCGGTGGCCTGCTGTCTCTGTCAGGGCGGGGTCTCTGGCCCTTCGAGCCCTGGCGGCGCTTCGGCCAAGACTGTCTTGGCCTCACCGCCGGCTCATGCAACGGTCTTCCCGCGCGCTGCGCTGAGGATGAGCGGGAACGCGCAGGAGGGATCGCGCCAGCGCGCTTTGGTAAGAAATGGCTAATGGCCTTCGATTGCTTCCGTGAACGTCTCTACCGCCGCTCCAAAGAGACCTGAGGGATTCACGGGAGCATCCAGAAGAGCCGTCTTCTCTGAATCTTTCAACTCGGTCAGAGTCAGCCACAGGTGACGATCCAGCACCACAAGATTCCCCATATTGCGGCCGATCACTCGAGCTGTCACCTTCGTCGCTCTGAGGGCCAGATCTGTGGCGCGTCGGAGCTCTTTGAAGACTTCAGGGTCCGGGCCACCTTCATCCAGGGACTGAAGAAGCTTGGCCTGATACACCTGAAGTATTGCCATCACATGCAATGTTGAAGCTGCCTGGCCCGCCGCCGAGAAAGCCTTGCCAGCGAAGTTTGCGGTGGCGCGGCAAGGTTTAGAGGGGAGAGACGCGTTGTTTCTCACCCTCCAGTTCGCCGCGGCTGCAGGACAGAGGTGGGCAGCGACGGCTTCCTCCACGGGGGGAAGTTTGACATACCCCGCTCGGTCAGCACCGTCCACTGACGACAGAAGGGAGGATCCCAGATTGTGCACCCGACTGGTGAGCGGTGCGTTCCACGACTTCCCTATCTCGTCGTGCACCTCCGGGAAAAAGGGGCCGGGTCTCCGCGGGGTGTCCTTTCGGCCGCGGTCCGACTGGAGGAACCACTCGTCCAGACGGCTTTTGGCCGGCTCGGTAGGAGGCGCCCACTCCAGACCGAGCTCATCAGCCGCCTTGGTCAGGACGCGTAGGAGCTCAACATCACTGTGATGGAGGTCCCCAGCGTCATTGCTGGGCGCAGTGTAATCCAGTGGGCTGTTGGACCACTCCTCTCTCGCAGACGCTGCCACCGAGATGGCATCATCCTCATCCTTCTCCATGGCTCCGAAAGACACCACATCTTGCGCGCTGGGGGAGGGGCGGAGATCAGCGGCCATGAAGCGCACTGGGAGGGGACCTGCAGCAGGGGGGTGAGAAGCGTGTGGGCACTGAGCCGGCGCGGTCTCGTCACCCGACCCGGACAGATCCGCATTAGAAACTCGCGGCACTTTACTCTTTGGCTCAGAGGAAGAGCGTGGCAGAGATTGATGGGCGAGTACATCGCCTTGGACGAGGGCCACACGGAGCCTGAGAGTCCGGAGACTCATATCTCCGCAGTGGGGGCAGTCCGACCTCCCAAGCGCCGCCTCTGCGTGGGCGCGACCCAGGCAGAAGACGCACGATTCGTGGCCATCATCAGAGGGTTCGATTGGCTCTACACAGGAGAGGCAATCGCGAGAGGTCATCATTGTTCGTCCGAAGCTCACCGGAACACAGCAGGGGAAGAAGTCGTGTCCGCTGCAGCGTGTAGATCATGGTGAGTAGTAGATCCTTTTGATAGGCTTCTTGCTGAAGGAAAAAATTCTGAATGGATGACGTACAAGCGCTGCTTTATATAGTGACGAGCCCCCTCATATTTCGCGCGCTTGAACGCCATTGGCCAGTTTCACTGGCATGATTCAATAAGGCTTCAGTAATATTCGAGGAAAATGTATTTCCCAAAGCAATGTAGAGTGACCGAATTGAAGGGGAACAGAGTTGCGACACTCCCATAGGCTTCCATAGGAACTTAGTAAAGCGTGTCATGGAGCAGCCAATAGTTCCAAACAACCGATAGTTTCAGCATTGAAGCCCATTCATTTCAGTGCTTCTCAAGCACAGTCGCCAGAAAGTTGAGGAAATTACAGCATTTTTTGCCATTATAACGCATTAGTTTACCTCTCGGAAATCTGACCAGTAGTTGTATTTTATGAAACGCGTTATAGTTAATGTTTATTTTTAGATAATAGGCAGTATATGCTATATTTGCAGTTAGATAACGTGGATATATTATATAACAAAATATTTTGATGAATACAGTTGGTTGCCTTTTTTATTTTGAAGTATTTGCAAAAGTAAAATTTTTATTTTTTTCATTTACATTTAGTCATTTAGCAGACACTTTACCCAAAGCGACTTACAATGTAGAAGCAAACAGACCAACGAAAGAGCAACAAAATAAAGTGCTGTGACAAGTCTCAGTTAGTCTAGCACAGTTCACATAGCATGATTTGTTTTTAATAAATATAAATAAATAGAATATAACAGAATAGGTAAGTGCTAGTATTAATTGGTCAGATGGTGGCGAAAAAGATGTCTTTAGATGTTTTTTTGTTGTTGTTGAAAATGGCTAAAACCATTTCTAGCATTTTTTCTAGCATTCATTGATATTCACTTGTGAATGCATATTGTATCTTATATTTTAACATAATATTGTATTAAAATGCGACTAATAGATGACCATAGATGAAGAAATATATATTAATACAATAACACATTTTACATACTAATTAGATTTCTTATACTCTTTAAATATGCATAATTTCTTTCATCATTGGTCTGCACATCCACAGGAATAAGTGTAACACAAAAACACACAAAGTCATGCCTCAAATCTCCAATCTTTATTAAGCAGTTTACATTATTTATACTTTGCATACAAAGAAATGTAACTGCCTTATCCTGTGTGTTGCATTGTACTATGTTTTTACTCCTCCATAGTTAAACAAGAAAAACCCATTAATATTATTTCCATTAAACTCCACAGACAAAATGCTACTATCAGTGTATTAAACAAATTAATCAATGGACATTTTGTGTTAATATTTGCCGGAAATTGCTGCAAGTATGTTTCTCATATGCTGTTTCTCAGCGGCTCTGGTCAGCACCAAGCTTCAGACACGCCCTCGGTCAAGCGTTGATGCTGACACCCCGTTGAAGCAGCGCTGCGCAGAATGATCACCGTATGACATCAATTTGAATGCATAGGATCCGACTGCTTTCTTATCGCTCTCGTGGTACGTTGATGTCATACAGTGATCATTCTGAACATGCCGTTTAGGTCTGCCGCCTTGTTACACGTCACGTGAGTGACAGCGGAACGTGGCCAATGAGGGAGAAAAGTGATCGAGAAAAGTGAGAGAAAAGTGATTGAGATTTATGATTGATTGGTGAATTAATAGTGTTTTGTTATTGTGTGAGTGTGACCAATAACGCGTGAATGCAGCATGACCTGAATGCAGGGAAATACACGGAAGTGAATCGCAGTCATTTAGAAATGAGATCGCATTTATGTATGAATCGAGATTGTGATTTGTTTTCCGATTAATCGTGCAGCCGTACTACCACCGTCCCGTGGACCTCCCAGACACCACCGGACTGAGTTAGAGAGAAGGGATCTTCCGGTGTCTGGCAAGTGTCCAGGCCCGAGCCAGAACCAGCCCCCTGTCGTGCACGGCACTCCCAACCACGTCGTCCGTGGCCAACACAAGGCCGCCGCGTCCACGGCTCTCCCAACCACGTCGTCCGTGGCCAACACAAGCCCGCCACGTCCACGGCTCTCCCAAGCCCACCATCCGCGGAAAACTCTACGCCGCCGTCCACGGCTCTCCCAACCACGTCGTCCGTGGCCAACACAAGCCCGCCGCGTCCACGGCTCTCCCAAGCCCACCATCCGCGGAAAACTCTACGCCGCCGTCCATGGCTCTCCCAAGCCCATCGTCCACGGGGAAAGCAACGCCGCCGTCCGCGGCTCACCCAAGCCCGACGGCCGCCGCTGACTCAAACCCAGGTTACATTCTTATATTCTATGACTTGTGGCACATATGTTCCAGATGTTGATGAGAAACTACCATCTGGATTTATAAAAGCCTTTTGCTCTAAACTTCCGGGGCTGTGAAACTAGTTAGAGTTTTGTTACACCTCTGCCTTAGTGTATGACATAATTATCACATTATCTGTCTGTTACATGTTGTCATTTGGCATGCAGATGGCTTTGGTTGTTCTGAGCTCTCATGTGAGTCTGTAAGGCTGTACTCAACTGTTCAGTGGATTAGTTCTCCTTCTCCTGAGAGTCACGGGTCCCTGACCTTTATTTATTCATTTATTCAAAACCCAATGTGCACTGCATTCCAAATCAGCTGCAATATAGCAATCACCCCCCCCCCCCCCCCCCCCCCCCCCTTACTCTAGCTTTCTTCTTAGAGAAACCTCTTAGCATAGGACTAAATAAAAGGAAAACAAAAGAAAAAGTCTAATTTTTCAGTCATTACGGAATTAGTCATGGATTTCAAGCATATCTTCTTCCCATATTCTTTGTGCTGAGATGGAAAGATGGGCTAAGTTTTTGAAAGAAAGTGTTTAATTGCAGTTTATGACAGCACGTTGCCTGAATAATTGCAGCACTCATCAGAGCTAACACTGTGACATGGAAGTTCTGTTGCTAAATTGATTTTATTCCCAAGTTTAGGCTAGGTTTCCAGCCTAAAGTGCAGTAGGAAGAAGCACAGTAATTCTCTGAGCTTGCAAGTGCATGCTGGGAAATGTTGTCAGTACCTCGGCTGGTGATGCTTTCCTGGTTGCCCTCGCTCAGGTAGGCTGTACTCCCCAGATTAGATCCAACGCTTGTGCTCTCGCCATCCATAGAGCTCCAGGCCAGCAGTGTCGCCTCAGAGATCGCAAACTGCTGAAGCACACCTGACAAAATTCAGGATTATTGTTTATTGTTGGCCATAAAAACAATTCAGCTACTGAATATAACAGGGCATTGACTAATAATGGTTTGTGACTGATATTCATTTGACCTTCAACCACTTAAACCACATACATTTGAACCATATATAATTATTTATATAGATTAAAATATACAATATTTTCCAAAAGTTTGGGGTCAGTATTTTTTTTAGGAAAATTAATATTTTATTGCACAAGGACACATTTTATTATTACCAAAAATTATTTTAAATAAATGCTATTTAAATAAATGTTGTTTATATTCATCAAAGAATCCTGAGTAAAAAAAAGTATCAGGATTTCCACAAAAATATTAAGCAGCACTGTTTGTAACATTATTAATAATAATAAATGTTTCTTCACCATATTAGAATGATTGGTCACACACTTTATTTTAAGGTCCAATACTGGCCATTAACAAACCATTAACTACGACTTTTGCCTCAATAAACTATTTATAAACAATTAATAGTTAGTTGTTAAGTTTAGGTATTGGGTAGGATTAGGGATGTAGAATATGGTCATGCAGAATATGTTCGTTATAAACGGCCAATATGGTAATAATAGGAATTCTAATAAGCAACTAGTTAATAGTGAGAATTGGTCCTTATACTAAAGTGCTACTGCATGATTTCTGAAGGATCATGTGACACTGGAAACTCAAGTAATGGCAGCTGAAAATTCCGCTTTAGGAATAAATTACATTTTTAAAATGATTTAAAACAGAAAATTGTAATAACAATTCACAATATTACTGTTTTTACTGTATTTATTTATTTTTTAAATCAAATAAATGCAGCCTTGGTGAGTAAAACGTCTTTCAAAAACATTCAAAAAACATACCAACCCAAAACTTTTGAATGGTACTTCATATTATAAAAAATTATAAATTTGTATTTTTTAAATATATGAAGAGTTAATTTGCAAAAACGTTTTTTTTTGTGCATTCCAATTTCCAAGTAATATCAATCAAACTGGGTTGTTAAATTAATTAATAATAACTCGTGATTCACAAAATAAATTCATTGAAAGTATGTTTTTTATTACATATTAAAAGTCTGTTTTATAGCAAAAGCAGATAACTCCAACAGTCGTTTTTTTTGTTTGTTTCTTTTTAATACAGCGCACTGATTCGCTAAAATGGACTTATCGGCTTCTGTTCACAAACAACATCTGAAGCAAAAACGTGAACTCGAGATGCCTTGAAAGTGGACAATACAGGCTTTTTTGACAAAACATGTTTAGGGATCAGATCGCACTATATGTGGAGAATAATGCAGGGCAATCAGCTCTTTTTTATTTTTTTAAAGTGGCATTTATCGGTTTTTGCAAATAAACTCTTCATATTTTTAACAGTTTATATGCTGAACAAATTAATCCAAATTAATTCCTTGATTTTTTTTTCCAGTTATGTTTAAATTACGTCTGTATGTGGACGAATTCAAGGACACATGAAAAAAAAATATATATATATATATATATCGGTTGTTGTCACACCTGAACCCTAATCTCTGACTGTGGAAATAATATAAAGAAGCCTCATCATCTCAGAGATTGTGTCATGAATAAGAGATAGCAGCAAACATCCCAGACACATTCCCGGCATTCTCATAAATAAGGTATGATGCTGTATTCAGTCTGATTTACTGCATTCAGCAGCAGATGAACTTAATGTGGATAGTGCTATCTCTCACACCTGATGCTACAACAGACTGCTTACCACAACACTGTTCAGCATGTTAAAAGAAGCATTAAGTGCATGCAATATATTTACTTTATGATTAACCCCTGGAAGGGATAGTCCAAAATATGAAAATTCTGTCATCCCTTACCCACACTTTGTCATTCCAAACCCCTGTTGTTCTTTCTTCTGTTTAACATGCATATCGGTTTCGGTTCCCACTGACTTTCTCATTGGACAAAATATACAATGGAAGTCAGTGTTTGGTCACATGAGGTGAATAGCCTAAAGAATGACAGAATTTTCATTTTTGCATGGATTACCCTTTTAAGCTTAACATGTTATAATTTGGTATTATTTGTGAATTATTATTTTATACATACATTTAGCCTACATACCTAACATGTATTCTCTCTTTCAATGTGCTGCTTGGATTTATTGTGTTGCATTTAACGATAATGCCAGTTTGGTTTATACAGTTTAAAAAAGGAAAGTTCTCAGTCAGCCATGATTGAGTGATCTACAAGCAAAAGTGTCTGATAACAGGGGCGTTGAACCTACAACAATGTAGATGTTTAACTATTAGGTTACACTTCAACATTGTGGGTCTTCCTTCAGTCATTTCTAAGCACTACAGTAGATTTTGAATAGATTTTAAACACTATCTATTAAACACTACTCTTTCTCTCACCTGCGGTGAAGCGAGCCTCCTTCTCTCCGTCACTGAGGTCGCTGTATGCGTCACTCTCTAGCTTGCGCTCTTGTTGGAGGTGCAGACTCGAGGTGCGTCCCGCTCCAGTGCCCCCCGCGCCCACCGTCTGCATGCCCCAGCTCTGCCACTCAATCATGTGAGCCACGCGCCCCTGGGCCATCGCTGTCGGCTTTGTCACCTTGTCCTTCATAGAGCGAGACACTCCTGAAGTGGATAGACAGACAGAGGGAAGATGATTGGATAAGAAAGTAGCGAGAGGACGTTTTTTTAGATTATGGAGAGAAAGAGGGGGGTAAATGAGAGGAGAAGACAATTAAGTAGCTTTAAAGTATGAGGTCACCTGCTCAAAGACTATATGGGGTATATGGATGGATGGAACATGGAAATTGGGAATAGACTAGAATGCTTAGAGGTTGCACTATTGTTCTCCCACAGACTGAATTGCAAAGTGGCCATCATTATCTATGTTTGTCTGTCGTGATTGTTTTAGTTTCACTGATTTTTATTATTTGTATTATTATATAAAAGTATGCCATATCACCTTGATATAACCAAACTGTACATTAAAAAAGGTAACCAATTACAGTAGCTACATCTTTATGAAAAATAACCAGCAAAAGCTGCTGTCAGTTTATTTTAATCTATGGACAGTTTCCTAGTTTCTCCTAAATTATTATCTCCTAGTTTCTGTAAATTATAAGAAGTAAATAAAATTATTAGAATTTATCGATTCCATAAATTTTAACATTTAAAGAGTTGTATGTTCATCAGAGATCCCACTTTTTTAAACCACACTCAAAAAAACTAAAACAAAAAAACAAAACAAATGGCAAGAAATTATCATGTTACTTTTTCAACTTGAGGTACTAATATACAGTATACAGTACATTTATATGTAGCTTTTAATTTTATTTTTGTAATCTTGGATTTACTAAATAAGAATTAAGGATAAGAATTTTTACAAATATTTTTTAATCAGAATTTCTACCCATGAAATATATTTTAGAGCTTGGTGGGAAAAAAAAACTCCAAGTCTAGAATTCTCACATTTAAAATGAGGTATTTGTAAAGTTCTAATAAAATCCTTGTCTGTTAAAATGATGAAAAGCATTTTTAACGATCCTTTAATGTTTTAAATTTCTACAGACAATGCAACCTCTCCATGTGTTATAATGTTTCTGTTGGTGATAAATATGTGTAAGATTTAAATGAAAATGACTTCCATAATGAGATGTAGTTATGGTATGGTTATGGTATGGAAAAATAAATAACCAAGTTTTAGAGTCAAAGGATGGGAATTTATCTTGCTGGCATGACTTCTCTCCACACTAATGAAGATCTGCACACAATAATAGCCGTACACTTTCTCCTGAATTTTCTTTTATTGCTTTCAGCTTATTCAATGAAACTACGTCTGTGATATACTAAAGCCAGGCTGTAACGATCTGTTTGAATACCATTAAATTCTGTGTGGAGCCTTTATATAAGATACTGAGAAAAAATCAATTGCTCTTTGCCATTTGGACAGAATCTATACTGTACATACATATTTTTACCAGTGCATTAGTGCAAACATACAGAGATAATTCTAAAATCTCCTAAGCTCTTAGGTAATGCCTATTGAAATGAAGAACATGAATTATTAAAGTTGAAGAAAAGGATCTTTCAGAGAAGGATATAGACTGCACTGCACTTCACTGCACACAACAGAACTACAAAAACACAAATGCAAGCGTCTGAGAAACAGCAATATTACAAGACACACACACTGACTAATCTCAGCACTTCACAAGCACTTTACAAACAAGAACCTGCCTCTCCCATCAACCACCGCTTAGGATAAAATGAAAAGCCTTATGACAATGCATTGTGGGAAGCATATCGCTTACTTTTCAGGAAACTATTCTTATTTGGATCTTGGAATTCACCAATGGCACGGGCCATTGGAGAGGGTTGTAAATGGAAACGGGTGGTGAAAAGGGAAACCCACAAGGGTCCATGTTGGCTCCATCTCCTCCAGCTCAGTCTGGAGTCAACATGGGGTCAGTTTACCATTTCACAGGACAGACACACACCTGACACACCTGTCAGAGAGGACTTAGCCAGAGCGCCGATTCCATAGGCGTTGGAGTTCCGCTTCTTCAGCTGAGGGAGGATTGAGGTTGTGTCCTCCATAGACAACTGAAATGAAGGAAGGCATTCAAGAGAGAAAAATGGGACAGAAAATAGGAAAGGTAAAGAAATAGATGGTTTCGATGGAGAAGAGCAGAAATGAAATGAAAAATTTTGAGCGTGGGTGGCAATTCATGGAAAGAAAAGAGGTGATGAGAGAAGTTAGGTAGAAAGTTAGCAAAGTGGTTTCTAAAGTTTGTGAAACTACATTTCCCAACAGCCTGCTACTTAATTTCTGGCCATTTGCATGATGGGAAGTGTAGTCTTTTGTCATTCAGTCTAACTACTACAGCACACCAACAAGTCACCGCAAAAGAGAGACGGATCAAACTGAGATAGGAGACAGCTACTGTGATTCAGAGGAAAATAATGAAAGAAAAGAAATGGAGGAATGATATTCACAACACTTACATTGATTCCATCCCATGAAAAGTCTGTTTGGCCATGCTGAGAGAGAGAGGGAGGAGGGATGGGGAAAGAAAGGGATGGGGATAGACAGAGTTGAAGAAAGAGGAGAAAAGAGCAAGAGAGATGGCCACAGAGAAAGGAGGAGAGAGGGGGATTGTGACAGAACAAGGCATTTTAAAAACATGAAGTTGAAGGAGAAATAGAGAAATAAAAAAGACAGAGAGGAAATCAAATTCTGAGAAGCTGATTTATTGGCTGGACTAACAGAGAGGTGAAATAAAAGGAATAGTTCAGCCAAAAAATAAAATCCAAACACTTCTTGTCACTTTGAAATACAAAATGACAAATAGTGGTTGTTGTTTTCCATGCAGTTACAATGAACTGGAACTAAAGCTTTTAAGCACTATGAAGGTATCGTAAAAGTGGTCCATACAGCTGTCTAAAATGTCTTCTGAAACCATTTAACAGCTTTGTGTAAGGAACAGACCACAATGTGTTCACCTATACACTTCCTCTCCAGTGAGCTGTTAAACCATTGCGGTTGAGTCTGTGAGCTGAATCTAAAGAAATGCATCATGTTTTGAGACAAATGGTTCAAAGTTCAGACTCATAAGAATGATTTGTTTATAAATTGGACTTTTATAATTTCTCTCATGAACTCTCAGGACTCTTGGTGCCTTCCTGAGAGTTCATGAGATATATAAACTATACTAATTTTTTTAAATATAAATTTTGGTCTGTTCACACAAAGCTGACTTGGAATAGGCTATAGCGCACAAGTCAGGGTGACTTTTATGATAAAAATGATACGTAAAACTTTTATGATAAAGATGATGTAACTACTTTTACATCTTTGAATGCTTCAACCATTGTTCATTGTCAAAAAATGGAAAAGTTTAAAATTTGTGTAAAAAAAATTCTTCTTTTGTGTTATGCAGAATAAAAAAAGTTATTGTGTTGAGGCTGAGTAAATTATTATAGTTTTGTTTGTTTATATATTCATGTACTATCTGTAACAGACTTTGATAGTAGCAAGATAATAACTACATTTTTACTTTTCTGTAAAAAAAGATGCAACGAATACCATAAAGGTGTTGCCCGGGTGTTTCTATGCTGTCGCTGAAGCATTCTTGTTTTAGCACATTCATTCTCTCCTTCAATAAGATTTTTTTTGTAATCAGTTTTATCATCTGCCAGGTGAATATCTGATTGCTTAGAAAAGTAATAACACATCTCTCCTCAACAAGCCGCAGGATTTGATACATTGTATCATTCATGTCTATAGCAGAAACGTGCGGGATGAGTTACATGCCAAAGTTTAAGTGTTTATTCAAATCCCCAGCTGTAGGTACAAGCAATAGTAATAGTGAAGCTTGCTTTGGCAAGCACACAGAAGCATTCATAAAATAGATTTTACATGAAAAACTACAGCCTCACACTCACACGCATACGCATAGACTCTGATAAAAGCCATTATGCTAAAAGCAAGACTATTTCTATGTTACACTACATTTACGCGCATATTAATTTTTTAGCGAGTGGGGGTGATATGTGCTCAGTGCTGTCGTGATATTTGTATGCAGAGTAATATGAAGTCACAAACGTTAATATAATTTGGGAACCTCCTGGAGAGCACAAACTTCAAACACAAAATCAAAATGAACATTTACTTTCTTAATACATGTTCCTGTCTAACAGTGCACAATTAATGAGTAGCCAACATGTTGCTCCAAAGGAGCATGAATAAAATGAATCATTTGAATCATACATTCCGACTCATTCAGGAGCGAACCACCAACCATGTTTAGATTGGAGACACTCGACGGTTCGGGAATGGGATGATTCTGCTTCGGCTTTGATTTGAACTATATTTTCTTTGACAGAGCATAAATAGACAAGGGAACCGCCAATATTCTGTATATGTAACCATTGTCGTATAAGCCGAATTTCTTGTATTATTCAGAAATGTGCCAGATGTGGATCTAAATTCCTTTTCGAATTACGTTGTTTGTTGTTAGTAGGACTTCAATCAGGTAGCCTACTTCAGAATCAGAAAAGGGTGACAGATGAAAGAACCGTGTGTATTTACTTATTAATAAGAAGGTACGTATCTCATGAAAAGACCTTTTGAATTTCACACATTTTGTGTTTAGGCAGCAAACCCTGTCTGAATCACCTTTAAAAGCTTCCAAAAATGAGAGAGAGAGGGAGCAAATCTCATACATATGCTTTGTGTGAGATAAAATGAATGCTTGCCTTACTCATTCAAATTTATCAACAATATGTATGAAGACATAAGAAGAAATAAAAGCAAGCAAAGTGATGTGTCAGCGGTGATACTGAGCATCCACTGAGGAAAATCATCATCTCTTCCTTAAGCACAGAACCAGTCTCCAGTGCCACTGCACAGCTGAAGGCAAATACTATAAGCCTGCTTTTTGGGTCAGTTCTTAAGGATGTGAGGCACAGGAACACAAACTTAACCAAAAGTAAATGCTACTATAACAGCAAACTAAAAGCCAGACTGGGTAAGCACTAAACTACATGCTGTTAACTAGACTAATGTGCTAGCAATGTCTTTCTGCGGTTAAGGAGGAGAGCTGGCTCACATCCCTAACTGAGATAATCTCTTCTTGTTTTGGACACCTTGGCCTCCATCTTGGAGCAGGATGCTTTTCCCGTAAACAGGAATTTGTGGTGTGGTGTGTCAAAACGTATCAGTGCTGTTGAGAGATCTGTCTAATTTAGTATATTTGTGTAATAGGCAGCTCGCTTACCTGTTCCCCATCCTTCTGCACGGGAACTCCATCTGCTGCTGGAGAGAGAAGGAGATCAAAAGTGTAAATTATAGCAGAATGCTTTGAGACTCAAATAGGAAAAGTATAAGCAGGGCATATATTTTTGCGATTGGAAGAGTAGGTGACTGTGATATAAACATTTTAAGGTTGTTACAAGATCAGGGAGTAATTTCTTACAATAAAACACTGTAAAGTACATCAATGCAGTCTACAGTACATCTACTGCCTACATTTCTTATAAATTTAATTGTCTCTGTTATAGTAATAAGCGCTGGCTGAGAACTTGGACCTTGTTTATTTGTAATTAATTTTCTCTTAGCCGGGTTAATAGTGTTACTGAGCATAATTGGTTGCACTGTGTGAAACTAAGCTTTATTAAAATGACTCTAAAAATGATTATACCTTGCAGTCTACACTGTATGTGGCAAAATAGTACAGAAATGATATAATCTTTATAAACATTTAAGAAAGGAGAGTTGTTTAGAGTTTAATTGTGGAGTTATCGCTGTTGAACTTTTAGTATGAGTTGTCTTTGTCATAATTCATATGTGCTTGTCTCAAAGATTAAGCCTTGCAAGTGTAAATACAAAACAAAACAATACAAAAACAGAGAGCTCTCATTCAGGCAGAAAGCAAATGGAGTAATGACAAAAACAGAAACATCTTCAGGAATTTCACTTTAAACAAAGGCAAAGCTAAAATTAAGTTGTTTAAAGATTGATCTGTGACATTTGTTAATAAATGATAATGTTAAACGGTTACAATTATCCACAGAGATTAATTAATTAATTTAATAGAGTATCATTAGCAGTATTGGCATCGATATCAGCAATACTGGCTTTGATAGTACTTGGTAATTTTTTTTATTTTAGGTACAAATAAACAAAAATTTGTATCGTTTATTATTTTAAATATTCAAAGCACATCGTAACCCTCAACTTATTATAGTAAATCTGTATATATAAGACATGCTGCTCCATCACAGTCATTTCCTGCTGTGTTCACTGTCAAGCTGCATTCAAGACTACTTATATACAGTAAACGGATGGCAGGAAACACTAGCAATGAGAGCAAATGGTTAGGGCAGTCAACAACAGAAAATGACAGTGCATTGAAACCATAATTGAATCAGATCCCAACACCTTTCACCTGCCTACATACATGCTGTTCTTTCATTATAATCACAGCTTGATCTAATGATAAAACACTACAACAATAGAGAAAAGAGAGAGAGGGAGAGTACATGTGGAGGTGGCAACTCAGAGTTAAACACGAATCCAAGTAAAAAAAAAAAAAGAGTGTGTAATTTTTCAGATACAGTGGAAAACAGGTCACCTGTATTTGGGCCTGAATGATTAACGAATCCTATCCTTTTATTTATTTATTTTGCTCCTTCCTTACACAGACTAATCCTGATTCCACAAAAACTTAATTACAGAAGGCCCTGTGCTAATTAAGCTTAAACACAGCTTTGGTCTCAGGGTGATTTCTCACATTATTAAATGAGTAATATTCTTCCATAATCAGCCATGACATGGGCTAGGGTTGCTAACCTTACACTGTGCTAATTATGTTGGGATATTTAGAAAGGATTTTGGTGTTGGTGACCTTGCCTTGTTTTTCAGAGATGGTGTAATGCTTAGATGCACTTGTTGCACTATGTTGTAAATAAAAAATGTTAAATCGTTTGTATAAACAGGTGAGATTGAAAATAAGAGCTGTTGAATTAATCTCAGTGCATACTGAGATCATTGTCTGTTAGGCCTTTTATATGCTATCTAATATTCTTCTAAAAGTTAACTTAGCAGCCAGCAAATAAATATCATGGTTCACATCTGCAACTTAAAAGAAACACTATTGGCTATTTTACAAAATTGATGAACCATTGTTATGGGTGCCGTCAGAATGAGAGTTCAATAATATTGCTTTCTCCAGTGAAAAAGTCATCTCGTCTGAATCTGGAGAGACATATGCACAGATCAAGCACAATTAACAGTCAAAAACAGTTCAACACGCATATGTTGGTGAATTTAGATGTGAGAGAACAACTGGACTTTTTCACTGGAAGAAGATTTATTATGGATTGTGGACTGGTATTTAGACCTGAAGTGATGATTTAAAGTTAACATGCCTTAGTGATGTATTCATTTCTTACAAACACACAACTTTTCACTTCACAAGACATTAATAGATTTAATGGAATTGTGTCATTTACTTGTGGATTAATGTAATGTTTTTATGAATAGTTTGAAGTCTTATTCTTACGGCACCCATTCACGGCAGAGGATCCATTGATACACAAGTGATGTAATGGTCAATTTCATCAGATCTGTTCAGATGAAGAAACAAACTCATCAACTTCTTGAGTGGCCTGAGGGTGAATCAGTTTAATTTTTGGGCAAATTGTTCAATTTGTTTCATTAATGAAGTTCTCATTAATAGAATAATTAGTGCAACCCAACAAATGCCTTATGTGTGTGTTATACAATGTGATGCAGAAATAGAAAGCAGTGTTTGATATTTGAGAGGGAAACTGTAGTTGATCTCTCTGTCTGGATGACGGAGTAGCTCTGTGGTCTCTGGAGTCACGGCTAACGTTGTGACACACTGACCTACTGATACAGTAACATCAGCCATTTTATTCTGTTCTTCTTGAGATTACCCGCTGTCTTTATCAAGATCAGGATCCAGACATGATGAAGATAAATCTGTCTGTCTGGACCAATTAAATTCATGGTTTAAATGGCGAATTTGTGGCTATTAAGCATACATCTGTTTACTATGTGGATACACAGTAGGACTTTGGAGGTGGGGGGCTCTAAAATCTGCTAGCAATTCTGGTGACCTAAGCAAGATATTTATTTTGTGACTGGAATGAAAGTGAGGTGGAGCACACATCTAAAAGAGGAGTATGGAGGACCTGTGCAGACATAAACTAATGTACTTAAAAAAATTAATTTGTATTGTGAGATATAAATGTACAATTGTGACATAAAGCCACAACTGTGTGAGATAAAGTCACACTGTGAGATATAGTTACATTGCAAGAGCAAAAGTTCCAATAATGAAATACAAATTCACAATTGTGAGATATAAAATCCCACCACGTCACGCTTTGAAATACAAAGTCGCATTTCCTAGAAAGTTGCAGTTGTGAACAATTGCATGATTGCGTGACAGAATACACACTGGGAGATATCAAGTCACATTTATAATCAATACAGTCACGATAATTAGAAATACTGAAAAAATGGTAAGATATAAAGTAACATTGCAAGATAAAAAGTCACAATAATGAATGACAAATTCTTAATTGACAGATATTTAGTCACACATTTTAAATTTGCAATTCCAAGAAACAAAGTTGACGTTGCAATGTGTACTCTCATTTGGATATACAAGTTCACAATTACAATAAATGAAATTGCAAGAAATAATGATAAAATGTTTGAGATATAAAATCAAATTGCAAGATATAATATCGCAATAATGAGAAACAAATTCAAAATCGTGAGAAAGTTGTGACAATATAAAACTGAAATTCCTAAAAACAAAGTTGTAAAAAAAAAAAAAATCACGTTGTGAGATACAAATTGAAGTCCCAATTGTGAGATACATAGTCACTCTGCGGTAGAATGGGGAGGCGGAAATAAATGAATACAAGGAAATAAATGAATTGACAATGAAATTGATTTTTTTTCTTTTTAGAATCTAATTTAACCCTGATGATATGCCATTAATTGCTCTAACTCTAATGCTGTTTGGAAGTAAACATACTAAACAAACTCCTGCTGACCTTATGACTGATTTGATAATCATTGGGAATTATTATTAAATGTCATTAAAGTTGAAGAAATGATAATAAGGTACTGCAGCATCTAATCCATTCTCTCAGCATCCTAGAAAACAGCAGCCAATTGAGTTAAAGCTGTGAATGTGGCTCTCATCATCCAGCTGGCAAACACCCTTAATGACCTTGAAAGGAACTCAGCTAGCTAACCTACACTGAACCAGATAGATGATTCAACCACTTTTTGTTCCATTGTTTTAAGACCAAAATGTCTGACGAAAAACAACTAAATTCCTACACTGTAAAACTTTTCGTTGTAAATTTACAGTATAATACTGGCAGCTGGGTTGCCAGCCACACTGTATTTTTACAGTACTACTACTGTACACAACATTTACAGTTCTGTACTGTATTTACGAAATACAGTATTATACAGTTATATAACTTTTTTTTACAGTATTACACTGTGCTCTTTACAGGGAATACTGTAAATCCTGCTTTTATTTCAGTACTCTTGGATTTACAAAATTAAAAATATACTTTTTCATAACAGTATTCCCAAAAAAATAGAGAAAATAATATTTTCTGAGTTTTAAAACATTTTATTTATTTTGAAGAAAAGACCAGGCAATTGCCTTATATGAATTTACTGGCTGAAATGCCAGCTGTAGTTTTTTTTTTCCTTTTTCTTTTAAATATAAAACATGTAAAATGCAATTAACAATTAGCAAGTAATTCAAAATACAGTAATCTTATTTACTTTTAAAGAATGGAAAGGTTTTTCAGAAATATATTTTTTTATAAGTCTTTCAGAAGAGAGGAAACCTGTGGGTTTACAGTACTGTTCTTTTACACAACATGTCCAGTCTTCTTGTAAGTCACTTTTCCTTTCTTGGTTTTTGATGCACATGCAGGGCTGATGTCGAGAAAGCATCTAAAAGACAGAAAAGAAAAAAAGTGAACATTATGTATATGTCTAATATATATATCTAATACACACATACACACACAGCATCTCACAGAAGTGAGTTCTTTGAGACAGCACAGAGAATTGCAACACTTACGATGTGATTACATGACTACATGATAATGTTAAATATGCAATATGTCATTCAGCTCTTTAATCAACTGTATAAAATATTTGTTAAAATATACTTAAGTACTTTACAAATACTGTCAAAACAAGTTAGTGACAATTCACTCTATCATATATATATCAATGGCAAATATGCTAACCTCAGTCGCAAGGGTGCATGCCACCTCTTCCTGATACTGGAGGTTGAAATCATACAATAATACAAACAGCACTGCAAGGCCAGAGACAAAGTTGGGCTGCTCAACATTTACCGCTGGTTGCTTAGAGATTGACCTGAAAATAAAAAAAGAAAGAAAATACTTCAAATAAACTATTGTGGGTTCCATTGCAGTTCTGTTTAGTTGTCTATACATAGTTCAACTCAACATAACTATTAAACTAAATCTGAAATATGTGCAGGGAAATCCCATTTACAGGGTTCACAACTATAGCTGTGAACTGCATAATAATAGTATCTCATGAATGCACAGTCGAGCACAAAAGACCAATGTCAGTGTCAGGATTTTCATTAAACAATATTGCATTCCCTCAGAACACTTAGAATACATGACATGTTGCATGTGAACATTCTGTGATACTATTGTATCTTGATGCTGGTCACTATCACTGCCATTATATGGACAAGCGTGAGCAGGCTTTTTTTTATTTATTTTGTATTATTCTCCTTTAGTGGTCCAAAAAACAAAGAAGGTCATAGGGCATTAGAACAACACCAGGGTGCATGGAAGCATATGGGTAGCAAAATTCAATTGAAATGCAATACGTAAAATGGTGATATATTTCAATTTACATTTTCTTATACATGTGCAATATTTAGTGCACATATGTATTTTATTGTATATCACATAAATTTTATTTAAATTATAAAATTTACATTTGCCATTTCCTACACTAGTTTTAATACACAAATTAAAAACATATTTTAATGCTTTATAAGTTGCAAAATGGAAATTAAAATGTATTACCCAAATTGATTAGATGTTTAACATGTCCAAGCAAAAACTGTTTTTACATCATAATACCACATGATAATTGTAATTTCAGAATGCATTCTGATCCAAAGGTGCAGTAAAAAGGTAGAAAAATTGTAATTTAAAATATCTTTTATTTTTCTTAAATGCATTGACACTCATATATAAGACGTTTCAATTGCATTTTCATTTAATACCCCATGATGAATATAAAGTCAATGTGGATTTGAAAATGCATTCGAAATGTATTTGAAAATGCAACACACCCCCGACCTGTCAATCTTTAGGCTACATCAAGGCAGGGCTTGGCAACAGGATGCACAATTGTAGAAAATATCATATGTAAATTATATAACTGAATTTCCATTTTCATTTTGCACTAAACTTTGCACATTTAGGGTAAAATGTCAATTAAAATACAGAAATGCATTGCCATTTTGCATATTACTAACTGAATTTGAAATTATTTCAAACTGAATTTTGCTACCCATACGCTTCCATAGCGTTAATGATGACTTGATGTTCATTTTAGGTACTAAACCTTTACTGTTTACTTACCAAGAATTATAGGTTGTGTTCTCTGGCAAATGTAGAGACTGCTGGACATCAGATTGAGTGGTGAATACCTGAAACAATTTTTAAGAAGACAGCACAACCATCACTAACAGAACCAAGACATAACAAATCACATTTATTTGCAACATGCTTTAAGTAATCTCTACTTACATCTGCTTGAAGGGTAAGGCCATCTAATTTCTGCAAGTGTGGGAGCAGCTGTAGGACCATGGAAGACATGGAAGCAATCAGGAATACTACTTTTGAAATAAGCATTAGGAACATGACTATGGATTTTCATGTGCTGGCAAAATTATAACACATTAAAAAGCACGATCATAGAACTGACATTTTTTAACATGGACTACAAATGGGAAGCACTTACATTAGCACCGGATCTTCATCAGATTGTTCAGCCTGAAAAATAATAATAATAAAAAAATAATAATCAGAAGCAGGTCATGTGAATGTGTGTCTTATTTGCTATTTAAGTTGTTTTTGATTGTTGGATTAAAGGAAGGTGTGCATAAACATCTTAAAAGGGATAGTTCACTTTGAAATTAAAATTTGGTATCTATCAGCTTACCCCAAGGGCATCCAAGATGTAGGTGTCTTTTTTTCTTTAGTAGATCCAATTTTGATATGTTTAGGTCAAATCGTTCTAGCTTGTCAGTCATATAATGGCAGGTATAGGTCACTGTCTCTATAAGAGGGAAAAAGAACATGCACAGAGAAATCCAAATTAAACAATTCCCCATCGTAACTACACATTAATGGCCTAAGACACGAAACGAGCGGTTTGTGTGAGAAAATGAACAGTATTTATACAGTTTTTTACCTCTTGTACACAACCATGTCCAAGTGATCTGAGTGCGCGCACGCATCCGGTGTGTGACGTGTGTGTGCGCGCTCTGGCTTAGTCCGCCAAAATAACTTTATTGCACAAATAATTAGAAAGTTATTGAACGCGGAAATATGTGAATGTTGTGAATGTGCGAATATAAAACCAATTTTACCCAAGTGAATTGCTAACTCGGGATTTAAGTTAAGTTTAACGTTCCCAAAATCAAACCATGCGTGGAAACAATGTAGAAATGTGAATGAAAAAAAGACAAGCTTACCGTATCGATACTTAGTCGAACATTAATCCATCTTCTCATGCTCCAGTCGATTAGCATCATCTCAGGCACAGGTTAGATGATTCAGATGACAAATTATCTCCGCGTCTGCTCAGGCAGCGTCATCCATTGTTTGCTGCGTCACAGGCACTAACGCTTGAAACGCGAAACGAAGCTCACAAAGCTTATCTACGCACAGATTCACAAACCACTGGCTTATCTTAATAACGCGAATAATTATTTTGTTCAATTAATTCCCGCTGACGAATCTAGTTTGCCTGTAATACACTGTTCACATTTCTTCTTCTTTGGAGATCACATCACATTTGAATTGAGCGCGAAATAATATCTATATAATATATATAATATCTATATAATATCTATATAATATCTATATAATAATATATCCCACAATGCAATGCGTTTACAGTATGGTACTGTATTACAAATTTAGCGGGCTGAAAACAGAAAATTTCTGTATATTTACAGACATTCTGTAAAATATACAGAATGCTACTGTTTTATAAAAATACAGTATAATACTGTTAGAAAATGCCTGTAAATTTACAGTAAAGTTTTACAGTGTATGGTACATACAGTCTGGATGACTGTTTATTATTCACAAAAAACACAGAAATAAGCATTAATATTCAGTATGAGCCTGTTTGCTCTGCAGGGCTATCTGTAGTAGCTCTTTCTTCTCCTCTCAGCACTTAATCCTCATTCATCTCTTCCTCATTACACAGCGACTGTGATTTTCTAGTTCCTCCTTCACTTTTGACCTTTGACCTTCCACCTGTCCACTGAATTAATCACCTCCTCCAGATAAAACATATTTCCCTGACGTAAATCTTAAGGTGCCTAAGGCAGTGTGTGCCCTAGATAACAATACAAGCATACGTACACACACATAGTAACACACCTTTGGGATTCATTTAGCCAAGATTAACACATCATACACGCACACACACACACATACACACACACACACACACTGTCTGTTTGGCTCTAAAGCTCAGCTAACTGGATAAAGACTAAACAAAAGTAACTGCAAACCTCATAGTTTCACTCGGCATTCACTGCTTTTGTATTTGTGAACATTGCAAACTGGGATTTGAATTGTGCACAATAATATCAACCATATTGCCGTGTATTTGTAGTACATTGCCTCCATGATCACGTTCATGGGTTGCAAGAAACATTGTTTTGGCGTTCAGGTTGAGGTTTTGTAAATCCGTCTAAGCTTCCGTGTTAGATTTTTTAAAATCATGCCAAACAGAGTTGGAACTTCCAGCTTGCTGAGCAATTTTCAGGTTTCCTGGCACAAAATATATTTTAGTAAGCTGCTTTACTGAATGTCTGTGCTGGATGTAGAATCCTGAAACAGGATAACAAAGGTGCAAATTATACAATCACATAAATACTGCAGATAAACGTGTCTCCACTCTATTTTATTTGTATGGCCACCATAAACAGTTGAAAGCATTCAATCTCTTCCATCAAATTCCATCTTTTTCCATTAAATCATGGAAATGAACCCTCAAAAGCTCGGCACTTATTCAGCTAGTCATAATCATTTTCTGAAGGAAATGTGAGTGGTGGTTGGTTAGGCAGTCTGAGTGGTTGTTAGGGTGTTTTGAGTGGTTGCTAGGTGATCCATCCTACAATGTAAGACTATAAGATCTTTTTTCCACATTTCATCAATAACCAGGTTAAAAGTTTCTATATTTATAAAAGTAAAAGTAAGCCACCCTTCTGCTATATTGAACTGAAAACTGGAAAGCAAATTCATTTCATTCAGCACAAACAATCCAGAATGATACAAGGTAATACTTAGTTAGTATTAGTGGTTTACACAACTTTTTGTGTGTTTTTGGCCATTCATTTACATGCCAACAGATTTTTGGGGGCCTGAAAATGCTAATTTTTGAAAGTTTTGAAAATGATACCATTATTGTCTCAGTGTGAACTACAAAAATATGAATTTGTGAAATCGCCTACTACTGGCCTGGCATGAGTAACAGCGTTATAGTTGTTTTTCGCGAATCTGTGTGAACGGGGATTGTTTTGACATTGTTGCCATTTGTACTTGCAATTCAGAAATACCAAGGAAAGACCCCCGCCCACCCCTTTTTTTTTAGTATGCTGTTGTCATGTAATCATAGAGATTATCACCCTTGGCAACTTCTTTGTAAAGACATGCTTTTAATAAAGCTGCTGTGTGTGGTCAGCTCAAATGGACAAATTATCTTGTCAGCAAACATTTCTCTTGCAATTAAAAGGATTTGACAAAAACATGAGCAGACTGAATCCGTTTCTTCTCCAGGCAGTCATACACTTACTGTATTGTTCTTATTACACAAAAACATAAGAATTTCATCAGTCTCCCTACAGGTTTTTAGAGCTAATAGGAGAAGAACTAATGAATGTCGTTTTGTTTCAGCCATTTCAAGATCAAGGCAAGGAGCATGAGGCTTAGGTGATCTAGAGGAACTGACCTACCATGGACGTATCATCTTCGAAGTTTAGGTATAATAAGTCTTATATGGCCATTTGACAATCATTTGATATTGGTAAATTCTTGTTTCATGAGCATAAACAGAAATAGGTTTAAAAAAGAAATTAATAAAATAAAAAATGATTTGTGCGACACTCTCATCAAGTTTGTTTCTTGGTGTGATATAATGGGATGAAATGCACAGTGTCCATTTACAATCAACACAAAACTGAGTGAAATGTAAGTGAATCAACTTTGCTTAACGTGCACTTGCACTAAATACTGACTTTTTAACAATCAATAAAAAGAAAGCAAATACATATAATAGAAAAAGAATAGAAGACGCTATCTTTTAATAAATAAAAAGAAAATAAGCAGAACTAATAGGGAGTGCTAGTGTTAGGGTCAAGTATTTTTTATATTAAATAAAAAAACAAGTACATAGAAGAGAAACAGAATAGAGTGCTAGTGTTAGAGGGTCAAGTTTTGATATTTAATAAGAAGAAAAGTAGATTGAATAGAGAATTGCTAGTGTTAAAGGGTCAAGTGTAGATGGAAGAGATGTGTCTTTAGCTGTCATTCCACCAGGAGGGACAGTTAAGGTAGAAGTCTGTGGAACTGATTTTGTGCCTGTTTGGGATGGCATGGCACTATAATGTGGCGTTCACTTGCAGAACGCAACAGTGGCGGATGCAGAATGTGACAGATGGGTGGGCCTGGATTAAGTCGAGGTGGGCCTGGTGTTCCGAAATCAAGGCTGGGTTTCCCGATAACGTTGTCTATTAGCGCGCTACGAAGACTCTTAGGGGCCATTCACATATCGCGCCTAAAAACGCGTGGAAAACGCTAGGCGCGCCGCTTTCTCTTTTTTTCCAAAGCGCTCGGGCGGTTGCGCTGCAGAGGCGTCTGTCGTTGGTTGCTAAGCAACCATCAGCTGCGCTCTCCGTTACAACAAGGAAATTTCAGCAATGGATTTCCAACACCGAAAAACACTTGCTGTAACTCTGTTACCAGATTTATTTACTAAGAAAAGTAAACGCCGCAGTGTTTGGGTGCACCCCATACTTCAAAAACGCTGCTGAGGTTTCAAAGTAACGGAAAAGGTGAGGAAGCTGATTGGTTGGTTCTTGTCACATGACCTGCGATGCGCTTGCGGCATTCTGAAAAGTTGAGGGCTGCGTCCGAAATCGCATACTACTTGTGTAGGTACTACATTTGAATTCAAACGTACTTCTCGACCGTTAAAAAAGTACGTTCTATATAGTATGAATGAGGGTAGTATGAATAGAATTCGGACATACTACATCCGCCATGTTCATGAAGTCATCTCATCGATTTACAACGGTTAAACTTTCATAAGTCAGCCGTTTACTTTGATTATTTTAAACAAGTGCAATTTAACCACAATGACAACGTTTTCCCTTGAGGTACTTGCACTTGAAAACAGCCGCGTCGCCGCTTTCCGCCATTTTTCGAATATGACGCCTCTCCCGTGGCCTCATGGGATAGTAAAGTGTCCATCGTATGCCTACTACAGAATTCGGGCGGAAGTAGTAGGTCATCCGGGTAATTCTCGCCTACTGTTTTTCGAATACTATGAATTCGGACATACTACTCGCCTCGCATACTGTTTTTCGCATACTATATAGTAGGGAAGTATGCGATTTCGGACGCAGCCGAGATGTTTTTATGGAAAAAACGAGCGTGTCTCACCGCGACCGCGTCGCTTCCATTATGAGCGCGCATACCGCGCGTCTCCATTTGAAATAACGAACTTGAGCGCGCAAAAGACGCGATATGTGAGCGGCCCCTTAAGGTATAACTTAAAGGCATACCATTTCTAGGCGTGTTCCCCGAACAATACGTTAGAAAGCTGCTTAAGATATACCTTCTTACGTGCGACTCTACCAGGTGCTGTCCGTGGTGATAGTGCTGAATTGGTTGATATCGATTCCACGGCTCCAGAATCAATTATTCTCTGATGCACGGGCTGCTTCACTGCGTTATGTGA
Organism: Barbus barbus; assembly: GCF_936440315.1. NCBI lineage: Eukaryota > Metazoa > Chordata > Actinopteri > Cypriniformes > Cyprinidae > Barbus > Barbus barbus. The sequence continues at coordinate 10,881,270 of NC_136740.1, forward strand.
GAAAGCGGTGTTCTTTATAAAATAATCACTTCAGAAATAGTTGAAATTGCATGTATTAGGATAGCCTAGCCTACATATTTTAAAATTGTATCATATATTGCTGCCACAATAACCATTTAAATTTTTTACGTGCTTTAATCTTCTAGTTCACATTTTTTGTTTGTTGTGGTGAAGCTGCGATGAAATATTGTTCTTGTAAATACTTTCCAGCATTTCAGTAAAAAAAAAAAAAGTGTAGCCTAAATAAGAAGGTTTCGGGAAACGCTGAAACCTTGAGTCCTCTGACCTTACTAGGTGCTGTAGCCATTAAAGAAAACGTATTTAGGTTCATATATATGTTCAATATTATAATATATGTTTTTATTTATTTAATCTATTTTGGTTATGAAAAGTGAACACTGAACAGCATTATAAGAGGCGCAATATGACATGGTCAGACATGATTATGACCACTTCATGTTTTGTAGAAAGACTTTCTTTAAAGTGAATTTCGTTTTGTATAAATTGTATCTTAATTTTAATCAATTTTTCATCAACTAATTGCCTGGATTTAATGAATAAGAAGCAAATATACCAGACAATATAATCATGGAGGCGCCCGCGTGGTCACTTGCACTGCAGGTTAACTGGAGCGCATCTCATCCTAACTTAAGGAAACTCAGTGCCTCACACAGACATGAGAAATACATCAAATGCACAAAGCTTGAAATGTCTTTAAACAAAATAATTCAAAACGAAAAAAAAAATTAAGGTTATAACGTGGTGTTATTCAAAATACGTTTTCCACTTGTCTAGTTCAGGGTGCTTGCAAGAAAAGTTCTCAAAGTGATCATATGGGAATACTTTTCTCATTAGAACCATACTGTAACACAATGAAACATACAAACTGCTTTATAATGGTAAAAAAATGAGTGAGAGTAACTTGTTTGGCCATACTAAGAAAAATCAAGATACCGTAAACTTCTAGCAAACGTTATAACCATTGGTTGTTCGCGTCATAGATGGTTCGCGCCAGATTACAATAGAGCGTGCTACGTTGATGTTGCATTGACCAATGAAAACACATCACCAACACACTTAAATTTTAAAGTTATCAGGCTTGCTTATAATTTAACTGTTTTTAACATAACATGTTCTAGATGAAATACACCACATAAAGTAGTATCCATGTTTAACAATACAGAGTAGTATTTTATTTTATTTTTTTATTTCTGATTAGGCGGGCCAGCTGTCAATGTGGGCGGGCCCAGGCCCGTCCAGGCCCACCCACAGCTCCGCGCCTGGAACGCAAGCTTCTGGAGGGCACTTAAGTCTTGTAGTAGTAGTGAATTTAGGTAAAGGGGTGCAGAGCCAGGGGTTGTTTTGTGGGCAAACTTCAATACCTTGAATTTTATGTGAGCGGCAATTGGTAGCCAGTGCAAATTGATGAACAGATGTGTGACATGCGCTCGTTTCAGCTTGTTAAAGACTAGGCTACTCTTGCAGGATGTTTACATTCTTTGTTGCTCAAAATTCACTACAGTGAAAGATGAAGCTTCACATGCACTTTTCCGCTCTTCTGCATTGGAAAGTAAGTGAATGGAGCATGAAGTCTATATGACTGCATTTTTAGATAAATACAGGATCCTTTTCTTTGAACCTAGCCAGACCTTAAAGAAATCAATTAAAATGGTAATATGCTTTCTATATTCTCATTTTACAAACCTCCACTGGGATTCCCAGTATTATCAACAATCATTGCTTGAGGACTCACTGCTAATGATATCCAGTCTAAAACATTCCCTAGTTTCATTACTGCAACAAATTCCCACTCATGCATTAACTGACTTCCAAAACACATTCTTTTCCCATTTCTTTCTTTTCCTTTGGTGCATTTTAATCGTCGCCTAAGATCAGTTCATCAAATATGTCCAGGAAATCTGCAGAATGCATGGACAATGAGAGCTGTGCTCAGTGTAGCCTATAAAGCTGTTGCAGGTGCTGCATAAGGAGCAATAGCAGGCGAGCACATGATCCTGTACGACGAGGCGACTCGTTTTCCCCAGCGCTTCTCTTCTCTCTGATGCCTCCCCTGCGGCCAAGCCACGGCGCAGCTCTGCTAGTAACGACGCAAAGCTGAAGAGGAGAGGAAAGATGAGAGAGAAAAGCGCGGCCGTGCAGAACGAAGAACCCGTATCAGTCACATCACGTCTGCCGCAGCTGGAGTTATTATGACAACCGCCGCTAAGAGAGACTCCATCCGTCATCTGTTAACGGAAGACTGAGAGGAATTCCGGTGACTGTCAGCTCGTTTCAACACTGAAGCGTGTGTTTGAGAGAGAAAGCGGCAGTGATTATCGACTCGTGACCCATGTAATTAATGCACATCCGTCTGTCTGCAGCAGACTGTATTTCAACGATTAATCTATTTCTATAAACCATATATTGCGGTTATTCACGCGATGTATGTGTGACTGAAGAGCACTGCAGCTCTGTGAATTCATTCTCTTTCTTTGAGGAACTCTTGCTTACTGTCGCATTAGTCACCATTGAAGATCATTTGAGTCAAACTTAATTTGCAAGGGCGTTGTTATTCAACGCTGAGAACAATTGAAAAGATTGGCTAGTTTTGTGTGTCTGTGAGAGAGCGCGCGCTTAGTAATCATATATCATTAAGTGGGTGTCCCTTAGTAACATAATATCACAGATGCTACAGTCGTACCAAATGGAGGCGAGAAATGCGTTAAAGGCTGCTCACTGCCGCTTATTATTGTGCTGAAAGTGCTTGAGTTTGTTCGAACAAGCATAAACTATTTTTATATGTTATTGTTAGGTAAAAAAATGTAATCAGAATTCCAAAACCATATACATTTTTGAATGTGTTAAACGATAGCATAGATAACATAGCCTACAAACTGCTGAACAATGAAATTAACCTGCAGCTGAGAGGATATTCAAATTAGACCCCAATTACAAAGATGCATAATATAGGCTAGTAGCCTATAGGCCTATATTATGCAAAAAGCAGTAGGCTACATTAATTGTGTAGGATGTCCGTATATAGACTGTATTCAGATGCAAAAACACCTGGTTGCCATCTGCTGAGAAGTAGTGCAGTGCCGGTGGATTGTTTTTAAGGGCACTGGAGCTATGGAGCCATCATGTTTAATAAGTTGAAAAACAAAAGTGAGAACTGTGTGCCAGGTGGCTGGCTTTAAAAGTAAGTGTTTTTGGTAATAAGTAGTTTTTTGCACACTGTACTGTTTTTTGCACACTGTACACATTAAATGAAAATCACCCTATTATTATCTCAATTCATGAATCTAAACTGTGAACTTCATTGTGTGAGTTTCATTTTATGTTTAAAAATACCAAAGTAAATGAAAGCATACTTCATTAAGGCTTAATTTCTTCATCAAATTCAGTACACACTCTGAAGGTCTAGGAATTCAGACGCTATTATTAACTGTTATTCGGTGATGTGTGTGTGTTTAATCTTGCCATGGTGAGATGACCAGAAGTAAATAACCATCTTTAACCATACGTTCAGGACCCAGGAGGCCTCACTTTCAAGGATTATGATTTCATGTAATTATTATGCAGGATTACATAAAATGATTCAAAGGAATATATTATTATTGTTATTAATATAATACTGTAAACTGTTTTTCTGATTGTTTACCAGTTTACTTTAACAACAACAACAAACAATAAAAAATATTAAAAACAAGCAGCTTTGACATAATTATAGCTACAAAAAAATAATTTTAGTTAAAAATAGACGTTGAAGTTAATTCAGATTTATCAACTCAGATGTTATTTAAGGTAGTATACAATAATAATTGTATTAATACATTAAAAATATATACATAAAAACAAAATTATAATGCTAAATAAAATCATTTTATGTTTATTCAAAAATTAAAATGATCTTATAAATTCTCATTTGGCTTACAGAACTGAAGTAACTTTAGAAATGCTGTTATTTCAGAGAGCATTTGTAGAAATCAAAGAAATAAATAAAATTGTTGTACAGATATGAATAGTACTTATATATGTAATCTCACATGGACATCAGTGGCCTAGAAAAAGCAATTTCATTCTACGCAAGGATGGTTGGTTGCCCCTCGTGAAGATGGGCATGTTGAGATCATGTGACTAGCGTAATACTAGCCTGATTTCAGTGAACACCTATCACTTCCAGATGTGAATTTGTTGACCTTGATTTTACCCCCAAACCAGTCAAGCGCTTAACCCACCCCACAGCTGGTTTTATTGGTCAACTAAATCAAGCAGTCACCTGTCCAGAAAAGGTCAGACTTCATGGATTCAGTTCAGAATAAATTACGAATGGATCCGAAGCGTGACAAACAGTAATGCTATTTATTAGGATGTGCAACCAACTAAGATTGAGGTCAGGGGGTATTTTTTTCAGCATTGTGCAGATAATCTACACGCATCTACTGAGAATGAACCCTACTTTTTCAAAGTATACTCCTGATCTTGCTCAGATGGATTCATAAGTATATATCATTCCAAACAGAATATATATATATATGTTTGTCTTTATAATGTTTTAGCATTATTAACTAACTCTCATTTTTGTATAAAATTAGGAATCGCTCTTATTTTCCACCCCTTAACCTGCAGCCACCTGGCTTCATTCACACGTCAGTTTCACAATTCAGGCGGTTCACAATGGATTCCACTCAATATATTTTTTCTAGTTAAATTAGCAGAAGCTAAACGGGTTGTGTGTTTCATCTTGTTTTTAGTAACGCTTCATTTTGATAGTCCACTTTAAACATTTAACCAACTTAAGTAACTTTGCAACTGCATTTCAACTAGCAGTCATTAGAGATTTAGTATAATGTCTGCTTAATTTCTATCACACTTTTTCACTTTTGATGCTCCCCCAACAAAAATTCAATGCAGAATGCCTCTATATGTTACTGTGAAGTAAGAAGTCAGCAATATTAACCTACAAAAACAGGTCAAATAATAAATAAGGGCTTAGAAAGCTTCTGTAACTTCATTCTAAAGTTCATATTTGACACACATGTTTAAGGCCTCTAAATTATTATTGTTGAAAACTCTGCTCAAAACATGTAAATCATCCACTACTTCTGTCGCCTGATTGATAGTTTATACTTTTTTTTTTTTAGCAAGTCAAAGGCCTTTTAGTATAATTATAAAAATGTCCCCCTTCTGGTCTTGGGACACGTGTGTTTTTGCTGTCATCATATCACAGAATTGCAAATCATGTTTAAAGTGTGAGTATCAAACATGAGGCTGTTAAATAACATCTGAAACATATTATTGGAAGATATAGATTGACAACTGATATTTAAATGCATTTTATGTAAGTCTCCTATACTATTATAAAGATCCCATTGATTTAGACTACAAGCTTTCAGAATTTCATCTTACTTTTTGGTCATATAAATATCAGCAAACTGCACCAACTTGCATATTTTCTAATTTTGGGCCTCTGAATAAAATTGAGGTGATTTTTTTTCTACTCCTCATGTGAGCTCCATATTCTCCTACATTATACTATATGAGCCATAAAAGCCTGATACATCAAATATGATACTCAACAATAAACACATATACACAATTTTTAGATACAAAGATTTTGTGTAAAGGTTTAATAAACTGTAAATTAAAAATAGATTTTTCTTACTATTATTTCAAATGTCATGCTTTACAGGGTTAATACAAAACCTGCTCTACACACATAAATGCAAACCCAGTCATAACACTCACTGAGGAACAATACCACTCTTGCAGCGAGTTTAGTCCTGGGAATAATCCCACTCTGCATGTTAAGCATGACATTACTACATGACCAGTAATCTAGCGCCATGCCTTTGTCACACTTTTATTCACTCGCTTACGATACTGGACATTTTAATACAAAGATTATTCCCCATCTGAGTTTTGAATGTGTGTGCGTGTTATTTGCTTTGTTATTTGCTTAGTCAGGCAGCTGGAGACATGGCAGCAAGGGGATCATTATGAAGCTTTCGCTGCGGACTCATGCCAAAGCCCATGGCATGCTGCACTGAGTTCAGAAACTGCTGAGCATACCTGCCAGAGGCACAACAGCTCTCCCTCATCCATACATTAAAGTCTCAGGTATCTAATGTGGTTAAAGTGCATTAGATCTGTGCAGGTTTCTGTTGTTAAACTGGTCATCTATAAAGGTACATTGATTTAATATAGCTAATTGTTTCCATGCTTTGCTTAAAGGGATTGTTCACCCCAAAATGGAAATGTTGTCATCATTTACTCACCCTCATATCATTGATATGAGTTTCTTTCTTATGCTGAACATGAAAGAAGATATTTTTAAATATGCAACAGTTGTTGGTCCCTATTGACTTCCATAGAGAAAGAACTACTATGGAAGTCAATGGGGACCATCAGCTGTTTGGTTCTTCAAAATTCTTCAAAATATCTTCTTTTGTGTTCAACATAAGAAAGACACTTTTGAATATTTTAAAGGTATTTTGAATAATGTTGGTAACTAAACAGTATTTAACTTCCACATACTATGGAAGTCAATGGCTACTGTCAACCATTTGGTTACACACACACACACACATTCTTCAAAATTATCTTCTTTTGTGTTCAGCAGAAGAAAGAAACTCATACAGGTTTGGAACAACTTGAGGGTGAGTAAATGATGACAGAATTTTCATTTTGGGTGAACTCCCTTTAATTTCGAACACTGTTCATTCACATAATAATAGACTTGTATGAATTTTTATCCCCAAATCAACTGCAGAGCACCTTTTTAAAGGCAAATAGAAAACAAGAAGAATTCCCATGCCTTTGACTCAGGAGAAAAAATTAAGTGTTTTTGGTTCACATGCAGCATGCAATGCAATTTCACTTTTTGGCACTAACCTAAATGGCTTTTGACTAAAAGATTTTGGGTATCAGAGCGAGTTATTTCACAGAGGGATGAATGTGTTTTTCAGCCTGATTCGGTTGTTTTATAAAGCACCTCTCCAGTGTGATTCCAGCCTTGCAGTCTGACATCTGGGTCACAACTGAGGATGTGCAGAATTATTTAGTAGATATTTGGAGAAAGTATAAGCAAACATACTTATTTGATGCCAAAAAACTTTAGGAGAACAAACCAAGACATACCTTCGAGTGGTTTTTGACGTAGCAATAGAGCCAGAGATGATGCAGAAAATCATGCAAAAAAGCCATTGAATATGCTTTCAAAATAATGAAAAGTTATTGATCTCTGCTATAAGGGTAGTTACATGTTTGAAATGCTGCTGTGCCATTAAATGATGAAATCAATAAGCACCGAGGACAATATTTTTTGTGATCACATGATTCATAAATGCATGAAAACCTAATTTATCGCTACTATGATGAATAGTGGTTGTTGGTTTTGAACCTTTGTGGTGAGACTGTGATAATGGATGCTAGAAAATGCATTTATTTTCATGGCAGCTCACAAGCCCACACATTTCAGCACCACATCTGTTATTTCAACTAAACAGCAAAGCATTATTTGCATTATTGCAGTGCAAAGCTGTATTTCCTTGTTTGTTTTGAATCATTTACTACAGTGATCTTAGCAGGATGAGAGTGAGTCCAGTCTTTGTGAAGTCCACTGGCTTCATATCACAAGGTTTCACTTTACAGATCAATATTGGGCTACAGAGCTGGACAGAGAAAGTAGTAAACACCCAGAATCTTATACTACACACACACACACACACACACACACACACACTAATGCAGATGAGGATATCTTGTATAATGCTTTACTCTACTTAGTAATAGTGTATAAAGAGCCACATGTTTTGTTGACTCTGTTCAGATTTTTCCTTATTATTACTAAAGTATATTTGCAAACTCAGTGCCTCTTGTGTGAAGATCTAATCCTGTACAAAACTAGATTAATAGTCAAAAAATACTACTACAATTACTCAAATACTGCTTAAATTTCAAATGGTATTAGATAGACGTTTACTACTTATTATAAAACAATATACCTTATAATATCTATCTATCTATCTATCTATCTATCTATCTATCTATCTATCTATCTATCTATCTATCTATCTATCTATCTATCTATCTATCTATCTATCTATCTGTCTGTCTGTCTGTCTGTCTGTCTGTCTGTCTGTCTGTCTGTCTGTCTGTCTGTCTGTCTCTCTCTCTCTCTCTCTCTCTCTCTCTCTCTCTCTCTCTCTATATATATATATATATATATATATGTATGTATGTATATTGCCAAAAGTATTGGGACACCCCCTTCTAATGAACAGGTTTGACTTCTTCAGTCATTGCATGAGCACAAATCTTAATGTTTAAGCATATAATGATATTCTAAGGAATTATGTGCTTCTAATTTTATAGCAACAGTTTGGACAGGACCCTTTTCTATTCTAACATGACAATGCCTCTGCGTAGAAGGCAAGGTTAAAAAATAAATGATTGATTCAGTCAGTGAGGAAGAACTGGTCTGCAGAAAGCCAAGTCCTAATCTCAGGTAAACACCTCTGGTGTGACTTTAAATGCAGACCTTGAGCCCAAAACTCATCACCAAACACCAATGAGTTGTACATATGGGTACAAGACGCTTCCAAAACTGTTGCAACAGAGATGGAAACACAATTTTTAAATACATGAATTATGTTTCCATCTTTGTTGCCACGGTTTTGGAAGTGCATTTTTCTGTTCTAAAGAAGAAGGTGTGTCAGTTCTTTTGTCCATATAGTGTATACAAGTTATTGGTGTTGGGTGATGAGTTTTTGGCTCAAGGTCTGCATTTATCTATCTATGTGTGTGTGTGTGTGTGTGTGTGTGTATGAAAAGTGTAATTTCTAGTGGCAGATTCCCAAACTTTTTTGTCAGCCAAACCTCTTTGATGTAACAAATTTGCTTTAAAGGTGCACTAAGGGAAGGGGAAGTGGTGTGTGGCGAAGTATGGTGACCTATACTCAGAATTTGTGCTCTGTATTTAACCCATCCAAGTGTACACACAGTAGTGAACATACACCCGGAGCAGCCAATGCTGTGCCCAGGGAGCAGTTGGGGGTTCGGTGCCTTGCTCAAGGGTTTCACCTCAGTCGTGGTATTGAGGGTGGAGAGAGTGTTGGTTATTCACCCCCCCACCTACAATCCCTGCCGGACCTGAGACTCAAACTCACAACCTTAGGGTTACAAGTCCAATTATCCATTAAGCCACGACTGCCCTACTAAGACTAAGGTGTAATTAGGTGCAATTTTTGAAAAACACTTTTGACCGCAGTGTCTGACTATTGTCCCAAAACACACTTGCAGCCAATCAGCAGTAAGGGGGCGTGTTTTGTAATGATAGAGAGAAGAGAGCGCTCAATTTGAGTGTACAGGAAGGATATTAGCAGATCGACTACAGATAGAAAGAATTGTAAGATAAAAAAAGAGGAAAATATCAGAGGAACAAAACATTAAAAAGAAGGGTTACAATCAGGCAAGAGGTAGGACCCGCGTAAAAATCGGAACAGCTTTCCAGCGGTGGATAGAAACTCAAGGAGCGGGAAGGGCTTGAATCAGACGTCGAGGTTGCGTTGTTTCTTCTTGATAGGTGAGTAACGTTGATTTAGCATTGTTTCACATAACTTATCTGTGTTGGCTTTTGTTTGAATATGCTTGTGTGTCATCTTCGCTTGTAATGCCACAGTTGTGTGGAGCGGAGATTTCAAAATAGGGTCCTGTTGGGGTGTGGGCCTGTTTGATTTGGTGCTTTCAAATATCAACATCGTTTGGCAAAAATCACTTAGTGCACCTTTAAGTATTTTAAGTTTATATTTCAATAATTTAATAATACATTCATATGATTCAGGGTTCTTTGACATTAGTTAATGGTCACATGACATACAGGCCAAGAAATAAAATATTTCCTGCTTTTTAAAAAAAAATTAAACATTTTTAAACAATTTAATACAACAATCTACTTCAAAACCACAAAAAATGTTTAATCAGACCTTTGTGGCAATAGGATTTCAACATTTCCTGTGTGATTTGGTAATCACAATTATTTTTGTAGCAGTTGCAATTTTATATATATATATGATGGTTTATTATATATATTCGTGTTTGGTCTTGTTCTGTCTCGCGTATCTTGTCAGTGTCTGTGCTTGCTTGGCCATTTGTTAAGAAAAAATAAGGAAAGTGTGTTCAAGCGCCAGCAGAAAACAGCGTAAAGAAATACTCTTTGAGAGACGCAGTCTTTATCAGCGGAAGTTAAAAGCAGCAAATGTACCGGGTAAACGGGTTAGTTAATTTTATGTTTCCATTTTTGTTATTAAAAATAAAAACAAAGAAGCAAATTACAAACAATAGGACAAAGATGCTAATTAAGTAGCGTATTTAGGTTCAAAATAGAAGAGAATTTGAATAATTAAATGTAAAATAAAACATGGCACTGCCTTCAACTATATATATTGAATATACATTGATCCTTTTTTAAAGCTGCAAAAGTTATCCAGTCCAAAGAAGCATGTAATATTCTCTTTTTCTTTTGTTGTTTTATTAAGATTAACAGCATAGCAGCAGGTATATTGGGCTGCTGTCACTATAAGACAGAATGCACAGGTTCAATATATTGATTTACATTCCCTACTGTTTTCATTCTTGACTGATTGTGTTTAAGTAAGTACTCACCAGGAGGGGCATTTTGAGTACATTTTCTAAAAGTGTTTTGAAATTTTGATGAACAATGATTTGTTGTTAGATTCTGTACAATTCTGAGTGAAATTAAATGGAGAAGCCTCCCCTGCAGCATTTATTCAAACAAACACAATAATAAAAATAGATGACACATCAGATGACCCATCGGAGGGATAGACACATTTATGTTTGTGGAAACAGGATTTTAATCTCATAGTACAGAACCACATATTCAAATGAGGTTCACAGTATGTCATAAGTAGTTCGGCTGAATTGATTCCGGCGCTTGATTATGTACCTCAAAACAGAATGTGTACCAGTCCCGCACAGCGTGTTGACCTCCATTTTAGTGCTGCGCTGTGTTATAAACACTATTTATCAAACCCTCCTCCCTTTTCCTTCCTCCTCTCTTCCGTTCCTCCCCCTGCTTCTCTCTCGCTCTCTTTCCTCCTCTCTGTGTGGATGTGAGGCAGGTGGCCCAGCAAGAGAAGTTTGACACAGTTTCTACATCTAATGTTTAATTACTGTAGTGCTGATGTTGAACATCTGCATGACTGTTCTGGGCCAAAGTCAGCTTGTTCTGCACCACTTCTCATGACACAATGCATCTGAAACTGTGAAATGTCAAAACGCAGGAAAGTGTGTAGAACAGCGTTTCCCAACCATAGCTTGATTCTTAAGGCTCAAGTACCTCTTCATTAATACCTTAGAAAGAAATATGTTATTTTTCAATTGTATTTTACTTCATTAATAATCAATTAATATTCTTAGTATGATACAACATTCTTAAGTATTATACATTAAATATTATACATATTAAATTATTATTACATTATTTTTCCTTAAACAGAATAAAAAAATAAAAAAATAATTTAACACTATAAATAATGTGAAAACTAACGAAATAAATAAATTGATGGATGGAAATGAGTACATTACAAGAATTAAAGCTGAGGTCATAAGAATATTTAAGATCATATTTATTTGACCGCAAAATAGGACGGTTGCTTTTAAAACATCTTCTGTCAGACCAATAGAATACATAAACTGATACCACAAACCTTTTAAGCAAAGACACCAAATCAATGCTGTGAAAAATCTGGTTTTAAAGTGTATTTATTGCAGGCTGTAGTAAAATAAGTGGAAAATAAATGATTCTATTAATGTCAAGCCTACATTTACCAACCAATCTCCTCTTGAGATGTCCTATAGTATTTTTAAAATACCTAATTCCTTTCTAAATCAGATTATGTTTGACTCGAATCTGTCATAATTTACTCACCCTCATGCCACTCTAAACCTGAATTTCTTTCTTCTGCAGAACACAAAAGAAGATATTTTGAAGAACGCTGGCAACCAACCAACCAATTGACTTCCAATTGATAGACCAAACAAAACACTGAGGCATTTCTCAAAATATCTTCTTTTATGTTACGGAACAACATGAGGGTGAGTAAATGATGACAGAATTTTAATTTTGCCACCGAACCAGCGAGGACTGATCATTTGGAATTATTTGTCAAGTGTGTGTCGGATTCAGGATGGTCCCAACCTGATTACCTCCTCTCCCTCACACACATTCCCCTCAGTTCTCCTGCATGTATCGCCTCTCCCTCCACCCCTCTCTCAATCTCCCTCTCACTGCAATGAAATTCAGCATGTTTGTTATCTCTCCCTCTCACTTTCCAGACGATTTCAATGTGCAACACGATACCACAAGAGCCTCTCCAACAGTAGAAATTTTAGCCCTCCGTAATCGCCGTAAACAAGCTCTATCACTGCATTTCATCGCTCCATCATCTCATCCTCCCACACACAGACACCATGCAGTAGCATAAATCAAGAGATGTGGGTTGGAATCCACACACATGAGTCCGCACACCCCAGTAAACGCACAATGTGACAGCTCAGACGTTTAACTCAACGTTTCCCTCCACCAGCCAAATTCGTTTCACACATCCCAAACGTGTAACGAAAATCGCAAGCCACACACCAGCAGCCCCCTTCCTGGTGCTGTAATTACCCCTCACACTTAATACACCCGCTCACGTGCACCCTGCCGGAAAGTAGAAGAAAAGAAGAGGGTCTTACTGAGGGTTCGAGAGCCGATACATCCCATGGTTTATTCACAAAGGCCCTGGATACAAGCAAGGAAGTGCTAGCCTTTCACCATACATTCTCTCCTCCTCTCTCTCCTTTCTCTTTCCTGGCTGCTGATTCTCTCCACTCATGCTGCTCCCTCCCTCCCTCTCTTTCTCTCTCCCTCTCATTCTCTCTCTCTCTCTCTCTCTCTCTCTCTCTTTGTGCAGTCAGGGTGTCTTACCTCTTAGCCTGCGAGTCAATGTGTCAAAAAGTTGCACTTATTATACCACTGATGTAGTTATAATCACAAATTATAGGTATAATATTCATTTTATGCACTTTATTGGGGTTAAAAATGTGTAAAGATTTTATTTAGGTGCATTTGTAGTAGATAATACTGTAGCTCAAAATCTTAATCTCACAGAGAACTGAAAATGCAAAGTTGATTTTTGTGTGTATTTATGTGTGTGTCATACAGGTTTTCATTGTTATTGCCGCAACTGTAACTCCCACAATGTAGTACAGATGTCTCTCTCTCTCTTTCTTTTTGCCCTGACCACTGAACCCAGCTCGCACAAACACTCATTACCGCAATACTGGAAAATCATGCGATATCGCCACAGGATATTCCTGTGAGGCTCTCAAAACTTGAAAACGCTCTCTCTCTCTTTCTCTCTCTCTCTCCTGTCATTCTGTTCATTCTGGTCCCTCCCTCTGTCTTGGTGGCAAAAACACACAGGAGGAGTGGCTTTGTTATCTGGAGATCACTGCCGCCCACTCTATCTCTATCACTCTGCTTTTTTCCTTTCCTTCTTTCCATCCTGACCTGCATATTCGTTTAATTACCATGAGCTGATGTCTTTATCTTTGCTTTTCCCTCTTTCTCATGTATAATACATGCATGGGGCTGTTTCTTTATGTATTTGTCATAAGGTCAGTGATGCAGAATGGGTAGAAAAGAGGGAGGGGCAATCTGTTTTTACTTGAGTTCAGCCAGAGAGAAATAGAGGGGTTGAGAATTTAAAAAAGAAACAGAATGAGATTGAAAGTAGAAGAGAGTAAGAGAAAGGGGCAAAGGAGAGGTGGGGGAGGGAGGTGAGGCACAAGAGGAAATTTGGGCAGAGAGGGAGAAAAAGAGAAAGAGAGAGAGAAAGAGAGAGAGATTGAGGGAGGGGGATGGTTAATTCTGTATGTACACAAAAAGACGGCTAGACGCAGCAGTCCAGCTGTAATCTACCCAATCCTGGAGAGTCATACTCTGCCCTGGCTATTTATAGATTATCGTCTCTTCTACTATGCCTGTGTGTGTGTGTGTGTGTGTGTGTGTGTGTGTTCTCTAATGTGATGTGGTGTTGCTTTGTAATTTGGCCTGCTCTATTGTATGAGCCAATGAATTCATCCTGATCAAATTAATTAGAATTCTCTATTTGATCTGTGGACTATAATATATGTTAATTGCTAGACTGTGAAAGCAGGATCTATTCAATCTCTGTGTGTGTGTACATGTGCATTTGTGTGAGTCAGATATTACTTACATTTTAAGGGCCAAATCTCCGCACAAGGATAAGAAAACAGATTAATAAACATTTTACATGAAATCTTGAATAAAAGAAAAAAGAAAGAAAAGAAAATATAGGTCAGTAACATTTTAAAGTAAGGTTCAGTTTGTTTACATTATTTCTCATGAACTAACAATGACATTTTTACAGCATTTGTTGGTCTATGTTAGTGTTAATTAATAAATATTATAAAAATATGAATTTATGATAATGCAATTAATATAAAAATAATATAGTTTATTTGTAATTAATTTTTATTACAATAACTTAATATTAATGTTGAAACTAGTATATGTGGAAATTAAGAATAATAAATGTTAATAAAAATAATTTTTCTTTGGTAGTTCATAATGCCTACTATATTAACAGATGTTAACTAGAATCTTATTGTATAGTGTTGGACAAATTGTAAAAGATAAACAGATAGAAGATAGCATTGTTTAACTAATTATCATGTTTTTGTTATCTCAGCTTGATACTCTCTGACTGTTACATTATGAATTCAAGAAAATAAGGATAGGAAAAAATCACACACATTCTGGGATTCAGCTAATGGTCCCCTTGAGGAATAATGTTGTAAAATGTATAAAAAAAATGGATATGAGTTTCTGCAAGTATTAGTTTTAGGGATAGAAGATAGTGTAATCCAAGGAAAGTCTTCAATATGTCAAATGTGTGTGTCTGTGTGTGTTATTTGCATATATGCTCACAAATATCGAATGTCATGTTTGTATCTAAAGATACCGCAGGAGAAAGGGATTTCATGTCCAATATGCTCTCTCTCTCTCTCTCTATCTATCTCTCTTTTGCACACACTGACATTTCGGACATTAATTGACACAATGCAATCTGCAGCTCCTTACCCTAACCCTACCCATCAGAACTAAGCACCTCACCCAAACCTTTACATTAAACCTAACCTTTACCCAATTATAACCTGATCCCTAAAACATAGTCTTGACCTTCAAACAGGCCTTTAAAGGGGTCTCAGAAAGTGAGGACCGAATGCCAAAATGTCCTCACTTTACTCTTTTTATCTTCATTCCAATGGTTTAAAACTTAAACCGGTCCTCACAAAGATAGCTGTACAAACACACACACACACACACACACACACACACACACACACACAGACACACACACACACACACACAGACACACACACACACATGTTGGTTTTTGTGGTTTATGGGGACTCTCCATAGGCGTAATGGTTTTTATACTGAACAAAATGTGTGTGCTATTGCCCTACACCAACCCTACACCTAAACTTAGCCCTCACAGGAGACTTTGTGCATTTTTAGATTTTCAAAAAAACACCATTTAGTATGTTTTTTAAGCCTTTTGAATTACGGGGACATAGGCAGTGTCCTCATAAACCACCTTCATATTGTAATACCTCTGTCATACCCATGTCATTATGCAAATTTGTGTCCTCATAAACCACATAAACATGCACACACACACACACACACACACACATTCCCTCTTAACCCCCCCCCCCCCCCCCCCCCCCCCATTTTGTTATCTGCCAGAGTTCCTCACTTCCAAATTTCCTAGTGCCCCTCATACAGTACAAACATATGCCAACACGCTTCCACACACACAATCTCTCAGTGTGCTATGATTAATGTCTGTTCTTTGTCAGAGCATTGAAAAGGAAAGTGGAGGGCAAAAAGAGTATCCACTGTGTATAATCTCACATTAACATGGGAACTCAATGGATGCCAGGATCAGAATCGTCTCCACATGGGAATATCCCACCCAAGAATATGCTTTCCCCACCCTGGGCCCATTCTGAGGTTAATAAGCAAAGCAGTTTTAATTCAAATATATATAGAACCATGAAGTCAACATAACTGTACTGCATTTTTTCTGACTAAAAAAGGGTTGTGTTAAAAATCCTTAAAACCAGTCCCAGTCAGTGATATGAGCCAGTATGTACATGTGCTCTGACATGTTGCATAGAACTGCAATGCAAAATATATGTGGACACGACCTTCTAATTGAAGTTTGATTAATTTCTATGAGGACAAGTCTTTATTGCTACAAGAGCGTGTGCTTTCAACTTTGTTGCAACAGGGCCCTTTTTAATTCCCTGCATGTGCACAATGTATGCTCCATATAAAACTAGTTTACTGAGACCTGTGTGGAAGAACATGATCGGCTTGCACAAAGCCTAGACCTGACACCCATTGAACACACTTTTGGAATTAATTTTAATGCTGACTGCAAGCCAAGCCACATTGCTCAACAACAGTGCCTGACCTCTCTGATGATCTTTTGTCTAAATGGGAGCAGGTCTCTACAGCCCCCATGTTCCAACATCTAGTAGAAAACTTTCCCAGAGGAATTGAAGCTGTTATAGCAGCCGTTTCCCTTTGCCCACAATAACTTTAACTAATGCCCACTCACTTAAAAACAAGATGTCCGAACTTGTAGCATTAATGAGATATAATCGAGATTTCAAGAGGACGAACTTGCTTTGCATTACTGAAACATGGCTAACGGAGGAGATTGATGACATAAACCTCGAGGGATATTCGTTAATTCGACTGGACCGCGACTGCCAGAAATAATTTAAAAACCATCGGAGGAGGACAATGTATGTTTGTCAACAACAGTTGGGCAACCAATACTACGGTGCGTGGAACCTGCTGTTCAGCCCATTATGAACTATTATCTGTTTCATTCAGACGACACTATTTGCCTCGAGAGTTCGGACAAATCACTGTTATTTTGGTCTATGTGCCTGGGCCAAATTTTTCACTTGCAGCCGAGGGCATTGTTGCCAGTTACAACATGGTGTTGCGCAACTCAGTGGATGATCCAGTGTTTCTTCTTGGAGATTTTAATAACTGTGAAATATCAGCGGTTTTACCGAACTTGGTACAGTATATAACTTGTACGACGAGACTGAACAAAACCTTAGATAAATGCTTTGGTAATGTGGACAGTGCTTATACGGTTACATCCACCACTAGGACGTTCATACGGTGGCCGAGAGAGCTCAACGCGCTGCAACTTCAGAAAACACATGCAAATAGACAAAACACCAGCAAATCAAGAAAACATCTTCATCATTTTGACAACACATGCACTGCAAATGCTCACAACACATGCAAATTGAGAAACGCTGCAAATGCTCACAACAAATGCAAATTGAGAAACGCTGCAAATGCTCACAACACATGCAAATTGAGAAACGCTGCAAATTCTCAATTTGCATGTGTTGTGAGCATTTGCAGCGTTTCTCAATTTGCATGTGTTGTGAGGATTTGCAGCGTTTCTCAATTTGCATGTGTTGTGAGGATTTGCAGCGTTTCTCAATTTGCATGTGTTGTGAGGATTTGCAGCGTTTCTCAATTTGCATGTGTTGTGAGCATTTGCAGCGCATGTGTTGTCAAAATGATGAAGATGTTTTCTTGATTTGCTGGTGTTTTGTCTATTTGCATGTGTTTTCTGAAGTTGCAGCGCGTTGAGCTCTCTCGGCCACCGTACGTTCAGACCATAACGTCATCCATCTCCTTCCGAAATACGATAATAAACTGTCCAAATCGAGGCGTACTGAGAATTCTCATTAGAACCAAAAACAGTTACTTCGGTCTTGTCTTCATTTAGTAAGAGGACATTTTGGGCGAGCCATGATTTAACCTCCTCTAAACATTGCAGAAGAGAGGTAATCGCTGCAGAATTGTTTCTTTTGATTGGTAGAAAGATTTGAGTATCATCCGCGTAGACATGAAAAGACACATCATGTTTTCGTAGAATAGAGCCCAGAGGTAGCATGTAGAGAGAAAATAGAGAAGGTGCTAAGATAGAACCTTGCAGAAGGCCACAGGATAGAGGTGTAGGGGAAGAGGTAAAATTACCCATGCAGCTTCACTAAAAACTTTGTCCGACAGGTATGACTGAAACCAATTTAGAAAGGTAGCCTTTAGACCCACCCAGGACTCTAGTCTGGATAATATTGTGGAGTGGTCTACAATATCAAAAGCGACCGATAAATCTAAAAGAATAAGAACCAAAGAGTCAGTGGAGAGATAAATATCATTTAACACTCTCAAAAGGGCAGACTCAGTGCTGTGATCAGAGTTTCAGACTGAAAAACCTCATAAATACAATTACTTGTCAGAAAATGTTGAAGTTGATCCAGCAAATCTTAGAAATGAAAGGTACAACAGAGATTGGCTTAAAAAATTTTAGAACAGAAGAATCTAGTGAAGGCTTCTTGAGCAGGGTAGTGATCGTAGCCAGTTTGGAGACACTTATTGGTAAGAGACACCAAACCAGGTCCAATTGAATCGATGATTAATTTTGGGAATCTTCATGGGTGAATAATATCATTAGAACAAAATGAGGGTTTGAGCTTGTCAACCACCTCCTTCAATGACTGGAAATTGATAGGTACGAAAGCATCCCATAAGTTACTGCAGTGCTCTAACTAGCCTTCCTTCATGCACTATCAAACCTCTGCAAATGATGCAGAACGCAGCAGCGTATTTGGTCTTCAATGAGCCAAAGAGAGTGCATGTTATACCCCTCTTTGTCTTGCTTCACTGGCTGCCAGTTGCCTCTTATACCAAGACAATGATGCTCAGATATCTTTCACTATGTCTCACTTTCATCTCTAGTCTGTACTTCTCTGACTAACCTTGAAATTTGTATAGCAGTATGTCTCATATTACTGGCTCTTTAGGATGAATCACTTACGTCTTCCAAGTCACTCTGGATAAAAGCTTCTGCCAATGAATAAATAGAAATAGAAATGGAAAAGCTGGTGTATGTGCAAAGTTTGTGCCAAAACCCTTCCATCCCTCCCCCTACAAAATGACAAAATCGCCAAAAAACAATCACAAAATTCAATGATGTTTTCATTGCTCAAGCTGGCATGCATCATAGTCCTCTCTTATCTGTTTTTTGGTTGTTTGTTTATTTCAGGACTTCCATGGAATGTGCATATTGGTTCAGTTCTTGGTTCAATTCAATGGTTATTGATTGGATGGAAGCAAGCTTGCAGTCAATTAAAGAAAGAGGTGGGTTTGTTGACTAAATTATTGAAGTTTGGCATACGTCACTAAAGTTATTGAGTTAAAATTAAGTACATACTTGGATGATTTGTTCACAATAAGATCTATAACATGCATTTGCAATTGCACGATTTTCAGTCCATGCCGATTTTAATAATCCTACTGACATTCATTATTCAGTCATTACTGAAAAATAGAGCCTGAATGATACTTTCAAATGCGGTGTTCACTGTGTTCAAACCAAATGTCCCTTAATTAGGCCAGGATAGGGAATACACACGAGGTGGTCATTACCTCAGTGTGGAGTGTTGCTGCCCTGTGAATGATCTTTCTGGGAACTCTGTTGTACTTGGGTCTTCAAATAAATGTGGTTGTATAATGAGACTGAGATAATTAGGACCACCTGTCGACTCTCTTGCATGTTCACACCACTTTATTGGGCAATAATATGGACTCTGAACCCTATAACCTCAATTTTCTTTCTCATGCACATGTGCACATACACAAAGGCAATTGGAAAGGGGCCTCTGGATCGATATGTTTGTTATTTTGTTGTCTTTTTGAAGGCTCTCTCCGACAGTACTCATTCAATTCTACTTTGAGCAAAGGAGGAGGCCGGTTTGATACACACACTAGGGAACTGATTTATATCAGCGGTGGGCTCACTGATCCTCACGCACAAGCGCACAGCAGTGGTTTACATACCCTCCTAAAGCACAAGTTGCATGCTGGATTTAGACAGCTGTGATTAGCATGATGTATATGTTGTTTATCACACTCATGCACATGTAAACATACATGCGCAATCACGCAAAGCAAATCTGCACACACTGATAGATCTGGATCCAGGACTGACACATGCACCCTACAGATGAAGTTTGATTCATTATTTGACCCAGTCTTGACAACATATACACAAAATCTCTTTTCAAGGAGCTCCCATCCCTCCTCTATAATTTAGATGTTCCCTCTCTTGAAGTTAACCTACATTCCCTTCCTTCTTGTCTAGACTCCTGTCTATCTGTTCATCATCATCTCTTCCATGTATCTGTCCGAACTGCTCCATGTATAAGGCTTGTCAACTGTCCATATGCTAAACATTGTTGTCCATCAAACATTATCTGTGGTGTATCTGTTTTATAAACACCAACCATGCCCAGGGCTAAATCACTTTGTATCTTTCTTTTCTTTTTCTTCTTAAGTCTTGGTAAAAATACTAAACTTAAAGTAGAGACTGTGTGCTGGCATCTGGTGGACAGTGATGGCAATACAACCATATTTAACCATTATTTAAAGCAGCAATGAGTCAACTCAAGGAGGTCTATAATACCTTAGAGAGCTATCCCTATCTATTATCCGTCAGCTGAATGTCCTGATGCTGATGACAACACAAGAACACACATTCTAAAGCTAAAAAAATAAACTAAAATTAAATGGATTAAAAATATAATGAAATATTGTCCAGACCCCGGTGACAACACAAGAACACTTAAGCTAGTCTCTCTTTTAAGTCACTGAAGTCTCAAGCTAAAAAAAATAAATAAATAAAATTAAAAAGATGAAAAATATAGTTGCAACAGGCAAAAAAAAAAAAAAAAAAAAAGTTGAAAAAAATAATTTGTGTATACATATAGTGAAAACAGTGCATTATTTGTAATTTTACTATTAGAAACTTTAAATAAATATAGATTTTGCAAGGAAAAAATTATGAATTAACATAATTTCAGGAGAAAAACAGTAAAAGGTACAAGCGAACTCATATAATAATAATTTATATATAGGCCTATACAGTCATGGCCAAAAATATCGGCACCCTTGCAATTCTGTCAGAAAATGCAACCCTTCTCTCAGAAAATTGTTGCAGTTGCAAATGTTTTGGTACTGTTTTTTTGTTTTTTGTTTTCGCATTGGAACAACACAAAAAACAGAGAAGAAAAGTCAAATCTGATACAATTCCACACAGAACCCAAAAAATGCATTGGACAAAATTATTGGCACCCTTAACTTAATATTTGGTAGCACCCCCTTTGGAAAAAATAACTGAAATCAATCGCTTCCTGTAACCATGAATGAGTTTCTTACACCTCTCTACTGGAATTTTGGACCACTCTTCTTTTGCAAACTGCTCCAGGTCATTCAGATTTGAAGGATGCCTTCTCCCAACTGCTGTTTTGAGATCTCTCCACAGGTGTTCTATGGGATTCAGATCTGGACTCATTGCTGGCCATTTCAAAACTTTGTTTGTAATCATTTCTGAGCGCTTTTTGAAGTGTGTTTCGGGTCATTGTCCTGCTGGAAGACCCATGACCCAAAACGCAGCTTTCTGACACTGGCCACTACGTTGCTCTCCAAAATTCTTTTGTAATCATCAGATTTCATGATACCGTTCACACAGTCAAGGCATCCAGTGCCAGAAGCAGCAAAGCAACCCCAAAACATCTTTGAACCTCCACCATGTTTGACTGTAGGGACTGTGTTCTTTTCTTTGAAGGCCTCATTTCTTTTTCTGTAAACAGTGCCATGATGTCCTTTACCAAAAAGCTCTACTTTTGTCTCATCTGTTACAGTATGTTCTCCCAGAAGGATTGTGGTTTGTCACATACGTTTTTCACATAACTCCAGTCATGCTTTTTTATGCCTTTGTATCAGCAGTGGTGTCCTCCTGGGTCTAATACCATAGCGTCCCTTTTCATTCAGATGGCGACGGATAGTGCGAGCTGACACTGTTGTACCCTGTGTCTGCAGATCAGCATGAATTTGTTTGGAAGTTAATCGGGGTTCTTTATCCACCATTCGAACAATCCTTTGTAATTTTTAATTAATTTTGCTCTTCCGTCCATGTCCAGGGAGGTTAGCTACAGTGCCATGGGCTGTACACCTCTTGATGATATTGCACACAGTGGACACAGGAACATTAAGATCTCTGGAGATGGACTTGTAGCCTTGAGATTGTCCATGTTTTTCCACAATGTTTTCTCTCAAATCCACAGACAACTCTTTACACTTCTTTCTTTTCTCCATGCTCAGTGTGACACACAACACAAAGGTTGAGTCAGCTTTTCTCCATTTTAACTGGTTGCAAGTGTGATTACTATATTGCCCACTGTCTAAATACAAATTACAGGAGCATCACATGCTTGAAAAGCGATTATTTCTTACAATTTTGACAAGGTGCCAATACTTTTGTCCAGTCCATTTTTGAGCTCTATTAAATTTTATCAAGTTTGACTTTTCTTCTCTGCTTTTTGTTGTTGTCGTTGTTGTTGCAGTGCAAACAAAAACAATAAGCACGTGAATACCAAAACATTTGCAATTGGAACAATTTTCTGAGAGAAGTGTTGCATTTTCTGATTGTAAGGGTGCCGATATTTTTGGCCATGACTGTATATATATATTTTTTTCATGTTTATTATCAGTAGAGTACATTAAGGTGTTTTGTGTTCCATTTTCTTTTACTTAGATTATTGCATTATTTTAGTGTTGTGATGCCCTTATGGCTTTTTCTATTCATGTGCATGATCTGCGCACCATCCACATATGAGTATTGACCACGTTTTATGAACAGGAATGTGCCATTTTATTTTACCACCTGTATTATTATTATGGTAGTTACAGTATAAGCACATTTTAAACTAAAAGCAGATTTTAAGTAGACAATACGTCACTTAATGGAATATATGGCTGTAAGTTATAAAATATACAGATGCCAATTTGCCATCCATAATACCTGAGACATTTCCACTGTAAATTTTACAGTGAATATCTGGCAGCCAGTCGCCTTTTTACCGTAAATTTAACAGGGTTTTCACTGAATGTACATTAGAAAAGTAATTGCATGCTTCTCCCCAACAAGCTGCAGAATTTGAGATATATCTTTCATAATGCAAAAATATATGACAAGTTTAATACTGATGATTAGGGGATTGGAAAACCCCTAACTGTGAACAATAGCAACAGTGAAGCTTGCCATGGCATGCACAACTAGTGTAATTATTATTATTTTTTTTTGTAAATTGTGGATAAGCAAAGCAAGTTTCCATTTACTTTGCATGAGTGGTGGGAATTGAAATTGCATATGTTTGGTATGTACATGATTATGTGATTATGCACATTTCTATGAAAGAACACAAAAAGCATTGTTTTTCTGAATGCACGGTCTCTGTTCCTAAGAGAAAAGACAGCTGAAGGAGGAGAAAGAGTAATTTGACTCTTCTGGTTCCAGTAAATTAGGCTGAGTATGTCACTGAATGTGCATGCTAAAGTTTTGCTGTGAAGTACATTACGCTTACACTATGACTCATAGTGAGGTAGGGAAGAGGGGTTGTTGCTGTCAGTAGATAGACACGGGACACAGAGGTAAGTGCAATACAAACAACAGGTTTATTGAAAAGCAGCAGAGGGGAATGAGATGAGCAGTAAGTCCGGGTAAGCAGGCGGGGAATTGGAAAGTCTCTTGGGGCTTATCTGAGTGTTAATGTCCTTGTTCCTTTATCCAGGGGATCCAGAGGGAACAGCGGAGTGTGGAGACGGTGGAGCACAGGAGCGATGGAGAACGGGGATAGGAACACGGGGGCAACTGGTAGGTAGACAAAAGGTAAGTGGGTCAGGTTAGTCAACATACAATGCTTGCGATCAGACAGTGAGTGAACGGAAGGAGTGCAGGGATATAGTGCTGATGATTAGTGCTGACAGGTGGCGGTGATCAGAAATCAGGGGATTGGGATCTGGTGAGTGTCGTTGGTGGAGACTGAGGTGATTGTGGTGACTCTGGCTGTGTCCAAATTCAGGGTCTGCATCCTCCTAAGGATCCTTCCTACCCGGTTGAAGGAGGAGGGATCCTCCGACGTCCGCAAAACCCGGAAGTCGGTGTTTGTGAATTTGGACAGCCTACCCTTCTTTCAGTTCCCTCCCTTACCCGTTGCTCATATGCTGTCGCCTAGCAACCGTGACAGCGCCAAGCAAGAAGCGGGAAAATGGACAAACAAAGAGTTATTCTCCTCATTTTAATTCTTTTGGAAGAAATAAAGCAATTAAATAAATTAAATACTTTCTTTGCTCGTTGTCGGAGAGTTTTTTATATCAGACTACAAGACAGTCACATCCAGGTAAGCCATTATAGCCTATTTTTATTTGTTTTTAAGTATTCTACTCATTTCTCCTACAAATTCATTGAGCCGAAGCATAAACTTTAGCTTGTTTTGTCAGAGAAACTCCTCTCCCACTCCGCTACCGCTCGCTTCGTCCGCCATTACGCTCTGCCGAAAAGAATTATGGGATAGGTAGGACGGGAAAGGATCCACCACACCCATCCTTCCAATTCGGGGAAAAGGAGGACGTATTTGTGGGCCGCATTTGAAGGATCCTACGAATTTGGACAGCCTTCGTCGCGGCGCTGTGACGTAACATCCTTCAAATGAGTACTCCGAAGGATGCAGACCCTGAATTTGGACACAGCCTCTCTGACAGTTCCATGCTAAGTCTTGGCTGAGCTGCAGGCACATGTTGTCTTTGTTTTTTTAAAGTCTCAGTCTTTTCTAAAATGACTTAAATTGTTATTTTACTGTCGCACCTCTATAACCAAGCAACCAAACCGGATGTTGACTGGGATTTGGATTCGTGTTGAAGTATCAAAACAAGCACTGTGTTTAATGACCGCTTTTTCCATAGTAACAAAATCCTGTTGTTGTTTTGGAGCGCTGATTTTGAATGACGACCATATGTTCCCCTGATAGTTCCTTCAGCGTCTATGCTAAAGGGAGCCTGAGATGGAGAGTCGCGCAGTCTGAATGAACAGCAGATATTTTCCAGGTCACTGTGTGAAAAAAGAAAAAAAACATAATGCACCTGAATCATTAATAGGCCTCAGGAGGATAAAGAGTGTTAGAGAGAAAGAGACCGAAAGAGAGAGAGAAAGAGGGAGGTTAAAATTAACAGATGCGCTGGATGGGTGGAACTACCTTCCTGCAGGATGGTCAAAGAATAGCCACATCCTTACATGAGCATTATTCTCTAATGCACCTTGAACATGCTAAGCAAATTCCCTGGTAAAATGATCTATATTGCTAATCACCGGATGTTGTGTTTTGGATAGGATCTTATAGTGTTCTGGTCTGCATACCAATCTTTTAACTAGCTTAACTAGCTGCTTTTTAAACAGTATGGCAATATGGTTGTTCAGCATGCGCGTACTCTCTACTGAATGTAAACAACGCTGATTACTTTCAGAGAAAGCACGCGCATGCTGAACATAAATAACGCTAATTACGTTGATTACGTTCTGGGGTACTCTCCAAACTGGCGGAAGACAGTAACTCGGGGAGAAGAATTGCTGAAAAAATTATGTTATTATTGTTTTCTTTGCGCACAAAAAGTATTTTCGTAGCTTTGTAAAATTACGGTTGAACCCCTGATGTCACATGGAATATTTTACCGACGTTCTTACTACGTTTCTGTGCGTTGATCGTGTTAGGATCTTTGCTGTCTATGGAGGGTCAGAGAGCTCTCGGATTCCATCGAAAATATCTTAACTTGTGTTCCTAAGATGAACGAAGGTCTTACGGGTTTGGAACGACATGAGGGTGAGTAATTAATGACAGAATTTAAATTTTTGGGTGAACTAACCCTTTAAGGCCACCTAATCGAATCACACATGAAAATAGGCTTTTATTTCTTTTAGTTATATTATCTGCATGTACAGTTGTACTTTGAAGTACTGCATTTGAAGTGCACTGCAAGTGCACATTTAATACAATTAAGTGCACATGGCTTCAGACAGCTCTGAATATACAGGACTACTGTTTTGATTCTTTATGGTGCTTTTTGTACCTTTTGGAGCTAGGTCCCCATTCACTTTCATTGAATGCAATAGAGCAGCTCATACATTGTGCTAAACTTCTTTTTTTGTGTTGTATGGAAGAAAGTCAGTTATATGGGTTTGGACTGTCATTAGGTTATATAAATAATGATTGAACATTCATGATTTTATGTGAACTATCCATTTAATGCCTTTCGGGTGACCCTGTTTGCTTCGAATTAAACTGGAACCGGCTGTGGAAAATAGTGTGTGCAGCAAAATAGAGGCTGACCACGACTATTAAAACAATCTTGACTTTAGAAGTGTTGTTTTTGAGCGAGACTGCAGGTTTTGTGTCAGTTTGATCGTCTCACTGAGCACTGCGTGTTCTCGTCTCTTTCCTTCTGTGTCTTGCCAACCGTTCCATGTGTCTGTATCTAATAAACCCCCAACCTCCTTTATCTTTCCCTCTTTCCCTCCCTCTCTTTGGCTCTCTTTCTCAATCACTTACTCACCCACTCTGCCCTTACAAGGAAAGGCAGGCAGGGTTGATGTCATAGAATGAAGAATGTTTAAAGAATCCAAAGGGGGCGAGACTGAGGGAGAGAGAGAGAGAGAGAGAGAGAGAGAGAGAGAGAGAGAGAGAGAGAGAGAGAGAGAGAGAGAGAGAGAGAGAGAGAGAGAGAGGTGTTTGGTTTGTAATACGCATGACCGGTGTGAAAGACAAACGAGAGAGAACTTGTTTAGACGGAGAGATGGTGTCATTCCTTTAGGAGACATGTAGGGGGAGGGTTCAACAGCTGTGTATCTGAAAGAAAGAGGAGTAGAGACTGCAGAAAGTAGTTATCTTAGAAATCACACACTTTTACAGACCTACAGAGAGAGATACAAGAAGAGAAGGCGAAGGAGACAGGCCTACAGGTAAGTCCAAGATGTTTTCAGTACAACAAGACTGCTGTAGATCATTTGACCTTTTTATTTAATCACTGTCCAGTGGCTTTTGGTAACAGCTGAGGTAACCAATGAACTGGATAAAAAAAAAGAATAAATTATATATGCAATTCAACTTTAATCGATCATATTCCAAGTAATTTAGAGAGTTTAAGGATTTTTTTGTTAGTTATTTTATGGCTTGAATCTAATTTCCAACATTTCTAAATGCCACAAAACCTGGATCAAATGGGGCAAATAATTTTTTTAAATATATTTTATATGTATATTATATGTAACCAATGAACCACATATGTTACTTTTATACAGCTGGTCCTAAGGTAATTTTTTTGTAGAATGTAGAAAATGCACATTCAAAGTCTGACAACCAAAAAGTGTCCATCAATGTTCTTCAAATAATAAAAAAAAATTAGTTAGAATTTAACAAAATTTAAGATAAAAATCAATGCAATGCAATCTCTTTGATCTTGGTTTTAAACATATCTATTTTTTTTTTATTCTAAATTATATCTTATTTTTTTGTTTGTACTTCACAACTTTTTGTGAAGTACGTTGCCTGTAAAATGTACTTTTGTTAGTTTTTTATATTAGGCATGCTATTTTATGACCACCAGAAGATACAGTACATGTAATATTTCCCCCAAATTAATTTGTCACATCTGACTATTTAAGGTTGTTCACTAACTGTGTATTAAAGAAGGCAAAAAAAAGGGGATTAAAACGCCTAAAACTTTAAAAGCTCAAGAAAAAATGTGCAGATCTCTTAACAGAAGTTTAGTCATTATTGGCCACCGATTTTGTCCCACCTCCAGCAGGCAGGAGAATGCGGAAGCGTGAACCGGAAGTGTGTCAAGAGTCGGTACATTAGGGAAAGTTCATGTGTGCAGATCAGATTCGCTGATGATCATCCCCACGAGAGCTTCTTAGAATTAAAAGAATAATGCCTATCGCCAACACCGCGCCATAAAGCGATACAAATTCAGAAAAGATACGCACAAAGGGGGGATATTTATACATGCAACTGTAGGGATTGAAAATAAACGCGCTGTCTGCATTATAGAACCTGTACTGTTTTTGGCATAACTGCACCTTTCCAGAGGAAAACGAACTGTAAGTGCCTTTATTTCACCTTTTCTATAATGTGTAGCCTAAGGTATAATGACAGCGGTTCGTCACAGATGACTGCAATCTGTATTTGCATCAAAACCACAAACCTCTCATGCATTCACAGTGGTTTGCAGCAATACAGGCTAACTGTTAGTTGTAGTGAAATATGATTGTATGACATGATGCATGTTGTTTGTGTGGTTTTTGACTCTGAAAAATGTTTTGCATGATATAACCATGAATGTAAAGGAGGGGTGGGGCGCATGCATAACTAAATGCAATCTTGTTCATAAATGCGTCCACCTAAACATTCGTGGCTGGAGTTAGTCAAAGAGGGACTATCTCCATAATCTGTGATATATTCAATGGGAGCTTTATCTCTCTTGTTCCTAGGTTTCCAGTTAGATATCCATATAAGGTGAAAGCAGCTTGATCTAGCGTCTGATAAGCGAAGTTTTCCGCGTCTGAAGATCGAGGCCGCTGTTATACGTTCATTCAGTAGTTGAGGCGAGAATGGTGTAGTGAATGAACGCTGGATTTGTCTGGGTGGAGTCCCTAAAGATGACAATGGGGTTTACTGGCCTTTGGGCGACGCCAGTGTGATTTAGGATTTTCCAGTTCAATGAGAATATATGCTGAATGCGGCCGTCGGACTGGAGTGGTGCCTCCATTTTTTTGCACACATTTGCTCCATAAAATATAAGTATTCAGTGCAACAGTTTGTTTGTAATAAGTAGTGCAGCCACACTCGTGTTATTAATTTAATTTGAAAACATATGGATTGAATTCTGATTAGATGAGCAGCTGCCAATACAGGCACACCATGACAAAGTTAGATTTAAAGGAATAGTTCATGCAAATTTGATAAATTTACTCGCCTTTCGTCAAGATGTGGATGAGTTTGTTTCTTTATCTGTACGGATTTGGAGAAATGTAGCATTACATCACTTGCTCACCAATAGATCCTCTACAGTGAATGGGTGCCGTCAGAATGAGAGTTCAAACAGCTGATAAAACATCACAATAATCCACAAGTAACTCCAGTTGATCAATTTTGCCTTGCAACAAATTGATAAATAACACAGTTTTTAACTTCAAACCATTGCTTCCAATTAAAATACAAGTCCTCTATCCATAATAATAAATAAAAAAAACATGTATACATATGCATACATGCATAGATCAAGCACTGTTTTCAAGTGGAAACAGTTCTTAAGTATGTCTGTTGATTTGGCTGCTAACAGATATCAATTTCAAAACAAGCAGCTTTCTGTTGGTCAGCGTGGTGAATCTGCATAACCAGCTTGGGCCCGTTGCTAATTCTGTGTGGGGATATCTGTCGCCCTCACACTAAATTTCCAATCATGTAAATTCTTATTAAAATGACTGGATTTTGCCCTTTTTTACTGAACAATGTTAAATGCGACTGGGCCTTGAGGATTAACTATTATATGTACTTTTTTTTTTTTTGCATATTGGTTTCATTGAAGTTTTTCTTTTTTGAGTACCAAGAGTGTTGAGTATTTCTTGTGGCTTTTTTTAACAACACTGAATAAAATATTTTCATGTCAAGAATACATTTTATGTCCCACAGAAAACAAGTATGGTATTCTACTGGCACACTTTATGACGTAATGACCCACTTAATAACGCCATTATACACCCTTCCCCATCCCCATGACGTCATTATATAATCCTTTTATGCGAGCCAAGCATAACCCAGACAGATCGTGGGTGTGCCGTAATTTATTTCACCATAGTCACCCAAAACAATAGAAACCCGCTGCTTCTGGAGTTTAAACTGGATTGAGGAAAGGAAATGAGTCTAATAGTCATTGTAGACGAGCATCGTCATATGAGTGATTGTTCATGTTCAATATGTCATAGCTGACATTATCTTTCGAAACAGATTGTAAGTTGTGGTGTCATACAGCGTGAAAAATTAACAGCTCACTGTTTGTCACCTCTCTGTATAATTTGTAAAGAGCTGTTTCTCTTCAAAAACTATAACTGTTCAGGATCAGTGCACTATTCAAACACACAACAGTCTTAACATAGCTGTGAACTCTTATCTGCATACTGTGTTAGTTGCAGCTACTCTGCGACTTGATGGAGAAGAGATGAAATCATCTGTAGAGGAAGCCAGAAAACTGCAATGCAAAAAAGTACTGTCAGTTCCCAGCCAGAGAGGAACGATGGCACATTTGTTTTGGTCTACGGTTGATGTGTTATGACATTTATGCATTTAGCTGACAGTTTTAAACCAAAGCGACTCATTAAGAGCTCTCTGGCCACCGGCATTCACAGTAGAACATTACTCACTGCAATTTCAACATGTCTCGTTATTTATTTCTTATGTCTCCAGTGTGGTGAACAGAATTTGCATGTCTCATGCACTGATCCTCTAGTTTCCAAGTTTCCCTCTGAGGGTAACGTTTACAGGTCACAGTATCCAACAAGGCTGCATAAGGAGGCCTCATGGAGCCAGATCAGCTGCGTCGTCTCTTTTCCCCAAAAGAGAGCCAGACTCCCTATATCACATAGTCATTCTGATCAAGTGATGAAATGCAGACACATGCGTAAGGCCACTGGAATCTTTATATTGCAGCTGTTTCTCTTTCCGTGGCACACACACACACACACACACACACACTGTGAGAAGGTGCTAGTTCGATCAAATCTTAATCCTTTACTGGAACTCCATAGTGGGTAATGAAAGACAGAGTGTTTTCCCCGGGTAGTGTTTTGACTGGTTCGAACTGCATTGCGTTAAAGTTAGACTGTTGTTTTTTTATGTGACTGATCTCCTCTCACTAATGTATTGTCTTCACATTATCAGAGAGTCTAGCAGTGTAGCCAAACCATAACTGTACCCATGGAGAGCAAACACGTTAGCCAAAACTGGCAGCTGGTGACCTCGACAAGCAGAGAACATCCTGCGTTGATCTAGAGCTTACTAAGTATTCACAATATATTCACAGTGGTTTTTTAGGTGAGATCAAATAAGGCAACATCATGAATATTGGGATGTGCTTTTGATTTGACCATTTAGTTTCTTTAAAAACATCATTAAGGCCCGTTCAGACATCACACTGTAATTATATAGATAACTATAAATATAACTTGTATACCTTGTATAGTTTATTCAGAGATTGCCATGAAAATAGCCTTGATACTGACATGGCGTTAAAACGTGAATAAATAAATAATATAATTCTAACTTTATTAGCTCCACACCAACGCACTGTGACATTTTATTATAAGCAAATGCTGCAGTTATATCATTTGCTACTTTAAATGCTCAAACTTTTTAAAGTCGGATGAATTCTGATTGGTCTTGAAAGTGTCATTATTATTATTATTATTATTATTATTAGCTGTGGTGTGGAATTCCCGTTCTCATTAAACTAGAACCATTACTAAAATGTTATCGTTATGGGTATTGCCCTTCCATCAATCCTTCCTTTTCTTAATGTTTTAATATCGTCTCTAATCTAAACTTCAGTAGCAAATGTTAATGAATGTGTGCTGTCCCTGATAAATACAAAAATAGAATTATTAATTTAAATTATTGCAAAATCTCAAAGTAATATGCAGTTATTTATTCATTTTCTTTAATTAGTTTGGAGTAAAAACTGAACTTTTTATGTCATCAACATCTTGACAGAGAAGTCAAATATTTAAAGGGTTAGTTCGCCCAAAAATGAGAGAACCTGTAAGACCTTCGTTCATCTTCAGAACACAAATTAAGATATTTTTGAGCACTTGGGATTTCATACAAAAATCTTAATTTGTGTTCTGAAGATGAGCGAAGGTCTTATGGGTTTGGAACGACATGAGGGGGAGTGATTCATGACAGAATTTTCATTTTTGGGTGAACTATCCCTTTAATAGCATTTTATATAATTTTATAATAATTGTTTTCTAAAAATGTATGGAAATATAAATATTGTAAGTTAACATTATTTTTATATGGAATAAAAATTAAATATAATGTTATTCTTTGTCAATTTAATGAACAACAATGTGGAAAATATTTTTTGCTGTATATTGTAGTAAAAATGTTTGGTGTTTCGACCATCCCTAATTTGAACTAAAGGTAACCTCTGAACAGAATGAATGATTCTCCTAACTCATGTTGGTTGTCAAGGAACGATGCATGGTTTGTTGTAGCAGCGCCAAAACTAACGGGAGATGTGGCCAACTTGTGGGTCTCCTGTTCTCTATAGTGCACTTAGGGAACTCAGAATTAAGGATGTGGTCATCCTTTCCATTTTGCGGCAGAGCACATTCACAAGAGTAAGTCATTGCTGTTTGTTTTGAGCACCGCTGTCACTTGTGCTCTGCTGAGGATCGCTTACTGGAAACGGCTCACTGGAACATTTTTTTCAAGTTCATTGTAGGTACCTGCAAGCTTGTATTGATCTGGAGAATGGAGGCCATGATGAGAATAAATAATATTTTGCACCTCAGGGTTTATGGCTTGTTTTGTGTGAATATTTCATCAGAGCATGCACTTCTGCATTATTAAACTCCACATCTGAACCAGAGGAGGAAGGTGAAGAATTTGCACTTTACATGTGACTGGCTCTCACTGCACACTCAGACCTGAAGACTAAAAATAGTCTTAAACCTCTCTTTTTTGGCCTTAAAAACTGTGCTTCCACTTATGGTTATGCAGAATCCATTAAGAGCTTCTCAGATTTGGAGATGGACCACATCAAAGCATCTTTAACTGTTACAAGAGTGGCTTAAATCAGTCATGAAGGTAGGGCAGAAGGGATCTTCTCAGACATTTTGGGAGTATTTGTGTGAACTGGAGCTCTTCTTCTCGGGCCAGAACATGAGATCAGCTGGAGTTTGTGCTTCTGGTTTTGTACGAGACTAAATTGCTTAATGATTCATAATTACTTCCCTTGATAAAAATAATTAGCCAGTGTAGATTTGTATGGCTGTCAGTGGACTGAACTGCTTTGCGATATTTACACATGTGTCAAGGTGAGAAGGAACTTGAGAGTTAATTGGTGTTTATTTGGCTCAAAGTGGAGCGTGAAGAGTTGTTTATGGTTCAGTAATGTACCATTCAGTTGATGTATAGTCACAGTTGTGTATCAGCTAATTTACAGTGGCTTTGAATCCGTATTTACAGTCCAAACAAGGTCTGCACGATTAATAGAAATCAAACCAAAATCAAAATATACGGCACTGTTGCTGTAAATGTTTGCTCCACAAACTCAGTCTCTGTATATGATCAGAGTTTAGGATCTTTAACATGCATTTTGGAACATAACATGCAGTAGCGTTTAACATTTCAGTGTAAAGAAATTCAGAACGCCATAGGTAGTATTTTAATTTTACAGTTATGTTAAATGATTATAAGTCTTTTTATTTTTTACAGTTTTACAATGGAAAAAATACAATAGAAATAATTATTTTTTTTGTTTTGAAGTGCTGTCAAATTGATTAATCTTGATTAATCGCATCCAAAATAAAAGTTTGTGTTTACTTAAAATGTGTGCACTGTGTATAAGAATATCTCTATGGGTTTGAGACTTTAATCTTTGCGACTTTATGGATCATATATATGCACAAACAGCTTGTAACGCACCAATGACAAAAGAAAACATGAAGTCGTATGACCCCTTTAAATGTATACATCTATGCGTGTATATATTTTTATATATACACACACAAATATATACAGTACACACACATTATGTAAAAACAAACTTATTTTGGATGTGATTAATCGATTTGACAGCACTAGTTTTAAAGTAATTTTTCTATTTATTAGTAGTAGTAATAAATAATAATTATTATTAGTAAGTAGTAATAGTTTTGTTAATGTTCAACAATTTCATGCCTATTAAATTTGTTTTAATTTATTCAAAGCAGGATAGAAAACATAATCATAAATATTTTATTTATAATTTAATTAAATTTACATAATTTTAGAAACAATGTCTTCAGACACAATGCTTAATACTTTTCTGTTTATATGGTGTACAGACTCATGTATACTGTATGAGGATCACCACAGGATCATCAATCCTCGGCATTAAATTTTTTTTTGATGAAATCATTTGAATATTTGACTCTGTTCTTCTTGCACATGTACTACAGGGCACATTTCAGATGGGAAGGTGTCGGATATTTTTGAGATGCTGAACTGAAACAATGAGAGTAGACTGCCATACAGTGCATGTTTCTTTCCTACCTGACCTAGAATAATATGGTTTGTCAGGTCATAAAATGGCCTAATCAGGATTAAATAACAAAAATGTGGCTCCAATTAGTAAAACTAGAAACAAAAGCTGTTCTTTAGTCATGAAATCCTTGTACACATCATCTGCCTCCGAAGGCAACAGTGGGTTGAAGTACAGAGATAATTGACTAGGACAGGACAGGCTGCAACTTATGTCTTTAAAGTGTTTGCCATCATCCGTAATTCATATTTCAAAGCATGAGTCTTTGATATGGTTCACTGGCTGTATTATAGCTCTGTAGAAGTATAGAGGGAAAAAAGTAATGACTTAGTCAGGGTCAAATAAGACTTGGCTCAGTGGCAGCAGCAGGAGGAGGAAAAGGGGTATGAGGTAATGCCGTCGTTTTTAATGGTGAACATGCTTGAGGTAAATATTTGCACATAGCTCATGCCATGAGAGCACTTCTGTGGTATATCACATCCATATGTCTCAAGCACTTTAACTGTTTCTAGTTGAAGCTCAGTTGACCGGACCCCGAGGCCTCATAATGGGAAAGTCATGGTATGACTTCAGCCCCGATAACCTCGGTTTGGAGAGCTTTCTTGTGTGCACACACAATCAAAACAGAAATTATATCCGCCAACAAGAGGACATTGTACTGTGTTTTTGACCATCTGTGTTCTGTGGTGTCCTGTACATCATTTTAAAGGGTGCTATCATGACATATAATATTTTCCCTTTATCTTTTGACATAAAAGGACATCTTGTACTTTGAAAACGTACCTCTCAAATCTCAAAACATGTAATTCCCATAAGAGCAGAGCATCTTATGAAACTAAAGGCTGGAATACACTACACAAAGAATGTCTTATTTATATCATGTGTATACTTTGTTGTTCTAATGAAATGATTTGTTAGCATGCAGAAAGCTATAAGCTTATATAGCTGATCTAAAACTTTTTTAAGAGGATTCTGACTAACAAAGTCCTCTAGCAGGCCATTGTTTTCACATGATCAACAGACACGTCTGTGTTTGGCTACAAAGCAGAACGCTTCAAAAACAGCATTGCAAAAATACAATCCTCTGAAGCTCTTCTATAGTCTGTTGGTTGGTCCAGTTTAATGCTGTCCCAATTTATTCTGTAAAAGTGTTTCCATCGTAGTTTATGTGCATGTTTTCTTACTTAGTTGAGCGAATACGTTTTTTTAATGCACATTTTTTGAATTTATGTGCATAATTGTATTTCCATCTAGCATTTTTTTATGTGATATCCCAAAATGTGCATAAAAGTAGGTGGATGGAAACATAGCTACTGCATGCTCACAAAAATATGCATTTAAAAGCAGCAGCTGGTATTGTTACTTTTTTTTTTAATTTTTTTATTTCAGTATCCACTACCTAAACACTAGATGAATTAATGAAGTAAAACATGTGAAAGTTTGTGCTGTTACTGGTTGTGTGTTGCACCTCTGCACGTCCTTCTGATGCATCCGAATAGTACGAATAAGTGGACATGGTTTATTTTAACAAGAGCCATGTTCATTTCAGTCTGAGCATGAACCGGTTTTGCAGAGAGGCTGTTGTTGAAGTATGGGCGGTTAAAACTGTATTGCTCATTTAACATATGAAGAGGGCGTTTCTTAAAGACGCAGGATTACATGGCTTATAGATAAATGGTGAAAACACTGATAAAGTCTAAACCACTCATATTTTAAAAAGTTTAGGCCTATAAATGGACATCAGAGGACACAAAATAATAATAAAAAAAGTGTTGTGGGAACCCTTTAAGAAATTAATTGTTGAGAGCCGAATTCAGAGTGTGAGACTTTTCTCTCTGGATATGAAACCAAGTTAAACAAAGTGTGGATATGAAACAAGTCAACATAAAAGTACCTGAGATTCACAAAGTGAGAAATGAAATGCTTGGCATCTAATTCATGAAAATATTTTTTTCCAGATTTTGGTACAGGATTTCCTTGTTAAACCTCACCCAAGTTATGGAAAGTGTTTGAGTACACAGAACGTTTTCAGATGCGTTTCCTTCTTGTTGGACTTTGAACTGTTTGTAACTTGTTAGTTGAAGTTTAAAAAAGGAACTTTAGTTATGACTAATCGGGGAACAGCATTGTTTACCATAATGTATTTACTTCCCTGTAATTACTGTGAAGTCAGATGCTCACCACATCTTCAGCTTCATTTGATGCATACCAGCCATTCTTTCATGAAAGGAATTTCCCGCTCATGTTCACGGTGTTTCAAAGGAACATGTTCAAATTTAACCCAGATGGCTGACTAACCTACATACAGGTGGGCGGCTCTCTTGAGAACCAATTCCACAGGAGCAAAACTGTTTCGGGCACCAGAGCTACATACCACTTACGAAAAAGATTTTCCATATGCAACCAAGATCCATCCTGGTGTTTTTTTGTTTGCGTTGCAAAACTTTGGACATTATCTGTGCTGAAAAAGTCATCTGAAATGTAACACTTCATCGACTACATGTTGTTATTTTCAGATCAAGATGGCTGACTCTAGCACTGGCAAGCCTACTGTGGTCACTTCCTCCGTCTCCCTCAAAATGACTGCTCCTTCTTTCTACAACCAACCCAAAAAGTTTGCATCTGTTGCGCCGCCACGCCCCAAAGGACAGATGGCCCCATCACAGCCCTCATCATTTATAAGCACTGGTGTTATTGGGCGAGTTGGAGAGATGCCTCCACCCCCTTCAACTCTTTGTGAGGGTAAGGCAATAAAAAGTATCATTTAAAGATCTAAAAAAGTTTTTAAAAAATCTCATACGTGCCAAATTTTGTATAAATGTGCTCTTTGTATAAATAAGTTTTATGTGAATTTGGAAAACTGTTGTAACATTTTCAAGAAAGGCGTAAACAACCCTAAAATATGATGTAGTTTAACCATCAAATAAAAAATATATATTTTTCTTACACCATAAGTGCATGTGAGTGTTCACAATTATTAATTTCAAAAATATAAAAAGTAAATATATTTTTTAGGGGGTTTTTTTCTACTAATATCATGTATTAATTAATAAATGTTTAAAGATTTCAGGGAGTTGCACCACATGTAATTATACCAACTGAACTAGCCTTACTTTATAAAAAGGTTAAAATGTCTGATATTTTTTCATGCATGATTGTTGCACCACATGACATTGATTTGAAATATGAATAGGTTTGATGCAATAATGTTCAAATGTTTTCAATTAAAAATTAAATGTACCTAAAGAAATAATAATAAAAGATTACATAATTAAATTTTTTTAATGTATTTTTTTCCTTCATTATCAATAATAGGTTGTTGATCCTTTATTATACATTGAATGTGAGGTGCTTTTAAGAAAGCTAACCTTACCTGTTTTTCAGACTTAAGCTTTGTTTATCTTTGCAGTTACTGCAACGGGTTGCACAATTGTAGTAATTCTCTCCTCACCAGAATTATAGCATGTGCGCTTGGCAAGAGTGCATTTTCAGACATGACTGTTAAAATATTTACTTTTGAGCCAAGTGTTAAAAGCGTGTAAACAACCAACTATGACTTGAAGGATTAAAGTAGCATTTTTCTGTCTTGTGTCTGGCATATTCATTATCTGCATTGTCCCTCAAATACAGCCCTAATGATCTAAATTGGTGTTTTTCATATCTGAGAGAAGCAATGTATGCTAATAAGCTATGCTATCATGCTTTGTGTAGAGTTGAATGAACAATGCAGAAAGGGACTGTTTTGTTATTGTGAACTGGTGCGAGTGTAATGAAATTCACTGCCTCCGTTCATTAGACTTCCCACCCCCTCCTCCTCCTCCACTGGATGATGCAGAGCTTCCAGCCCCTCCTCCAGAATGCCAAATCACACCCCCTGCATCTGATGCCCCTCCTCCTGCATTCCCAGCCCCGCCCCCTGTTGCAGAAGACGTGAACCTCCCTGCACCTCCCGAGGAATTAACCTCTGCATCTTCTGCCTCCTTTCCCCCACCCCCACCACCACCTCCTCCTCTCCCTGAGACCGGTGCTGGTGTCAGCTCTCAGGTAGGTTTCCAAATACTTGATTTAATTTCAACTTTATTTTAAACTTCACAAGTCTTTGCTTGCCCCTACGTCGTTTTCAGCATTTATG
The DNA here is from genome assembly GCF_936440315.1 of Barbus barbus. Lineage (NCBI taxonomy): Eukaryota > Metazoa > Chordata > Actinopteri > Cypriniformes > Cyprinidae > Barbus > Barbus barbus. The sequence goes on from NC_136740.1 coordinate 10,919,801, forward strand.
GAATACTTTTTTACTTTTACTTTTGATTAAAATGCTTTTGCACTACACTCAATACAAGTTTTTCCCTTTTAATACCTAGATAACTCCATTCTGACTAGTGATTGCACCAAAATGATTTTTTTCAAATAAAAACTTCTATACAAACACTTAAATTGCATATTAGTCATTTTTATAGCAACGTTTTGCCATAAATGACTTTTTTTACTCCATTTCATTATTGAAATATAAACATTTAAATGGTGGCTGTTGTAAAAAAAACGTTTCTTCCATGACAGATTTATTCAAACATACCTTAAATAATAAAGACATCAATAAGTTTAAATAAAAATGTTATTAATATGTAACATAGTGCAGTATTTGGCTAAATGCTCCTCTTTTTCTAGCTAACTAATGAGTTATTGACCTTGAATTGTTTTTATGAAATATTACGTAATGTGACGCATTGTTTACAAGCTGTTTTATTGACATTTTTCCATTGTTGAAACACTGATTGAGCTATTACATAAGACATGATACATTTCAATAAGTTGTAATGTTTCTTTCAACATACCTTCTGATGTTAATTTTGTGCTATAACTTGTAGAAAAGATGTTACCATTTCATTTGAACTGAGGCAGCTTCATCTGTCACGGCACAATAAAGAGCACCAAAATTAATGAATTTATTGTTTGAATTTTGTCATAAAACTGGCAAAATTATGAAAGCTGAGACCGTTTCATATCAAAAGTAATAAAGCAGAGAAATCAATATTGTGAACCCAGCTCCTACCTGCTGTAGCCAAAGGATGACCATTGGAGAAGCACTAATTAAAGGTCATGATTTAGCCAAAGATTTCAGCCACCCAAAACCATTTTGTTTACCAAAATTTTGGTGCATCACTAATTCTCACTCATTATGTCCTGACATTGCATTCAAACTAGTGCGTTTTTCAGTCTTATGCAATTCTAATGACTCTCTGTGTAAATGAAGAAGGAAGGAAGGTTGATTTGAGCAGTTTGCTGCAGTAAACTCTGCTATCCTGTGAGACACAGTTATGCATGCTGCCTGCTGACATGTCCATATAAGCCCTGGCTCTATTTATGGATGTGTTATTGTGGTGAGTGCAATGTAATTGGGCTACATCATCACTCTCACAGGGCCTTGTTCAATCAAACAGACCTGCTAGCTACTAAAAGAACAATAAAACTCCAGTGTGAATCCACTGCATAAACACTTTTGTGAAACTATTTCTTTCCGTAAGATTTTACAGATGTACAAAGCTGGTTGCTTAAATGACTGGTTATTTTCTAGTTTACACAGAAGTCAAAATTTGCAAAAAAAATATGCTCAACCTCAGGCCATCCAAGATGTAGATGTGTTTGTTTCTTCATCAGAACAGATTTTTTACAGATTCAACATTACATTACTTGCTCACCAGTGGATCCTCTGCAGCGAATGGGTGCTCAGACAACTGAATAAAACACAATAATCCATAAGTAATCCACAAGACTGCAGTTGATCAGTTAATGGCTTGTGAAGTAAAAAGCTGCATGCTTATTAGGAAAAAAAGTGGTGTTTTAATTTTAAGCTATTGATATAATTGATAATAAAGTTTACTTCAATGAAAAAGTCCATCCCCTGTTGTCCCCTCACATAAAAATCCACCAACATACTTTAGAACGGTTTGGTACTTGTGCATATTTCTCTGCTGATTCAGACAAGACCACTTTTTCACTGGAGAAAGCAATATTATGGATAGGGGATGGTTTGAAGTTGATATCTTGATTAATTTATTACGACCACACAGGTTTTCACTTCACAAGATGATAATATATGCAGTAATTGATTAAATTGATTCAATAAACAATGCAAGTTGCTATGAATGGCCAAAGATGTCAGTCTAACTAGTCGGTTGCTGTTCTAGTAGCTGACCATAGTGCCTGATCCAGAACATTTTCTAAATTTTAAGGCTTGTGATGGCTCTTTCATTTCCACTGTCAAGCAGTGCGGTTATTTGTCTTAGAAAGTGCATATTTCTTCTTTGAACATTGTGTGGTGATTGTACAGTGCTGTGTTTTCTCAGCGCAAGACTGTAATTTGTTTGTCTTTCTCAGCTCTTCCAAATTTCTAAGAGCGTCATGCCTTTCATTTTGGATTCCCTTTTATTTTGACATATAATTTGATCAAATGACTTTAACTAGGCATTAATTATAATCTAGGAACACTGTTCAAAAGGCATCCTTATATCTGTTCATCAGTTTTTGTTTTTTTAATCTCTGACCTTCTCATTTTCTGTTTCACACGTATTCCTGTTTTATTGCTGTGTACTATATCCCACCCTTTTATTGCCTCATATTTTATATACTCGTTCTGTTTTTGACACAACATCTGGTTTCATGGCTGATTCAACCTTTCTTGTCATTCTCCTCTCTTAAACCACGTCCTCTCTGACCTCTCCTACACCCCACACTCATCTTGTCTCTCAAATTGTCTCCTACATTGCCTCTTGTTTTGTTCTCCATAGAGGGTGTTTGAGAAACAGACCAGTTTTGACAGGCAGTTGGGCTCTTTGACCAATATGTTATCAGAAATGGAGACGAGTGGACCTTTCAATCCAAAGGTAACTGCAAAGCCTTTGACTTCTGATGTTGTAACTTGACCTTCAGGGCTCAGCTATTTTTCTTAAATTGTTTTAACCCTAATGGAATGGTTTACCTAAAAATTACAATTATGTATAATTTACTCACCATCATGTCACTTCAAACCTGTATGACTAATTTTTCTTTAGTAGAACATAAAAAGAGATATTTAGTAGAATGTTCATGCTGCTCTTTCACAAACAATGAAATCATACAGTGATGAAATATTACAAAACCACACAGTAAAAGTAGTCAAAATGACTCTCTAGCATAGGGTGAGGGTGAGTAAATAATATTAGGAGTATAAACTTTTATACTCATATTAATCGTATTAATTTTGGTAGAGGTCAACAGACATGGAATTTTTGATGGCTGATATCAATATTTTAGAGAGCAAAGTGGCCGATGACCAATATAAAGCCAAACTATATAAAATAAATGTAAATACTGCAGTATTTACTAAAATATAAATTTTAAATGAATCAATGTAAAAAAAATGAACTTGATGCGAAAATAAACCTGTAAAATAGATTCATACTTTAATTCTGTAATCCCATTATAATATTTTCACAAATTAAGAAATTAAGCTGACTTAAACTAAGCATTTTGTTTAAATTTTTCCATGACCATAACTGGATAATAGAGGAACAATTATTTTTCACAACCTTAATCTTTCAACATTCTGGCACCACAATTTAGAGATTTTGTAAGACTTTGAAGTTCCTTTTTCCCCATCAGATGTGTGATGTATATCTATTTGTGTTTGTTTGCTCAGTTGCCTAGCCAGTTTTCATCAGCACCAGCATCAAAGCCTGCAGCACCACCACCGACCGCCCCCAAGCCTGCCCTTTCCTTTCTGCCCCCTCCTGAGCTGCAGGATCGTCCTCCCCCCGCCCCTTGGGCTGAGGAGCTACGTGCCCGAACACGACCGGCCAATCAGTATGCAACATCTGCCCCCGCACCTGCACAGTCATTTCCTAAAGGCCCAGCTGTGGCTCCAAAGACCAACTTCCCTCCCAGTCAGGTGAATTCAAATTTTGGATCCAAAACAGTTAGTCCTGCACCTACTGGAGGAGCAAGAGGGTTTAACCACGCCGTTAAAACCCACGCCCAAAGCTCTTTCCCACCACCTCCACCTGCCGCCCCTCCTGCCCCTGTTCCTCCACCAGCGAATAGTCCCGCGCCTGCACCTACATTCAGTCACTCTGAAAAATCTCCCATTGGCAGTCAGCAAAGCATTGCTCCGCCTTCTCCTGCTGCACCCAAGACATCACCCGTCTCGTCATTCAACAGACCAGCAGGAAACACTGTTCCACCAAAGGTGGGTGTGCTTCAGGTTGTTATGTGATGCAGTTATATAAATAAAGATAAGGTTAGGGAACAAAGTCAAAAGGACTGTGGAAAAATAAGATATTTCCTGAAGAAAGAACCAGTATTCTCAAGGTGGTAAAAGACTAGTTTTATGGCTTTGGTTTGGTGAATGAAATGCTGTGTTAGAGCTGTCTTACATTTTGGTGTCATGACAATCACTCCACATGATTGGGAATAAGAATTGATGCAGAACTGACTATGCAGTGTAAATGATTAAAGAGAAGCATAAAATAAAAGACAATAAATTTAATACGCAAAGAAGTTATTGGCTAGATTTTGAATGGTGAAAATATTTTTTTCAGCATAGGTGCATTAAAATGATCGAAAGTGCAAGATTTCTGTTTCTAATGAATTTTGTTAATTTTTTGTCATCATAGAAGCTTAAAAATGATTTCTGAAGGATCATGTGACCCTGAAGACTGAAGTGATGATGATGATGATAAACTCAGCTTTTTCATCAGAGAAATAAATTATATTTAAAAATATATGTATTTAAATAAACTTATTTTAAATGGTAACAATATTTCACAATATTACTGTTTTTACTGTGTTTTTGATCAAGAAAATGCAGACTTGGTGAACATAAAAGACGTTTTTTAAGATCCTTAAAAGATTTAAAGTTTGCAAAAATAAAACTAAAATGATCTATAAAAACACAGTTTGAATGGCGTTATTTCTGATGCTCTTGTATTTCAGGTGTCTGGTTCAGGTTCAGGTCCTGGTGGAGCTCCTCTCACGATGAGGGAAGTAGAAGAGCTGGAGAAAATGACCAAGGACTTTATCAAAGACATGGACAAACATCCTCCTGTGATCACCTCTCCAGCTACAGGTACACAAACACCACCAGCTCTCCTCCCACACACAAACTCAGCTCCACCTTGTGTACTCACCCACACCCTTAAGATTTAGTTGATCTTCTTATTCATTCTAATTTCAGTAATTTCCTGGGTTTGATGTTAATTTAAGCCTCATTCATAGACGTCCATATGGCTCTTGTTTAACGCACCGCAGACAAGCTGTGATAAACACTGACTGTGCGATGGTGCCAGACGTCTCTTGCTCTTTCTTCGTCTCCCTCTCTCTTTATCAGTCTATGTAGGTGTTCTGCTTGCTATAGCTTCTCAGTTTATTACTCTATTATCAGTGTCTAAACAGCACAGCGCTTCACCGCTCCCGTGTCTGGATCTCTCTGGATGAGTGTTGTAATGATCTCACTCTTTGTCAGTATTGAGGGTTTGTTTTACTTGGTAGCTTAGATGTGTGTGCAGGTGAAAGCTAAAAATACTTTTTGATCAGTTTTTGATTTGATCAGCCTACTTTCACATACAGCTGAAATAAGCAGTGTGATTTGGTGTTTTTATGTTTAGTGTTTGTAGGTTTATTTTTAAGCCTGGTGTATTCTTGTTTATAGATTGATTTAGTTCTTTATTGCCCAGTGTGTTATGAACCTTTGCTAAGCCCCACCCCCTTGGTTGCTGTTGTAGGCAAACATCACAAAAAATGTCCTGTAGAAATTAGAAATGGAAATTGGTGTTAAAGAGCTACTTCATCCAAAAATGGCAATTCAAGAGTATTTTTCACCTTCATTTGTTTTCAAACCTATATGACTGTATTTTACTGTATGTGGAACACGAAACATATTCTGAAAAATGTCTTCTTTTTTTTCCCCAGTATGGTCCAATGTTGTTTTGAGGCACTGATTTTCAATGTATGGACAAAAACATTAGTTTTTTAGTGGGATTTGCTTGTTGTGATTCTCTGATTGGTGGAGATTTTTGTTTTTGCAAAATCATAGACAATGACGTTTTTCACCACTGTTAAACACGACTTTAAAAACTAAGTTGAAATGATGCAGACTGAGGGCTTTAACAAAAGCAAATGCTGTTGGTTAACAATCTCATAGCTCACAGTCGGTCTGTTTATAAGTTGTTAAAAATAATTTCCTCTGTGGAGAAAACTAATGGGATTTTTACTTCTGTAAAGCAACTTTTGCTCTTTATATGGTGAATGGCAACAGTGCTAAGGTAGGATTGGTCAAGAATATTTTTAAGGTGGGTCTTTGGGTCAATTAGTGAGGCCAAGCTGTTAAGACACAACAGTGACCTCTCCAGTCACCTAGTTATCACTCCAGAGACTAATCTCTGCGCTTACTGCTCCATAATTAATCTTTCTTTACCCCATAAATCACTGGGTATCCCCTAATCTCTAATATGAACATATTTTTCCTTTCAGAGGTGTGTGGTAAATGTGGAGAGGCTCTGTCTAGATCTCAGCCAGCAGTAAGAGCGATGGATAAACTCTTCCACTCCCATTGTTTCTGCTGCGTGACCTGCCGGCGCTCCCTACAGGGCATGCAGTTCTACGACCGTGACGGAGCGCCTCAGTGTGAGGACTGCTACATGGTGAGACATGTGAAATTACTTATTTGTGGTTTACATTTATGCACTGTTATCCACATGACATACTTCATTAATGTGGGAACTCGTTTTGTTTTCTGGCATTTTGTGCATTAAAGCATAGCATTGTTTTACTGTTTGTCTCCTGTGTGTTTCTAGAGTTCTCTGTCTGTGTGTTCCCGCTGTGGGGAGCGGATCACGGATCGTGTCCTGAAAGCTGTGGGCCAGTGTTTCCATGCCCACTGTTTCCTCTGCACTACCTGCGGCTGCACCCTGGAGGGCGCTCCATTCATCACCGATGACAATAACAACCCCTACTGTGTCAAAGATTACCATCGGTGAGCCATCACCAAATCACAGACCAGTCACAGCTCTCAGTTATACACTAGAGCAATGGAACTAATTATCCCATTTAATCAGTCAAAGTTATGAATAAATCAGTGAGATTTTTATATGGGTTTTTCTTCAACTATTGGGCCTATAAAATGAAACATCCTTAAAACAAGTTTCAAAATTAGTTTATTTAATTTGGGGTTAATTTAGTTGTAGAAATGACTTTGTTTTTGGAATGTCCATGTCTTAGTTAGATTATGATGTATTCTAAATACACACAATCAAATTGGTATTTTCATCTTTTTGTGTAATTGACTTACACTTTGATTAGAAGTGATTTTATTTAATTTTTTCAGACATGCTTTGATAAAAGGACATTACTGTTGAGGGCACTTTATTAGGGGCAAAGTTGTTTATTGTGATGGAAAGTTATTACATAGTTTTTTATTTTCATACTTTGTGTAATTGGATTACAGTTCAGATGGGAAATGATGCACAATTTTTCACAAGTGATATTACATTTTGTCTTCATGCGTCACGTCTCGTATTTTATCTCAGACGTGCTTCTTTCATAAACAAGTATATTACTGGTTTTTAGGATTTTTTTTTATTTAGAATATATTTTTTTGAGATTTTAATGGAGCAAAGCTGTTTAGTGTGGTGAACATTATGCAATTTGGGCATTTTTGTCATTTTCAAAATAAGTTTAGAAATCGTTTTCATTTTTCCTTTATACCATGACGTTTTCTAATGTAATTTTTATGATGGATTATCCTTTTTTAAGACTTTTTAAAATTTTGACTAGGATAGGAGTCAAATAAAATCTATAATTTAAAGTAATTTTAAAATAGAAAAATAATGTTGCAAGAAAAAATTATAATAATAATGTGACTTTCATAGAGCACAAAATTTAGAACAGAATAGGAAAAAAAATGAACACTTGGGTCATAAAAGTGCCTGAAGTTGAATAAACACCCATATGAAATGTTATATAATATTAAAAACAGTGTTTTATATATCTTAACTTCTCTCCTTATTGTTCTCTCCCTCAGCCGTTTCTCTCCTCTTTGCGTAAGCTGCAATGAGCCGATTGTTCCCGATGCTGGAAGTGAAGAGACAGTCAGGGTTGTTGCCTTAGAGAAGAACTTTCACCTGAAGTGCTACCGCTGTGAGGTGCGAAGACACTTCCGTTTGTTATCTTGACCTATTTGTTGCAGCCACAAATGAGAAGAATCATGTTTAAAAATTTCAAATAAAAATGTTGACTCCCTTTCATTGCAGGATTGTGCTCGTCCCCTTTCCATAGAGGCAGACGCTGATGGCTGCTATCCATTGGATGGCAGAATTCTGTGCATGAAGTGCCATACCCAACGTGCCAAGCAGGCCAAACATTGATTGGTGGAACTTGTCACATACCTAAACCAAATTTAAATCGCATAATTGGCTCAGCGTTGAAAATGTATTTGCCGAATGTGTTTTTGAGTGTTGTACTTCTCTCTTCCATTTCACATTCTCATTTTCCTCATGTTTGCTCAATGACAGTTTCGCCTTTTCTCGGCAAAGCTCTGCTGCTTTTTCTGAATGGCCTTATTCAGAGCTCAGTTAATAGCTTGCCCTCTTTGCCCTGGCTTTTTTCTGATAGGGCTTGATGTGTGCGAGCACAATGTTAGTGCCTCCATGTTGAACATTATATGCGACACAGTTTTTACCCCTAGATTGATATGTAAAGTGTTAGAGAAGTGATTTTTTTTAGGCTTGAATTTTTACTGTAGTGGTTGACTCGGTGCAGAGGTAATGTACTGCACTGCCATCTCAGTTCAGCGAGCTGTACTACTCCCAGCATGCCTTTAAAAAAAAAAACCTCAGAACATCCATAAATTGTACCACAGCTTCCGAGGCGAGATGTAACGTCTGTATATCCACAGCCATCCATGCACTTTCAATAAGGCTTTCCGAAACATACCTTGTAGTTGATGAGAAGGGCTCTGTGTGAAATGTAGTCACGACAAATGTAAAATAAGCCAAAACAAAGGCAGGGAAAGGCAAAAGAACAACTCAGTTTATGTATTTGTCATGCATGCTTCATTTATAGTACTGTTTACCTCTAAATGAACAAATATTTTAAAAAGCACATTTGTTTTGTCCTAAAATGTATCGAACGAAATATGTGATATGTTTGCATTGATTATCATAGCCAGTATCAGTTCAGCTGGTTTTCAGTCCACATATTGCCAGAGGTATTTAGCGATTGCACAATTGTAGGTCGATTTGACGATTAAAAAGTATTTCCAAAGAAAAGCACATCAGTCACAGAGCCTGTTGTTATAGTTAATAAGTCTATGACATTGTAGCTAAAGCTTTTTAAAAACATCTGGATTAGAGATCGTATTATCTACACAAAAGCTTCAGAATATACTTAACTAGAGCCTTTTGGATATATAGATCAAAATTCATTCAACATCAACATTTGATCATTTTCGTTTAAAAACAACAGTGTTACTGTGGACAAACTAACATGTTTCTGAACAAATTGAAATATTCTATTTTTAACCGTCAGCATTCCCTGGGAATACGGCATAGAATTCCAGGTTTCTAACATTTTAGTTCATTTGTTTTGTTTCGTGTTTTTCATGGCAACTACTGTCTCACTAACACCACTTATTTTGGCTTTAAGGTAGCACTGATATTATTTTGAGACTTACATCTGTATTTACATACAGTAGCTCAGAAACATTTTATTTATCTTTGCACCTCAATGTGTGTTCCCTTCCTGGCATTGTCTCTTGACTCTTGACTAACCAAGATATTCTTGTATTTGATGTAATCGAATAAAACGATGGCTGCCATCATAAAAAAAAAAAAAAAAAGTGACCAAACCCAACACATTATGCATGATTTGTTATTGTTATTAGAGTGTTTTTATACATCATGTTGCACGGTTGCCTCATTTTCATGCTGGTATCACAATACTGCTGAATTTAGTAAGCCGTTATTGACCAATTGAACACTTATGGTTTAGCCTCCATGTATTTACCATTTATCAGTACTTCGTCTCTTTTTTTTTTTTTTTTGTAAACTGAACCTCTAAATTCCTCTCTTAATATGTGAACGTGTGTATGTTTACGGTCGAATGTATGTCAACGTGTTATTTTTGCTATCATTGTTTTCCTTCCACATTTGTACTGTATTCTGAACTAATAAAAGTATCAAATTTACAAACTGAGCACTTTTTGATCTATGCATCTTGAATGGATTTTCCCATTTCAGACAGTTTCATTTTCTTCTTAAAGTAATGTGTATTTACTTTTTTTTCTCATGTGACTGCTTCCAAACGTGTTCGTTCCCACGCAATGTGTGACGTGCTCTCTTGACCCCCTCAGTCCTTATCAGCTCACCCCAGCCTCACATACACCACTGATAGTCAGGTGTGCCGACGTCTGTGTATGTAATAAATGTCACATTGAAGGTGTATATAAATTAATACTAACTATGCCACTTCCTACACTGAGGAACTTAAAACATGTACTTGCATTTTTGTTTTCCAATTATTGTTTGTTTCCTCAAGATTGGAGCAAAATCATCTTCTGGCCCTCATAATTTTAAGAAACTGTGAGATTTGGGAAATATTTCTAGAAATGCCCCATTTATGTATGTGTAAAAGAGAGGGGTCTTGTGGGAAGCCAAGTCACGTGTTTATCAGTCAGTCAAAGAGGGAACAGAGAGTGTGATGAGGGAAGATAGTAGTTGGATGACTTGTGGTTGACGGAGGACAGATAGACAGAGGAACAGTGTGACGAAATAGAAAGCTTCGCTGGAAGAACATTATATAGGAAGAATCCTGACCAAACGGACACAAAAGAAGAAAGCAGCAGCACAGGATGGATGATAACCCAGCTGTTCATCAGGTGAGGCTTTCAAGATTTATCTATTTTTAAGTTTTGGTCTTTTGCCAGTTTTATTAATAGGACAGTGGTAGTCACATGAAATGACAGAAGAAGGTGGCATGGGATCAAGAAACGCCACAAGCCAGATTCGAACTCGGGTTACCCATATGCTCCACCAAGCACTTTTAGCAGTGTGCTGTAGAGTTGTTGCCTAAATTTTAAAGTTCTGCTTCATGTCATAACGTTTTCTAGTATATAATACATGGGTGGTGTGGTGTAGTCAAGCCTACCATTTCAATGTCCTCTAGTCACTAACAATGTGCCCGTATGCAAGGAACTTAACCTGAGGTTACTGCAAATTTGGAAGTTCACGATGCTGCTCAATTACACAACTCTAGAATTCTTGACTCTGATTGGTCAATCGCAGCACCGTCGTCCATCAACACTGCTATATCATTTCATTCATCCAGGTTACTGAAATCGGTGCTACTTTCTTTTTATACAGTATATAGGCTATAAGAAATGTAGTTATATTTTCCGCTGTTTGGCGAAATCTGCTTGGTAAAGTGACACTGTGCTTCATACATTTACACTATTGACTATGGACAAATGGAAATTTTCTCTCAAAATCTCACTTAGCTAATGTGAACCTTTCTTGTTTCATATGGCGCCATTTAGTGCCGTTATCGACTGTAATGAAAACGACCAGAGTGAACTTTTTTTATATTGTTATATTGCTGTAATATTGTTATCGAGCTCATTTGTTGCTTGGCCTATTTTGTACATTGTAAAGGAAGAGCTGATTCCCTTCGGTCAACTCGAGGTCGAATCTCGGCTTGTTGTCCTTTCCTATAACTTCCTGACAGCTCTCCAACCATCGTGTAAGGCATAAAAAAGAAAGAAAGTATATATCAAATCAAAATGTCATGTGTTTAATTTGATGAGAAGCTGTATGTTAAGCAGGGAAATGTAAATTTTTCCTTAAAGCATGAAAGACATCAATTTCACTACTTTAACTATTAATGAAACAATTGTGTTTCTTCATTTTCATTGTTCTTTAGTGAACATCCCTTGGACTCGCTCTTATTGCGGTTGGATGTTTGACTGCCAGTGTAATTTCAATCCATCATAAAGTCTATGAGTTATGCATTCCTGCTTTCCCCAGTTGTGCTTTTAAATGGACATTTCCATACAACACGTCCATCTCAATAAAACATAAAGAGAGTCATTTGCTAACTTTCTATCCCCACAGGAAATGGTCACAACATCAGAGGAACAGTCTCAACCAAATCCAGTGGGCTGCAACAAGTACCGCAGGCTCCTATTGGTTGTCTTTTCCTTCTCTCTCTTTGCAGCTGCTTTAGGTTTGGGGGTCTATTCTCACCTGCAAAAGACTGCAGACCCCTGGACATCACAATGGAAATCAGGTACAAACAACTAGGAAGTACAGTAGAACTTCTGGTATAGTTTTAATAATAGTGGTTCGTAATTTCTCTCTCTTGTTCCAGCTGCTCCTCCTTGCCTTTCTCCTGCCTGTATAAGAGCATCAGAGCATTTTTCTGCTGCCATGGATCCCTTTTCTCACCCCTGTGACTACTTCCTGTTTGCCTGTGGGACAGGTGGATCTTCCACCAGTGCTCGAAGACACAGTGTCAAGAGGATCTCCAATGAAGACAGAGGAGAACTGGACAAAAAGAGGGAAGTGAGGATGAGAAGAGAGACAGATGTTCAAGGAAAAAGTGATGGATGGCTAGTCAAATTTCCAGACAGAAAGACTGCTTTACTGAAAACTATTAAGGAAATATTAGGTTAGTGAAATTTCACCGTTTTTCTTTTTTTTACCTTAAATGGAACAAATGACACAGTTTCATAGTGTCTTCAGGTTCCATATCTGTCTGTCTTCCTGAGACTAAGCTGGTTTGCAGGTCTTCTAGACGGTCAGACTCGTCTCTGTCGTCTGTTGGTTTTAAAGGTGTCTGGGGCACTTTTTTCCTGTCTGGCTGGGACAAAAAAAGTTGCATTGTAATGTAAATAGCAGTAAATCTTTTCTTCCACATTGTGACAAACATTTGAGCAAAACGGATTATCAGATTGGATGGAGGAAGTCGATCTAAGAAAGGGGCGGAGTTTTAAGTTTACTAAATGATTGGAGAAATCTGGTATATGTCACCAGTGAGAAGTCTGTTGTTTGACTGGAAGATAGAGTGATGGCATTTTGATTAAAAGTTACAATAATTACAAAAATCATAATAATAAACATAGCTGCTAGCAGTTATTACCGGGGTTCAAGAGCTTAAGGCATTTCCATATAAATATGATGTTTTTTTAACGTTTATGACTGTTATAGCACCAGCAGTGGTCCAGTCCGTTTAAAACCTTGCATGCTTGTTTAGAATCACCTGTCACATGAGCTCAGCAGGTTTCATGAAGTTTTGAGTATTCCTTTAGGCTTTATAGGATTTTGGGTAAATTTGAATTATAGGATTTCGGGTCATTTTTTTGGCCAGATTGAGCGAAAAACCTAGGACTAGTTCGCAAAAGTAGGTTTTTTACATCCTCTCAATCATTTAACAAACGATTTGATTGACAGCAGTGGTTCTAGAGGCAAAGTTGTCCAGAATGAGGAGTTCTATTGCATGAATATCGTGCGTATGTGCGAAAAACCATGCGACGTACAATCGTTTACGCCCTTGAAAAATGCGATATCGCCCTCCCAGTGGCCGATTTCTTTCAAATTTCTCTCCGACCTTTGGGGCCGTGAGTCGGAACAGGCCCACCGAGTTTCATTCCGATCGGCCTCCATTAACCCTAAAAAGGGCAAAACCATAAAGAGACATCAGAAAATTAATTTATTTCTATTTCTTTATATATATCTTATTATATCTTATTATTTTGGAACTCAAATAATACAATTTCATGATTTTTTTTTTGTCTATGTATATATTTTATATCTTGATTTATACCCCTAAAAGAGCGACGTATCCCATGATATACAAACATTTAGAGACTGATTACAAAAAATCTAAGCATTTAATTTATAAAATTTCAATGTAACCCTAATAAGCTAATGATAAATAATAGCTTTTTAAACAGGTAAGTCCCCTCCAACATGTGTAAATATGTGAACTAGATCAACTTTTATTGGAGGGTGAGCAGATTTCCCACTACAGGCGGCCATGCAGTTTTAAATGCTTCCTGTGAGCGAAAAAAATAATGTAGAAACAAAAGTCACCTCATCTAAATATTCACAACAAACACCCTTTCAAAATGAAACCAAGAAATAAGACCTACACTTTCACTGCTTCTCCCCACAGCTTCTCAAATGTTTGTATCCCACAGGATACGTTGCCTCTTTTAGGGTTAACCTTGTCTAACAGGTGCTCAGATTTCATTGGCCAATGGCGGCCTTGTTTTTTGAGATACGCAAATGGCCTTGTAGACACTTGTGGTGCTTTGGATTTTCATGATAGGACAAATGGTTGCACAGTTATAGCCATTTTACTTTTTTCCCTCTTATAGTGCCACCAAGTGGCCAAGATTTTTTTCTTGTGACCTCAGATTGAGTTCATACATAAGTGTTCTGAGTTTGACGAAGATGTCTCTTTCAGTTCAGAAATTTATAGGCATTTTACTAAAAGTGGCCCCCGGCCCTTTCAAACATTTTGGCACCCCTTTGCGATGGCGAGTTGAAAGTTAAACTTTTTTTGATAATTATTGATATTCATTCTCCTGAAAATCTTTCTGGACTGGTTTGGTTCCGATTGGGCGAAAAACCTAGGACTAGTTCGCAAAAAGTATGTTTTTCAAAAAATCAAACATTTCATATAATCGAGTCTGAGGCGTGAGCCAAGGATTCTAATGACATGACGGTTTAGGCTCCAAATGACATCTTTTTCGCAAGATGACAGCTGCCATACTGAGAATGTTTTGGCTCCACTTTTCTATCCTTTTTTACAGTCTATGGCTTGAACCCCTAATAAAAAAAATAAACATGCACGGTTGCCTCTTTCACAATAAGATCAATAAGATGCATTGAAAAAATATTCAGGATGAATGTGTGGAGAACCATCTTAAGCCAACTAAAACCAGCAAGCCATCTTTGGCTGGTTTAAGTTATCTAATGGTTAATCTCAGTAGTTATTTATGATAACTAATTGTATAAAACAATCTTGAATCATCTTTGACATTCAATCAGTATGATCCCTGTGTGATCAGAGGCTCCTGAGGAGGGTGTTTCTATGAGTGCAGCAGAACAGAAAGCAAAGAAATACTTCAAGACCTGCATGGATGCAGAATCCCCAGAAAAAGTGGGTTCAAAACCCTTCCTCACACTCCTCCAGCAGGTACACACACTTTTTAGGATAAAGGAAACTAAAAGAACCTGCATTGCATCATGCATTTTACTCCAGTGTTGTTTATCTTTTGATTCTCTCTCTCTTTTTCTCGGTGTGTGTAGTTAGGTGGTTGGGCAGTATCAAACGGATGGAATCAGACAGATTTTAACACCACCCTCGCCCTGCTGATGAGCCAGTACTCCACATTTCCTTTCTTCAGTGTGTATGTAGGGTCAGACCCTGGTGAAGAGCAAACGGCTTCTGATCAACACTACATACAGGTGATTACTAATGAAGGTAGAATATAAGCAATTGGTAGCATGGTTTAAAGTTTAGTAGCTTGATTTACAGTTTTCTCAATACTTAGGTGAACAGCAGTCTACGTGGGCTAGACTGGGGATCATTTATCTTTGCTTTGGCACAAATGCATTCAGTGACTACTTCTTTCAAGCTACATGATTTCTTTTCTCACTCAGACACAGCCTCTACCAAAATTCTGTGTACCTATAATTTGCATGTGTACATACATTTTCAAAACTGTTAAACTGAGAACAGTGTGAAGACTTGACCTAAGTATTGAGAAAATGGTGTCCTAGCAATTATGTGCTGTAAAGACCCCATAAAATAGTTCATGGGCACCGTTTTTTTTCTGTTTTGAGGCATTTCACTGCTTTGATTATAATTTGATTACATGTATTTTGTATGGAAGTTTATTTATGCCCCTGAACAAAAAAATAAAAAAGGACTTTTTATCTCACAATTCTAACTTTTTCCTTACTATTCTCAATTTATATCTCAGTTTACTTTTTTTCTTCAAATTCAGATTTGGGATATATTTACTCAGAGAGGCTAGATATAAACTTGCATTTCTGAGACAAAAAGTCAGAATTAGAAGAAAAAAAAACGCAATTACCTTTTTTTATTTAAAGCTTAAAAAGCTTGTAGTAGCCCAATTCTCACAATTTTGTCTTTTTTTTTTTTTTTTGCAATTGCATGTTTAGACTGCTCAATTCTGAAGAGTCTGAACTGTTAGATAAAAAGTGACAATTACAGGCGCATTAAAAAAATGTGAATATCGTGAAAAACTGAATTTTTTTGTAACTTCTTTCAAAAAGTGAAACTTTCATATATATTTTAGATTCATTCCATGTAAAGTAAGACATTTCAAAAGTTTTTTTGTTTTAATTTTGATGATTAGAGTTTACAGCTCATGAAAGTCTAAATCCAGCATCTCAAAATATTAGAATATTTCCTAAGATCAATCAAAAAAAGGATTTGCAAAGCAGAAAAGTTCAAGTTCTTTAAAGTATGTTCATTTATGTACTCAGTACTTTGTCAGGGCTCCTTTAGCACAAACTCCAGCATCAGTGAGGAATGGCATGGAAGCGATCAGCCTGTGGCTCTGCTGAGACACTATTGAGCCTTCAGCTCGTCTGGATTGTTGGATCGACTGTTTCTCATCTTTCTCTTGAAAATATACCCAGAGGTGTAAAATACTTGAGTAATTTTACTTGATTACTGTACTTAAGTATTATTTTGGGGGATTTGTACTTTATTCAAGTACAGTTTAAACTGACTACTTGTACTTTTACGTGATTGCATTTCTGAAGAAAAAAACATTACCTTTTACTCCTTACAATTTTATTTCATCATGAAAAGTACATTACATTTTTATTTTCTTATGCACTTTAAATATGGTAAACGGAAGCCCAAACGTGCGTGCCTGATGTGAGAACCAATGATCACTGTTTTCATGCATAAAGCACACACATTTCTACTTCAGTTATGACTTTCATCTGGTAAATGTCTGGCTTCAAAAGTTCACCATCAGATCTGAGGAAGCATATTGAGGTAGCAAAGTTGCATTTTCCCCCATAAGTTTTATTTATTATTCATTCTGTTTTGATAGAGCCATTAGCTGTGTAATATATTATCTGAACGCACAAGATTGAGTGCAAATAAAATCAGTGATAAGAATTTAAATACAATTAATATTTTTACAATTAATTTTATTTAAAAAGTGTTTAAATAAACATTGTATGTTAAATTAACTGTATTTCATGTTTAGTGATGTTCTTACCAGGTAGCGGATACATTGTATTTCTAATATGTAATTATATGCCACACTGAGTAGAAATTAGGACTGTCAATGATTTAAAAAACAAAAATCTTAATAATTACATGATTTGCTCATTAATTAACCAAATTATTTGCAAATAATTATTTATCAATATTTGCTGAGAAAAAAACTTTTTTAGACAGTGACGTTGAATAGACAACACAAAAAGTCGTGGCCTAATGGTTAGAGAGTCGGACTTGTAACCCAAAGTTTACGGGTTCGAGTCTCAGTACCCGCAGGGATTGTAGGTGGGGGAGTGAATGTACAGCACTCTCTCCACCCTCTATACCACGGCTGAGGTGCCCTTGAGCAAGGCACCGAACCTCCAACTGCTCCCTGGGCGCCACAGCATAAATGGCTGCCCACTGCTCCGGGTGTGTGTTCACGGTGTGTGTGCACTTAGGATGGGTTAAATGCAGAGCACTAATTCCAAGTATGGGTTACCATACTTGGTCACATTCACTTCACTTTTTCACTTTCACAAACAAGTGGCCTTTCAAAACATTAATGCTGTAATTCTTTGCTATCTTTAGTTGAACACAAGCAAAGATTTTTTTTAGTCCATAAAATGCAAGGGGACAGGACCACTTCAGAAACCACACAAAGTGAACACAACTGTCAAGTTTAAAGGGCACCTATTATGCCCCTTTTACAAGATGTAATATTGGTCTTGGGTGTCCCCAGAATGTGTTTGCGAAGTTTCAGCCCAAAATACCCAACGGATAATTTATTATAACAGTTGGAAAATGTCATTTTTGGGGTGTGTCTAAAAAAGAGCTGATTTGGAGTGTATGGCTTTAAATACAAATGAGCTGCATATTCCCGACCCGTCTCCAGAAGAGGGCGTTGCGTATAAGTTTCTCTGCATTGCATATCTACAGCAATAAACAGCAGGTAGAAGCAACATAACTGAGAGCGAGAGAACCGGTGTTTGGCCGTACATATGGGAAGTCAAATGCAATGAGCAGCGCGACCGTGCTACCGAACTAATGTCGCGCTACAAACGGCGCAAACTAATCTCACAAGCACGGCGTTGATCAGTTACTTAATGTACGCTCACAAATACGGTTAAAACTCTAAGCACTATAACGAGATGACATTCACAAAGGAGTCTGGAGCGATACACGTATCTAGGCAGATTCTGAGGCGCATTACCGTGAAACATGAAAGTAATCCACAGCGTCCTCAGCAGCTCAGATGTTGGGAGAAATCGAAGACTCTTATGTTCAGTCTTACATCCAAATACAGAGCACACAGAGCACCGGGATTGCTTGCGAGACATTGTTGTCGTTATATCTGCTTGAGCGTGGAGAAAATTAAGGACAGCGTAACAGCTGAGGGAAGAAACTATAGCAATGCAGGGCTGTCAATCAGCCGCCGTGGCCCGGCCCTCCGAAATATGTGGTCACACTGCGGTGAGAATCAAAACGGCAGGCCTACTGAGACTTGGTTTAAAGGGGATTTGGGTGGATTTTTATCATTGCAGGGTGGTTGTGTTCACACACTGCCGACACACATTTATATCCAAACGCCATGTAAAAGTGGATTTTGCATAATAGGTGCCCTTTAAAATATTAGTATTTGTATCCTTCTTACATATCCCTATTGTTTCCCTTAAGAAGACACTGTTTCATTAACAGGGGTTGCATGAGTTACTGTCATATTCACATTTTTGAAGTGTCATTTTTGGATGTCCCATACACGTCATTTTTTTTTTTCTAAAACTCTTAGTTTGTGTTCATCTGATAAATGAAAGTCATATGGGATGGCATGAGGGTGGAAAGGATGGAGTTTCCTTTTAATCCCTTTCCTTGTATTTTTTTCCCTGTGTTCCACTGTGCTGCATTTTAATTGTTGTTGCACTAGATATACGTGTTTGACCTGGGCCATTGCATTTTGTTTCGTTTTCTCCCCTTAACCAAACTTCTTAATGTTTGTCAGGAAAGAAAGTACTTCTACTTTTTTAATACTTGAGTTCAATTTAAAGTTGTACATTTGTACTTTTACTCAAGTATGTTTTTGGCCAGATACTTGTACTTTTATTTGAGCAAAATTTTCACTGAGTATCTGTACTTTCACTTAAGTAAAATTTTTGAGTACTTTTTACACCTCTGAATATACCATAGATTCCATATGGGGTTCAGGTCAGGCATGTTGGCCAATCAATCACAGTAATATCATTCTCAGCAAACCACTTGGAAGTGGTTTTGGCAGTGTGGGCAGGTGCTAAAGTCCTGCTGGAAAAGCAAATCAGCATCTCCATAAAGCTTGTCAGCAGATAGAGGCATAAAGTGCTCCAGAATGTCCTGGTAGATGGCTGCATTGACTCTGGACTTGATAAAACACAATGGACCAACACCAGCAGATGTCACGGCACCCCAAATCATCTGACTGTGGAAACTTCAAACTGGACTTCAAGCAGCTTGGGTTCTGTGCCTCTCCTGTCTTCCTCCAGACTCCAGACATTGATTTCCAAATGAAATGCAAAATTGAAATTTTTCTGAAAAGAGGACTTTGGACCACTGAGCATCAGTCCAGTTCTTTTTCTCCTTAGCCCAGGTAAGATGCTTCTGACGATGTTTCTGTTTCAGAAGTGGCTTGGTAGCCCTTTTCCTGAAGATGTCTGAGCGTGGTGACTCTTGATGCACTGACTCTTTTCCTACCCAATTTCTTCCTCCCAGTCAACTTTGCATTTAATATGCTTTGATACAGCACTCTGTGAACAGCCACTCCTTTCAGCAATGACCTTCTGTGACTTACCCTCTTTGTGGAGGGCGTCAATGTTCGTCTTCTGGATCATTGCCAAGTCAGCAGTCTTCCCCATTATTGTGGTTTCAAAGAACAAGAGATACCCTAAATTTATACTGTATAGATGGTCGTTTAATGAAACTCAAATATAAATATTCTAATATATTGAGATACTGGATTTTGACTTTCATGAGCTGTAAGCTCTAATCATCAAAATTAAAACAAAAAAAAACTTTTGAAATGTCTTACTTTACATTTTTAGATGCACCTGTACTTTTCTATTTGTTTTCGTCCTTGAGGCATTTTATTGAGCAGTGATTATTCTCCTGTGCACATGAATCCTCAATATTTTGGTCCATTTTCATTGTTTTTGAGAATGTTCTACACTCTTTACGTTGGATAAAAATGTCCATGTACATTTCCATAGATTGATGAGCCTCATTTTCAATTCCCTATTGACTGGAATAGCAAGACACAGAAATCCAAAGCAAGTAGTCGGGTAAGTATTTTCTGTTCGACTTAGCACCACAAGTGTTCATAATGGATTATTAATAATGGTTCTTTGATATTTTGGTAACTTCCCTTTTGTTGTCTCTGTTCCTCTTTCTCAGTATTTGCGTCCATTCTACATGGCATGTGGTCAGTACTTGGATCTCTTGGGCGTTCCCTCCAGTGAAACCACTCAGCACTGCGGTCTTTACGTATCCCTATCCACAACTCTGGCTCTGGCCACGGCTCCTCTCCACTACCGTCTCAGTCAGAAGTTACTCTACCATAGAATTACCATCAAAGAGCTACAGGTCTGTGTGTAAATCTGATTTCCTCTATGGCATATGTTAATAGATCAATCAAAAATAAGATTGTCCACGATAAAGAAAAATCTAAAACGTGCCACATTCTTAGAAATTTATATGGTTTTGGAAAAAACTTTTATCCCTTTTAGAAGAAAACCTTCAGTTTAAAGGTGGGGTATGTATTTTTCAAAAACACTTTAGAAAACTGAGTCGGGGCCGAGTACCAAAACAAACTTGTAGCCAATCAGCAGTAAGGGGTGTGTCTGCTCATGATGTGGAGGAGAGAGCGACAGAAAGATGGCGGATAAAAAAAACAAAAGGAAAACGTCTGAGCAACGATAAGGCTACTAACGATAGGTTAATAACACCGGACACGGCACAGCGCAACAGCTAAAGTCTGCCTACACTGGACGCGATAAAGCAACTGTTGAAAATCGTTTGAAATTTGTGTTAACACATCATAAATAGAACGCGGCAGCCGCTCCCGTCCGGTGTAGACACGGTGTAACATTGGTTTTGCTTTGTTTCACTGAACTAATCGTTGCCTGGGTTGCGTAGGCTACGTATGTGTGGGGTGGAGCTATCAAAATAGGGGCGAGACCCTTTTGGGGTAGGGGCTTGTTTGTTTTGCGGATTTCAAATATCAACATTGGCTTCCAGAAATCATTTACCCCACCTTTATTTATGTCACGTGGTAATTATTAAGTAAAAGTATTTTCCTTATTTTTTCTCATATGTGACCCTGGACCACAAAACCAGTCTTAAGTCGCTGGGGTATATTTGTAGCAATAGCCAAAAATACATTGTGTGGGTCAAAATTATCAATTTTTCTTTTATGCCAAAAATAATTAGGATATTAAATAAAGATGATTTTCCATGAAGGTATTTTGTAAATTTCTTACTGTAAATATATCAAAACTTAATTTTTGATTAGTAGTATGCATTGCTAAGAACTTCATTTGGACATTTTTAAAGGTGATTTTCTCAATGTTTTGATTTTTTTTGCACTCTCAGATGCCAGATGTTCAAATAGTATCAGTAATAGTAATAGATGTATCTCAGCCAAATATTGTCCGATCCTAACAAACCATACAGCAATGGAAAGCTTATTTATTCAACTTTCAGATACTGTATAAATCTCAATTTTGAAAATGGTTTTGTGGTCCAGGGTCACATATTATATTTTATTTCCATATTTTTCAAAGATGTGTTTAAAATGTATTCAAAGTGAAAACAGTTTTTCTACTATTTTTACTATCAGAAATTATTTGCTTGTAAATATATTAATGAATTATAAAAATATAAATTTTGCAGTAGCATCATATTACAATGTTATAGTCATATATTGACCTTCACACACAGTCATGGGGGTCTGCAAGGGTCCTCTCTTTCATATTTTTGTCCGTTTTATGTTTGTGTAAATTTAGTATTATTCAAATACTATTATAGTATTTATTAAATACTAATACTTTTGAATTACCTTTTATTTTATATTATTAGTTACTGTTTTAATTTTAGGTTACAGTTTAATATTAATACATTTTATTTTAGTTTTAGTTAACAATAACAACCACATGACTTGGATTTGGCTGACAGAGGTTTTTCAATAAGCAGTGAAGTTTTGATATAATATTTCTCTAAGAATTCCTTTCATTTAATGAGGCTTTTTTCATCATAATGATAATAGCACAGTTAAAACCTTGAGATTTTTTACATTATGCCACATAAATAAATGAATGAATGAATAAATATATTTTTTTTAAATTCAGAAAAACATGCACATCATAGAATACATTTATTCAAGTTATTTGTGAATGAATTGCATTTTTTATATATATTTTTTTTTAAATATATTTTTAATACAATAATAGATCTGGACAAAAAATATTATCATGTCATTAACCCAAATAATATACAGTACCTAAGATGTGTGATAATATCATTTTTTTTTCTGTCTCTCACAGACTCAGGCTCCAGGCATTGATTGGCTTGCTTGCCTAAATGCCACATTTCAGCCTCTTCCTATCAGCCAATCAGATCTTGTTTTAGTCCACAATCTCCCGTATATTATTCACATGTCCCAGACAATCAGTGAATGGCAAGTCCAGCACGAGTTGATGGGCACGTAAGTCACTATTATATAAATATACTTAATCATTTTTTCTTAAGAAAATGTGATGTATCTTGACTATTAACACAGATGTTTGTGTTGCTTATGTGTAAATATCTGCAGCGGTCCACTTCATACATACATGATCTTTAGCCTGTTGCACACACTCATTCCTGCGCTGGACTCGAGGTTCTTCCAAACAATGAGAAACTTTTCCATTGCGACTGGAGACACAGAGGAGGTGGGTCTGCATTGAAGGAATTACCCACAATGCCAATTTGTGTGAAGTGAAGCAGTGCAGACTGCATTATATTTTATATCACTTATATTGTCTTTTGATTTTCGGAGATGCCACGCTGGTTGCGATGCGTTCAGCAGATGGAGCGAGGGTTTGACACTCTACTCAGTCAAGCAATTAGTGAAAGACATGCACAGAAAGAGGTGCATTTTGGTTGGACCTCATGAAGAAATAAAAGATTATGCATGAACATGAATTTAATAAACCAATGGCACATGACATTTGACAAGTGTTTTTCTCTCACTGCCAGGCTGAAGAGTTGACTCATGATGTTTATTCGTCCCTCAAGAAAAAACTAACAGATTTGATCTGGAGGGATGACAGATCATCAGCCTTTATTTTGAATAAGGTATGTTATGAATCATATACAAAAATAGCCTTACTGAAACTTTGTATGGGTCTATGTTCAGATAATTTTGTATATTTTTCAGATAAAACCTCTTAATCCAAGACTCTCCACTAAAACAAATAACGTCAGTCATGCAGAACTCAACCATCTCTATGCAGAGGTAAATGAATGAATTGGAATTCATTTCGATGAGTGAATTATGTCAGTTTAGTGAATGAAACATTCATGAATTCCTTCCTTCATTGGCTGTTTTTCTCTGTCTCTGCGCTAGGTGGTTTTGAGTGAGGAGGATTTTTTCTCCAACTACCTGCAGATGCTGGTGCTGGAGAAGAAAAGCAGGAGCAGACTGCTCTCACACGGCACACAGACTGATGGGTAATGCTCTCATATTTGCCCTGACATTTAGGGTAATGTTTTATCAGTGTCAAATCTTTGGATTTTTATAATATTTTAATGTTTAATCAATAATTCTGCTATTTAGAAAATTGTAATGTACAGTATTTCAAATGTATACATAGTTTATTAATATAAATGTATTATAGTTATTTTATATTTATTGAATTGTTTTACATAAAATATGTATTTATAAGATAATAAATTTATATATTTATTTTATTTTTATATTTTATTTTATAAATCATCAATTAATCTTAAATCATAATTTAATCCCCTCAAGTCCAAATAATAATAATACTAATAATGTGACATTTGAAAAACATTATAAAGCACAAGTTAGTTGCAGCACAAATGATTTTATATCCATACATGGATTATGCATGTACATCTTCAAACGTCTTAACTAATTTGCCAGCAATGTGCAAGATTGCCAGCAGCTATCACTCTGCAGCTCTCACCTGGTTGCCCACTCAAGCTAAGCAGGGTTGAACCCAAGTACTGCTCACTGCAGGGCCAAATGACCTCCAGCTCCAACTCTGTGTTTAGCGATAGGGTAAAGGGAAGGGTTAGGGTGTGGTTGGATGTCTAGCTCCACCCATTACATCCAGCGCGGGAGAGCTAGAGCTCCAGGTCCTCCCATTTGGCTCTGCAGCGAGCACCCTCTCGTTGAGCCTGGTCAGTACCTGGATGAGAGACCTCCTGGGAAAACTAGGTTGTTAGTGAGGCCAGGAGGGGGTGCTCACCATGGGGTCTGTGTGGGTCCTAGCGCCCCAGTATAGTGATGGAAACACGATACTGTAAAAAAAAAAAAAAACATCGTCCTTCAGATGACAGAGGTCCTGACTCTCTGTGGTCATTAAAATCCCAGGATGTCCTTTGAAAAAGAGTAGAGGTGTGACCTTGGCATCCTGGCCAAATTTGCCCATTGGCCTCTGACCATCATGGCCTCCTAACAATCCCCTAAAAATCCTAACAATCACTTATTCTCCTCTCCACCTATAAGCTGGTGTGTGGTGGGCGCTCTGGTGCAGTATGGCTGCCGTCGTATCATCCAGGTGGATGCTGCACACTGGTGGTGAATGATCAGAGCCCCTCTCACAATGTAAAGAGCTTCGAGTGCTTAGAAAAGTGCTATATAAATTGTAATTAGAATAATTTTTAGTTTATATGAACTAAATGACTAATAACTGACATTATGTTCATATTTAACTAATTCACATTTTAGTCTCATATTTAATTTGTTTACATTTTTTTAGTAACGGGAGTAGCGGCAGATATTGTCTTCCAAATTGTGATCATTTGGGCGAAAATGGATTATTGAAAATTAAAAAGAAAATAGGGAATAGTGGAAGATCTGAATGTGCGCTTGAGGTTGATCATAAAAAAGGAGGGTTAAGTGGACAAATGATTGGAGAAGTCAGTCTGGAAGATCGAGATATTACATTTTAATAAAACATTCAAGTAAATAAATAATAAAACGCATTCATGGATGACTAGTTCACAATACGTTCACAACATTTAGAAAATAGATAGGGTGAATTTACATTTGATGCCAACTTTAAGCCATCATCCATTTTTCATTTATGTCTTCCCTCACCTCTAGTTTGTCTGTCACTCCATCTATCTCTGGAAATAATATCATCTTCCCTGTTGGAATGTTTGTGTCACCCTTCTTCCATTCCTCATATCCCAGGTATCAAGTCACACCATACATTCATTCAGTGGAAGTACTATTACATTCCAAGATATATTTTGCACCACTTTTAGTAAAATAGTGGTATTTTGTATTATCTTGAATGATAGTAAACAAAATCTGACCTTTTGACCTTGTTTTTATGCCTCATTTTTGAATGCACTCTTTTACTTTTATGTGCTGAGGATGTAAGATGCTTAAATATGCATGTATGAAAGATGTTTATATAAAATGTTTACATCATTATTCTATAGGGCACTGAATTATGGGACACTGGGATCTCTGATGGCTAAAGATCTTCTTCACCTTCTGCTCCCTGATCGTAAGTCAATATGAACCTCAATCTGAATCTGCATGTGTGAGTCTTTTTAATCACCTTCTGTTTTTCATCACTAGTCCACACAAAGGCCAACAATCCAGAGTTAGAGAGCATGTGCATATGGTCTCATTATCTGAGTGTGACCAAGGATCCAGGATGGGTCGGCACATTCTCTCTTTCCCCCTTTGAACAGCAGGAGGTTTGGATGCAGTACTCTGCTCTACAAGTGGCACTGGATGTAAGATAATCTACTCTGGTACAAAGGTTTTCAGTCTTTTATGCCATGGACCCCCAAATATGATTATCCTCTGGAAATTTACCCACCCTCAGGCCATCTAAGATATTGATGAGTTTGTTTTTTGTATATTGCAACATATTCGAAGAATATTTAGTATTAAATTATCGGCTCACCTCTGTAGTGAATGGGTGCCGTCACATCCACATGAGTCCAGTCCACCAATGAACTATTTTTTCACTTAAAACCGGCTAAAATAAAAAAATAATAATGCTTCCTCCACTAAAAGAAATGGTCTTGTCTGAATAAGGAGACAAATGTGCGCAGATCAAGCACCATTTACAATCGAAATCAATCCAAACGAGTTCTAAACAAATATGTTGGTGGATTTGGATGAGAAAGGACAACAGGGGATGGACTTTTTCTCTGGAAAAAGCAATTATCAGCCATTCATTGAGCTGTTTTTATCATTTCTCTCATTCTGACGGCACCCATTCACTGCAGAGGATCAGTTGGTGAGAAAGTGATGTAGTGCTGAATTTCTCCAAATCTGTTCCAATGAAGAAACAAACTCATCTTGGATGGCCTGAGAGTAGATATTCAGCAAATTTATAATTTTGGGTGAACTATATTGTGATTTTTTTTTTCTTCCCATTATAGTACTGTACTGTCAGGTTTGTTTATTTACTAATTTATTTAAATTTATTTCCCCTCTGAACTTTCAACAAACCCCCAAACATTCCCTTGTGATCCCTTGGGGGTCCCTGGACCACAGTTTGAAAACCCCTGCTATAATCTACAACTATACTCTTTTCATTGTTAGCCATGAACCCAACATTTTTCTTTCTTATGTTGGATATTTGTTTCTTTACAGGCTTATAAGATGAGTTTCACAAGGCATCCAGAAGACTCATCTCTATCAGGCCTCTCTTACATTCACCTGTTCCTCTCCTCCTTTACTAAGGTACAGAGAAAAGGTCATGAGAAATGCACAAGCAAGCAAACGTGTGATAATCAAAATGATCAAATCTTATGTTACAGGTAACGTGTGACGTTGACTCCTACCATGAGTTCATGCCCTTTGAACCTTCCTTCCTGGTGACAGTCCTGTGTTCAGACTCACGCTTCTGCCCCAAACCACTGACCTGTGTGAATAAATCTCAGAGTTATCCTCATGAGATGTGTCAGAGTCGAACGCTGCACTGAATCTGAGAGGAACTCTTTTCCGCTGAGACCTGTTGGAGCTAGTTTGGGACAATTGACTATTGACTATTGTTTAGGAAAAAAAGGAGAAGGTCATTCCAGAGATCATAAAACTTTTTATATTCACTTGTTAAGTAATGGGTTTAGAAATGTCACGTATAGGCTTTAAGCAATATTATCACATTTGATAAATCATGTACAGTATGATGAACAGTTAAAACCTGCCTGGTGGATATAATCTTTCACAGCACTTTGAAAATGTACCATGTTTTTACAATAGTATTGAATTTTGGAGGAAATGTAGATTCATACAAAATAATATATTTGGGAAAGGAGGAAATCTCATGCATTCTTTTTACTGCCTAGTTTGTTTACAAAGTTATGCTGGTTTACACGTGGATACTATAACTACCCCAGTTAAACTGGTTACTAAACAAGATTTATGGTAAATGTTTCCAAGGAAGGAGAGCATTTCACAGAGTAAAAGTGGTTCCTGTTGTAATTCATTAATGATGGATAATTGTCCTCTTATTCTCTCTATTGTAAATACAGTTTGAGGTCTGAAGTCTGAATGTATCATAAATGTCACTCTTATATTTGAAATGTATTATATTTGGATGAAACATAAAAAAGTTTTTTTTTTTTTTTTGCATGTGTGCTTTTTGGTCTGTAATCAAGGAATTTCATACATATACCATTTAATGTTTAGCGCAGAGCATGAATCAGTACAAAAATTAAACGATCGCGCATTTCAATCTTAATCTCAACGGCAAAAAAGAAAAAAAAATTACATACAAATGCAAAATACATGGATTTAGTAAATAAATAATTTGTAATCAAAATATCTCATTATTTAATCATTTCAATTTCTAAGTGAAAATGGTCAAATCCATTTTTTTTTGTGGTTATAAATTTTAATTGTTTTCAATTTATTTTTACACCAGGGAAAAAACAAAAAAACACCGTGAATAAAGTATTTTAGACAAGACCCAATTGCCGTCATCAGCAAGCGCCATTCTGAACAAACGCGTCGTAGTTCTGTGTCAACATGGCTGCTCGCGCTGGAGACAAGCATGGTCTGGAGCATTTTGATGAATATGACCCAAAACCGGCAAAACAGCAAAAACGTGTGCATGAACAGATGACGGAAAAGCGTCTTGTTGTTGTTTTAGAAGGAGCGACGCTTGAAACCGTAAAGGTAAAAGACAACTAATCTCTTTAGAGATCGAAACTGTTGTTATTATATTTCTCCTAACCGATTGCCTCGGCATTTAAATGTAAACGTGTCTCTGTGCAGGTTGGAAAGACATTTGAGTTGCTGAACTGTGATCAACATAAGAGTATGATCATGAAAAGTGGAAGAGACCCTGGGAAGATTCGCCCTGATATCACACATCAGGTAAAGCTCTTCAACTCCTAACCTCACCACTCATCTGAGATGCATGCAGCTCCTATTCACTTTTAAAGGGCTCGGTTTTTATTGAAAGGGTGTGATACTATAAAAAATATACATTTTTGCACATTCACTTTATAATTAAGCATAATTGTGAATTCACAAACACTATTATTTAATTAAATAATTATATGCGATGCAGTTCTAACACAGTTGTATGCTCTTTAATTATTTACATGCGTGTAGTTAAGCACGTGCGTCTCACAGCGGCTCCGTTCACAGTAGCTCCATAGAAACTTATTATTTACATGTGTTGAGCGTCTCAAATTCATCTCTGCATGTTATTGTGACTTTGGGTTTATTATAACATTCATCTGGGAACGCAACGCGTGCCATTTCATCAGATTTGTGAGGTAAATCATTTATAAATCTACACAAACACAGGAGAATATCGCGATTTCAAAATAAAAGCTCAACCCCTCACTCTGAGTTTACACGGTTTGATGTCCGCATATTCATTTAATTACAGCGGCTGTAGCATTTCTGTCCTAAATAAATGGCCAAATATTAAAGATTAAGTGTACGTTTGAATTAAATGGTGCTTGGTCAATATTAAACAGTAATGTGTAAAAATAATCGTGAGGCCGTCGGCGTCTCCTGCAGGTCTTTGTTGTTATGTGTAATCTACATTACCTCTATTGTTTATAATACATTATGTATTTTAACAGTTTTGTTCAATAAAACCATACGATTTCTTGCTTTTGATACTTTATTTGAACTAATTATTATTGCATCATTGCTATTATAGCTATATGTACTTTGTCATTTTAAAAGCTATTGTTCCTTTAAATCCATTTTTATTACCACAAAAAATAAAAATAAATATAGGGCCCTATGAAATCCGTTTTATTTCCTAATTCAGTTTTGTTAAATTTTATTAATCAAAATATAATAATACTGAACTGTGATTTCAGTGATTTGGACTGTGAGATGGACACTTGCTTCTTGCACTCTATGTTGCACTTCACTTTTGCTTTAAAAAAGGATTTCATAGAAATTTAGATTTCATTTGGTTTAATAAAATATTTTTAAGTAAAATTGTTGATTTTTTTTGTGGGAAATTAGACGTTTAGATTAATCGAAAAATTAGCCGTTAGATTAAATTAGTTGTTATTGGCAGCCCTAAACTATAACCATGTGATTTTAGTTTAAAACAGAGATTTGTATCTGTCCTGTCTGCTTTCCCACAGTGCCTGTTGATGTTACTGGACAGTCCTTTGAACAGAGCTGGACTGCTTCAAGTGTACATTCACACAGAGAAGAATGTTTTGATCGAGATCAACCCACAGACAAGAATTCCTCGCACTTTTGCACGATTTTGTGGACTAATGGGTAAATTCTCTTCATTTGTGTGTTTACTGTAATCAACAGCCAATTAAATGCTAAAAATGTGCATGTTTATCTATTTGTCCTCCTATAGTCCAGCTGCTGCACAAGCTGAGTGTGAGAGCAGCGGATGGTCCTCAGCGTTTGTTAAGGCTGATTAAAAATCCAGTGTCAGACCACCTGCCACCTGGATGCCCCCGATATTCGACATCATTCAAAGCAGGAGATGCTGTTTGTCCCAGAACAGTTGTCCCTAAAGATGGACCTGCCGCTATTATCATTGGCGCATTTGCACATGGAACAGTGAGTCGGTTTACACTTCTCCTCACAGCTAAATGAAGTATATTCTCCATGCATAGAAAATAATTTCATAAATGTGAATTTTAAGTAAATCACTTTTTTTTTTTTTTTTTTTCCTCCATCCTCTCGTAGGTGAATGTCGACTACACCGAGAAGACGGTGTCCATCAGTAACTATCCTCTGTCTGCAGCTCTGACCTGTGCCAAGATGTGTTCAGCCTTTGAAGAGGTTTGGGGAGTGTTATGATATAACCAAACTGTTATGAACAGTCAGGAGCAGACCTTTGGACTGTTGTGTGTATGTATACGGTCCATTCCTTGGAGCAAAAATTGTGTTATATGACGGCACAACAGAGGAGAATATGTCATGTATTATAACACAATATTAACTCACACTGACGCAAACCGTTATACCCTATAAAGTGTGGGGTATTAAACATCAGTTTCATTTTGTATAAGTTTAGACATTTAATAATAAACCTAGATTTGCCAATGTGAAACAACACTTTACCTTTTTTCTCCTCACAGTAAAAAATAGCGTGCAACAGCGGGCTACTTTTTCAGCAGCCTTGGTTCAGTTTTTTTTTCTTTTCAAAATGTCCATGTTAAAGGAGTAAAGGCCATAAATAAAACCAACCAGTGATACGGTGAATCAGAACATTACATTCCTATTATAGGCACACAAAAAAAGGAAAATCAGACAAAAAGATAAAGGTACAGTACTGTACTTAATGGCTTTGAGGGGATAAAAGAAAAACTACAATCCCGTGAAGCTGAATGACAATCAAAATAAAAATGGAGAAACAAAGTGATATGATTAGCAACAATGTTTAGGATATAAAGAAGTGTTTTGAGAGCATAGTGAGACAATTGTTATTCACTGTGCTTCATGGGAGTGAAATATTTCAAATTGTGGCTCTGATTGTTAGATATTTTGTGTGTGTGAATCATGGGCAGTGTAATTTTTCAACAGGAATTCTGCTGTTACTCAGTTCTTTAAAAATGAAATTAAAATGATGCAAACTTATGGCTTCGGCAAAAGCATATGCCACTGATTAATAACCTCAAGTTCACATCAGGTCTGTAAGTTATCATTAAAAATCTATTCCCTTCTAGAGAATATGAAATCATATTTTACTTCTGAACTGGGACCTGACTATTGCACTCGCTGAACTTCTTTTTAAATGTCTTCACTTTTTGAAATGTTTTATCACAATTGTCTTATGGTTGTACTGTAGCTTTAATCTTGTATTCTCCATTCTATAAATTTAGACCACTTCAAGTTCAAAACAGGTCCTTCTGTGTTTGGGCTCTGAACCCTTTAGCTTCCTTGACCATCAAATGTGCTTTTAGATGGTTTTTTCTGTCTTTGCTTGATGTTGGTTCCTCCTGCTGGGTTTGTTTTCTTTCCTGTTTTTCCTTGTTCTTTCACCACATTTGACACCTTTCCTAACAGTTCTCAGGTTCCATTGGTTTTCAGTTAAACAGTTGAGTTCCTGCTGCAGGTTTTGGCAAGTTGGGATGCATTTGTAATTTTTCAATTATTTGGGACACTTCCTGTCTAATATTTTTTTCCCCCACATGCAGCACAAAATACTCTTAGTATATTCACACAGAAGAAAAAAAAGAAACTTTGCCATTAATAAGTGAACTGAAATCTAATATGATAGCTATTCTGAAAAATGTAATTGTCTAAATGGTGACTTAACCACTAATTTGAATAACTTTTAATATAACTAGCTAGATATGCATATCTTTAAAAACAATTATATGCAAATGGAACGGAACAACTTTAATGTAAACAAAATACAAAACCACTTATTTCCATTTAGCAGTATATAAGTTATCAGAATCAAACAGTCTTTTAAGAGCCATCGTCCTCTTCTGGTTTATTGGTCATTTGAGAGCAGCTGCTGGAGTTCTCCACTTCATCCGCGGATTCATCGCTCATTTCTGGATCCTCGCAGTCTTTAGATTCGTCTAGCACGGATTTCTCTGTGTCGATGGGATCCAGGTAATGACAAACTACGGTCTTCCTGCCGAACGATTCTTCCTCGTGGAGAGCCAGCACCTCTATTCGGGTGGAGACGGGCTCGTCCTCCTTCCTCTCCGACAGGAAGGTCCGCTGGAGCATTAGCTTCTTCATTGTGTGACATTTGTATTTAAGAGCTGAAGTAGAACCTGCGCCGTCCTCTTCAAAAATCACACAGGTTCCGATGGCATCCTCGTATTCCCCGGCGAACAGATAGCGACCCACCTGCATCATGGGCTGCTCGCTGTCAATGTCCACGATCTTACACGCGCCCTGCCGACTGGAGATTAAATCAGAGCTGATCATCCCAGACAGTTCCGCCACAACCAGCTGCTCCTCTTCCTCCCATTCGTCCTCCATGGCTGTGGCTGATGAAGCAGCAGCACTTATTTAACTCTTTGAAATGTCATGCAACTCAAGAGGTGAAGCGCTCCGACAACTTCAAGTAGTGAATTGCCTTCGCAGAATGTGCGCGACGGAAGTAGTGATCGGAGGTTCGATTCATTTATGGGAATCGGTTCCTTTGAACAGTTCGGTGTAAAGAACCTTTCAAACTCGATTCAGTAGTACTTTATCTATCTATCTATCTATCTATCTAGTACTGTTTCTTAAAACCGTAAAGTCATATAATTTGTATTTACATCAGTTAGTACTTTAATTTTACTTTGTCCAGGAACGTTTTTGCACAGTTAAATATACTCCTCTGACCAAGAAACAGTATGTTTTTTCTTAATTTTATTTAGCCTACTTTTGACCAAATTTCACATTCATCATTGGACATTTACTGGTTTTGTTAACTGAACTATTGACAGTATCAGAGATGCCAAGAAAGCTGTAAGGACTGTGAAAGCTTGTGAACTTTATAATATAAAGTTAGGCCTATATATCTGATTTTGTGCATATCCTGTGTCTTTTATACTTGCCTCCCCCTGGCAACTCCTATTTGTTGTAATTTATCATTCTATCCTTTCCCTTCTCATTTTTATTTTCTTCTTTTTGATGTTATTTCTTGATAAAACATTGTATATCATAGTTTAAAAAAACAACAAAAAACTTTAAAATAAACGTGTGTGTTGCTTGGTTATTAAAGTAACTTTTCGCATATTATTATTTGGATAAAAGCGTCTGCCAAATGACTAAATGTAAATGTATTAATTAAAACCTAGGTTCACCTAAAAAAAAAAAAAAAGATCCGACTCCAAAGAATGAATCGTTCATTAATCCGGCATTGCTTGCAACTTCCGGAAAACCAGCGTGTGCTGAAGTCACACGTGCGCTAGTTCACAGCAGCAGGAGAGACACGTACTCAGGCAACTTTCGTAAATTATAGCTAAGATTTCTCTGAGTGCCCTTGAGAAGACCGGAATAAGCGCAAGAGCGTGTTTTTGTTAAACAGTGAGTATCTGATGGGATTTTGTGAGTCTTTATCGGTTCACTGTAAGCGAAGTTAGTGTCGTCACGTTAGTTTGCAGCGTGCTAGTTAATGCTGCGCAAAATACATTTTAATGTTTATTTTCTAAACATGGTATTGAGTTTACTGCATTTATATAAACATAACGGGTTTGTATTTTAGTGGCCTTATGAATATATTAGCATCGCCTGTGTAAAGCTGAGATCTAATCAACCAGCCGACTAATGAATGCACGTGAAAGCTGTAACGTTATAGTCACGATTACAAGCTTGGCTAGACTACAAGACATCTATTTTACTACAAGGAATGTTTTGAATTGTATAGATGAGTATGTTTCCATAATGAGTGTAATCATACAGTATGAAAGCCACATGGGACATGCCCTGGCAATCTACACACTGTCTAGGTTTCTGTTTCTGGTCTTATTGTTTTTTAATTTGGTCAAATATTAACTCATTAATTGTTTACGTGTCTTATTACCGTAGAGCAACTCTGTAGGTGTCAAGCATGGGCAGAAAGTTGGACCCCACCATCAAGGTGAAGAGAGGACCTGGACGTAAGGCCAGAAAACAGAAGGGAGCAGAAACTGAGCTGACCAAGTTTTTGGTTGAAGGTAAAGCACACAATCTCGGAGCGATTTGGTTATTGGGCTACATTTTCTTGTTTTATGTATTTATTATTTATATACTTATTTTGTAATTTATATGTACATACATACACTCACCGGCCACTTTATTAGGTACACCTTGCTAGTACTGGGTTGGACCCCCTTTTGCCTTCAGAACTGCCTTAATTCTTCGTGGCATGGATTCAACAAGGTGTTGGAAACATTCCTCAGAGATTTTGGTCCATATTGACATGATAGCATCACGCAGTTGCTGCAGAATCTTTCGTTCCACCACATCCCAAAGGTGCTCTATTGGATTGAGATCTGGGTGACTGTGGGGGCCATTTGAGTAAAGTCAACTCATTGTCATGTTCAAGAAACCAGTCTGAGATGATTTGAGCTTCGTGACACGGTGCATTATCCTGCTGGAAGTAGCCATCAGAAGATGGGTACACTGTAGTCATAAAGGCATGGACATGGTCAGCAACAATACTCAGGTAGGCTGTAGCGTTTAAACGATGCTCAATTGGTACTAAGGAGCCCAAAGTGTGCCAAGAAAATATCCCCCACACCATTACACCACCACCAGCAGCCTGAACCGTTGAGACAAGGCAGGATGAATCCATGCTTTCATGTTCTTTACGCCAAATTCTGACCCTACCATCTGAATGTTGCAGCAGAAATCGAGACTCATCAGACCAGGCAACGTTTTTCCAGTCTTCTATTGTTCAATTTAGGTGAGCCTGTGAGAATTGTATCCTCCGTTTCCTGTTCTTAGCTGACAGGAGCGGCACCCGGTGTGGTCTTCTGCTGCTGTAGCCCATCTGCTTCAGGGTTCAACATGTTGTGCGTTCAGAGATGGTATTCTGCATACCTTGGTTGTAATGAGTGGTTATTTGAGTTACTGTTGCCTTTCTATCATCTCTAACCAGTCTGCCCATTCTCCTCTGACCTCAACAAGGCATTTTCATCCACACAACTGCCGCTCACTGGAAATACTCAGACCAGCCCGTCTGGCACCATAAACCATTCCACGTTCAAAGTCACTTAAATCCCCTTTCTTCCCCATTCTGATGCTCGGTTTGAACTTCAGCAAGTCGTCTTCACCACATCTAGATGCCTAAATGCATTGAGTTGCTGCTATGTGATTGGCTGATTAGCAATTTGTGTTACCAAGCAATTGAACAGGTGTACCTAATAAAGTGGCCGGTGAGTGTGTGTGTATATAATGATTATAACAATGCTTATTCTCTATTTGCAGAGGGTGGTGGACCAAAAAAGTTTTCAAGCAGAGCGAGAAAACGGCAAGTTTCTTTTAAATGACTACATATGAATAACTACATGTAGTAATTTTTGTCATATTTTTGTATCTCTGTGGTAATTGTGAATATTTTTTTTTTTCCAAAATAAATTTCAACAGAGCTGTAAAAAGAGCTCAAGTGACCATAGAACCCAAACAAGAGGAAAAGCCTAAAAAAGGTATTTAAACATTTTAAAAAGGAAATTATAATGGAATTACAATATTTATGCACCCATGAATTTGTAAATCAATTATTTTCTATCGCAGGATTCTCAGATGAGAATAGTAAATGGCTAAAACCAGCACAGAGGAAGCGAAAGATTGAACAATCTGAAGAAGATGAGGACAGTGACAGCCAATGGGAGGAGGAAGATGATGATGATGAAGAAGAGGGCTTTGATAACAAGGAAATGGAGGAGGAGGAGGATGACGATGAAGATATGGTTGATGACTATGGTGCTGATGAAGGGGAGGATCAAGACAGTGATGGAGAAGAGGTATGATTTCAACCAATGAGAAACATTTGTATAGAAGAAATCGTGTCCATTCTTAAATGTCTAAAATAATATACATTTGTTGTTGTACCACTTAAGCTTGGAGCACAAAATACTGTATTTCACAATTCTGTGTGCTTGACTTTGCGTTATATATGTGAGAGGAACTGGAAATAATGTCAAAAACTACAATGTGAAATACATTTAATCACATTAAATAAATATGCAACTAAGTGAGGTTATGACAACATTGTAGCATACTACCACTTAAAAAATATATTATATTGTTATAGACTAAAAACACTATTAAAAAACAATCAGTATTGCATTCGAAGCGTAGCCCTTTCCTTATTGTAATCTTATCATTACTTGCCCTGTCAGCTTCTGCCAATTGAGAAAGCTGCAAGAAAACAGAAAAAACAAACTAGCATGAAACCAGAGAGTGATGATGATGAAGAAGAAGAGGAAGATGATGATGGTGATGAAGAGGAAAAGGATGATTTAAAGGAAGATGAGGATGAAGAGGATACTGTACAGGCAAATATTGATGAAAATGAAAAATTCAAACTCCCAGGTGCAGGGAAGGAGGGTGAGTTCAACTTTTAGTATGTCAGCAAACTAGAGAAATTCACAGCCTCAAAATTGTATTGATATAGAAGTGTATTCTAATCCTCCATCTCAATTTATGTAGGTCTTTTACCGATGGACCTACAGACCATCCACCAGAGGATCAAAGATAATGTGGATGTGCTGTCTCACTTCTCTGAGAAGAGAGAAAAAGGCAAGGAGAGATCGGAGTATCTCTCTCTGCTGCGCTCTGACCTCTGCACCTACTACAGCTACAACGAGTTCCTCATCAGCAAACTCGTGGACCTTTTCCCTCTCTCTGAGGTGTGTGTTTGTATCTGCTAAATTACCATGACAGGTTTTGGTAGCATCTAAATTGCAGAAGTGTAGATGCTTCCTGTTTTAGTACCACCCATCTGCTTCCTCACAAGGTGTGTGGCTATGCTAACAGGATAGAGGAACCGTCTGTCAAGATCTGAAGGGGTGGATGGCCACACCTCCTCCACCTCTATATGAATTGGCAGTACATCTATATCAGAAAAGAACTGTCTTTGTAAAACTTTGGAAGATGTTTTCTGTGTTGATTGATCTACATATACAACGTTCAATTTCAGCTGATTGATTTTCTTGAGGCCAATGAAATTCAGAGGCCAGTCACCATCAGAACCAACACCCTAAAAACCAGGAGGAGAGACTTGGCTCAGGTCTGAAAAGATTTCTTTTCCATTTTTACCAAAATGTTGTGATGTTTTGTATTAGAGTCCCATTTGCACCTGCTTTGTGATTGGACGGTGCTAAATATTGGTTCCAAAATATGGTCCAATTACTCAAACCTCATCAGAGCTAGTTAAATAAAATGCATGTGACCACAGTGTATCTGTAGAATAAATGCTGACATGTCCTGATACATCCGTACAATGTCAAAAGGGAGACTGTCTGTCAATCATTCATTGCGCCAAATATTGCTGGTGATGTGACTTAATTAATATCGGACTTCTACTAAAATAACAACGAGCCTCTCGTTTGAAGTGTCACACTTACTGTAAGATAAACTGTGGTTTATCAGATGTAAAAACTCATTAGTGAAAAATCGCTGGGAAAAACAAGGTTCATTATAAATAGCTTAGTGATCCACAAAGCACCGCTTAAACAGAGGTCACTTCTAACCAACCAATACACTTGAAGCCAGTGCAAAATCTGTGGCAGGGTTTCTGCTGGTCTTAAAGTGTTTTAATTCATTCATCCTCATTAATCCACAAATTAAGGTCTGAAAAATGTCTTAAATCAAAAAGTCATAAAGTGGAATTAATTGTTGCATGGTTCTTTAACACAGGCTCTGATTAACAGAGGAGTGAACCTGGATCCATTGGGGAAATGGTCCAAAGTGGGGCTGGTTATCTATGACTCTTCTGTTCCCATAGGTTAGTTCCAGTGTCATTTCAAAACAGCAATTTGTTTTTCATCCTTCATCTTTGACGACTGAAATAATTCATGTTATTTGTTACTTTTAAACAGGAGCAACCCCTGAATATCTGTCGGGCCAGTACATGTTGCAAGGTGCATCATCGTTTCTGCCCGTAATGGCGCTTTCGCCCCAGGAGGGGGAGTCAGTGCTAGACATGAGCGCCGCTCCAGGAGGCAAGACCACATATATGGGTGAGCATATGCTTCTCTGTGACAGTCACACCAACTGCTGTGTTATTGTATAGTGGCTAATCTCTGTTGAGCCTTTTTGTTGTTTATTGGCACAGTCGACACCAAAGAATGAAAGTCAGACATTTTTACAATGTTATATTAAAACGTTTTGAGTGTGTAAAGCCAAAATGTGTCATTTGTGTGATGCAGCTCAGCTAATGAGGAACACAGGCATGATTGTGGCTAATGACGCAAATGCAGACAGACTGAAGAGCGTGGTGGGAAACATCCATCGTCTCGGTGTCACTAATACTGTCATCTGCAACTATGACGGCAGACAGTTCCCCAAGGTCTGCACCATCCTTTTTACTGTTCTGTCCTGTTTTTTTGGCTTTCAGTTAACCATGTTGTCATTTAATGTTATTGTTTTTGGTACATTTCCAGTTTTTTACACATTTCTATACAGCTATGTGTCTAATCGGATGTTTTATTTTGAATGATAGGTGATGGGAGGTTTCGATAGAGTGCTTTTAGATGCTCCTTGCTCGGGTACAGGAGTTATCTCTAAAGATCCAGGAGTGAAAACTAGCAAGGTAAAATAATTTTGTCTCTGTGGCATTTGATGCTGAAGCTTTTAATGACTAGCCTTTATTCTGAAGACATTTGACATGTCTTTGACTCTTATGTACATTCTCCATTGAAACTTAAACTTTCTCTGTCTCTCAGGATGAGGCTGATATTCTTCGCTCGGCTCACCTGCAGAAAGAGCTCATCCTGTCTGCTATCGACTCTGTCAATGCTGATTCTCCAACTGGCGGATACCTTATTTACTGCACATGCTCTATTATGGTTAGTTGCACACACAAGCTATGCTTCCATCTCCCTATTTTTATGCGTGTTTTGAAGTATCACATCAGAAACAATGGCAATGCCAAATAAAATAAAAAATCCCTTAATTCACAAAGTTTTTACGCTTGCATGAGGTGGTTTTTGACGTGCGAAAAAGGTTAATGCGAATAATGGGAGATGGAAATGCACTTTGCGAACCAATTCCTCTGTTCATCAAAAAAGTCATGTGACTTTGCACTATGGGACAGCATAAACTGACTAACCAGCCAACCGATTTTGTAGCACAGCATCTGAAAAATTATGGTTGTAAAACTGTTTCTTTCTTACTGACTTCAAACATTTGAACAGTAGTGTACATCCATGTTACTTGTCAAGGTTCTCCAAATGACTCAATGTTAATATCTTGTATTTTGTGAAAATATTTGTGTCTTAGATGAGACTCTGAACCATTTAGGCTTGACGGGAACAAATGACCAGTTCCTTAGAGGCCAGAGATCATACCCTGAACACGGCTTCTCACATGAGACTGTTTTTGGCCTGGAAATAATGAATCCTTCAAGGGGTTGAAAGTGTTCAAATAAATATTTTACAGACCTTAGCTTTAGGACACCAACAAAAAATACACGACCTATGAACCAAGTCTGAGTTGGTGCAGCAAAAATCTTTTCTAATTCTGTCTGATTCGACATGGACTGACCCAGCATTGAGAGAAGTGGAAGAGATGGATGGAGAAAAACCCACTGAAATGTCTAGATGATTATATCTGATATCCTCTAAAACGGGCTAATTTTTTAAAATGAATTTCTTATGAAGATTTGATTTGTATTATCCATAGGTAGAGGAGAATGAGTGGGTGGTGGACTACGCTTTGAAGAAGAGAAATGTAAAGCTGGTCCCCACTGGACTAGACTTTGGCAGCGAGGGATTCACCAGGTAATGAGGCCTTATTTGAGATCCATCCACAGTAATAAAGGCTGCGCTCCTAGAAACTGAGTTCATACTGTGAATTTGAAAAAGAAAGTGTAAGAAATTATGAAGTGCACTTAGAATATATGATCTACTCTCCACAGATTCAAAGAGAGACGTTTCCATCCCTCTCTCAAACTCTCTCGCCGATTCTACCCTCACTCCCACAACATGGATGGATTTTTTGTGGCCAAGCTAAAGAAGCTGTCTAACACCATCCCCACTGCCCCAAAAGAAACGGGTGTGTAATCATTTCCCCTTTGTTTCTTGTTTATTTTCTGATCTGATATTAATTCCATTAACTTTTTTCTTCAGAAGAAGTAGTAGAATCTACAAAAGCGGAGACTGCAGCCTCATCGAAGCAGATCCAGAAACCAGAATCTAAGCAACAGAAGCCTGCTTCAACTCCAGAGAAAAGCAACATGGGCAAGAAACAGAAATTAAAACAGAAGAAATCTGAGCCGCCCATCATAACGAAGAAAGCTGGAGTAAAACCAGAGAATAAAAAATCTGATGGTCCCAAAAAGGCCAAAATTGCTAAGTTGGATGGTGAGGCATTCAAAAAGAGTGAGAAACCTGACAAAAAGCAGAAGGTAAAGGAGCTGAATGGAGATTCAACAAAAGAGGTAGGGAAGGAGAAGAAAGAGAAAAGCCAGTTGGAGAAGAAGAAAAACAAAATGAAAAGGAAAAATCTGTTGAAGAATAATAAAAACAGAATGGGGAAAAACAGGTTTAGGAAGTTAAAAAATGTGCTTGGACAACAAAAAAGTGGACAGTGAGATTCAGTCTCTTGTTGCAGTGAATTGACATGGACCTGTATGCTCAGGACGGATCTGTCATTGGTTTGACACAAGACAGGAAGTTAAACCAATCCTAACATGCTGTTAGGGAGTCCAAGATAATCTTTTAGAAATGTATCCATCTTGCTTCCCAAGACTTTTGTCCACCTTATCACTTTACTGTGACGATTACTTCAACCTTAAGGTATAAATCTTATAAATGTATATTTCATTGTCCGTTTTTATGGATTTTGTTTTGAAAAAGAAACATTTAACTGAAATATTGCAAAGGAGGGAGTATGCGGTCTGTTTTTCTGTTGCCTATTAAAAAGAAAGTTTGAAAAAAGAGGTTTGGTGTCTGAAAAAGTGATGTCTGAAGTCTTGAAGCACTTTGGTTATCGTCTTCCCTGGAAAGAGAGTGACTGAAATTATATTTCACGGCTTGTCTAAACCTGACCTTTACTTTCAGCCATACAGGAAGTCACCTCAGAAAATCAGATCAAAAACTATTGAAGTAGAAGCGAAATCTTGCTTTGAGCCTGAGTGCATCACGACTGCTGTTCAGCAGAACCTATTGACTTCACTTTTCACATCGCTTGGCTCCCGCCATAGAACATTTATCGGTGTGCAAAAAGTTTTCTTTGGGTTCAAATGGCTAAAACGCTCAACAGATGAACTTCAGCTGTGAGCGAGCTTTCTTCCCACCCTTCTGGCCTGGTGCCTGTTACCATGGTAACGTACTTATCACATTGTATGTTGCGAAGCCCTGAGCTAGTACCCTCTGAACTGCGATGCTTTCTCTGTGCTTACATGAAATCCTTCTGTCTCCACAAAAGATGGCCCAAAATGCCATAATTATCGCGGCTTGTTCCTCCCAAAGCTGTTAATTCTGATGAAATGTAGCGCATGTGTAGGCAAAGCGTTTATTTTAATCACATTGCAGTGATTACATGCAAGGAGATAATTTAAGCCATTCAGCAGGCCTGTGGGTGAAACGTTTTAGATCAGACTAGTTTGACACCCCACTGATTAAGTGGTATTGTAGAAGGGTAATTATCATGATCGCCTGCACAAATGATTGCACGGGTAGGAGTGTCCAGTCTGTCTTTAATAAGAACTGCTTCCCTTGTTTTCTACGGTGTAGTGTTCTCTTATTGTGTCACCAGTATATTCCACAATAATATTTTAGCTTGGTTAATGGTGCTTACTAAGTCAAGAAGCACTATAGTACTGGTCATTTCAACAAGTGCATAGTTGTAAATGGGTTAACGAGTGAGTGAGATTTTGTATGGTTTTGAAAAACTTTTACCCCGGTTTCACAGTCAAGGCTTAAGCCTAGTCCGAGACTAAAATCTAAGTCTGAGCTGTTTCAACGGCAAGAAACTTGCTCTGACTGATCTTAAAATAAATCAGTGCCTTTATCTTGTCTCAAAATGCACACCAGTAATGTTTTTTCTATGGCACGTTTATAAGAGATTGCTTAAATGTCCTAATTGAACTTTGATCTAATCCTGGTTTACTTTAAGCCCTGTCTGTGAAAACGGGCCTTACTCTATTTTCAAAGAAAGTTTAGGTTAAAAATGTT
Organism: Barbus barbus; assembly: GCF_936440315.1. Classification (NCBI taxonomy): domain Eukaryota; kingdom Metazoa; phylum Chordata; class Actinopteri; order Cypriniformes; family Cyprinidae; genus Barbus; species Barbus barbus. Next base: position 10,962,304 of record NC_136740.1, read on the forward strand.
GTGTAACCAGGTAAAAAAAAAAAAAAAAATCTTATACCATAATTTTTTTTGTTTTTAAATAAAATCTGTGAAATTTGTTCAGTTTATGTCTCAGTTGTTAAATCTTTTTGTTCATATAAATATTTACACATAAAAAAAATGCAATTTAATAATTCACAATTAAAATAAATATAAAAATATAAACGGGTATAATTCATAAATTTTGTAAAAAGAAAAAAAAAAGAAATGATACTTAAAAATATAAAAATTGTGTGCGCATATATATGTTATGTTATATAAGTTTTTTTTTTTAGGAATTACATTTTGGGGTGTTGCACATGACATTTTACAACAGTTTGTCTCTTGTTAAATCTTTGGTTTATATAAATAAGAAAAAATGCTATTTCATCATTCAGACATTTTGTGAAAAAGAAAAAAATTAAAAATATAAACAATTTATATATATAATTCATAGATTTTGTAAAAAAAAAAAAAAAAGATTATATATACATATATATATAAATTCACATGACATTTTACAACATGAACTATCCTTGCCTTGTCATAAAAGGTAAAATTCTCTAATATTTTAAAGGACTTTGCACACACAGGCTGCATCTGCATATTCATACTTCCTTACTATAGAAAGTGAAAACAGCATGTGACGCTGGTAGGCCATTGGCATTTCGAATGTAGTATGTACAATATATGAAACTATGGCTGTGAAGTATGTACTTATTCAAAAGAAATACCTACTCTGAGTATGTGATTTCAGAAGCAGCAATATTCATGAGGGTCTGCTGGAGTCTTCTCTATGATATTTCCTGTTTTGTTTTTGAAAAGAGGTTTCATATCATAGAAATTTTTTTTACTTAAGAAACCACCCACCAATCAACACCATAGTATAGCAACATGCTCACAACAACTCAAACCCCTTAAAACGGTGCATGTGGAAGTAAAAACGGCAGCAGAAAAACAATTTAGCACATGAAACATATTTAAATAACAGTATTTCCATTGGCCTGGGGTGTTGCCTGTATGTAAATGTACCATCCCTTCCACCCCTTTATTTTATGTTCCGCTACGTTTGTTATGTTTTCATTGCCTCAGTCTCTCTGTAGTGCATCTGAGCATGTTTGTGTGTTGTCGTGACTGCACAGTTTGACCGTATAGTTAATCCTCTCACAGCTGGGAAATGCGCCAGGGTCTTCATTATATCCTCCAGCTAACCTATATCAGGAATGACTGCAGAAACGTGTAGGACTTCGCTGAAGGTCAAACCCAACTAGCCTACATCTTACCTCTGTTTCAGCCACAGAGTAGTTCAACCAAAATGACAATTCTGCCATTATTTGCTCACTGCATATTTAAATATATATTTTAAATATGAATAATTTCATAATTAAATATGATTCAGCATATCTGTCAAAAAAACTTTTATTTAATTATATTTAATTATTTATGGCAGAATATCGAGGGTGATCTTCCCCACTGTTTTTGTTTGTAAACATGAAATACTAGACAGATTTATATTTTAAAAAAATGTTTCTAGACCCTTGCACTAGCCTGCATCTATTAACTTTTTATAGATGGAAAGCTTTTTAAAAAAGTGCCTTTAGACCTGGCATTTTTCATTCCACTACGGAGCCCCTCACATGACACGCAGGGAAAAAAAATGTATCGTGCGCACGCATAATAATTCATTCTCTCGTTTTACTAAATCGTGGCCATGCTTTAGTTAAATCAAATCAAGCGAACAAATTAGGCCTATTATATTGAGGGAACGAGTTGTACACATGAGTTAGTAAAACGAGGGAAGGGATTATTATTTTGTGCACACAATTTAGTAAAACTAGGGAACGAATTATTAAGTTGTGCAGATGCTTTACTATGTTTTTCCCCCCTGCATGTCACGTGTGGGGCTCCATAGTTTAGAAACCCATCAAGTGATGTCAAGTTCAGGAATAATCCTAATTATCAAAGTCACGTTGAGGGCTCCAGCATAAATGACTCACTCACTCTGAATCTAAATGAGTTAGATCCACCAAATGGCACAGAGACAAACATGTTCAGGTCAGATGGCAACAGGTTAACTGCTAATAGTGAAAACACTCTTATGATCATTTTTAGTTCTTTATTGGAGCTTGACAGTCCCTTTGCCATTCACTTTTCATAGTATGAAACTTCTGGCAAAACATCTTTTGAGCGCTAAATGAATGAAGAGAACTGATAAATAAAGAGAATTGATATTGAAAATGATGTTCCCATGAAATGTTTGTTTACTTCCTGTAGAGCTTAAAATGTACAGCATAGCTTGTTGATCTGTTTTTGCTCAGTTTTGTCCTTTTGTCAGCTGGGTCTGACAGAATCACTACCCGTCTCAGGCCTTCACTTCCTCTTTTTGTCTCTCTCTCAGTCTCACTACAAACTTTCTGAACTCTAAAACCTTTATTTTGAAATGTAGTGCTCTTCTCGGGGTCTGTTGTCCTCTCACCCACCCACACGCCTACACAGACGAATCTGCCCACTCTTATTTCTCACCACACATGTGCACACACACACACACACACTGCAAGATTCTCTGCCTACAGAACTGCAGAAAACCCACAAACACACTCACACATACCACCTTCGCCTCTTTCTCTCACTCAGAGGTGACACGCTGGGCTCTAGACTTATCCTACCATACCCTCGTTTTTCATCCTTGTCTCATCCCTCTCTTTTCGCCCACCCGTCCTCCCACACACCTTCTCTCTCGTTCTAGCGTTCTCTCTCTGTCTTGCTTTGGCTCTTTCTCTGTCTCTTGAGTGACAGTCAGAGAGGACTGTAGAGGCCAATTACTCTTCTGCTGTTTTGGTGAGTGTGTTATATAAAATAAGAGCACCTTCTGCTGTCTGCGAGAAGCAGACATCTCTACTTCTGTGTACGAGTCTACAATCATGTCCTGCTACTTGGATAAACCTTTTGGATAATTCTGGATACCTATAATATTTATGTGTATTACTTTAAAATTAAAACGGGCTATAACTGATGTTTTGAGATAAAATAATTCTAATGAACTCTTTCACCGCCAGCATTTTTTTTTTAAAGTTGCCAGCATTTTTGATAATTTTCACAAAACTTTCATGCCCAGAATATTTTGTATGAATTTCTGAACATGCAATACGTCAAAAAAAAAAAAAAACAGAGCCTCTGCTTTTAAACAAACAAACCTTGCTTCATCAATTCTTTTTTCATCAACAATTGAATGCATGTAAGTTTAATTAAATATTTAGAACTTAATCTTGATCAGATTCAGAACAATGATCAAAACAACAAGATGGAGTAGATCGCTTCCATCAACACATCCAAAGTTTAAGCTTCCTCTGCCACTTCCTGGCTCGAAGTTTGATTTGGTAACGTTATGGCAGTTTTTATTCATATGCTGTTTGATGATGGCGTTATTTTACATATGCATGTGCTTACATATGCAATCAATTGTTTCTGCTTCTTCTTCACTGTGTTTTGATCCAGGGATTCAACATTCTTTCAGAAGATGCATAATAGCGCCTCCTACTGTATACCAGAGAAAACACAGAAAGCCAGAAAAATTGTCAATGCTGGTGGAAGAGTTAATACAGGGGGTTTCAAAGAATAGTGATCTATTAGTGACTATTAGTATCTATTAACAGGGATCACAGAAAAATTTGTTGGATAAAAATATTTAAAAAAATAATTTTCATTTTAGGACTGTCAAAGTTAGCATGCAATCATGTTTTTTTTTACTAACAATAAATTTATACTACATTTGTACATGTATAAATATTTTGAGTGAAACACAACGTCAGTGGTATGAACATTCATTAAAAGGGAATCTTGCTCATGCAAGCCTGCAGTAAAAACTTTTTGTTATAGAAGTCCATAAGTCTGTTATAGTCCATAAAGTCTGGGGTGAAAGCCTTGTATTATTTCATGACTGCAGTCTTGTATTTTCTTACTGTTTTGATGCATTTTGACAGGATGGATATACTTTGTAGTATTTTGGCTTTGAAAACAGCCTCCATTAAAAGATCACTGCTTGCAAACAACTCATATTTGGCATTCAGAAACTTGGGTCACTCGGTCAAGGTGAACTGATAAGGAGGAAATAGGATAGATATTCTTAAACACCAGAAGAATTAATAAGCACAATGTGCGAAGGTACATCAATGTCTGATGTGTGTAGCACCTGCGACTCTGCATTTAATGTTAGAAACAAGTAAAATTTAACATTTTTGTGAAACGCTGCAGTGTGTGGATTGTTTTTTAATCTGTCACAGTGTAAGACAGATTTTGCAGAGGCTGTTACAAAAGGATGAGACAGCACAAACTATATCAAGCAGGAAAGAAAACTTGCTGTAAGTGTTGCAAATCGCTTTAACTCGATTTACATTTAAATGTGCAAAGTGAAGGTAAAAAAAAAAAAGTTTAGTACATGACTGAAAACTACATTATAAATTTTGGGCACAAAAACCTGGACTTTTTGGCAATTCTCATATTAAATGAGCCTACATTTTAATTTGACTGATATCTGTAGTTAGAGTAAATAGGCTCTGTAATGTAAATAAAGTAATTTGATCTTGCAAATGGCTCTGTCGCTAGGTTGCTGCTAGATTGGTTGCTAGTGGCAGCAGCTGGCTGGATAAACCTGTGATCCTTCACTGTGTGAGAAACTCAGACAGGGTACACAACCGTAAAAACACTGGTTTCAACCTGATCAAACACAAGAGCCCCTCTCTGGACGCTAATGCTTTATGAAGCCAGGGATACCTCAGGGCTATGTGTGCGGATTTCTAGAAAAGTTCTTGTCAGGCTATTATTATGTTAGACCACTTTTCATTTGTATGCTGTGAGTTAGATCATAAATGAATAATATATGTGACCCTGGACCACAAAACCAGTCTTAAGTCGCTGGGGTATATTTGTAACAATAGCCAAAAATACATTGGGATCAAAATGGATCAAATTATCAATTTTTCTTTTATGGCAAAAATCATAAGGATATTAAGTAAAGATTATGTTCCATGAAAATATTTAGTAAATTTCTTACCGTAAATATATCAAAACTTCATTTTTGATTAGTAATATGCATTGCTAAGAACTTCATTTGGACAACCTTAAAGGCGATTTTCTCAATATTTAGATTTTTTGCACCCTCAGATTCCAGATTTTCAAATAGCTGTATCTCAGCCAAATATTGTCTGATACTAACAAACCATACATCAATGGAAAGCTTGGTTTATTCAGCTTTCAGATGATGTATAAATCTCAATTTGGCAAAATTGACACTGAAGACTGGTTTTGTGGTCCAGGGTCACATACAGTATGGTGTTTGTGCTGTGGTAAAGTGATAATGTCGTGTTGGGTTGTGACAATGCATTCTGTGTCAACACATATTAGGTTATCTTTGTGTATAAGGCCCTCTTGTTATTTTAATCTATTTGCACTTTCAGTTTCTGTAAGTATAAAATGTTTTTATTATTATTATTATCTTTTATTATTCCAAATATTTTAAGGGCTGATTGTTTTTAGGGTTATCACTCTTTTAAACAATTTAATTTACATGTCTTATACAGTAGTTTGTGATATACTGGATAAGGATTAAGAATAAGGATGTATTTTAAAAATGTATTTCATTAGAATTTCTACATGATAAAATGTTTTAGAGCTTGGCATAGCTAGAAAAGTGTATATTTATTATAAAAATTCATGTTTTAAGGTCTAGGTTTAGAAATCACACTTTTAAAATGAACCATCTAGATTTTCCAGGACTGTAGGAAGCCTGCTTCTTCAAAGGAAACAAATAGTTGTTGAGGGCACAAATTAAAATAAGAAACATCTCTAATTTTCAGGCTAATGGTCTTGTTAGGTTAGAATTAACTGTGTAATGCAAAAGAACTTAATATACTGTAAATATTGTATATATACGTATGCAGGGTTGGGGAGTAATGTAATGCATTTAACTTAGTTCCGTATTTAAAATAAAAAATATGAGTAACTGTATTTCATTACAGTTACATTTGAAAAGTATTTAGATTACAAAAGTTATTACTTTGAATTTGAATGTCATTCATTTCATTTAAACATTATTGTAAACTGTAACAGGCAAATACTCTTGACACTCTGTAAAAGCATTCTAAAGCTAGAGTTCTGCTCATAAGTGTCATACCCCATGCAGAATATGCAAAATTTTATTAATTGTAACAAAATAAGAGGATCATAAAAACTGCATGCTATTTTTATTTAGTACTTTCCTGAATAAACTATTTCACATAACAGATGTTTACATTTACTCTGAATTCATGAAAACGGCCCCATTCAAAAATGTACATATTCAATATTAACTGTCTGTCGTTATCTGGATGATCCACAACTATTTATGTTTTGTGATAGTTGTTAATCCCTTGTTCGTCCTGCAGTTAAACTGCCCACTGTTCTTCAGAAAAATCCTCCAGTCCTTTCATTCTCAAACATTCTCAGGTTTTCCAGCATGTTCTGTATATTTGAACCCTTTGCTAACAATGACTGTATGATTTTGTGATCCATCTTTTCACATGGACTATTGAGGGACTCATACAACGATTACAAAAGGGGAAAAAAATACTGATGTTCATGAAGGAAACACATTAAGAGCAGGGGGTATAAACTTTTGAATAGGATAATATGTAAATATTTCTTATTTTGTTTAAAGATAATTTTTTCATTTAGTACTGCCTTTCAGAAGCTAATAATCACGTTTTCCAGAAGACAAAGTAAGTTAATCCAGTTAAAAAATGAATTAAACCCCAGCACTTAATGCATTGTGTTGCCTTCTTGAGCATCAGTAATTTTTATTTTTTTGTCTGCATTTTTTCCCTTCCTATGCCAAGGAAAACCAAGTCCTATGTTTGGTTGATGCCATTTTTCTCTGGACCCTTTGTGTTACCTTATTAGTATTCTAAAGTATTTAGATTGCTACAAAATTTGTGTAATCTTATACATTACAAATTACTTTACTTTTTGTATTTTGTAATCTACAACAAAATACATTTTAACCTTCCTAACTCTGTATATGTACGTATATACAAATATACATGTACATTATATATACAGGTGCATCTCAATAAATGTGAATATCGTGAAAAAGTTATTTTTTTCTTGTAAGTTATTTCAAAAAGTGAAACTTTCATATATTTTAGATTCATTGCATGTAAAGTAAAACATTTCAAAAGTTCATGAGCTTACAGCTCATGAAAGTCAAAAATCAGTATCTCAAAACATTAGAATATTTACATTTGAGTTTCAATTAATGATCATCCCTACAGAATAAATTCCGGGTATCTCTTGTTCTTTGAAACTACAATAATGGAGAAGACTGCTAACTTGGCAATGATCCAGAAGATGAACATTGATGCCCTCCACAAAGAGAGTAAGTCACAGAGGGTCATTACTGAAAGGTGTGGCTGTTCAAGGAGTGCTGTATCAAAGCATATTAAATGCAAAGTTGACTGGAAGGAAGAATTTGGGTAGGAAAAGTTGCACAAGCAACAGGGATGACCGCAAGCTTGAGAATACTGTCAAGCAAAGCTGATTCAAACACTTGGGAGAGCTTCACAAGGAGTGGACTGAAGCTGGAGTCAGTGCATCAAGAGTCTCCACGCTCAGACGTCTTCAGGAAAAGGGCTACCAAGCCACTTCTGAAACAGAAACAACGTCAGAAGCGTCTTACCTGGGCTGTGGAGAAAAAGAACTGGACTGTTGCGCAGTGGTCCAAAGTCCTCTTTTCAGATGAAAGTAAATTTTGCATTTCATTTGGAAATCAAGGTCCCAGAGTCTGGAGGAAGAGTGGAGAGGCACAGAATCCATGTTGCTTGAGGTCCAGTGTGAAGTTTCCACAGTCAGTGATGATTTGGGCTGCCATGTCATCTGCTGGTGTTGGTCCACTGTTTTTTCTGAAGTGCACAGTCAACGCAGCCGTCTACCAGGAAATTTTAGAGCACTTCATGCTTCCTTCTGCTGACAAGCTTTATGGAGATGCTGATTTCATTTTCCAGCAGGACTTGGCACCTGCCCACACTGCCAAATGTACCAAAAGCTGGTTCAGTGACCATGGTGTTGCTGTGCTTGATTGGCCAGCAAACTCGCCTGACCTGAACCCCATAGAGAATCTATGAGGTAATGTCAAGAGGAAGATGAGAGACACCAGACCCAACAATGCAGATGACCTGAAGGCCGCTATCAAAGCAACCTGGGCTTCCATATCACCTCAGCAGTGCCACAAAGTGATCACCTCATGCCACGCCGAATTGAGGCAGTAATTAAAGCAAAAGGAGCCCCTACCAAGTATTGAGTGCATATACAGTAAATGAACATACTTCCCAGAAGGCCAACAATTCACTAAAAATGTTATTTTTATTGGTCTTTTGAAGTATTCTAATTTGTTGAGATTGAATTGGTGGGTTTTTGTTAAATGTGAGCCTAAATCATCACAATTAAAAGAACCAAAGACTTAAACTACTTCAGTCTGTGTGCATTGAATTTATTTAATACACGATTTTCACAATTTGAGCTGAATTACTGAAATAAATGAAATTTTCCATGACATTCTAATTTATTGAGATGCACCTGTATATACACATATTCATACATATTTACATTTAATCAAAGTTGTCCTAAGACAAGCACATTTTGGTTTTAGGTTTAAGGACAACTTTGATGAAAGGTTTTGACACACTTCAAATGTTGACTACTGCGCGTGCACACGCACATAATGTATATATGTATATCTATATCTATCTATAGAGAGAGAGATGTATATTTATTGTATAAACTAATTATTGATACAGTTGTTGTGTATGTTATGAGTAAATCACTGCTAAACAGTTTTTTTTGTTATATTCTTGCATATTAACACATTTAAGGTTGTGTGTGTGTGTGTGTGTGTGTTGGCTCTTTTATCGTGTTCTTGAGGCCAGGGGGAGCAGTAAGCAGATGGCACTGGCAGTCTGTGATGGCACTCAGAGTGAGAAGAAAAAAAAAGACGCAAAGACATTTCTCACAGTGACCCACAGAAGCAGATTAATGGGGAAAAAATGAAGGTTTTCATATTCAATAAGTTTTTTTTAAGCGCAAATGCACTTTAAAAATGAGCTTTATTCGGATGATGGATATTGACCGTGAGTTTAGGACTGTGCGTATGACACAGGAACAGCTAGAAACGTCTCTTTCCTATTCAAACAGACATTGAAAGCTCTATATATCTCCTTGAGTTAAGTCTACCAAAAAAGTGTTGGCCTCCTCTCAACAGACACAGTATTCTGCCAGCCGCTGGTGCTTTTGGCAGCCAGAGTCACACCTTGCAAACAGAAGGATGTGAGGAGACAAGGGATGGATGGATGAGGAATGAAAAAAGGAAGGGTGAGATCATTTAAAGTAGAGAGCGGAGGGAGACAACACCTGGTTGTGTTGCCCAGTGTTTCTGTCACGACTTCTTTTGCGGTGTGCGTGCATATGATGTCATATTCCAGGCAGAAGGTGGCATCCCCTCGACAACATCAAACACCCCCTCCATACCTCTGACATCATCTCAGAGACATCAAGATAATAAGGTGCATTTGCCTATATGTGCGTGTGTGAAGGAGAGAGAGAAAAGGGAGGGAAAAGAGGTGTGTGTTGTGGAAGGGGGGACGGGTAAAGCATATATAGACACCTCATCCTTACATTTGAGATACAATTAACATACTCATCCAGCTCACGCAAACACACACTGACATACAAACAGCACATTCCTGCACACAGAGGAAGGAAGAGAGCGGAGAGGGAAAGACAGGGATGCTCTTAGCAGGTGCCAAAAACTGAGTCCAGAGAGAAACAGAGGGATGGAGGACTGAAGCGTTCAGTCACGTTTTAAAAGCTCTTCGAACTATTATTGGTGAGTAAAACTATTTGAAATCTGCTTATTTTCTTGTGTGACAATTGTGAAACCATGTTAATCGGTACAGATTTTTACTTTGAAAACTTTGTTTAACAACTATAGCTGTTGAGATTTATATCAGTAACACTGTATTATTTTATAAATATTAAATACTTATGGCATTTTGCATTAACGTTATTAATTTTGAATGTTTTTCTGCATGGAATAAGGGTGGATTCCATGAAACCTGACAAGAACATGTCTGAAATAACAAATGAGAAATAACATAATAATAGTGATAGAAAATGAAGAATATTTTTATGATCGTGATATTTTTCATGACAATTAAGAACTCCCTCAAATTCTCATTACCGTAATGCTGAAAAAAAAAAAATCATTATTATTCCTGTAATGTGCAAACAAATATTGATCATTTTAAATGTTGAGGTTTTTATGTCATAGTAGTATTTTTTTTAGTAGTCTTTTTGCTGATTTAAAAAGAAAATCATTGTAATTTTTAGAGTCACAGTTAAAATACAACAGCATTAAACTATTATAATGACATTCATTTTTGCATTTAATTTAATTTAATTTAATTTAATTTAATTTAATTTAATTTAATTTAATTTAATTTAATTTAATTTAATTTAATTTAATTTGTTTTTTGAGATTAGCCTATTTACTGTTATACAGTTATAGCGCATAGTCCAAGATGCTTTTGTTTCTTTTCCAAGATGATTTTGTTCTAATCTGAAAGTAGCTGAATTTATTCAAAATGCATTACAAACTAACCTTTTTCTGTGTTTTATCTGTTTTTTTTTTGTATGTACTGTGTATTGTTTTCTACAGAATGTTGTTTTCTGTTTGTATTTCTATGCTTCTCTGTCCTTTATCTGTGTTTGAGTGTGTACATCTAAATTTGTTCATCTAAATCTATCCATATCGACTCGGTGGTAGGGGCCATTATCACTTGCACCATGCTGTGCTCCTCTGTATTTGTGGTGCTCCTAGTCCTTCTGGCCAATCCGGTGCCAAGCCACACCCGAACCCTTCACACCCCTGACAAAGCCATGCAGGTGGGCTTCCTCACAGGACTAAACACATGTTTTTAAGTAGTAAATAGAAAGTAGCTTTAGTCATTAAAAAGATATTGTGTCTCCACGATGCAGGTCATCGAGCAGTTCCTTGAGCGCTACAATGACCTTTTGACCCTTGATGATCTTGAGAACCTCACGAGTGACCAGTCGGAAGAGCCCATGCAGACCTTCAGCTCTGGGCTAAAGGTGGCAGAATACCCCAAGTGGATTGACATACCTGTGCAGAGCGAGAATGCCTGGCTCCGCCTCTTGAAGGGGGCTTTGGCCAATCAGAAGCGAGCTCCACCAGACCGGTTGCGGAGGGGTTGGAACCGAGGCTGTTTTGGCCTGAAACTGGACCGGATCGGCTCTATGAGTGGCCTCGGTTGCTAATAATGAACTGAGAGGTGGACCGAGATGATGAGATGACTGTTGTCCCGCTTAGCTTTAGGTCTGGTTTGGGGCTCCGTGAAAACTAGTCGGACAAATTCATTATATTGTCTATTTCAATATACTTATTTTTACATGGGATTTGAAGTGACATGTTGTTTAACTGTATTTGTATTTATTTCTTAATGAAGGTAGTAGTGTTTCCTGGTTCCTTGAGATGTGGAAGAGATACAATCATTTTGATAATATGCTAGTAGTTTACTAGTAAGTAAAGATCTTAAAATAATGTCTCAAATAGTCTCAAAATGCATGATTTATAGAACATATAATGCTCACCTTCTGTAGTTTTTGCATGAATAAAATTTCTTCCACGTCATGTTTCTTTTTGCTTTTTTCATGTCTCTTAATTCCGACACCATCAAGGGTTTTAATTATGCTTTTCTAAAATCAGGTGTCCCAGGTGCTTTTCTAAATCTGCGTGTTCTCCCACACACTGCAAATCAAGGAGTTCTTGGGCTGCAAATATGCAAATGGAGGAATGTGACAGGATTTTCACAGTCTTAATCAGCTCCCATTGAACAAAGACACGCAGGCTGACACACATCCACATCTTTCCATGATGAGAAGTGGGCAGTCTGGGGTTTAGTGGTGGATAAGTGAGGTGTACGTGCAGGATATTTAGTTTTTTAAGGAACTTAATTGCTCAAATTGAACAATATAAGAATGTACTATTAGCAATTATTGTAAGTAAATTTAAACAGCATGTCTCTGCATAAGTGTTTCCTCTTCTAAAGCAGAGAAGGAACTGGTAGTCTTACATGCATCCACAACCACTGAATCATTTGGGAACTGCTTGAAAATCCCTTTATTTCTTACCACTCAATCAGCCTGTGAAATGTTTATGTAGGCGTTAGGATTATAGCTTGTATGAAAAAAATCCATACTATGTTTAGGCACAGAATCTCAATTTGAACTACAATCTATAGAATAGATATTCTCTCAAAGAACTGATGAGTGTTTTATCTTAAAATAATTTGGTAAATTAGTCCGTTATGATCGATGTCCTCTGTTCTGTCTTTTATTTTTACAGTATAATTTAATTAAAAAATGAATAAGACAATTTACTCTTAAACTGAAACGATAAATTAAAACGCTACACATTTTTAAGGAGTTTGTTAAGCTACCTCAAAGTGAGTATAAAGCAATGTTGTTAAAAGTGTTCTTTTACTCGTGATACTTAACAATCCCTTGCTGCTTGTGCATATTTAGAAGACTATTGGAGTATATACGTATGTGATGATTGTCAATTTGTATGAATTTCTTTCTTCAATGGAACACAGATGTTATGCAGAACGTCCAAAATACTTTTTGCACTACAATGAAAGTGAATGGGCACCACAAGTGTGAATAAGCCAGAGGGAGCCAAAAAAAACCCTATAAAGTACCATAAAAGTAGTCCAAACGACTTCTGTGTACATAATTAAGCCATGGTCACTATACACGTTCACTGTATAGAAAAAAGTAAACATAAATAATTTACATGATTGTAACTTTAGATGTTTTTTATTGAGTTGATATCACTTTAAAGCAGTGGTTCTGAACCTTTTGACTTGAATGCCTTCCATTGCATAACTGCATACTACATCAATATATATATATATATATATATATATATATATATATATATATATATATATATATATATACACATATATATATATATATATTAAAATAAAAACAATAGACAATAAAAAAGTTCGATTATTTTACATTTTATCATTGTAAGTCATTCTGAAGCCCTCTATTGGGCCCCAGTACCCTGGTTAAGAACCGGTTCTTTCAAAGAGCATTTCCTAACTCTGATTAAAAAAAAAAATCAAGCTTCAAACCTATATTCCGCCACTGCTTCCTAGTATCCATATATTTGCCCATAGTAACATAGTATACGCTGCAAACCTAAAATGATGAAAATCATAAAGATTTTCAATGAAAATGAAGCTCAAATGCATTATTTTACTTTGACCACAAGATAGCACTATATCCTGAGTTTCAAGACACTAGACTTCCCTGGGCAGTCTGCACTTCAGACAACACAGGATCCTGGACTCTGAGCTCTACAGTTATGCCACTTTATAGTTAGTAGTTAGTTAATATATAACATCCTCACATACCAGCTAACAGAGCTAGTGAAGAATGATCCAGACGGGAGAACAGAGATTAAACAAACAACTACTCATCAGCAGAGTTCACCACATCAAAAATCTTCCAGCTGAAGAATCTGGAGTGAACTTGGCAACGTGACGTGACAGACGTGCTGTTTGTGTCTGTCAGGGTTACGTTCAGAAGCGTGTCTGATTCTGTCTGAATCATGCGAGTCAGTCGTACTTGTAACAGGGTGAAGTGGATTGTGCAGGTCACTCCACAGGAGCACAAGATAGCTGCAGTGGAAAGGGTGTGGGGTCAGCCTTCGAGTGTTTGAGTATTTTTAGCCTGGCACCAGTCCAACACATTCTCTCTGCTGGCTGGGGAGCAGACATACACTATTCTGAGGGGCTGTTACTGAGCGCTTTCAATCTGTTTTAATGAGAAGAATGATTTAGAAGTTAATATTACATGAACATAGATGTATATACATTACATCTACCCCATTTCATAAGGATGTTATGATGATTAAAGGGTGAGATGGCATTTTTAAAAGCGTTACGCCCCACTTCAATATCCTGTGACACTCTGTGACACTATCAAAAGAAGCCAAAAGGCCAGGACGGCAGAGGTCACGACAGTCCAAAATTGTCTGCATTGCAAACTCAGATGATACTTAACACCATAGAAAGGACGAGACTAAATCAAAGTAACTAATGCAAAGAAGGAAAAAAAACAGGACAGATATGTAGTTAAAAATCATATCTTGCAACAAAAGTGCAGATTTACCGTGGAACATTAGAATATTGCACTTTGACAGCTAATTGTTATAAAACATGAATGTATTTTTTTTTTTTTTGCAATGACGGAGCACCTAATCTCCTGGGTCATGTTAGTGTTAATTACTAGTATAGCCTTGTGATTAATTGCAGACAAGAGACAAAGTGTCAACTACATTTAAATAATTAACACCAACGCTAAATTTGATGAATAACAGAGAGATTATAATGTGATTAATCAAATGTATTTTGTGATCAAATTCACTACGGTAATTTAGAAACTAAGCAATTAATCTACCCTGTCGCTCTCTGAAGGATTGTGCTTGTTTTAAAGCTTGGATGTTTCTAGTAATCCTGAAGAGCTTGATTAGTTGGATCAGGTGTGTTTGATTAGGGTTGGAACGAAACTGTGCAGAGCTGTGTCCCTCCAGGAATTGAGTTTGAGACCAATGTTTTAAAGGGATAGTTCACCCAAAAGTGACATTTCTGTCATCATTTACTCAGCCTCAGGTTGTTCCAAACCTGTATTTTTGTCTTCATTTAAACATAAAAGAAGATATTTTGAAGAATCCGGGTAACTTAACAATTGCTGGTTCCCATTGACTTCTATTGTATAGGGGGAAAATACAAGGGAAGTCAATGGGGACCAGAAACGTTTTGGTTACCCACATTCTTCAAAATACATTCTTCTGTGTTCAACAGAAGAAAGTCAGTCATACAGGCTTGGAATAATTTAAAGGAATTTTTATTTTTACGTAAACTATACCTTAAAACAGGAAACCTGTGTAATCTCTAACCATTTTTCTGCTTTTCCAATTGTTAATCATGCATTCATTTGCAAGCAGATGCACAAGCGAATATGCATGCGCTGGTTAGAGATTTCCTACCGATGTGAGGGATTATGGGATGCAGGGAGAAAGGGAAGGGTCATGGTCTTTCCTGTAAATGTCACACACTCATGATGAGGGCGATTTGATCCCCTGCTTCATCTCGCTCTCAGTCTGGGCCAGTTACTGTTAGAAGGTCAGAGTGGACAGACATGTCCAAATCAAATTTTCTTTTAAGAGAATACGATTAGCAAGAACATTTTATCCAAAAGGTCTTTTCTGCAGAGTACACTTGAAAAAATGTGGAGTAATTGCACGGAGATCTGAGCTCAGAATGTCTCAGACTGTATGGTTTCCATGATTTAAGACTGAACCTGCAGCCACCAAGATAGGTTATGTATAGGCTACTGTAAACAAAACATTTCCTCCATGACAACATTTGTATTTTTAAAAGCCTTTTCAAATGCATTAATTATTATTAAAGCGCTTATAAAACAAAGGCTTGGCCCTTTAATAAAAACACGATGCTTTCCAAAAGCTACAATAGACAACATTATGTCAATAGTTATGTAACATGTTAAAAGTTTATTTTAGCTTGATTTAATTTGTCATTAAGTGATGCAGTTGTTTCATCTAACTTTTCCCCAATACGACCTTGACATTCTAAGGGGGCGTGGCAATTAGGGCCTAAAGTCCGAGGGGGCGTGGTCAACGCTGCCGCACCAGATATAAATTAACCTCGTGCTTGTAATCCGTCCACTCACACCAAGACTCAGGACGGACAGAGGCGTCTCACAAACGGTAAATTGCTATTCATACACTCGTTATATCCTATAGGGAATTATTTTCTAGTCACAGTTCATAATATCTACTGATAAAAGGCCCTTGCTGAAGTTATAAATTAAGTATTTAACATCTGCATTGAATATACAGCTGAAAGTGTGAGAGGTTATTGTGACAATGTTGCATGAAAGCCGTTTGTTCAGGTCTATATCACGACTTTACAAAGTTTTAGGCCTATAAAAAGCAAATACTTAAACGTAATGATCTGTAATACTATGAGCTTCAGTTTAAAGCGACATGGACTACACTTATACTTCCTCTCCATCTCTAGATAACAGCGTTGCACGTTCACACTCACTCACAACCTGTACTTTGTGCTTGCTCCAATAATGACTGATGCAATGTAGTCAAATAATTTAATGTTTTTTTTTTTCTCTCTTCCCCAGAGGACTAGAACAAATCAGGCATCATGGTTAAAGTTGGTATCAACGGGTAAGCGCACACACATGCGCCAGAATTATTTCTTATTTTAAAACTTTTTTTTTTTTTTTTTTTTTTTTTTTTTTTTTTTTTTTTTTTTTGAAGAGCTTCCTCCCTTCCCTTTTAAGTAATATCAATAAAGAGTAGCCTGTCTAAAGATGCTAATTAAAAAAAGGCAATTTCACTGACTTGAGTGTCCTGGGCCGCTCATTGATTCTGATGAATGATTAGAGGGGGTGGCAGCTGTGTTGGGATTGTGCCATCCCGGTGTGTGTTGTGACGTCAAATAATAGTGAGTTTTATCTCTGTGTACTTGGCCTCTTTACCTCGCTTTTTACTTTAAGGTCAGCGTTTACATTTAGTTTAACTTTCATCACCATTTCATACACTGGTCACAATGCAGTATCTAACAATCAGCTGAAGTCTCTCACTGGCTGGGCTGTCTCTGCAATGGGAGACCCTTGGCACCAGCTGTGACCTTTCCAAGGCTTATAGAGTTATGCAACTGGAAATGTGATCCTTAAGCGACATGTACAGGGCACATGCATCGTTCATACAGCCACACGTAGACCTGAATATTTCACTAACTTTAGGACTTGATCTACTGTCCTGCAAAGTCTCGGTCCAGTTTACAGCAAACCTGCTTGGCCTAGCTGTGCAAGGTTTTCAGGTTCATTAGATTATGGCTTTTTGTTTAAAGAAAATTAGAGTGGGGGAGAGAACTAAGTTACAACCACCCCCCCCCCCCCCCCCCCCAATTGATGTCAGTAAAAAGTTTGACCGATTCCAAAAACTAAGTCCTAATTAATGCGTAATGAGCTATTTGTAACCGCAGAACATCCACTGTGAATGGATCATGTCATGGATGTGTGCCGTGTAAGTCTTCCACCGCTACAAGCTCCTTGTGGAAAAGTGTCCTTGATTGTCTTGAATGAAGGCCTACTTGTAGTGTACTTCAAGTCTTGAAAGCATCTAAAAAAAAAAGTACTCGAATTTTTCCAGTTATCTTTTGGGCTTCCAAGTACACTTTAATGATTCTAAAGCTTGTTTTTGTATCAATATACTAAAATGTACAAAGTTGCAACTTCACTAATTAAATTTGAACAATGGAAGTCTTAGTTTTAAAGTGAATTTTAACTTTCCTTAAATGTTGTTCAGTATTTCAACAGAACCATACTGCGAACTTGGTAATTATGAAGTTACCAAAGTGACTTCGCTTCAGTTTTTCTGCATTTAACAAAATCAAGCTAATACAGTAACTTTTCTAATGTGGGGTTAAGAGTCCAAAAACAGTTTACACGTGTGTTTTTTTTTTTTTTAAAGATGCTGAATTTTTTTTTTTTTTTTTTTCCCAAAAGGGGACTCTTGTGTCATTCATTCCTCTCTATAGGCCATTGTTACATGCTGCTTGAACTTTTTGATGATCTTTTTTTTTTTTATAATTTATATTTTCTTGTCTTTTTCACAATGTGAATTTTACAAAAAAAACAAGGCAAACACATCCAATACTTTAAATCAGTCCCAACAGGTTTTCCTTGTATGCCCCTCTTGATAAAACATTTGTGTTTTGAACATAAAACAAAAAGAAAAAAATAAGAAATACAATAAAAGATAATAATAAACATTTGTAGCTTAGAACCGGGGTGTGGTATGTGTTTCTCTTAGCGACAATCCTTGTATAGTAAATTTGTTTTTCTCATCCTTCTACTCGGTACATTCAACTTTGATTATCTTAATGATTTAAAAGGTAACGTTGATCAAACAGTCACCCCGTTTACCAGGAGCATTATGCCTATAAGACTTTCTACCTTTGGCCTGTTTCGCAATCTTAACGGACTTCATGCAAATGTTTTGAAATTGCACCGATAAGACATACTGATATGAAGGTACAAAGCAGTATGTACTGTGATCCTGGTTTCCTTTGGCCTGTCGATTTTAATTGATTGCTGAAAGTGTTGCAATAGAGGATTTCTTTTCATGGAGTCAGTCCTGCCTCTTATCTGCCTTGCGAGCAGCGCTGGTGTTATAGGCACCAAAATAGCTCACAATGACAGCTGGAGGCCTCCAGAAATTCTTCATCACAGTTTGAATGGCTAAGGGGCAGGCCTTATGAAGCTCTAGCAAACTGTCTCTAATGCTTTGGTTGTACCATCTAACTAAACCATTCTCCTGGGTCTTCCCGTATTACATTTAGCACATATTGAAAGGGTGGATTTGGTAAGATGTATAAAGCCATTTACTGGTAGGTCACAAGTGGGGCCCAGTCACAGGGCTCATGAGGACAGGAAATGGTTTTGTACTTATTCAGAAATAGAACTTGTGTGCCATCTAGTGGATGCAATGAGGAACTTGCTGTAGGTGTTAGTTGCTCTTGTGCATAACTTTTTTTTTTTTTTTTTTTTTTTTTTTTTTTTTTTTTTAAAAGCATGTGGTCCAAGAACTCTAAAACGCACAAACTTTTGAAGTTGGGGGGGGGGGGTGCTTTGAGAATTACAATGCATTACTTTTGTATTAATAGTTATCAAAGTGTAACTTTACTCGTGTTAGGCAACCATTACTCCAGCCTTCAGTGTCACATGATCCTTCAGAAATCTGCTGAACCATTATGCTGCTTAATTTGAGCAAACCATGTTTGTTTTTAAACCCAGATTTGGCCGCATCGGGCGTCTGGTGACCCGTGCTGGTTTCCAGTCCAAGAAAGTAGAGATTGTGGCCATCAATGACCCATTCATTGACCTTGATTACATGGCAAGTGATGGGCTGAACTTTCTCAAATTATGCGACTCTAACTTAAAGTTTAAGTTTTATTTTCCTTCAAAACTGATTTCCTTTTTGTCTCTTCACAGGTTTACATGTTCAAGTATGACTCCACCCATGGAAAGTACAAGGGTGAGGTTAAGGCTGAAGGCGGCAAGCTGGTCATTGACGGTCATGCGATCACAGTCTTCAGCGAGTGAGTGCTGTCCCTACAAACATTGTGACGTATTTGTTGAGATGTGCTCTGATCTTTCCATCTGTATCCTCGCAGGAGGGATCCAGCCAACATTAAATGGGGTGATGCAGGTGCTACATATGTTGTGGAGTCTACTGGGGTTTTCACCACCATTGAGAAGGCTTCTGTATGTAGACAGTCATTACATTAGTCATAAACTACTGTTCATTTCCTGTGTCTGAACCTTTGCTCTCTCCTGCTAGGCTCACCTTAAGGGTGGTGCCAAGAGAGTCATCATCTCTGCCCCCAGTGCAGATGCCCCTATGTTTGTCATGGGTGTCAACCATGATAAATATGATAATTCCCTTAAAGTTGTCAGGTAAGGATATACATTTGTATAAAAATTAACTACCCATTTTCTTTTGAGCGTGTGACCAGAAAAAGCAGCCTTTAGTAAAATTAAGTTTAGATTATTAAATTTTAAACTCAATTTATTAGACTTGTTGTTAATTCCAGTCAGAATTCTTGCGTTTGTTTTGGATGGTTTGTTTGGGTTTTTAACTTTACTTTGCCTATTTAAATTTAATTATACAACACAAGTTACACTTGCATTACGTATACAAACTTTATTAACTTAAAATTCATTTTTTTTTTTTTTTTTTTTTTTTTTTTTTTTTTTTTTTTTTTTTTTTTTTGTTAAAGCTACAAATACTTGGGTATTATGGTGTTAATATTATAAAACGTATGCTGCTGAGATGTGCAATAATAGATAGCATCCTGTAGGGGGTATACTAAAGCAAACAGTTGAACTCGAGCATGTTAAACCCAAACACCTGTCTCTTCCACTTAAAGTGCTTTTCGTTAAAATGACTCCATTTTTGTGACTAATTCTCTGTTTACTAGCAATGCCTCCTGCACCACCAACTGCTTGGCTCCCTTGGCCAAGGTCATCAATGATAACTTTGTCATCATTGAAGGTCTTATGGTAAGATTTAAACTGCCTCTCCAATCTCGCCAAAAAGCCTTTTGACCCAAGTGATTTAAACCTGACATGCGTCAATTTATTGTTCCACTTATCAAGCCCTACACTTGGTTCTTATTGAAATGCATCTATTGATACAAATAAACGAGATGCACAGTTTTGGTTTTATAATCTTTCTCTGAACGTTAACGTCTTACCCAATTCCCCTCTTTCAGAGCACTGTTCATGCGATCACAGCCACACAGAAGACCGTTGATGGGCCCTCAGGAAAACTGTGGAGGGATGGCCGCGGTGCCAGTCAGAATATTATCCCAGCGTCCACTGGGGCTGCCAAGGCTGTGGGCAAAGTCATTCCTGAGCTCAATGGGTGCGTAACACATCTGTTGGATTCTATTTCCATTCATTTCTCAGATTGGTTTTAAGTTCCACTTCTATGAAAGTGTTCAGTGTGCCATTTTTATAGGTCAGTTGAAGCGTTTTCAGGATGCACTGTTATTTACTCAAAAGTGGAATGTTCTGTTTGGGGAACTTGAGGACTTGTTTCGTTTTTGCTTCCCCTTTCTGCTGTCCAAACATACTCTGATGCTTGTTGCTTCTCATTTCAGCAAGATTACTGGTATGGCCTTCCGTGTCCCCACGCCCAACGTGTCTGTGGTGGATCTGACTGTTCGTCTTGAGAAACCTGTGAGTTTATTTCTAGACCTGCATAATTAGTGACTTCAGTTGAATGAACGCTTTGATTTTACTTGCAGTAGGAGTGACTTATTCTGTGTGCTTGTGGGTGCAGTGTAGGTGACTTGACTGACCTATTGGCTTTTTCATGTCTCTGTTTTGCTAACTGCAGGCCAAGTATGATGATATCAAGAAAGTGGTAAAGGCTGCAGCTGATGGACCCATGAAAGGCATTCTGGGATACACCGAGGACCAGGTATGCACATCCAGTTGCGTCTTTTGTGACCCAGGGTTTTTCAGTGTCGTCCTATAACTCCCTTCTGTGTGCAGGTGGTATCCACTGACTTCAATGGGGATGTGCGTTCATCCATCTTTGATGCCGGTGCTGGCATTGCTCTCAACGATCACTTTGTCAAGCTGGTCACATGGTAAGACCCCCCCCCCCCCCCCCCCCCCAATGTTACAAATCCTGTATCTAGAATTCAGAGTTTCTCCTTGTAAATATGGCTTCACTTGGTCATTCATTGGTTCAACTCAAACTACAATGTTTCCAACTCCACTTGAAAGATGACGTTTTTGGAGACTCTTGGCTTGTGTAGTGTTGAATGACACCCATTCACTCTCTTCCCATAGGTATGACAATGAGTTTGGTTACAGCAACCGTGTATGTGACCTGATGGCACACATGTCCTCCAAGGAGTAAATGTAACCCTTTTTTGTCGTCTCAAAGCCATCGTTCTCCCATCTGGTTGGATGTTTGCACCACATGCCTGGAAGGAAATTACATGCTTGATCTGAAGACCAATGTTATTTTTATATGGAAATACTCTGTTCTGTTTTGTGAGGTTTAAAATGGATATTGCCTTCAAAGGCTTTTCTGTCTGCTAACAACCTGTGACCGAATAAAGTCCTCTGTTTGTGAGAAATGGAAAGTGTTGTCTGTTTTCACTAGATCTAGTGACTGACTTGGATCAGGGCAGTCTTTCTAAACTTGGGCATATGTTTCTAACGCAAACTTAATGTTTTAGTTGGCATACTTTTCCCAGTTGTCAATTCACTCTAGTTTAGTGAAGTAGTTCTAGTTTGACCAAATATAAAACTTGCACACTAGACCAAGTCTTGTAAGTACATACTAGAGATCAGTGGCTCGCACTGAATATCACATGTGCACTTCATGTGGTTTTGGAATAAGCTTGTGTAAATGTTTCTACAGCGACTGCTGTACCAGTGTTTAAGGATAAATCATTGGAGTCTTATCCATGGGGCATTCAAACCAAAAATTCCAATGTCTGCAACACAGCTGTAATTACTACTGGGGGGAATTTTTTTTTTTTTTTTTTTTTTTTTTTTTTTTTTTTAACTCCCCAGGTTCTCATGTCCTACATAAACGGGACAAGGGGAACTGAGGATCATAGTCATTGTGTGGAAAAATTTTTTTTTTTTTTTTTTTTTAAATTTAACCTGCTGTTGCATGCTTGAATTAGTTAACGGTGTTAGTTAACTGTGACATGCTTGAATTAGTCATGACATCACTGTTCATGAAAATGAGGCAATAGTTTTATTAGTCCACTTTAGACTATCAACAATTTGCAACTACCAGTCATTACAGTATTCGCAGACTGTCTGTTTTATATCTGCTAACATTTTTGACCATTCCCAAATAGACATTCTAAGTAACTTTGCAACTACATGCTAACTTATTCTACTAACCAGTCTACTTTTTTTTTTTTTTTTTTTTTCTTGATTATAACAGATTGATTTGGCCCATTATTTTTTTTTTCAAACCATTCAGTTGTTAAAACAGACACCTATCCCAAACTTTAAACACATTTCACCTGTTTTTAGACATTCGAATATGCTCAATGTTTTTTGCAAAACTACACCCAAAAATGCCCCTATTTTGCACAGGTTTAACCATGTTCTCATTCATAAAACAAATACACAATATAATTTCCTCAAGCATCACAATATAAACTCAAATAGCACATTTTTTCCATGTGTAAACATTCATTAGCAAAACTGATTAAACAAGTCAGAATCTCTGGGTAATATAAATGGGAGCGCAGGTGATTGTGCTTTGGAAAATGAATCCTAGAGGTGGAAGACAGAGGAAGATGAGAATGAAGAGGAAGGGAAACGAAAAAAGGGATGGGGTCAAAGGACATTTGTTCCTGATGAAATACAAAGCACTGTAGTTATATACTGTTCTTGTTCGTGTAATAAGCATTAGTGAAGCTGGCCTACAAGGCTCATCTGCAGCATTTTTACACTACTTACAGTATAATTACAGTACATAAAGCAGTACTTCACTTTAGAGAACTTTTCTATATTTATGTTGTATACTGTAATGAGACATTGACTTGCAAAATGATTCCTGATTCCCGAAAGGAGGTTTCTGTAACAGTGTTTTGAATTGATTTCGCGTGTTCATGAAGCAGGAAAGTAGTCTGTTTTTGTCAGGTTTGTGTGCCATCTGAGGCCAAAGTTGGATTCTGACAAGAGAATATGATTTTGACTAAAATATTTGATTTTGATCTGGAAGTTTGTACAAGTGTGAGAAAATTGCAATGCATTACTTTTGTATTAATAGATATCAAAGTGTAACTTTACTCATGTTAGGCAACCATTACTCCAGCCTTCAGTGTGAGAAAATGGAAAACTGTTTCATGTGTTAGCAATTGAGAAACAGTAACACTTCTACTATTCTATAGTGAGAGTTAGTTGATATGCAGTTACAAAGTTGATTATAGTTGGTAGAATGTCTAAAGAGGGCTATCAAAATATAAATTAGGTTACCAGGAAAGTTTCTATTAGACCCGGTCTGCTGATAAAACATAACTTCTCACTGTGTGTCCCTTTGAAACTGCTCTCATGCACTCATCTAAGCACTCCATTGTATTCTCTTTTGCTCCCTGACACACTCTTTTAGTTCAATACTCAGTCCATTTGTGGATCGGGGGTAGTTTTCCATGAATAATGCACCCTGACATAGACATGCCATTATTTCACCTGATGGGCCTTTATGAAATATGTCTATCAATGTTATTGATGTGCAAGCCAGAGGACCAATGGACATATTTCAACATTAATGCACTGCATTAGCAAGGCACAGATTGACCAATTATGAGCATGGTGCTTAAGGGGGGGGCATATAGACTTCATCACTCGAAAGTACATAACATTATTAACCATGCATCATTCATATTAGATCTGACATTTTACAATATTAAAATTCTGTTTACAGTGTTAGGTTCCAAACTATCATTTTATAACAAAATCAGTGTTTCAGATGTAGTTGCATATGACTCATGGTTTAGCCTTGAGGGATTGTGGGATTTATGGCACAACTTGTCCTTGTGCATTTACTGTATGTGTGTTTATGCATGCACTTTAAAGCTGTTCAATTCTGTTGATAAGAATGAGGACGGAGGATTAAGAGACTTTAGTAGTTTAGTTCAGATGGCTGTTATGCGTGCACATTTACTCTTCCATATACAACGCTGACCCCACCTCTCTCTCTTACCCACATTCACAGATTATGTCACTGTGCTTTATTAATCTTATAGCACCAACAAGTGCTGTGTCCGCTAAACCATTTGTTCATCTCACTAAAACATCATTTACGGCTCCCATTGTCTATTAAACTTACTTCTGACTGTCCTCAAATCACAGAGGTGAAGTGTTAGGAGTTCAAAAAAGGGATGAGAGGAAGGTAGAGGTGTGCATAAAGAGGGAGGTGGGTGTTCAAAAGGATGGGAGGGTTTGTGTGCATGAATCCTGATGGTGCTCTGGCAGATTGACCAAAGCCGAATTGATTCGCTCCTCCCGTATAAACAGAGCAACAGGAACAGAAGAGGCTTAAGACTGAAAAGCAAGCATTTCACTTTGAGATTAAGAGACAGTGGCAGACTGAAAAAGACGGAGAGATAAACACAGAAGAGGTGGACTGACAGAGGAAGGTGAGTAAAAAACTTTCACTTTGTTCTTTGTTCAGATGTTCTTCTGTTTGGGTTCAATATTTAATTTGACAATCTCATTCAAAGCTGAATTGTGGCTCGCATAGCTTAAAGTGAAATAACTTGAACAAGTTTGTTATCATTGTTTATGAAACAATACTTAAGACTTATACAGCTGTATTTTTCCAATTGGGTTTTCTGGGCACAGCAGCATCTATAGGTCTCAGTCATTCTCTTTTCCTTTCTATCTGTCTCTCTGTTAGTAGTTAATGTCTAAGAGAGTGAGTGGCTCGTGGATGGGATCTATCTCTGCCCCGTCCTCTGTCCCTCATGCCTTCCGCTCACAGCTCTCTTCGTCTGCTGATCTCAGCATAGCCATCTTACTCATAATCACAGGTCAGTTATTAGTCTTTTAATAATTTATTATTGTTTAATATATAGTGGAGTTCAGTGGAGTCCAAAATTAGAAATACCACTATTGAAAATGCTTTTGATTAAGAGATGCATTAGTAAGTGGTAAAATGCGACATACATCATGTGTTTGTTTGTTTTTTTTTGGGGGGGGGGGGGGGGGGGGGGGGGGGGTTAACATGGGAGTCTACTCTATTTATTTAGTCAAGACCTGATCTGCAATCAGAACCTATATGCAATCTAAAGACACTTGGACTCTACAATCTATACACTTCTGTGCTGATTTGCACAATAAATACAACTGCCATTACAGAGTCATTTAAAAACTGCAGTGCAGCAAGAGTTGCTCATATGCATTGGTGTGTTTGACCAAATCAACATTTTTAGCTCCTTGCATAAAAAATAAAAATAAAAAAAAAGGGTATAGAGCATAAATTGCTCTATAAATACTGGTTCATTGGTTGACCATAAGTGACCTTACTGTTACATTACATGTAGCCTACTGTCATTTTTAATGGGGCAATACCTGTCATTTAGAGTAAGAGTTAATAAATATGAATACAGTATATAAATAAGTGACCCTGGACCATAAAACCACAAAACCGGTCATAAGTCGCACCGGTAGGATTTGTAGTAATAGCCAAAAATGCATTGCATGGGTCAAAATGATACATTTTTCTTTTATACCAAAAATCATTAGGATATTAAGTAAAGATCATGTTCCATAAAGATATCAATCTGAAGATTGAAGAATCAAATGAAGATACCATAAATATATCAAAGCTTAATTTTTGATTAGTAATTTGCAATGCTAAGAACTTAATTTGAACAACTTTAAATGCAATTTTCTCAACATTTAGATTTTTTTGCACCCTCAGATTCCAGATTTTCAGAATAGTTGTATCTCAGCCAAATATTGTCCTATCTTAACAAACCATACATCAATGGAAAGTTAATTTAAAAATAAAGAAATAAATTGACCCTCATGACTGGTTTTGTGGTCCAGGGTCACAAATATTAAAACTCTTACTGTAAAAAAGTACACATAATGTCCCATTAACAATTACAACACATGTAAATTGCAGTAAAGTTAAAAATAAATGCTGTGTAATTTATGGTGAAATATTTATTGTTTTCAACAAAACGAACTATTAAACTCAAAAGTTAATACTTTTAGCTCACTTGCAATATTTTTAAGCTTACTGCAAAGAATGCTTTACAAAACTCTTATGTGAATGACTACAAATTATCTTACTGTTTAAAATACAGATAAAATATATTTATTTTTAAAAGCAATACTGCAAAATGCATAGTCCCTATATATATATACATTCTACTAACTATAAGTAACTTTGTAACTGCATGTCAACATGTCAACTAATTCTCATTAATTTGCAACATGTCTAGTAACTCTAACTAATGTTTAGGGTTAGTAGAATAATTTGACATATACTTGCAAAGTTTCCCATAGTCAGTATTTTGTATGTTGTGGACCCATCAAAATAAAGCGTTAGAAGATATTAAGCAGACAGTCTACTAATAGGGTGAAGTCAGCTAAAATGTATAATGTATATATATAAAAAATCAGGTATAATGGGCCAAATAAGGTTGTAGCATTATATCTCTTTACATTTTTACAGAAAATCACAATAACTGATCTTGCATTGTTGCTTAAACACTTGTTGACATGTAACAATACTTTTTATTGGTCTGAGTTTTGTAAGGCAGGCAGGGCAGAGTGTTACATGAAGCTTGTCAGAGAAATTGTAAGGTAATTGAGCCTGACATAGAAAATTTCATTAATCACTAATATGGGTACTAAAGCAATTATAAGTAGCTTAACAAAGCAAAGGTTTATGAACAATGTTTTGGCATGCTCTTTTAAATAAAAGTTTAATTTATAAAAGAAGCTTTGATTTTCGTGAAAAGGGTTGTTTTAGGTAGAAATGGCTGGTTAAGCTAAAATGGACCACTATTTTCAGCTAAAATAAGCTGCATACATACACACACACACACACACACACACACACACACACACACACACACACACACACACACACACACTTTTAATCAGAAAATTAAAAAAACCCACAATTAAACAAAAAACAATTGCATTGCAGACAGTATGGCAGGAGGACAAGCAAAGAAAGGAAACAGAGAGACAAGAAGAGAGAAGAGAAAGGGAATGAAAGGAAGATGTCGGTAGCATACAAACACACACACACACACACACACTTGTACACAGAAATTGAGGGTGAAAATAGGTTTATGGGCCTACTGTAGACATGTATCCAGACAAAATCTTAACAATCTTTAAAATAAAATACAAGCATACACACATACATGCACACAAAAGACACCAATGCACAGAAACACACACCTATACAACATGATCAGTTCATTTTTAATTGCATTGTTTAATTAAAAAATTTAAATAAACTTTTTATGTTTAATGTAATACATTTATGGCGTTGCTATGGCACACTAAAGACAATAGTGTCCATTTACTGTTAAAAATAAAATGATTTAAACTGAAATTACCTGTGTTGTTCTCTTTTTATATTGGCCCATTTTAACTGAACAGCTGGCCCATTTTACCTGAGTGTTGTGCCATGGCTCAAGAAGGTACCTGCTGATACTCTAACTCTCATAATCTTAAAACTTTTGTACTTTTTCACATTTAAAAAATATATTTAAGAGACCCATGCTAAATTACAAGAATATCATTAGATCTCATGCACAGCTTATTTGATGCTATTATAAGTCATTTACCAAAACGTGGCCCATTTTAGCTGACTTCACCCTACTCTAAAGACTGCTTGTTGATGTGTAGTTGCAAAGTTACTTACTGTTAGTAGAATTTCTAAAGTTATTTTTATTTTTTTATACTAAAAGTGTGTAACTGTCTATGAAAACCATTACCATAAATTTAATAGAATATTTGGTTGTGTTAGATGACGCTTGGCACTATGATCTATAATTCTCTCTGTCTATCCCAGGTGTGGTGTCGGTGATTGGGAATGGCCTGGTATTGTTGATTTACGGACAGAGGAGAAAGAAGCTCAGAGTGCACGAGCTGATGACCATCAATCTGGCTGTTTGTGATTTTGGCTACAGCCTGCTGGGGGCTCCATGCCTCATCATCTCAAGGTACCACCTCTGCACTGACTGCAACTGCTTCAGATAGCACATTTACACAGCATGACTCTCAAGCTCTCTTGAAGCCTATATTAGTCTATGTCGCGTGCATCAGTCGCTCTTATGATTATCGCTCCATATCTTCTGGAGTTTGTGAGTGTTTGTCAAGACCAGAGTTGTGATGGTTAAGAAAGAAGATTGACGTCCGAGTATTAGCCATTGATTATATTACATAATGTAGAACAAAAACGCAGGGTATATTATAGATCTGGTTTGAGTTTGGAGAGGATTTAAAATTTAACAGGCATTTGGTCAAAATACTTTAGATGTGCTCTTGAATCAATTTTGCTTAATTTTTTTTTAATTCATGTGCCTATACTACTCTGAATGACAGAAATAGATTTTTGTGGGGGAAAAACAAAACAAAAATCCTTTGAAATATCAAACCTCTAGACATTTCATGGTATTTAGTGTGCATTCTCAAGGGGCCAAAAGGGTTTCACTTTCATGTAGCTGAAAGTATTCTTTTTACCCACAAACCACCAAAACATGCCCTCAGGTGGAGGGTGATTTGTGAAGAAGAAGAAATGCATTTGTGAAGAAAAAGAGCATAAATATCCTGGGCCTCTAACAACTTGGGTCAGAAAATATAAAGCTATATAAAAATCATCACGCTTGGCTTTTTGGTTTCTGAACTTGAATATATACAAGAAGAAATTAGTAATGTTCAGTCTTATAGAAATAAACTTAGAAAACCCTTAGATCTGCAGAATTGGAGCCTATTAAATGTGTAGAGTTATTGTAGTTATTTTTGGATTTGCTGTGCTCAGTATTTTGCTTCTGCTCTGAACTGTTTTTTCTCTCTTTCTCTCTATTTTTCTCTCTTAGTCTGTCACATACATGGATTTTTGGGGAAACAGGATGTATGTGGTACGGGTTTCAGGGCTTTGTTTTTGGCATTGGGTCTCTCATCACTACCTGCCTTATCTCGCTCGACCGCTGCTTCAAGATCTGTAGCTTTCGATATGGTAATTCTCCATTTTTATCCACTGAATTTTTGTTGTTTTATTTTATTATATTATATGCTGATGAGACTTGCAAGTTAGTTAAAATATAGGCCTTCCCAATCATTCATTTCCACATCAGGCACTACAGATGAAAGTACAGAATTTGATTATTCTTGTTGGACAAATAATTAGCACTGAGGGAAATCACTTCCCCCATAATCTGATACCCCTTTTCCTGGAGTATTTTACCTTTTAAACCCTGTATCTCAAATAAGAACACATATCAAAGAAATGATATCATTGCCTTAGTACATAGTATTAATATTGCTGAATAATTTGTATGATAAGTGGAATATACATTGTAATTATATTAAATGATCTAAATCATTTTTACTAAACTATCATGATCAGCTTAGTCCAGAATGATTTCCAAGAACTTTAATCAAAATAAATTTATTATGCAGAGTGTTTCACTGCCCAGGCTCCAGGATCGATCTCCGCATAGAACAGAACATTTAATTAAATTAAATTACATTTAAAAACCTGCCTGCTTTAAAGAATCAGACATAAAAATAAAAAACATTTTAAATCTCAAAATCTTTTTGTTGTTGAAAATTCACAAAAATCATTTAATAGCTTATGCTTTGTTTTCTCCCTGCTTGAGGAAAAATAAGTTAAATGTGCTGAGAAAATGAGGTCACTCAAGCTGGTTTGTGATTGAAGAAATTTATTGCATTATTTCTATAATTACAGTTTGCCTCCCTCCTTAAAAGTATAGTATGGCATTACGCAAGATCAGAGATAGTAGTTGTCGTTTATGCAAATCCAGTGCACAACAGATTTCTAATTCTGCTCAGAGGTGTTAAGAGTACCGTAAAACCATACTTGAGTAACAGTGCAGATACCTTATAGTGAAAATTACTCCACTATAAGTTACAAGTCACCAATTCCAAAACAACTTGAGTAAAAGTCTTAGAGTATCTGATTTTAACAGTACTTAAGTGTTTTACTTGTATTAAATATATATAGGCTCAAAGATGCACTAGTTAAAGAGACATGGCAGTCAAAAACTGTACCATTGTGGATAAGCTGGGAGGCAAGGATCTATGTGCAGGTATTTCATGGAAAAACTAGAACAAACAATAAGAACAAGAACAGAACAAAGGAACAAAGAACAGAATGGCAGCCAAACAGACAACCATTACATTCAACAACTCACAAAGAACTAAAGAAACACTAGGGCTATATATACTGTATAAATAGGAGGCTAACAAGCTGAACAAGATAAGATACAAACTGACTACAAACACCACGGGAGACAGGAAGTGATATAAAAGTCTAAGACAAGGCACAGAGAAGATGTATCTGAAAAGATACTCAAGTACAGTAATTAGTTACATTTACTACAATACTTTACACCTCTGATTTTGGTGGACTGCATATCTTTCTCTCAGCTAACAGAATCAGGCTCAATATAATAATACCTAATACATTTCAGTCCTATCCAGCAACTAGGAGCCATCAAGTAAGCTTTTAGATGTTTACTAATGTACTTGTACCTTTATCTCAGGTCAGTGGATTGAGAGAAAACATGCCTCTCTGTCTGTGGCTCTGGTGTGGATCTATACGATATTCTGGGCTTCACTACCTGTGTTTGGCTTTGGTAGTTACGGCCCAGAACCCTTTGGAACCAGCTGCACCATAAACTGGTAATGAACCATAACCATTAGTAACACTTGTGAATGAGTCACTAACCTATTCCCCAAAGATTAGTTGGTGTTTTCAGAGAGCGTTCTCAAGGGACAAATATAGCTGAATGTTATTTTACCCACAAACCACTGGAACAGAAAATGTGTCGATGTGTTCATGCATTCTTTCCTGTGGTCTCAGGTGGAGAATGAAGTCTTCACTTAATGACAGAGTCTATATTTACTTGATTCTATCACTCTGCTTTGGAGTTCCCACCTTCACTATCATCATTTCATACCTCGCTATCCTCATCAAGGTGAGATAAACGGAGAGACTATCAGTATTTATAATGATTCTGAAACACTTGAAGCTAAAACATGAATGTTATTTGACTGTTATTTGATTCTAATGTTGACTGAATTGAAGTGTTACAGTAATGTGTGATTTCAGGTGTATCGGTCTGGTCGCATATTGGCTTCAATCCCTTCATCCAATGTCACTCACAACAGCAAAGATCTCCGGCTGACAAAGGTACCAGCTCTGATGATCACCCATCATACCCTTGGAAAGGACCCACTTCTCAGACACAATGACATTTAACACAGGATATCTTAGGGTGTTTTCACACTTGGTCCTTAAGTGTGAAACTGAACAATTAAGTAAAAATGGACAAAAACCATGACTAAATTGAAAATAATCAAAATAAGGCAATGGTTACCTCCACACTACTATTCAATATATTCTTTTTCATGATTCACAAACAATTTCTTATTTTTTTCTTGTATCACACGGTTCCTGAAATGTTTCGTTGCAGATAGCAGCAGTGGTGTGTTCCTCATTTCTGATTGCCTGGACTCCCTATGCAATCGTTTCGCTCTACTCCGCTTTGACTGCCAGAGAGGAGCACACTGGAGAAGACGGAGGAACCGCTCTCACGGGTGGAATGTCAGCAGCAGGGGTCGGCCATGGTGGAGGGTTGTCTGACGTCTTTGGTTTTCCCTTCCTCATTAACTGGACCACTTCGGAACACTTCGGGGATGCTTTTGGATCCTGGAGGAATATGACTTCTGATCATTCCCATCATTCAGTAGGGCATAATGGATCAAGTCCAACTGTGGGTTCTGCACATGGAGGAATGAATGGACATCTGTTACACCTTGTGTCCATACTAAAGCCAGAGGTCTCACTCATTCCGGCTATTTTTGCCAAGTCACACTGCATGATAAACCCCTTCATCTACCAGATCATGAACCGCGACTTCAGGGAGGACGTCTATGATCTCCTGTGTCTGAGAGGAAAAGATGGAGAGAGGAGGAGAACAAGGAGCACAGATGGCAGTGATTCTGATGGTCAGGAGCTATCTATTATCTGTCTGTCTGTTTGTCTGTCTGTCTGTCTGTCTGTCTGTCTATCTGTCTGTATATCTGTCTGTCTGTCTGTCTGTCTATCTGTCTGTATATCTGTCTGTCTATATATCTATATATCTGTCTGTCTGTCTGTCTGTATATCTGTCTGTCTGTCTGTCTATCTGTCTGTATATCTGTCTGTCTGTCTGTCTATATATCTATATATCTGTCTGTCTGTCTATATATCTATATATCTGTCTGTCTGTCTGTCTATATATCTATATAACTGTCTGTCTGTCTGTCTGTCTATATATCTATATATCTGTCTGTCTGTCTATATATCTATATATCTGTCTGTCTGTCTGTCTGTCTATATATCTATATAACTGTCTGTCTGTCTGTCTGTCTGTCTATATATCTATATATCTGTCTGTCTGTCTGTCTGTCTGTATATCTGTCTGTCTGTCTGTCTATCTGTCTGTAGATCTGTCTGTCTGTCTGTCTATATATCTATATATCTGTCTGTCTGTCTGTCTATCTGTCTGTATATCTATATATCTGTCTGTCTGTCTATATAGTTTCATTAATTTTATTTCTGTCTAAATTTCTTTACATTTCTGTTTCTGTATCTGTATTTTCCACACATGCAGGGTATCGTGGAAGCGTCACACTCTCTTATATCCACAGCTGGAGGAGAAGAAGCACAGCTACCAGTCAGTCATCTGAGGAGCGTGTGAAAAAAGATTCCTTACAGAAGAGCAGAGGGAGTCGAGGGAGTAGAGGACAGAGAGGGTCCTGTCAGGACAGTACAGCAGTTGGGTGGGCAACCATGGGTACTACAACCTTAGATACGCAGGCCAACTTAGAAAGAGAGAGAGGGAAGGAGGTAGAAAGAGAGACGAAAAAAGAATTTAGAGAACCCACCTCTAACAGCTTGTTGACAGGTGAGGAGTGATGCTTGCTGTCTAAATAAACAGAAACAACATAGTTCATAATGCAGTTTGTTAGCTCAAAATATCTGTTGTTTTAGTAAAAAATACATTAGTGTCATCCAGCGTGTGATTTTGCACACTATTTTGCACCTATCCAGTCTATCCAGGATTTTCATATTGAATTTGTCCATCCTGTGTATTTATTTATTAATATATATATTGTGTAACTAAATATTTAATGGATTTACTTATTGTATTTATGTTTTTACATATTTAGAGAGCACTATCCAGTCCAAAGTATTTCAAACAACTATTTCTGAATAATTCTGTGCAATGTAAATAAAGTTTACAATAATGAAACGACCTTGCTGTTTACTTTGCAGTTTCCAAATATATATATATATAAACTAAATCAGGAGCCCTGTAAGTCCCAATAAAGTACAAGGGCTATTTGTTGCAGATCTGTGACGTCAGCATTGCTTTGTTATCATGATGCATGAGGTCATGTCTTTTTACCGTAAGTACCATTCTTGGACAAACACACAAGGGGGAAAGCACACGGAGAGCTGTTATTCTCCTTCGAACAGTGATAGAATATATGTAAAGATCATTTTCGCAAAGTCATCTACCAAATATTATTTTGCGCCACTGGAATATTCAAGTAAACAGACGCAAGCTGAGAGCTACTGCTGATATTACGGTAGTGTCCGCACTGAAACGCTGCAGAGAGACTCGAGAGCGCAAGTGTATTCAGGTTTGCAGCCAAGGCACAAGACATTCGTTTGGACCTATTTTAAATGTATTTAGCTCACGTTAGTTGTTATAATATTCGTTGCTTGTTTGAATAAGGGGTTTGCATGCTTTTATAGTTAATGCATATTATGCGCTTCTATCGGTTGCTGTAGTCTCCATCAGCGTCTTACTCAGCATTCACGCGCAAGCTGTAATACTCTTAGTCTTAACTCGTTACATAAGGCTTTAACGAGTTAAGTGTGGACATCGCCGTGTCTTTGGGTCGCCAAACACCACTGACCTTTGAAATCAAGCCGTTAATTATTTTGAAAGTCAGACATAGCTGGTGTTCATGCCCGATCTGCAGCGCTTCAGTTTTCCGCACCGTAGCATGAATTCTCCTCTCCATCAGCATCAGAATCCAGAAGGACCCGGTCATCCCGATTCTCCCTCCGGTTTACTCCCCGAGGCTGCTGTCCTCGGAGCTCCTGACCCATCCTCGTTTTTCCTCGGAGAACAACCCGGCCCACAAACCGCACTTGACCTTACAGCATCCTCATATCTGCACTTCAGCCCATCGCTCCACTGGTCCCAACCTCCTCCCCCTTCAGCCATGGCATTGAGAAACGACCTGGGATCCAATATAAGCGTCCTGAAGACCCTCAATCTGCGGTTCCGATGCTTTCTGGCTAAAGTGCATGAACTGGAGAGACGCAATAAGATATTGGAGTTACAGCTTCAGCAGGCTTTAGACAGCAAAAACGCGGGTGGATGCGTGGAGGACGGAAACACCAAAGAAATTGGTGTGCAGACTGGGTTTATTGGGCCTATTGCTGTGCGGCCTGGGTCTTTGTCCTTTCAAAACACCAATAACTCTGCGAAACGACCCACTACGTTGTTTATGCCTTCTCTTACGACTGTCCTCAAGCTTGAGCCCAATAAAGCTGACGATGAGAGCACAACTGACCCAAACACTAATAGGAACCCAACCATCACGGTTAGTCTCTCAACACCCACCTCTGAATCCGCCTCGGCCAACACCAACAACTCCAATAATGCTCTGCATGTGAGCAGCGTTGGCACCGGGACGTCTCCCAACCCTCCTCCTCGATTCCTGCCGGGCACTATCTGGTCCTACAGTCACATCCGTAAATTGGGATGCGGGTCAGAGACTCGGGTCACCAGTCCTGGCGTGTCTTGGGTCCACCCGGATGGCGTGGGTGTCCAGATAGACACCATCACCCCAGAGATCAGAGCACTTTACAACGTCCTAGCCAAAATCAAAAGGGAGCGGGATGAGTACAAGCGAAGGTGAATATGGAGAATATAGATGCTTTTTATGGCTAAATGTTTGTTAATGAGAAAGAGGTTTCTGTTTTGGGCCCTTATGACAGCTCTCTGCTGCAAAGCATCCTGCTTTTCAGGAGTGTTTAGAGAATCATGATGGATTTGAGACATGATTGTTACTAGTTCGAATGACCTCCCGAGATCTAGAAACTGATTTGTGTGTTTCTTGTTAATATATGATATAATTAGGGATGTTCAAATTCTAGTTGATACTGATAAGCTGATAATAGTTTGATGTTGTGGCTGAAAACTGATAATTGGACCATATTAATTTGGTATAAAAAAATAATAATAAAACACTAAAAACTAAAATATATATATATATATATTTAATAATAATAATAATAATAATAATGGCAGTAATGATAATAATAATACATTAATAATATTTATGTCTAGGTTACTAATAAGCACATTTGTCACAATAATCATGTGAACTCTTAAAATAAAAAAAAATAAAAAAACATAAAATATCAGATGTTCTTGTTTCCATTGAAACAGAAGCTGCTTTTTGAATCATTTTCAAATCATGCTGAAAAAAAACACACAAATATGTGAAGTTCGTGCAGCTTGAGTGCTGCTGTCATTAAATACCAGATACTCTTTTTTATTAAAATTCACAGAATTAGGAAATTGTCTTTGCTTGATCATTTAATTTGTAATAAAACTATGTATTAAATTAGAAAAATTCAAAACATTTTCACTATAGATGACTTTTAGAGAGACTTTGTGTGTATATATATATATATATATATATATTTATATATATATATATATATACATATATTCAAATCTCAATGCCAAAGCCTTATTCTGGATCTCCCTGGACTTTAAGACACCTGCACACTGGGTTATTTCAGTGTGTTCCAATGCGCTGTCTGCTCTTCTGCTGCTGAGGGTGCCTGACTCGCTCTGCCCTCTGATAACCTGTGCATCAGTCACGAACATCCCTGCTTTAATGCAGAGCAGACTGCAGTCACTGCCTCACATGAAGTGCTTACTTTTTAAACCTAAAAAAGGCTCGACCCTGCAGGTGTTCAAGACAACAACAAGTGGTCATGAGAGTGGAATCTGTTAAAAAAAGAGAATGAGTTGTGACTTGCAGCATTTGTGGGATAAAATAGAGCATAAATCATTTTCCTCATCTGCTGTTAGTCATGCGCAGTGACATGAAGTAGGGCCTATATATTTCATTCCTTATTTCTAACGGCTGCTTTAGTTATTTGAGTCAAACTGAGGTTATTGAATCGATGTTGCAAAATCTATGGGATAAAGGTGCTCTTAGTAAAACTGCGACGGTGATATGAGGAGGTTTTTAGGAAGGGTGGACTTATGTACAGTAATATATGCTGAAGTCTTTTATTAGTATCACCAAGCTAGAGTTGAACATGAGAAGCAAAAGCAAGGAAGATCTTATGTACAGTATGTAGAAGATAAGAATCAGCTGGAGGGGAAATAATGGCCGTGTTTCTCATAAATGGTGGTATTCAGTCAGTCTCACAGCTCTTTATGTTCAGACCTGCAGCAGCCGGAGCGCCTGCACATTCCACCTGCTGTCAGTTACGGATAGCAGCTTTATTTAGGGCTGAGCGGACTGTCAGTTCGCAAACTCATTACTGTCTGTTGACTCATCAGGACAGGTAAAAAAAACTGTTGAAAAGCAGAAAAGTCATTTGGGTTCTCTGACTTAAACCCTTCTGCTTCATAACAGATGTTATCATGCATCTCTCCGTCTGACTTCACCATTTGCTCTGGTTTCAGCTCTTCTCAGACTTATTTTCTCTTTTGTCTTTCTAATTTAGTAAGCGTTCTTTCGCTGTATTTTCCTCGAAAGGGTTTTTCTATCTATTTATGATATAGCAAAAAAAAAAAAAATTATATCTAATTTTTGCCTTTTTAAAGAACCATAATTTCAACCAAGCAGATTCAGAACATTTTGTATACTACTATAAAAATTTTGTTAAAAATAATCAAGACATGCTTTTCACTAAATTAACACAATATGTATTTATTGATTTTTATTTTATTTTATTTATTATGTTTTTAAAAGAAGTCTTTTAAGATCACCAAGGATGCATTTTATGATTAAAAATACAGTAAATAATTTTATTGGAATACTGTGGAATAGTATTACAATTTAATATCACTCTTGTCTATTTTAATATATTTTTAATGTAATTTATTTCTGTGATGGCAAAGCTGAATTTCTTAAATCTTTATTGTTACTTCTAAAAATCAATCCACTGCAATATGATTTGTTGCTTAAGAAACATTTCTTCTTATGTTTAGTGTTTAAAACTGTGCTGCTTATTTTACTTATTTTTTTTGTGATACATTTTTTTTCAGGATTCTATAAATATAAAGTACAATAGGAAAAGTAGTAATAGGAAGTTCAAAAGAACAGCATTTATTTCAAATAGAAATCCTATGTGACATTATAAATGTCGTTACTGTCTCCTTTGAGCAATTGTTCTGATCAGTTTTGCAGAATAAAAGTAAGCATTTTAAACTTTTGAACACCTTGAGGCCAACATTATGTAGACACTCCTTTCTAAAAACTGAATGCTTCATTGAAATTCAGCTTTGTTGCAACAGTTTTATAAAGAAACCTGTGCAGCAAAGTCCATAAAGAAATTGTTGACCAAGTCCGTTGTGACTTAGTATCCTAATTGAACACATTTGGGATGAATTGGAACTGCAAATCAGGTCCCTTCACTCAACATCAGTGCCTGACCTCCCTGATGCTCTTTTGTCTTCTTAAACATTTCATTTGAAAAGTGTGGCAAACAGCATTAATCCCCCCTTTGCTGCTAGAACAGCGTCCTCTCTTCAGAGACGGATTTACCCTAGATGTTGAAACAGGGATGCAGGGATTTGGAGAGCATCAGGGACAGCAGGCAGTGATGTTGAGTAATGGGGCCTGTGTTC
Organism: Barbus barbus; assembly: GCF_936440315.1. Lineage (NCBI taxonomy): Eukaryota > Metazoa > Chordata > Actinopteri > Cypriniformes > Cyprinidae > Barbus > Barbus barbus. The sequence continues at coordinate 11,000,742 of NC_136740.1, forward strand.
TGAATCATCTGAAATCAATTCATATAGCAAAACATAGTCATGAACAGCTAAATTTGCAAATGTATGATTCCATGAAAAGTTTAATATGAAAAATGTTGCAGAGAATTTCCTGACTATTTTTGAGTGATGCAAACGAATTGTTGAATTACGAATCATTTACATGATCTGTTCAAACTGATTAACGAAAATTAATCGATTTTTTTTTAAATCAGAGAAAAAGTGTTTTTTATTGTGCTATTTTTTTTACAATATTACTGTTTTACTGTATTTTTGATCAAATAAATGCAGCCTTGAAAAGCATTAGAGGCTTCTTTCAAAAACATTTAAAAAATCATACTGACCCTAAACGTTTGAATGATAGTGATCACCAAAAATGATGTGCTCTTTCAGACACTTAATGATCAAATAAAAAGCACAATTGTATAATTTAGGCTGCTCCATTACAGCCAAGGTATCCTGCAGCAGTGATCTATGTTATATCTGCATTGCAGTACATACACAAGGACTCAGAGGAGCTGCAGAGAAGCAACCTCTCTCTCTCTCTCTCTCTTCCTCACTCTCGCTCTGTCTGTCTCTCATCTCCTCGCTCATGTTATCTGTCACTCCTCTCTGTAATTGTATGTTTGCACCTTGAATTGGCAATAATGCACGGCCTCAAACTGATCTTGCAGTCCAGTGAGGATGTTTAATAAATATAGAGGCTGCTGCAATGCTCTGAATGTTAAGTAGCTTTACATAAGAACAGGGCTTGTTTGGTTCCACCTCATTGCACTATACTACTGCACTGGACAATATTACTGTTGAACAGCCACACAGTAAATTACTGTAGGGCTGACTGGGCTGATGGATCAGTTAAAAGGACTGAATGGATGCAGTCATTGCACTTAAGTTGAGCTATAGCTACTCAGAGAAATAAAATCACTTGCACATGAAGATCACTGTTTTCTTCTGTAATAGGACCAATACGTGTTTTGCAGTTGCTTCTTCCTGCTTCACAAAATCTTTCAAACAACATTAAATTGTATTTCATTGATTGACTTTATATAGCATTAAAATATTAGACTAGTTTGCAAAAAAGTGAAACTGTAGGCTTTAAATATATATTGCGCGAGTCTCATTGACCACTTTTTTTTTTAAAGGTGTCGGTTAGTTAAATAAATGACATTTTAAAGTTCTTGTTGTTGGGACAAACTATGCTGTTGGTTCTGATGTTCTGGTTTTCTGCTCTCAGATGGGAAGACGAATACACCATGAGAATGGACATGGAACAGAGAATGAATGATCTTCAGGAGGTGAGGAACACTTTTCATGTGCACTTATAACAAGAGCTGTCTACAACACTTGACTTAATTTAATTTCTGTTTTAATGTTCTAGAATAATGTTAAAGACAGTCTTCAAATATTTGAAAATTTGAAAATTTGGGGTTGGTAAGATTTTTTTCTTTTTGAAAGAAGTCTCTTATGCTCACCAAGACTGCATATATTCGATCAAAATACATTAAAACAGTAATATTCAGAGTCGCATGATCCTTCAGAAATCATTATAACATGCAAATTTGGTGAGAGAAATCTTTCATATGTTTTAATTTCACTTGATTTAATTGCTGGATTTCTTGCTGAATAAAAGTATAAATTTCTTTAATAAAATCTTACCGACCTCAATATTTTGATCAGTAGTGTATATCACTGAGCCTGTGTAAACAGATCAAAGAAATGAGTTTGGCTATTTTGGTTGAAGCTTTAGTTCATATAAAGAAACTCTCTGAAACTGTTCGGCTCTCGAGTGATTCATTTTAGCTCAAGACTTTTTGAATGTTTTACCTTTGGGATCAAATGTCACTGTACTTTATATGAGTAACAATTCGATGATTTTGTCCATGTCCATGTGTTTGTATAGAAATATATTTTTTTATTAATGCTAATTATGGCTATGCATTTGTGTAGGACCTACAGGAGAGCGAGGTGTGTCAGGATGAGCTGGCCCTCAAGGTGCAACAGCTGAAAGCTGAACTTGTGCTCTTTAAAGGACTCATGAGTAATGTGAGTATGAGAAGCAAAACACACTCCCAGTACACTCAAACACAGCCTGGGCTACAGCATACAGGACAAGATATTATCATCCAAAATTGAAATGATATCAGTTACTCAGCCTCATATCATCCTGAACTTCATGTCATGCTCCCTTGTAAAAAAAGAAGTGCCTTTAATTTTATTGAATGTGCACTTGTAGGGTACTTCAGATCTTAAAACTATATTTATCTAATATAAATAACCAATATAAAACACATAGTTTTTCTCAATTGCTTTGGCAAATTTTTCGTCTTTCATTCTCTAAACTGTGAGTGCAAATGTCACAACTGTTTGCTGGAACTTCAGAACTTTATTGCATGTCTGCAAAATGTAGTTACTCACCCAAAACATTTAATTCATGCTTCAAAACCTAGTTATCGTGTCAGTAATTTGGCCAAGGCCACCACAAAGTATTTTTTGTCATTGTGTGAGCCACACTGGTCAAAATGTTTAGTTGTTTTTTCACCATGACAGTCAACCATGCAAATTAAGGTTTTATAAAAAATATTTGTTGAGAAGAGTCAATAGTACATAGAAAAAAAAGTATATGAACATTTGTATTTATACAGTACATTTATTTTTGTACGAATGCATTACATGTAAAGTAGTGTGAAGTGTAACAGTGCACTCTGTTAATATTACCTGATGTAAACTATGGCAACAGTTTGGATGACAGTTACTGTACTGAAATGCAGAAGGCTGCACTTCTTATGTATGCCATATTTCCTTTCAAAAGTACAAATTTGCACATGGTCTCCCAATTTTTAGCTGCACCCTTCAGCCATTGTAAGGCCATGATTGACAACATTATTTCATCTGATATGCACCTCTGTCCTTGGCCTCTTCTTCCTCTTCCTATGTTTTGCCTCTGTACACTTCCATGCATCCTTACTCCTCTTCTTCCTCTCGGCTGTTGTCCCTGATTGTTTTCTGGATGTTCATCTATCGTCAGAATTTGTAACTTTTGTGTTGTCCTCTGTCTTATATGCTTTCCAATTGAAGGGTCATGAAATGCACCTTTGAGCTATTTCAGAGAATTGTTTTATAACTGGTTGGTTTATATTCTCTTCATTAGTGAGAGTCAAGATTCACCTGCACAATTCATGGCAAATTTACAAAAAGTCTAATAGAGATGTGTAGAAAATATGCTTGATAGTTTATGACAACTAGATTAACCATTTTGCATTTAATGACTTATACGATGAACTAATGACTAGATGTTTTGAGGGGTAAGACTATTGCACAGAGAACTATATAACACATTTTGAGCAACATGACAATAGCAACTGATAATGTAGGAAACAGCAGACAAATGTATATAATCAGTTGCATGAATGTACCAAAGCAATCGCAACTTGTTCAAAAGAATGAGAAACTGCTTTTATGATGTGCACAAGTGACTAGATGATGCGGAGGTTGAACAAGTAGTTTTGAAAATGTCATTGCTGTTCTGAAAAAACACTGTAAAAGATTTCTTTAAAGTACATTTTACAATTTTTATGTTTTAACAAAATTGTGTCATGCTGTAAAGAATTACAAGAAAAAACAAAAGAAGATATCTTAAAAATGTTGGTAACCAAAATGTTGACGTATCATCGACTTCCGTAGTGTTTGTTTCCATACTAGAAGACAGGAAGACAGTGGCTACCGTCAACCATCATTTTTGGGTGAACTATCCCTGGAATATGTTTGAAATTAACTACTTTTCAGCTTCCTTATCACAATTGTGTAATTGCAAATATATTAAAACACAAGTCTTTATATAAACGTATAAATATATTTAAACACAAGTTTTTATTTTTTTATAAAATGTAAATACATGTTCCAGTCACATTTTCTTGGTTAAATAAACATTACTTACACTGTCAGAAAAAAATAAAATTCTATTTGATATATTTACACTAGCAATGTAATCAATATTCTGTTTATTAAAGCCAAGTATGAATCTCATCAAGTTAGAGTTTTTAAGCATTATACATTTACAATATTTGCAGTAACAATATTTAAACAATATATTTTATTTGTGAAGTTATGTTCAGCTATTCTTTTTAATAGTTAACTATTAACTAATTTTGAATCATTCAGTCATCAAAGCTTGGTAAATATTGGTCACAGACGCTGAGATTTACTACCAAACTGATTACTCACTAAAAACTCCCACAGATCATGTTTTCAGGCCATTTCAAGTCTTATTTTGACATAACAAAGTGGTTATTATCTAAGTGTTTGACTTGTTTACTCTTACACAAGAGGCGGGATTTATCACATGAAACAATCAGCCAAACATAACCAGTCATATCCAATCATATCGCGAGGCATTTCCTCCTCTCACGTTACTTTCCCCCATTCTCAAATACCCTTAGCAAACTCATTCCCCTGTTTGTTGTTCTGTTAAAACTCAATGAGCTCAGGGGAGGCAAGACAGATGCCGACCTCCGCTGTAACTTTACTTGTTGGTGTCGCTTTTGCACAGAGTTTTTTTAGAAAAATGAGTGATTTATACACTTTTTAATGTTTTATTTTGTAATATTTATGTTGTTTTATTTTTGTACTACAAATTTTTTCTCATTCAGTATTTTGAGGAGGCACTGCCTCCTTTGCCTCCTCGGAGGAAACGTCCCTTATGTACATGTCCATTCAGTACATTTGGTAGTACTCATTAACTATATTTTAAAGGCAATATAAATAATTATGAAATTACATATAAAGATGCACTTAAGTCCTACTTAAGTGGGTCAAAAAGCACTCAAAAAGCTAATTGCTTTTAATATAAATGTAATCTATAATACATTTTCATGTTTTCTGAAACATTAAATTCAGTTCATACTTTAGAAGCATTTGTTTAAAGTATATTGTTTCTGTAATATGTACTCTTTTTAAATGTATGCTTAAGTGCACTTCTGTTTGTGCACGAGGGCTGTTGTGCTTTTCCATGCAATGCACGTAAATTTGTACTAGGTAAAAGGTGTCAAGATCACATTGGTTGACCAGCAATAAAAGCAGCTCTTACCAGCACAAACCAGCATGAAGGAATTCATGATGGTCTAAAATTGTTTTTCATGGCAGCCAGTTGATTTCATTGCATTGCTCATGTAGAGTTTAAATCAACATATCACACACACTCAGGGGTTTGTTTTCGACAAGCTCATGAACAATATGTGCTTTCATAGCAGCTACACTCATAGCACTCGCATTTTTCGAGAGCAGACACAGTCATCACATTTTCTGGAGAAATGAATGTGCTTTGCGCTTTTGTTCACATAAATGCTTACACACAAACACATGTGCCAAGTACATGTAGAATTTCCCACCTCATATACTTTCCGCAATTAGCACTTTATTTAAATCTTTGAATGTGTTTCATGGAATTTATAATCTGAAAATGAGACATTACCCTCCATTGTATCAAATACTTTTCCCAGAAATGATTTATCACAGAGTTCAAAGAGTTAAAAATAGCTTGTTTTGTGAATGAGTTTAATACACATGCTGTTCGCTGCAAATCCAAGGAGACTTTACCTCATTGTGTGCCACAATAGACTGCGGTTTCAGTTTCATATCGTCTGAATCTCCAGTGCCTTGATTGCTAAACAGAATACTCAGAAATTAGTTATTAGTTATCTAATTACTCTTCAAATGACACACATAAACCCACACAAATCTGCTCATGTACAGAACCTGTCGGAGCTGGACAGTAAGATCCAGGAGAAGGCCATGAAAGTGGACATGGACATCTGCAGACGCATTGACATCACAGCTCGCCTGTGTGATGTCGCCCAACAAAGAAACTGTGAAGATCCAATCAAGATCTTTAAGGTATTCAGAAACTCACACTTCTGCACCTCCTCTTTTTTCTCTGTTTTTCGATTGTTATTGTTATACTTCATGTTTAATCTCAATAGCTGATCTTTGTCTGAACACTTACTTTTTTTGGTGTTTTCTAATAAAAAAAAAATATATATATTAAAATCCTTACAAGAAGATAAAATTACTTAAGGAGCAAAAATTCATTATATATGAAAAATGCGAGGCTTTGAGAATGAAAAATTATTATTAAATTCGGAAACCACTACGAATTATACAACATTAAGTCCCCAACTTTTTGTAAATGGTCTCTTCTTTTCTGATAAACATTTTAATAACAATTTCATATGAAACACCTTTAATTTTAGTTCCAATCCTCCATGCAAATCGAATTGGCTTAAATCTCACTATATATGGCACACCGCCTGGACATTACCTTATAACAAAATGAAATAATTAACAAAATTATTCTTTTTTTTTTAATTGCCCACTGATATATATAAAAAAAGGACATAGCAATTTTATTATTTATTAATTTTTTCTCGAAGTACTAAATTTAGAACCTTTAACATTTTACTTTATTTTCAAAATCCACATTTTTCTGAAAAACAAAATTACATTATTATAATATTTATTAATTTATTTGGTAAGACAATAATAGAAAAGAATAACTCAAAACCATCATATATTACCTTTTGTAATACTGATCTCACAATATGCTTTAAAATAAAAACTTATAAAAACAATAAAAGCTCAAGATTTTTAAAATAATAAAAATATTTTCAAAATGATGTAACTGCCCAAATTATTTTCCTTTGTTTTTTTATTTTTATATATTTTTATTTATATATTTACATATATGTACATCTTATATTTCTTCTTATTCTTTATTTCACATATTCTGAACTGTACAACAATGCATTGTATTCTTATATTCCCCTTCTGTATTTGAAAAAAACAACAACAACTTAAGAATATTTATTATAAGAATATTTCTTGAATTAAGTTAATTTTTCTCCCCCCATTTTCTTAGCAAATAGTTTTCTTCTTGTTTTCAGCTCTGTATATATAGTGGAATATATTAGTATGCCGAGAAAGTATGTATTTTATCACCCAACTCTAATCTGATAAATATCTAAGACATGAAAATATTAAGATACTGTAAACAGTGTCATTATGGTGTTCTATGAAGCTTCTTTGAAACAATGCATGCTGTGTAAATATAACAAAATTTAAGGAGGTTTATGCTTAATACAAGAGCAATTTAATGCCTGATGCTTCTCAAGTAAATGTATAGTTTTCAGTTTCAATCTTATTACTGGAAAACAAACCAAAATGATCTTCTGCAGTGAATGTTATCTATGGTGTAATCTTGCACCCTTGTAATTCATACGACACCCCAGCCCCCCCTTTATGTCACTGACTCAGCTGCTGTGAGTTTCTGTTGACACCTGCTATAATGTCTGAGGCACAGAGAACTGATGTCTATTGCATTATGGGTAGAAGAGGGGAGCAATCCAACCTATAAATCATTTTAATTTCAGTTTGTTTCAGTACTACGCTGGGTCAAAAATGTTAAGGCTATGAAATGGCCTAACCCTCTCTCTTTTTCTTGTCATCTCAGGTCCCCAGCCCTCAGAACGCCATCACCTCTCGTGCCCGTAAACAAGCCTCACAACCTGCCAATGGCAGCGAGACAGATGAGCCAGTCAGCACGTCTGAGAGTGATGGAGGTGGTGCGCGAGATGATGAAGTGTGCACCCCTTCAACCCTCCAGATCAATGAAGAGATGCAGAGAATGTTGACCCAACTGTGAGCCATTGAAAATGCCTTGCGATGTTTGCTCAGAGCTGTGGTTCCTAACTGTTCTTTTTACAGTCTGTTTAGAACTAATGTAATTACTTAACCGTGTCTTTGCCAGGCGTGAATGTGAGTTTGAGGATGACTGTGACTCTCTGGCTTGGGAAGAGACAGAGGAAACGCTCCTTCTCTGGGAGGATTTCCCAGGATGCACTTTAACAGCAGACACCAGTCAGGGGGAGGTTAGTGCACTGTATTCTGAATTCATTCTGGTTTATATGTGGTTGAAATTTGTGGTTCCCCGGGCGCCGCAGCATAAATGGCTGCCCACTGCTCCGGGTGTGTGTTCACTGCTGTGTGTGTAAACTTAGATGGGTTAAATGCAGAGCACAAATTCCGAGTATGGGAAGTATATCACCATACTTGGCCACACACCACTTCCCTTTCCCTAAATACTGGGTCACACTTTATTTCGATAGTCCACGTTAGACATTCTACTAACAGTAAGTAACTTTGCAACTACATGTCAGCTAGCAGTCATTAGAGTATTAGAAGACTGTCTGCTTAATATCTTCTAACACTTTATTTTGATGGGTCCACAACATACAACATACTGACTATGAGATACTTTGCAAGTTTATGTCAAATTATTCAACTAACCCTAAACCTACCCTAACAGTCTACTCTGAGAGCTAGTAGATATGTAGTTGCAAATGAATGAGAATTAGTTGACATGTAGTTGACATGTTGTTTCAAAGTTACTTATAGTTAGTAGAATATCTAAAGTGGACTATCGAAATAAAGTGTGACCAAATACTGTTCTTACTGTTATTTCTTACTACTTCCTTATTTAGTAAATGTTTATGTGCACATTAAAATGTCCCCATGATTAAAAGCCCTTTTAGAATTCAAGTGTCCATATCATACTGTATCATTTATTTTTCAAACTTTTTGCCCAACTTAAAATGTTAGGCACTAAAATGAGACATTTTTTTAAATGAACATTTTCCAGTGCTAAAATTAAACAGGATGTTGTTTCTACAGTAACTTTAATACGTTTATGCAAATGACCTCTGTTATGATTGGCTAATCTCTTTGAATGTGCAAAAAATGCTAGTGAGACCAAAATAATTGGCACTGGCCCATTTTTCAAAAACAGCCTTCTGTGCAAAGACTTCATGACAAAAAAAAAGAAGAAAAAAATCGATTGAATTGAATTCTTGTATTTCGAAATAGCAAAAAATTAGTTTTTTAAAATTAAATTAGATTTTACCTCCATAATAAAAATGAAACAAAACTGTTAGAAAATGTGCAATTAAATTAAAGACGGTACAATAAAATAAATGATATTTCATGTTTAAAAAATGTGCAGTCAAAATCATGGAAGAGGCATAATTTACAGAAAGGATCTTCAACACGTTTGATTATATTCCAAGAATCTTTTTGGTGCACCTATTAAATATTCTTGAATTTTGTTGATGTTTACTTTTTAGTATTCATTAATACTAAAAAGTAATTAATTAATTAATTGTAATTAATGTAAATTTATTCATTCATAGTTTATTCAGGAGGATTGGAACCAACATTAAAGGTGTTTCTTATGAAATTGTTATTAAAATGTTTATCAGAAAAGAAGAGACTATTTACAAAAAGTTGGGGACTTTGTAATGTTGTATAATTTGCAGTGGTTTCTGAATTTAATAGTAATTTTGCATTCTCAAAGCCTCGCATCTTTCATATATAATGAAATTTTGCTCCTTATGTAATTTTATCTTCTTACAAGCATTTTTTTCAGTACGAGTAACATAAACATCTTTATATCAAGATAAATTGAGAAGCAAAATGAGACTTTTGACAGAAATCGAACCCAATTTTATGAGGTTTCTAAAACACATTTTTCAACTTTTTTGAGTTCTTGATGTTTTTGGGGAACTGCTGAGTATTGCTTCATCGTTGGCAGCTCTGACAGGAGCCAGGCAGTGGCAAAAACTCAGATTTACATGTTTGCTCAGAGTGTCGAAAGGAGAATAGGATTCTGGTCATCCAGTCATGGGGTTTACTCATAGGACACATGCAAACACACACACACACACACACACACACACACAAACAAACAAACACTGCTCATATTTAGGTCATTGTACTCAGTCCAGTTTGCTGGGGGGGCAGTTCGATACTAAACATTACTGACATTAGTTAATGCGATGTTGGCTGGAAGTGTGTTGCGGTTCATGGAAAGCTCAAAGGATTCAAAGTGTATAGAGTTTTCCATCAGCGGGGTCATTAATCTAGTATTTTATTTTCCATCTGGTAAAATCTGATCTGCTGGTGAGTGCTTATGCTTCAGCATGAGATAATGTGTCTGTGGGCTTTGTCTCTTTCTATCTATCTGTCTGAGCAGGAGGAGTGCTTGGAAAAGGTGATTAAGGACACTGAATGTCTTTTTAAGTCCAGGGAGAAGGAATATCAGGAGACTATAGACCAGATAGAGGTGAGAAGTTTACATTAGCCAGCATTTACTTTACATTCATGCTTTATTCATTCTGTTTATTCTGATTGACATCCTTCATACAGTCATAAATCATATATTTTATTTTACACTTTTCTTGTAATTTATTCTGGATGATAAAAGCGTAGTGAATGCAAGTGAATAAATGTGCATAGAAATGTAAGTATAGCAGCCCATCAGCCCAATTTTTATGCAGTGTGTCTCTCTGTAGTTGGAATTGGCCACAGCAAAGTCAGACATGAACCGTCATCTTCATGAGTACATGGAGATGTGCAGTATGAAGAGGGGACTGGACGTGCAGATGGAAACCTGCAGGAGACTCATCACTCAGAGTGGAAACGAGTATACAAACATATATTGGCTTTTGACACTTAAAACTCTTAGCTTGGTTGTTCTTAACCCTGGGTTATCTTGCTCATACCGTATCCTGGTTTTGAGATTTCACACTGTACCTTTGTAAACCATGGATTTACATTTTTATTTGCATATTTATGAAGTCAGCAATATTGAACTGTTTGCTTGACTTACCAACATTCGGCATAATATCTTGTTCCACAGAAGAAAGAAATAAATAGAGACAGAAATTTTGTTTTTGGGTGAACTGTCCCTTTAAGTATTGTGAAATGTACAGCAAAAATCACTCAAGTTAAAACATTTTTCATTACTATTCATCTACTATTTTCATCATATTCATCACAACTATAACGATTTAATATTTTTTTTCCCTAGCTGATAAAAAATAAAAACATTGACAGCCAATCAGAATCCACCCTGCTTTAAAGACATTGAACATTTAAAGTGGCAAATGACATAACTGCAGCGTACTTATAATAAACACAATGTTATTATCCATAGGTGTGGATGCTATAGGGGTGTGACGGTACGCAAACATGATGGTTTGCAGCAGGGGAAAAAAACTAAACATAAAAACTGTGGTTTACTGAAGAAATTGTTCTTTCTTTAAATAAATTCAATTGTAATTACATTTTTCTTTGGGATAAAAACCTACCTCAGCTTATGCTCTAATAGGGAGCCCTTTTAAATTCTATAAGGTTACAATTAACAACAGAGCCCAAACTTAAATTTAATTACTATTTATCAATAAATATATAATAATCAACACTCGACTTAATGTATGCAAACATGTAAATTGTATATAATGCAGTTTTTAAATCAACTTGATTGTTGTTTAAATACATTCATTTACACAGTGGCTGTCGTAACTTGTTTCATAACAGATTTATTTAAATATACATGAATTATAAGACATCACTAACAGGAAAAGTGAAATGATGAGTATACAGTCTAATATTTTGTGAAATGCTCTTCACTAGACTTCATTTCTCTAGCGAACTAACGAGCTGTAGACACTGACGACTTGCCTGAGGTAAATGAAACCATTACACCCATAATGCTAATATAGTTATTAAATAACTGTAATTGTTTTATTCTAGCCCTGTATTGTTTCACACTTCATACTTCTGGCACCCTATTTGGTCTCTGCCCCACAGAAACTGAGCAGAATTTCATAACCTAGGGAATTATTATTATTATTATTTTTTATAAAAGTGTGAAATGTTGCTTTAGCCACGGTTTAAAAAGACAATAACTATACTATTTCCAGGAAAAGTATCCTCCCAGAGAAGTACAGGAAAAGCATATTTTGTTGATTTTTCTCTGTCTCTTTTCTCAACACACAGTAAATCCACTTCTTCTATACCTGGAGGTGGTACAGATGCAGACGGAGAAACTGAGAGGGATAAAACCGAGGAAGGAGGAAGATAATGATGCCATCAGATCTGAAGAAGGTGTTTGCGTGAAGAAGAAAAAGCGCCCCTCATCTCTTCATGGCACCCTTCATCAGCCCTTTTCATGTTTTCGCAGTCACTGCCTCTAGTGGTGGTAAATGGGATTACATTGTGTGTGCTCAGTGCCCAAAAGTGAACATATACTGTGACATTTTCCCCCTGTGGTTGTGCAGAGCAGCTTTACCGTTTTCACACCTTCATAATCTTAAAAGATGAGAGTCCTGACAACATTGTTTGCGTTTATCTGCTTTCATTGAGCCCGTCCACCGGCGGGTATCGATCATGTTTTCCGATCCGATGCCCAAATGGCTGAGTCATCATATTTTCAGCACTAAATGCAATCACTTTTGTTTTCATTTGTCTGGTAGAGAATCACTGACAGTGTTTTCGCAAAGTTTCCATTTCCTAGAGACTCCGAGGGGACATTTGCTCTCTTGTTGTTGCCGCATGTACCGTTACAGGCCGCTGTAAGCCGTGGCTCAGTAGGTGTGTTGTGCTTCCTGTCTGAGCTGTTGTAAATACTGGGCTCTTAATGCTAATGAAGGGTGGAGGTAACTGTAGCTTGCACGTCCCCCATCTTTGTGCTTAAATTCACAGGAAATACATGACATTTCATGCTAACGGTATTGTGCTGATGGCAGGCTGCTTCGGAGTCTCGGTTGTATGTGCTCTTAGAATAATGAACACTTTGACTTCCTCTCTTGCGGGTGGAAAAAATGAGTGATGAGTGAGGTCAGATGAGTGAGATTTGAGGATGTTATGGCTCGGAGTGATGTCAGAGCATTACGCATGTCAACTTCTGTTATTTCCTTTTTACTTTTCTCCTCATATTTCGTCTTTGAGATGAGCGATATTGAGTCTTTTTCTCATTTCAGATAACTGAATTTCATAAAAATGCTGTATATGTAACGCTGCTGTAGATGTGAGACCTGCTTCAGTCCATAAAATATCTAGGATTTCAAAGGTCTTTCTATTTTGGATCGAAAAATCACCTTTGGCATTTTTCTGTTTCGGAGACCTTGCTGGTGCCTCTGATGGCTGAGATTGATGCAAAAATCAGTTTGTTTGTCTGACCAGTTGTTTTCATTGGGATCAGTCTTGTAGTCCAGTATTTTAGAGCAAATTATTTTCATGATAGTGGTCTCCTTGATCCTTGGGAATTTGTAAGAGTATCCTATCTTGTTACAATAGATAGGTCTACCAGTGGACTTTTAGAAAGTGAGATCCTGACAGGCTAAACTCACCAATGAATGATATTACTAAAGACTCCATGAAATGTTTGACAAACTTTGGAGCTTACAAACAGCTGGATCTTATGGAAATCCTTTTCTGCCTCAGAGTTGATAAAAGATTGCATAACTGCAACCCTATATTTTACATTTGCAGCTTTATGTCTCACAATTGCAACTTTCTTTTTTTCATAATTGTGTATTTTATCTCACAACTGTGAGTTCGTATCTCATTAAGACATATTTCTTTTAACTTCGACATATCTCACAGTGACTTTGTTTCTTGTAATTGCAACTTTCTGTCTCACAATTGCAACTCCATTTCTAATTTTTTTCTAGTGACTTTATATCTAATAATTTGACATTTTGACTTAATATTTCAAAGTTGTGGCTTTGTTTTTCATAATTGCGATTTCATGTCTCATAATTGCAACTTTGTTTATTGTAATTGTGAAATTCTTTGTTTTTACTCTGAGGTGGAAAGGGGGACTGGTTTTTGTATGCATCCTGCAAATTAAGATTTGTTGAACTATTGAGTGTGAGATCTTGATGGGTTTGATCTATTGGAAAAATCCCATGAAATAGTTTGATGGACAAATTTTCTTTTGTACCCACCTAAAAGAGTGAGATCCTAATGGGTTAGATTCACAGCAGAATGATCTTTCAGTCATTTTCTTGAGGAATATATCATGCAAATGAATGTAATCTGATTCTACTCTAAATTTCTCAAGAACCTCACATGATTTGTAATAATCAGCTCTTTTTTTGGCAGAGCACTTTCTAATTCTAATCAAACGCCCACAGGGACTAATACAGTAGTCCCCAGAAAACTGACAAACTGACTTCTGGTTGGCTTTGTTGTTCATTCATATCTGTAGTCAAATAGGTAGTCTGCGTGTAATTAAACCACAGCTTGAATTCAAGAATAGAGACTAAAACTCTTTGAAAGAGACTTTTCGAGTGCCAAATGTGCAATAAAACATTCAGGAAAGATTCTTTCACTTCACACAGTGAAAATGAAAACTTCGTGCTTTTGAAAACATGGTGCTGTACACCCAGCATGTAAATGTCCGCAGTAGAAAAACAAAGAGTGAAAGCTTTAATAAACATATTACAGTACATATCACTTTCTATGATAAGCCAGAATAGAATTTAATCTTTTAAACAGTATGTTATGTACCATCCTCAGGTTGTTTTTCTTTGTATCTTGTTCTATTTTTTGCATACTGACTGATGTGTGAACAACGCTGTGTGTCTGCCTTAGGTTTTTCCCTCTGACCACTGTGAAGTTCTGTAGGGGTTTTGCAGATTCACTGTAATTTTATTTCTATCAACAAGTCGATTATTTCATTTAAAAACAATGTTCTATGGGTACCAATTAAACAATGTGTAAAAATCTTTGTTTGATTGAAAAAAAGAAAGAAAACAAAACCGGCCCAGAAAAATTAAAGGATGAGCTTGATAATGAATTAAAATGTTACAATTTGATTTTGAGGAAAAGGCTTTGTTTATCTGTGAACTAAATGAGGAGTTCAGATGCAAAAGCCTCCAAATGCCGTCTGAAATTTTGATCATATTTATGTTCAGTTATTTCACTTTAATTGCATAGAAAAGGACCTATACTTTGCCATTAGAGTAAAATGACTGAACCTAAACATAGCAGCCTGATAAAAATGCTAATTTTAGATGAAAATTTCAGATGGCACTTAGAGGCTTTTGCATCTGAACTCTTCAAATATTGCATTTCTGCTGCCAGTAAGAAGCACTGTAAATGGCTGAGCCATTGTTCATTCACAGATATTTTATTATTATTATTATTTTAGTTTAGGTTATTATTTTTTTATGTTTCGCAGCACTGAGCTGAACTATGTGTGTAAGATATGTATGCATGTGCACTCCAGGTTTCTGCAATGAGTAACTGGCTATTGTCTACAGCAATTTACTTGTTGTTTGTTGCTATATGATCTTAAAACAAAAGTCTTTTACAAGAGTTTTGTTAACAATTCAATAACCACAAATCCGGTCTTGTATGAAATATGGAAAATGAGTCATTGGAACTGACTGAATTTTTCTTAAAGGGCTTTTGGATATTTCAACTTTGCAGAGGCTACAAACAATGAGTAAATTCCACACAAAAATAACAGAAAAAAAGAAATTGCTTAGAAAGAATGCTTATCAGCAATAAATGTATGAATGCAATGATGCTGTAACCTAGAAGAGACAAAGGAAGAGTTGTGTCTGCTCAAACGCTGGCTATGCAAGCAAGTCCTGAACCTTAACAAGAGAATTACAAGATTTGAAATGATCACTTGGGACATCTGAATGATTTCAGAGTCATTCCTAGCATCTCCGTGTCATTCTGTAACATCTCACAGGAATGATTATACTGTGAAATCGTAGGGATGTTTCTGTTTTAGGGACCTCCAAGGGTTCTCTTTACATTTGCACATGTGCCACTGTGGTTGTGGGTCTCAGATGACCAGGAGCCACCTGAGCATCCAAGGGGAGGAAAAGGACCCCGACTGCAGCAATGGCGCATGTGCATTTTGATTTAAAGAGTAACAGGACTATATGTATATATAAATATATATGTATGCAACCCAAAACAGAACAAGAACTGCTCGCTTCACTGCAAGTGTACAGAAAGACTGGAGCTTTAAAAAGATTTCAGAATAAAGGTTACTGCTGAACACGCACTGTGAGGAGTGGAGTTTTTGTGTCATAGTGTTTTTTTTTTCTTTTTCATTCTATAGGTCATTTTTTCCTCTAAGTAGCTGTTTTTCTGTCAGACTGTTACGCACTTAGTTGCTTAATACTTGGAAAAAAAAAAAAAAAAAGAAAAGAAATGGCGTAAATTGAAAAGACATTTAAGATCAAAGCCACAGACGTGTGTGAGTTGACCTTTTGTCTTTGTCTGCTTCATGACGATGATTTTAGGTCTGGGAATGTAACGCTTAAAATTCGTTTTCTGGACATAAAACGGAACAAACTTTTCAGTTTTATGTCCAACAAACTCCTTTTTAGTGTAGACGTGTGCACAGAGCTGCACACAAAAAGAAAATATTCAAGTTTTCTTTTGTTTCTTTTTGTGTTCAACTCTGTGCAGACATGTCTGCAAGCATATGAATGTGTATATTTTTATGAGTCTCAAAACTACTCCAATTAGAAATACAATCACAATCTGAATGTGTCTTACAGCCTTAATGAAATCAGTAATAATGAAACATCAATGAAACCGTGACAGCCGCACAGTGAAGCTATTGCTTCTCTCTCTCTTTTCACAACAGAAAGCAGGTGAAGGGCAGTGTGAGAAAGAGAGGGAGGGGAATGACAGGAAGACACAGCAGGTGAGGAAACGATGAGATGAAATGATCAGAACAGAACACAGACTGGCAGAAGACACAGAAATATAGACTGAAAGCATTTGATGACATTTTGGATTCGACTAATAGTGAGGTACCGGCTATTTTCACTTATATCGCAGCTATTGTTATGCTATTTGTTTTCTCTTGCTTATTTATTTTATTTTTTTTAAAGTGCAGGTCTTTCTTTTAAGATGTTGACTACAATTTAAAATGACTTAAAGTTAAAGTAGGAGCCGGTCACATGCTTATTTGTTTGTTTTGTTTTTTTATCAGATCCACAAATCTACCCCCCCCCCCTTTTTTTTTTTAGCAAACTTAGCTGTTGCATAATGCAATATGTTATTTTATTAGTCATGAACATGTGAACATTGAAGTGAAACTTCAATCACACTCCTAAATCACACTTTTTTTATTCGAAAGTTTGATTGTGTTTGTTCATATGGTCTCCAGTGAGTGATGGAGGGTGTGTGATATGTTGTCTGTGTGGACTACTGATATATTGTATCATTTACAGATGCTTGTGACAGTGTTATCTGTAGCCATGGTGATGCTGACAGGTCACCTGATGTATGGGCTGCCTATGGTAAATTATGTTATAATATGTACTATTTATATTGTTGCTAAAACACTTTGTTGTAAAGACTTGTAGTATGCTGCATACTCTGTGTTCACATTAATCAACTAATCTGAGTTGTGATCTGAACTAGCGCAGAACCGTAGTTCGGTGTGCATTTTAAAAACACAGTGTCACTCTATTGGACGCATCCATGACACATTTTCTTGTTTTGAGCAGGACAGAAAAATTAGAAATCCGAGGGCTCTTTCAGAAAAGCTGTGTAATCCAGGTGAGAAAACATTTTGGGCAAGTATTTCTCTCAGTCTCTTGTATCCGTCATCACTTTCTCTGAATTACCTTTTTATCACAACACTTCCCAGTATTACATATGTGGTCTGAGCAAGAAATCAGGACATCAATGGTTATTTATTAGGTTTTTCATCACCCTTCTTTCTTCTTTCTTTCCCTCTCTTTCTTTCTCTCTCGTGATGGGAAATGGTACGTTCTGACACAGAAGCATAAACCACTTCCTTCATTAGAATGCCACTGCCTGTTTGAGCTATTTTGTAGCGTCCTGTTTTTGATGCTATTTCTCATCTCTCCCCTTCCTCAGTCAGCAAGTTTGAGTCTGTGCAGAAAAGTGTGTGTGCATATATGTGAGTGTGTCTGTGCGAGCACCCACATCCGCCTTTAAAAATTCAACATGTGCCCTTTGAGCTGAATGTCTGTGCACAGTCAAATACAAATGTAGTTATTACACTTTTAAATGTGCTACGATACTCATTTTAGAATCTATGCAGTGAATTAAGTTAAATACTAAAGGGACAGGATGGGAGAGATTTCAGTGTTTTTGCATTCTCTCACAAAACTTTTGCACTTCCCTGATAAACTTTTGCGTTCACTTGCAAAACCTTTGTTATGGAAATTATTTGAGGTGGGAGGGAAAGCTATTTCACTGCTTTTGTGAACGAAAGAACGCAAAGAATCTAATAGGAACTTGATAGTTTTACTAGAGAAAAAACTAATCACAGTAGCAAGTAAAACACTCCCCCTCACATCCATCTTATTTTTCAACAAAGTAGTAAGCCAGGCCTATTTCCTGTCAATGCACAAGACTGATTCATTAGCCACCATTGGTAAATAACTATAATAATAATGAAGTGCAGTAAACTGTAAAACTATTTGTGACCCTGGACCACAAAACCTACGGAAGTTCTAAGCGGCCATGCATTGTTATAATTTTTCTGTCTTGTTTTCTCGTGATCACGACTTAATTTTCTCGTGATCTCGACATAACGAAAGTTGTTTTGTCGTTATCACGACTTAATTTTCTCGTGATCTCGACATAACGAAAGTTGTTTTGTCGTTATCACAACTTAATTTTCTCTGTGTATTCGGCATGAGAAAATGCTATAGAAGCAGCATCATCGCAGCATCATGGATGATCGTATTCACTTTTACTTTGATCAGGGACTCACTCAAACTGAAATAGCTCTGTGTCTGTCAGTGATTGACGACTTACACATAAGTGTTCGACACTTGAGAAGGAGGCTGTCGGGTCTGCTGTCGAAGACAATATAGCGACCCTGATTTTGTCACGATAGCTACAATTACGTCGTGAGAAAACGGTTTACGTTGAGATCAACAACTTTCGTTATGTCGAGATCACGAGAAAATTAAGTCGTGATAACGACAAAACAACTTTCGTTATGTCGAGATCACGAGAAAATTAAGTCGTGATAACGACAAAACAACTTTCGTTATGTCGAGATCACGAGAAAATTAAGTCGTGATAACAACAAAACAACTCGTTATGTCGTGATCACAAGAAAATTAAGTCGTGATCATAAGAAAACAAGACAGAAAAATTATAATAATGCATGGCCGCTTAGAACTTCCGTACAAAACCAGTCATAAGTAGCATGGGTATATTTGTAGCAATAGCAATCAAATTTTTTTTATGCCAAAAATCATTAGGACATTAAGTAAAGATCATGCTCCATGAAAATATTTTGTAAATTTCCTACTGTAAATATATCATGGCTAAGAATTTAATTTGGACAACTTTAAAGGCGATTTTCTCATTATTTTGAATTTTTTTTTGCACCCTCAGATTCCAGATTTTCAAATAGTTGTATCTCAAATATTGTCCGATCCTAACAAACCATACATCAATGGAAAGCTTATTTATTCAGCTTTCAGAAGATGTATAAATCTCAATTTCGGAAAATTTACCCTTATGACTGGTTTTGTGGTTGAGGTTTATTTGGCGCTACAAGTTTGTGTGCTTATGATTATGCTAATAAAATATAACCGCAAGCAGCAATTAAGGGTCCAAGCAAAACAGAGGTAGAATGAGTGGCAAAATTTCAAAGCAGCAAGCATCAGACCAAATTGATGTGGTGTAGTTTGGCGTTGACACCAAATTGATGTGGTGTAGTTAGTGTGGGCTGACAATGACACAAATTTGGTGTCAATATGTCAAAGCTGCAGACATACAGCTTCAGATGCATGCCATTTCATTCATTGATGCGGTATATGAAAATGGTTCTATCGACACGAAATCTATAACTTTTTGCCAGCATAGATGAACGGTCTAGGAAAAGTTTCAAAAAAGTAGCGGACAGAAAAATGTTGGACAGAAAGTTACAACTGGTATCAATGTTCTCAGCATGGTCCAAGGAATCCCCTGAAGACCAGTGTCATGACAATAGGCAAAATTAATTAAAAGCTATTAGTATTTTTAATAATTTTAATTATAATTTGTGACCACCGCTGCCAGAAACTTTTTGAGTGCCTTCAAGGCATATAGGCATTTTGCCTATGCCAAGTTTGTAACGATGCGCCAGTGCGTTATAAATGTAGCATTTTCGTCAAATTTATTTGCTCATTATTTGAGAATCGTTTGACTAATTAACTAATTAATGGTCTGAAAGTGATTTAGTTTTCATGAAAATTGGAGTAACGGTCTAGGAAGAATAGGTTTTTTGGAAATTCTAAATGGCAGAAAATTGTTAACGATGGAAAAACGTTTGCAAGTTTGGACAGTTGGTGGAGCTATAAGGACTGAGATAAAGACTCCATATTTGATATGATTAATGTTCATACACTTTTCTATCAATGTGTCAGATTTCATAACTTTCCTGTAAATGGTTCTATGGGCTGCCAAAGACTCAAGAGCAGAAATACCAGTTCACAGTACAGCAACTTCATGATACCCGAAACACTCCTGTAGTATGAAAGAAACAGCGATCCATCGAATTGAACCTTCTGACATGGCATCATAAATTTGCACTCACACAAGTGAGAGATGTAACAGCTAAAGACATCCATCTGACGCCTGCATACCTACATTAGACCAACAAGTGAATGGCCTCTCTCTATCTTAGACAGACTGACAAACTCAACTTGACTCTAAAATGTGGTGGTGTGAACTATAGTCCAATAATAGGCTTAAAGCCACTAACATCTTTAGTTTGAATTCATTTGACCTTAATATACTTCTGTCTTTTTTTTGTCCTCTGCGTTTCCACTTCCTCTTTTTCCACACCATCTTCCTTACTGTTCATCATCTCTTAGGATATTTCAAGTCAGGCGATAAGTGTGTTCAATGCAAGTCCGGTTTCTACACCAGTGAGAAAAACAGAGAGCAAAGCTGCCACCGCTGCTTCCAGAACTGCATTCCAGGTATGAAGCTCATTACACATAATTAATCCATGATAGTATAAACAAGATGAAGTGAGAATAGAAACAGGAAGTATAGCAAAACATGCTTCATTTTGAAAACAAATGTGTGTGTATGTGTGTGTGGGTGTGTGTGTGTGCACGCACTAGAATTCAACATGGAGTTGGTGAAGAATTGCACAAGCACATCAAATGTGGAGTGTCGCTGTCGAGAGGGTTACTTTTGTTTGCCCGATCCACACACACATCTATGTGACAGCTGCGTTCCTGTCTCTACCACAATCCCATCCTCCACCTCTGCTGATGTCCCATCATCCACTACATCCACCACTACATTTACAGAGATAGCTGAGATTAAACTCGGTAAGCACTGTTGTTTTGCATCTGCATGATGTGTGTACACTTGTATTCTAAGGGTAGTATGCTTGAAGCAAGGTTGGATTATGGACTGAGCCAATATTTTGGCAGGGGCTTCTAAAGCATCAGGCCCCATGGTCAGGGCCTGATTTATGCATAGGCATTCTAGGCATGTGCCTATGCTCACACATCCAAGAGGGCCCAATTACAATTAGGAGAAATAATTACTAGGCTGTTTATTCTATGGGGTACCTACAACAGCAAAAGAACCAAAACTCAAAAAGACCTTTACCAAGCAAATAAATATAACACACAATAGGAATATAAACAACAACTATTTCTATGTTTTCCTGATGATACATCGACGAAACAATTTTTCTCCCGCTATTTCGCATATAAAGAGACTTTTTCAATCAAATAGTTTTGCAACTGTCAAGCATACCATTTCTCAGCATTGAGGTGGTAACGTCACTGTTTTTTGGGGAAGTCGTGGCCTAATGGTTAGAGAGTCAAGATTCAAGAGTTTTATTTGTCACATACACAATTATACAGAGTATAACCAGCAGTGAAATGTAGGTCAGGTCCGCTCCAAGGACAGTGCAATTATAAAGTATACAAATATTAAGAGAAGAAAAGTAGAAAAAAATAAGATAAAATAAATGGGCGCCGCAGCATAAATGGCTGCCCACTGCTCCGGGTGTGTGTTCACGGTGTGTGTGTGTGTGTGTTCACTACTCACTGCTGTGTGTGTGCACTTGGATGGGTTAAATGCAGAGCACCATTTCGAGTATGGGTCATCATACTTGACAATACGTCACGACTTTACTTTACTTTACTTTTTTTAAGACGTTAAACTTGCATATACGCTATTCTTCTGCCAAACACTGTTGAGTTGAACAGTTGGACACTGCTGTAATGTTGCTGTTAAGATATGAAAATGTACAAAGCTCAAAGTCAACTCCAAAGTGAGTTATTCTATTTAAAGAAACATTTCCAGAACGTGCTCTAAGGGGTTCGCCAGTCCCAACTCACTAGGCCAGCTGACCAATCAGAGCACATTTCATATTTTGGAAGGAGGGGTTTCATCGAAACAGGAACTAAACAGTGCATGTGAGACAGATTTGGAAGAGAGATGCTGCAATAATGTCAAATATGTTAAAAAATCATGCGTTTTTGGAACAATCAAGCACGAAAACCTTTTCTAGGCAAGGCAAGGCAAGTTTGTTTATATAGTACATTTCATACACAGTGGTAATTCAAAGCGCTTTACATAAAAGGAAATGAAATCACAACAATAAAAACAAGGAATTAAAAAAATAATAATAATAATCACAGCAATAAAAACAATGATATAAAAATTGATTTAAAATGAATTTAAAACAGTTAAGAATAGAAGATGATTATACATAGTGCAATCAGTTCGGACGTAGCACAGTGCTCATTCAACAAATGCACAGATTTTCTAGTAAACCCCCCAAAACCAAATCAATGCTTTATAAAAGGGCATAATAGGACCCCTTTAAATTAGAACAAGTGGTCTGTCACTAGGGGGAGCAGGAGGTGGGGTTGAATCCTTGAATCCTGATTTTTGTCAACCTGGAATCCAAAAGGATTTCCTATTGGCTTATGGATTTTTGTAGAAAATAAGCTCAGTGACAAAGCAAAGTAAAATAAATAAATAAATATGTCCTCAGGAACCCTAAAGCATTCAAATCACACACACACACACACACACACACACACATATATATAATCTTTAAAAAAGTCTTGCATTACTAATATATCTAACATGACAGAAGTATTTTGAGCTTGTGTTAAACAAACATTATTTCAGGAATCAACAACACATTCAAAAATATTTCCAGGTTTCAGGGGTCATTCATGCAGCACTATAGAAAGTCAAAACAAGTCACCTTATTCTTGATATTCATTAGCAGACATTCATTTTTGCTTGTTTTAGTTCTTAGATTACTCTTGCTATTACCTGATATAACCTTTTTAGAGAACTGTTTCTAGAGATCTTTCCCTTATAGGATCTTTTCCATTTAACCTGTTCAATTATTCATCTTAACATAAATTATAACTTACATCCTTGTATTTATTTGACAGGTGACGGTATTGTTGTAGTGTGGATTTTATGTGGATTAAGTTCTGTAATTGCATCCATTATCATCCTTATGCTGTTCCTCCGGCTCTGCAGGAAGAAAGAGAAGGAACGTTTTAAACACTGTGAGTAACAAAGCAAAGAAGTGAACACAAACACATTTTTTCTAGTGCTGTCAAACAATTAATCGCGATTAATCGCATCCAAAATAAAAGTTTTATTTACATAATATATATATGTGTGTGTGTGTGTTGTGTATATTTATTATGTATATATAAATACACAAACATCCAAGCATATATTTTGAAATTATTTACATGTATGTACATGTATATATTTATATTCATATAATTTATATCATATATAAATATATTTATCATATATATGTAACATATTTTTCTTAAATATATACATGCATGTGTGTGTATTTATATATACATAATAAATATGCACAGTACACACACATATATTATGTAAACAAAACTTTTATTTTGGATGCGATTAATCGTTTGAAACCACTAAAGCTTTCTCAGATGTTTTGTGAGTTAATCACTATCTTACCTCTCACTGTCTCTTTTCTTCATTAGTTGTCAGGCAGTGCTCGTTGGGTAATATAGAGGTAAGTAATGAGCCACTGCACATTTTGGTAGTATGTGAACATGTCATGAATTATCGTACTCACAGTCCTTCAATTTCTTCAGGTGGACAGTGAGACTACACCTCCTACTAGCCAACCAGATGAGCAGCCCCATGCCCAGGAGATGCTGTCACATGGCAGCACACCCACCAATCACAACACAGACTCCTCGTTTCATCAGCCAATCAGTTCAGAGCAGGCTGTGCCTCCAACTGGCAATTTAGGTACTATAAAGAGCTGCTTTTTGTAATTTTCTTCATTTATTAAAAGGATTGTGAAATATTTGATTTGACTGTGAAATCATGTCAAGTGGCCAAACCAATATACATAAACATGCAGTAATAAACAAAACAGAAGATTATATCATAAAGAGGACCATTGCAGACCCTCATAACTGTGTGACAAGGTCAATACGCTGTTTAAATATCACATAAATTGACTGTATGTATATTCATGTAGGCTATGTATAAAATTAAATGTATAACAGACTTTTCACTTGATGGTTATGCAGTTACACCACATGACATTTGTATGAATTATTCATGATAATAATAAATTAAATGATATATAATAATTAAATAAACAGACATATAACAATAGAAATACACATTTAAAAAATATTATAATGCGTGTGTGTGTGTATTTTACCCCATGGAAGCCTGTTTCCACAACTGAATAAAATATCAAACAAGGTAATTGTGACTTTTTATCTAAAAATTCTGACTTTTTTTCTCAATTGCGAGATTACATCTCATCACTTTTTTCTCAGAATTGCGTGATATAAACTCACAGTTCTGACTTTTTTCTTGGAATTGTGAGATATACACACACAAAAAGTCATAATCACAGGATTTAAACTTGAAATTTCAAGAAAAGATTTCAGAATTGTGAGAAAAATGGCAGAATTACGGGATATAAACGTACAATTACGAGGAAAAGGTGTGAATTGTGAAATATAAACTCGCAATTGCAAGACAAAAGTCTGAATAGCGAGTTTATATCACACATTTCTGACTTTATAACTCGCACGCAATTGTGAGAATTGTTTTTTAGAAATGCGAGTTTATATCTCGCGATTCTGACATCTTGCAATTGCTATGAAAAATGTAAGAATTATAAGATAAAAAGTCACATTCACAAAAAAAACAACAACAACTAACAAATAGTATGAAAATTCAACATTCTCTCTTTCTCGTAGGCCCTCTTCATATCTACGGTCCCCAGACAGTTTTTGTTAGTTTGCTCAATCAATTTGGATGGGATGGCGGCGAGAAAAAAGCACACAAACTCCAAGAAGAATCGGTCAACAACATCAACGTGCCCTACCCTCAGTCTCCCCCTGTCCATCTGTCTGAGGAGGAAAGGAGCAGAGAGAACGATTTCATCTTCTTCCCATCTCAGGAGCAAGGGAAAGAGTGCCACATATCTAAAGAAGAGGTGCTGTGAGGGAGAACGGAATATTTGTGTCCGTCTTCTTCCATAATGTTCGACTGCTGTGTGGTTTGTTTTAACTGATGCTTCGTGAGTACCCAGTATTAAAACTCTAACCCTGGCAGGGGATTTCATCTAAAGAGCAACAGGCTGCGTTAGGGGAAGGCCTGGGAGTGTGACTAACAGTATGGACGACATAATTGTTGCGTATGAGCTTGACAGTTCATGCCAGCTTTGCAATATCACCCATAAAGTATGTTTATGCGTAACCACTGATTCTAAACCATCAGAACGACAGTGGGATGCTGATGTTGACTGTAGGAAGAGTCGATACCAAAGGATTTCATGTCTTACGATGGCTGAATGACTCTCAGGAAGTGTTTGAAAGCAAAGAGCAGCTCTAAAAGACCAAAGATTCACTCATGTTACGATATTTATTTTATGTAAATTTATTGAAGTCATTGTAACTGCAATGTGTCCCATAATCTATCTATCTATCTATCTATCTATCTATCTATCTATCTATCTATCTATCTATCTATCTATCTATCTATCTATCTATCTATCTATCTATCTATCTATCTATCTATCTATCTATCTATCTATCTATCTATCTATCTATCTATCCATCTATCCATCCATCCATCCATCCATCGACTTCTGGGATATTTTGAGTCTTGACATTATTGAATATAAAACATTTATATTTATTTATGCTCGTTATTAATTCTGTTGCAAATGTTAAAAACACAAAAACAGTTTTTTGTTCTCACGCAGTTTATCAGTGTTCAATCATGTTAAGTCCCTGGTTAATGTTGTCAGTATTCTTCCTCTTTTCTTTGGTTTTTATGCGACAGACATGATGGATTGTGCCATCAAAAAAGCCCTGACATTTTGATGGTGGTCTGGAAATGTCAACATTGTTTCTTCATTTAGAAGACAATAAGCACAGCACAGGAACACACAGTATAGCTGTTGTGTCATCATGTATTATGTTTTATATTCGCTTTAATACACATTCTTAAACTTGATATTAAATGTAAAGTGCAATAAATTCAATAAAGGTTTATTTTTTGGTATGTTTCTCAGAGTACTTCATTAATTTCATTGCAAGATATCAAATACAAATACAATTTTCTATTTTATACAACTGGGTAGCCGACATAAAACACTTCTAGGAAATGTCATGCTATATTCCCATCAAAAACTTATTTTTAAAACATTTTAAACAATATTTAGTTCATTATATTATAATTTTATAGCTGCATCTTCTAACTTCATATTATTTTGAGACATATTAAAATAAATGAAAACCTTCATAAAAAAATAATTTCATAACTTCCAAATAAGTGAAAAACTTCAACTTGCACTTTACCTTAAACATTTATATACACTTAAAAAAGTCCAAGGGCATGTTGTGCAAAACGACCTAATTATAAATACAAACAAGCATGCAAAGAATAAAACCTTCATTTGTTGAAAAAGATTAGCTCTATGTTGTATGTTGAATGTGTCCTTATGTGCAGTGGCAACATAAATCTCCCTCTATCTCAGGAAGGACAGTCATTCTCACAGAACCTTCAGAAGGGCCACCTGAGTGCAGATTTTTCTCTTGCGTAAATGGCAGCAGCAGGTTTGAATCAGAGTAAATACTCAATCCTTAGACGCATCAGCGGTCTTTTCCCTGCTCTTTTCTCAGACATCCTCCAGTTTGTCAGTATTTCCACACATCTCCTGCACTGGAATTGGTACCTCCTCTTCCTCTGTGCACTGACTGGATCCAAAGTTGCTCTTATCGGAGTGGTAGAAACCTAACAACCCAGTACAATACACATCATTAAAGCTTTTTCCTGTTATGCTAATTCCCTATTATATTTCCTATTATGTTAAGTAAACTCACAATTTAAAAATATGGAAATCCCACAAATGTGTTTTCTTCTAAATATTTTATTATAATTAAGTGACTATAGAGGTTAATTAAAATTATTTCAATAAATTTTAAATGGGTTAAGTGGATTTTTCCGGGGTGTTCTGTACTTCGAACATGTCCTTTCTCTACTCAAATGTTTATATATAATATACAAGCTGGGAAACACTCAAAACAGATAGTCCATCTTAGTTATTATATTATATTACTAGATATAAAATCTGGGAAATAAGCAAAATAGATGGTCAGTCCATCTTAGATATTATATTATTAGATATTATTAGGTATTATATTATTAGCTGGGAAACACTCAAAACAGATAGTCCATTTTAGATATTATATTATATTATATTACTAGATATAAAAGCTGGGAAATGCGCAAAATAGATGGTCAGTCCATTTTAGAGATTAGATTAGATTAGATTAGATTATTTGATATACAAGCTAAGGATCACTCAAAACAGATGGTCAAGTGATCATAAATATTATATATTATATTATATTATATTATATTACTAGATATAAAAGCTGGGAAATACGCAAAATAGATGGTCAGTCCATCTTAGATATTGTATGATATGATATTATATTATACTATTCATGCAATAGAGTGTCAGTATATTTAGCACTCATGCAAGCGAATAAAGAGCAGGTTTTCTTTGTGAATTAAAGCTCTGTGTTGTTTATAGTAGCACTGACCGAGTGATAATTGCCAGATCGATCCACATCGTCGTGTATGTCTGCTGATGAGAAGGAAACAGGTGAGCAGAACGCACACACACACACACACGCAACACAGACTCACCGAGATCCACATTATATCTGGAAGAGGTTGATAGAAAGAGAGCAAATGGATGGAGAAAAGGAGAGAGAAAGAGTAAACAGGTCAATAGAGAATACACCTGATATACTCTGTGTGTGATAGTCTGTTTGCCTTCAACAGCAACTAATTTAACAGACTGACAACAGCGGGTCAGGACACTCACCATGGGTGGGCGGTATTGTTTGAGTAGAAGCAGGAGGAGAAAGAGTAGCTGTCTGAATTTTCTCACACTCTTTGCATTTACTGTCTCTGCATTTGTAGCCCTCAACACACGAACACACTGCATCACTTGACGCCGTACAGTTCTTCTCATACTTCATATCTGTGAAATTAAAAGAGTGAAAGGGCTTATGTAGAACTGTAAGTCAGTTTCTTCAACTGTGAGAACTCACACTTATCAAACAATAGTTCATTTAACCCCCCATAACTTTCATTAAAAAATATAATTTCTACCATTATTACCACAATAAAATGAATGCTGATTTTAGATGAGGCGGAAATAACATTGATTGATTGATTGATTAAATTGAATAAAATTAATAACATTTCATATGAAATTTAGTTACTGTTTGATTGTAAATGACCCACAATAGAAAAATATTTATTATTCACATTTAACTTTTTCATCACATTTCATCTCAGAGCTGCTTTGTTCAACAATTTGGGGTCAGTAATGAATACTTTTATTCAGCAAGGTCCCATTATATTGATCAAAAGAGACCGCCAAGGTGTTTATAGTGTTACAATAAAAGACTTTGATTCAAATATTGCTGTTCTTTAGAATTTTGTATTCAACAAAGAATCCTGAAAAAAGGATAACAGTAGCACAACTGTTTTTCAACACTGACTTTCATATGCACCAATGATTATTTTTGAGCACCAAAACAGAATATTAGAATGATTTCTGAAGGATCCAGTGACACTGAAGAATTCAAATGTGACCATCTTACAACAAAAAGAACGATACCCTCTAGGACAGGGATGGGCAACTTCGGTCCTGGAGGGCCGGTGTCCTGCAGAGTTTAGCTCCAACCCTAATCAAACACACCTGAAGCAGCTAATCAATGTCCTCAAGATCACTAGAAAGCTACAGGCAGGTGTGTTTGATTAGGGTTGGAGCTAAACTCTGCAGGACACCGGCCCTCCAGGACCGAAGTTGCCCATGTCTGCTCTAGGACATAAAAGTGCCAGCATTCATATGTGAGCACAGTCATTTCAACAAGACACAAGTATCAAAATAAAACAACAAGCTCAAACACAGTTTTATTTTTCTTTCTGCTGACTCACAAATAAACTCTCACACCACCTCAGGATATTCACTTTTCATTTCTGCTCATCTCTTTTTATCACGAGACTCCTTAGCTGGGTCATTTGACCATAGGCATCTACAATCTGAACTAAAGTGTCATTTGGCACAAGTTTCATAGAATATGTTTGACAATCTGCTAACATTCTGCAAAACTGCTACTATAAACTAGTTTAACCAGCATGTCTATCTTTGGTGAATTAAAATGTATGCTGAGCTTTTAAATACTTGTTTGTTCAGCTACTTCAAACAGTAGTTTCTCTCGTATTGCTCGCTATATCACCTTTTCTTCCCAAACGACAATTTTTCAAGTATTTTGTTTGTTTAATCGTCAAATTCAGTCTTTAGCAGGATACAGTATCTGCATATCAAAACATCTCAGTAGGCAGTTATTTCCATTACCACTAAGGTGCACTTTTTTTTTTCCAGTGCTTCACATGTATTTTCAAGATTTGCTATCCTATATCATGTTTGTTACCAGACGGTTTTCAGACCCCACCTACAGTAGCTACCTCTATACTAAAAACCCACCAAGATCTGCTGAAGGGGAAGCCCCTGCTTTGTTTTACTGTCATGTTTGGTATTTCTAGTTGATGACTTTTCTTACTGATTCATCTGAAGATTCAGAACATATCATTCTAAGAACATACAACCTGTTTTGTGATCGTAAAGAAATTGAGTGGACATACGGTCATTGGTGCACGCCTTGCAATGATGGCACCATTTGTAATTGTTGTTATAGTCGTTCATGAAGAAGCCATTTCCGCATGGGGCACACAGAGAATCAGACTTTTCTTGTTTGCAGTTATTTAACATATACTCTCCTGTATAAACACACACAAAGGCAGGGAAACATGCATGTAATGAGATGTACTGAGACAATAGTGTGGCAGAATCATGCTGACTCTACTGCTGTAAAGACAAAATGATAACATTTATAAACACAGATTTTTTTTACCAGGTTGAGTTAAGAGAACAAGTCATCCTCATACGAGAAACTTGATGTGTCATTCTAAGACCTTAGGTAAATGTCATTAAACCAGACTATAGCTGAAGCCTGAAATATTCTTACATAATGATCATGATCCACATCCTGACATTTTAAATCAAAATATGCCTCAAAAAGCCAAACATCATTTAAACTTCTTGATTCGGTCTGCATCAATTCTAACGTTGCCTCAACCTAATGCCTAATCTAATCTCAACTTCTTTTGCTTCAGTGCACTTTACGTAAATTATCTAATCTTAACTGAAGAACAGCTTAGGTCTTTCTCATCTTAAGTTCAGCTCTGACTCAACTCTGCTCACAGTGATGAGGCAGCTGATTTCATTTACCTGGTTTACATTTTTTGCAGCATGTTTGTTCAAACAAGTACTCAGTTTTGTCATCGCACGACTTTGATTGGACGAGAGGAAGGACATGTGATGAAAGCAGGAGGACACTGAGCAGGGCCAGCATCTTACTGGAAGAGAAAAAAAAGAAGCGTGTGAAGGTTCAAAATGACACATGACACCTGGAATGACTTTAAATGTGTTCGCAGAGAATGTAAAGAGTCATACAAATCATGAATATATTACTTGGCTGTAACTGGCCTTACTTTGTGTTAAATGTTTAATGTGATAATTACTGATTAATAAAGTTTTGGTTATATTAGGTTCCCTTCCTTTATATTGATCTTTTGTCACAAATTATGATCAATAATTGATCATAATGTGTGACAAAAGATCAATATAAAGGAAGGGAACCTAATATAACCAAAACTTTATTAATATAGATATATATAATTTTGTTGAAACAAACAATGAGTCAATAATGTTATTTTGCCATTGCTCATCTCTATTCTCTGTAGGAATAAGTGAATGAAATAAGTGTCAATGATTATACAATAAACTTTTGAGCACAGTTACAAAAAACACCAGACAGATCCGGCCCCTCACTTACTAAATTCAGCTTGACCTAGTTACGTTTTTGTAGTTGTCATTCATTTTAACATTTAATTGACATTGATAAAACTGCCTGTATTCTTACAATAAGAGCACTATAGATTTGCTGCAACATCACATGGTACATCTCAACAAGTTTGCCATTTTTTACCATCCCTGTTAAATCACACATATTTTAAATACGCTCTAAGATAGTGAAGTCTTCAGAAGATAGTGACTGAAGTCTTACCTTGAAAGTGTGTACCAGACAGGAGACAGTGAGAAAAAGACGAGAGCTGTGAGTTAGTCGGGCCCCTCTGAAACTTTGAAGATGAGGGGACAACTCTTCAGCATTAAATCTTTATCAGAAATGTCAGATGAGTCATATTTAAACTAAGTTCAACCAACGTTATGAACGACTCTATCTTTGGACCCCCAATAGCAACAGCAGGTTTTCTGTTGATATTCCTGTGCCTCTTTTTCCTCTACCCCAGACGTTCCATTAAAGGTTTTCTGTCTTCTTTTAACTTTTAACTAGTTCCAAAACAAACTCTCTCTTTCTCTCCATCTCTCTTTGAAACGAATACATGCGCACACAAACACTCTAGATGAAAAGGGTCTTGTGTCTCATTCTGAGTAAAAGTATGAGTAAAAAAGATAAACTCTATAACAGCCACTCATTCTGAGATGTGAGATTACTAGTGAGGCCAGTGGTTGAATAACGTCCAATCACACAGAATCCATGAAGCTCATCATTTTATCCTGAGTTTAGATTAAAACATCTGCTTAGCAAAAAGCACATTATGTCTGAGAGCTCCCATAATGGTTTTTATTTTGGATTTATTTTCCAAAACATGAATTCACTTACTCAAATCTTAATCTGCTAACTCCTTCCCCCTAACTGTTACTCACACTTACGAGCTGTCAACTCAGTTTTATTCAGTGGAACTGACACCACTATGAGAGAAGAGTCATGTCCTTCTTTTAGTTTGTAGATCAGACATGCCACCGCAGCACACGTGCACACACACACAAGCGCAATAGTGTTTACAGTAAAAGGAAGGCTCACCACAACATCGCTACATCTGCGAAGATATAAGAAATGTTACATCAGCACCTGCAGATAACAACGCCTGCTCATAGGCAGGCAACTTTACTGAACTTTAGGCTTCAAGTAAAAGAGTTTCCCCCTTATGAGTGAGACCCCTCCTCTAATCAGTCACATTAGGTCAACCTGAATTTCTATTCCGTCACATACCTGTTACTGGTGTAGTTTGTTTTTGCATTTAAGCAAAGTTTCCTCTTAATATTTTCACACTTCCCTTTATAGGCGACAGCTGAAATTGTTAACTAACCGATGTTCTTTTGAAGGCTGCAGATGAAAATACTGACTGATAATGAAATGTTTTCTTTTAACATTTATACTGTCATTTTTGTAAACTTTAGTCATCTATTGCAGAGAAACTGTGTTCCGCAATATGTTCAGTAGCCAGATTCATAAGACAGGAGTTATAACATTTCTTAAGATAAATTCGGTAAAGTGCAATTCTTGAAAATTTTCTCAAATATTGAAGTATTTTCAAAGGCTTGAAAATGACAAGGCTGAGTGGCATTTTGTAATGTGCTGTGTGTTTGAAATAGCTATTTTTTAAAGAGTCTGTAATATATTTAAAATAGGCCGACATTTATTTCATACTAAGTATAGTTCAAATCCATTAACATATTTACTGACATATCGCTTGAGACGCACTGATATAAAAGTATAATTCAACTTTATTTGGAGTTCTACTTGTGCACAATTCACATTTCATAGTATTAAGCCTAAAATGTGTTTTAATATCACTATTGATGAGGATTGTATGATCTTTGAATAATATCTTTAATGCAAGATATTTAAAGTATACCTGAAGTAGTTCCACTTTAGCACAGTCAAATATACTTCAGTATATCTTTAGTTGGACTTCAGCACTATTTCTGCACAATTAAACTGCATTAAGTACAAAATAATTAGTTGTTCCAATTTAGCAGACTTTAAGTATACCAGTTTAGTAGGCCTATATGCTAAAAGTACAATTGCAGGGTATTTTTATTAAGCGCATAAATATGTAAATGTATTTGTGGTATATATGAAATAAATGTTTTTAAAATACACATTTATTTTCACTAGGGGAGCCTGTTGCGTTGAAGAGAGTTACTAAATTTCGAATTCAGCAAAAAAAGTCACACAACCATGACTTCTCATTGTTTACGCTCTTGATCATTCGTGTCACTTTAGAGTTTCATGCACAACCCTAATAGCTATTGTTGCGATATTTAATAACAACAATTATTCTGAAAGCAATAAATTCATTTAAAATCCTACCTTTTAGAATTTAAGAGAAGAACAGGACAATTAGGGTAATGATGATGGAAGGAACCTGATGCTGCAGAATAAGCCATGAGTTATAGGGAAGTTACAAAAATGATAATGAGGTGGAGAGAAGGTGGAGCCATGGCAGGGTTAATGGAGGGAGGTACTAGGATGGAGTGAGGAGTAGAAAACCACAGCGGAGCAGGAGGGTCACAAACTCTTGGATAAGGAGATGAAACAGAAAATCATGGTGGATCTGACAGAACAGTAAATTGTGGTGAAGCCGTTGACGCCAAAGGTCCTTGAGAGAACAAACTGAGCAGAAGGATGAGGAAGACTCAGATGAGCTTAAAGTCTAGATCAGTGGTTCTCTATTCCAGTCCTCGCATACCAACGCTCTGCACATTTTGTATGTATCTCTTATCACTTCAGACGTTTGCGCTACTTGACCTGCGAACTGGACATCACAGTCCTGCTCGAACGTGTTGCGGATGCTCACAATTGGCCAGATGAGGAGTGCACGCTTATGTTGCAATCTGTCTTTACAGGTAGAGCCCAAGAAGCAAATTCTTCTCTTAGTGTAGAGGATGCTGCTGATTATCAGGCGGTTAAGGCTGTAGTGCTGAGAAGTTACGAACTGGTTACAGAAGCCTACCAACAAAAATTTAGGCACTGGAAGAAAAGTGACAAACAAACGTATGTTGAGTTTGTATGTGATATTTTAATCGTTGGTGTGTGCCTTCTGACATAAAAACACTGGACGATTTAAAAGAGTTAATGGTGCTTGAACAATTCAAAAACTCAGTTTCAGATCGTGTAACTTATGTAAGCGAACGTAAACCTGTCACTGAATATGAGGCAGCCGTTATGGCCTACGAGTTCTTTCTGATTCATAAGACCTCTTTTGGTTCTAAAATATATGGCGAAAATCTTCAAAAAGAACCTTGGCGTAAATCTATTCACTCTGCTAAACTATCGCGTGATCCGCTTGGCGGACAACTACATAGTTCTCTTGGGGAAAAAGAGAGAGCAAATACGTGTAATTATTGTCATGTGTTTGGTCATTGGAAGAACGAATGTCCATTATTAAACACAAAAGGAGACCCATCGAAAGTAAAATAAAATAAAAATTCCCCTGCAAAACCTGCTTTGACCGTAAATGCTCTGACGTTGCTTGATGGTCAGAAAAATTGCACGTCTGGTTTTTCAGCATTTGCTCCCTTTGTTACAGAAGGTATTGTCAGATTGGTTAGTTCTGCAAAAGATGTACCAGTTTAAATCCTCCGTGATACAGGATCAACAGAAACTTTTGTTCTAGAGTCTGTGTTGCCTTTTTCCACGGAGTCCTATACTGGAAGTAATGTTTTGATTAAGGGCATTGGTTTAAATGTTATGTCTGTTCCACTTCACAAATTTGTTTTGCAATCTGATTTAATCCAGGGAGACGTAGAAGTTGCTGTACGCTCCTGTTTGCCTGTGGAAGGAGTACAGGTAATCTTGGGAAATGATTTGGCTAGTGAACGAGTTTGGCGAGATGATTTACCACATTTGGTGGTTACATCCTCTCCGATGGCTTTTAAATCAGACGGTGATGAAAACTCTTTGAATGCATGCCATCATGTGTGATAACTCGATCTATGAGAAAAACACAAGCTGATGATAAAATTGAGTCTAAAAAAGTGGTGAGTAAAACTCTAGAAATCCCTTCTGTTTTGTCTGTGTCACGGGATGATTTGATAAAGGAGCAAAAAGCTGACACTACTCTTGAGTTGTTTGATCGAATGGTCCCTTATGACACAGTTGACAATCTATCTTCTGGGTATTACCTGGACGAGGGGTTGTTGGTTCGAATGTGGGTCCTACATGGAGAGTTTGCAATTGGTGATCCTGTGCTACAAATTGTAATACCACAGTCTCCCCGTCAACTTGTGTTACAGATCGCACATGATACATCTGGACATATGGGGGTGAAAATGACGTACAAGTTACTCCTGAAATGTTTCTTTTGGCCAAAATTGAAGCGTGACGTGTCGAAGTATATTAAATCCTGTCATCCGTGCCAACTTACTGGAAAGCCAAATCAGTCTCTGAAACTCCAGGACGCTATGCTCCATCTGACTAGTAAGCCAATTCTCAAATAACTGCTATGATGACTTATTGACTTATATGATCACTTAAAAGATAGAAGTACTTGCGTTGTCCAATCTATACAGACTGTGTCTGTTCCCCGAATAGCGAGGTCAAAATATAAAGTTAATGTAGGATCTAGAAAAAATCTGATCGTGATTAAACCAGAAAACCGCAAAATAAATGAACAAAAACAATTTTTAAAGCTTGGTCTCCTAAATATTAGATCACTCGCACCCAAAGCAGTTATTGTAAATGAAATGATCACAGATAATAATTTTGATGTTCTCTGCCTGACTGAAACCTGACTAAACCAAATGAATATTTTGGTCTAAATGAGTCTACTCCACCAAGCTACTGTTATAAACATGAGCCCCGTCAGACTGGTCGTGGCGGCGGTGTTGCAACAATATATAGTGATATTCTCAATGTTACTCAGAAAACAGGATACAGGAGGTTTAACTCATTCAAAATACTTCTGCTTAATGTTACACTTTTAGATATACAAAAGAAATCTCTCCTGTCTCTTGCTCTGGCTACGGTGTATAGACCGCTAGGGCCATATACAGATTTCCTAAAAGAATTTGCAGATTTCCTCTCAGATCTATTGGTCAATGTTGATAAAGTGCTAATTGTCAGAGATTTTAACATTCACGTTGATAATACAAATGATGAGTTAGGACTTGCGTTTACTGACCTAATAAACTCTTTTGGGATCAAGCAAAACGTCACCGGGCCCACTCATCGTTTTAATCATACGCTAGATTTAATTATATCGCATGGAATTGATCTTACCGATATAGATAACGTACCTCAAAGTGATGATGTTACTGATCATTTCCTTGTATCGTGCCTGCTGCGTATTACTGATGTTAGTTATATGGCTTCGCATTATCGTCCGGGCAGAACTATTGTTCCAGTCACCAAAGACAGATTCACAAATAACCTGCCTGATTTATCTCAACTGCTCTGTGTACCCATAAATACACATGAACTAGACGAAATGACTAGCAACATGGGCACTATCTTCTCTAATACATTAGAAGCTGTTGCCCCCCTCAAATCGAAAAAGGTTAGAGAAAAACGTACTGCGCCATGGTACAACAGTTATACCCATTCTCTCAAGAAAGAAACTCGTAATCTTGAGCGCAAATTGAGAAAAACTAACTTAGAAGTTTTTAGAATTGCGTGGAAAAACAGTATGTCCAGCTATAGACAGGCTCTAGAAGCTGCCAGAGCAGAGTATATCCGCAAACTCATAGATAATAACCAAAACCCCCCTGCTCTCCCCCCACTCACCATCATGAACAGCACTGTGACTGCAGTGGAGTCATTCAGATTCCTGGGCACCACCATCTCTCAGGACCTGAAGTGGGATATTCACATTGACTCCATTGTCAGGAAGGCCCAGCAGAGGTTGTACTTTCTTCGCCAGCTGAGGAAGTTCAACCTGCCACAGGACTTACTGAAACAGTTCTACTCTGCCATCATTGAATCCATCCTTT
The DNA here is from genome assembly GCF_936440315.1 of Barbus barbus. Taxonomy (NCBI): domain Eukaryota; kingdom Metazoa; phylum Chordata; class Actinopteri; order Cypriniformes; family Cyprinidae; genus Barbus; species Barbus barbus. The sequence goes on from NC_136740.1 coordinate 11,038,057, forward strand.
GCACCTCAATAACTGTCTGGTTCAGCTCAGCTACCAAATCTGACCTCAGAAGACTACAGAGGGTAGTCCGGACTGCTGAGCGAATCATTGGTACAACCGTCCCCACTCTCCAAGAACTGTACTTATCCAGAGTGAGCAAAAAGGCTGGTAAAATCACTCTGGACCCCTCACATCCAGCACACAACCTCTTTGAAATGTTACCATCTGGTCGACGCTACAGAGCTCTGAGCACCAGAACGACCAGACACAGGAACAGTTTCTTCCCTCAGTCAATACATCTCATGAACACTCAATAAATAAACGTAGAACACACATCTAATACATTATCCATTCACCACACTCACTTATTTTATTTTTATTTTCTCATTTCTAATTTGCACATACTTGACCTGTATATATACATAGGACATAGTCGCCTATATTATATATTTTGTATTTTTATTTATTTTTTTGCTGCTTTGTACATTGGTTCTGAATTAAATCTAATCTGAATTAAGAACACTTTTTGATCGCTTTGTAAAGGCAAATTTGACAGTTAATTTGTTAAAATGTGAGTTTGCCAGGGCCACGTTTACTTTTCTGGGGAAGGTAGTTGGTCAGGGCCAAGTGCGCCCCGTTCGTGCTAAGGTAGAGGCAATAGATGAATACCCTACTCCCACAACGAAGGAAGAGTCAATGCGATTTCTTGGAATGGTAGGGTTTTATCATTGTTTTTGCAGGAATTTTTCTATTGTAGCGGTGCCCCTGACAAATGTGTTGCGGGGAGGAGTATCTTTTTGCTGGACCTCGTTGTATCAGCAAGCTTTTGAGAAAATAAAAGTGCTTCTTACAGAGGCTCCCGTTTTGGCGGCTCCAAGATTTGACCAGTCTTTTCAATTGCAGGTAGATGCCAGTAATGTGGGTGCTGGGGCTGTTTTACTGCAGAGGTCTGAGGATGGCATTGATCACCCAATTGGTTTCTTCTCTAGAAAGTTTAATTCATATCAGCTTAATAAGTCAGTGATCGAGAAGGAGGCTCTTGCTTTAATTTGGGCTTTACAACACTTTGATGTGTATGTGGGATCGTCAGAGGGACCCCTAGTGGTCTATACAGATCACAGTCCTTTAATCTTTTTGCACTCCTTACAAAATCCTAACCAAAGGCTAATGAGATGGTGTTTGTTTTTGTAGGGTTATCTGTTAGATATACGCCATATTAAAGGCTCAGAAAATGTAACTGCTGATGCCTTGTCTCGTGTTCACGTAGTCTAAGTGTTGTAGAACTTGTGTTTTCTATTTTTTATTTTTATTCTCTCTCTGTTTCTTCCTTAATTTTGCTTCCTAGGCGCCAAGGTTGCTGGAAGGAGTTGTGGAGTTGAAGAGACTGGGGAACATTTACGAGCTAAATCAAATCTTGACACTCGGACTGTTTGAATGTTGTACTGATTTTTTTTTTTTTTGTGGTCTTTTCTTTTATGGGGGGGGGGGAGTCTCCTACTCTTCCTGCTATTGCCGGCTGGTGGGTGTGGCTAGGAGACTCATCAAGAGAACGATGTCCACCTGTTCTTCCCTCTATGAAAACCTTGGCCTTGATGGTGTGGTTGTTGCTTGTTTGCTTCCGATTGGTTTTGTGTTGTTTATTTGGATTTGTTTATTAGTTGTGATACTTGTTCTGTCTGGCTTTATACCATCTTGTGCCAGACAGAAATTGCATTTATTTTTCGTTGCTTTTTTGTTTTATATACATTTTTTATGTTAAATATTTCTGTTGCAACCTCACCAACCGCATGTCCTCCTTCCATTTGTTACGGCTTTGAGCCGGTTGTGACACAGGATATTCCACCATGATTCCAGTTCGAAAGGAGCATATAGCTATGTTCCATTCAAAGGGCATTAAAGTGTGCGCGACGTGAATTCAAATTTTTATAAATTTAAAAGTTCATAAATCAATTCCCCTTTGAAGACAATTAATGGGATTTTTACTTCTGGAAACTGAATATTGAACTCTATAGCATCAGCCAAATTGATTGCCTTCAGCGTTCTGCACTGCTGATATTTGAAACAATTATCATGCTTGTGCATTTAATTTAGACTGGTTGTGTAATCTGGTGGCAAACCATGTTGGTGCAATATTGGCCCTGTTGGTTAAGCTAATGAAACAGTAGTAACTTGCTGGATGTCAGTGGTTTATCAACCTTGTAAGGCCTGGAATCAGTTGTGCTATTTAAGCGGTCGTGTGCAGATGCGAGCACTAGCCTTTCACAGCCAGACTATTCACCAGACCTTTAGTATAGCCAATTAAATATACTTCCATTCAGTATAGGCTACAGGTGGAAGGCAAATAACTAACATTTGTGCCCAACACCAACTAAAACTGTCCCAGAAAAACCATTGCAACCTATTTTTAAGGCTCTTACGGACTGGCTTATTTCAAGATAAACAAATTGTGAGTCATCTGAACAGTTGCAGCAGTTACCTGCAGTGTTTGATGCACTACAATTATTCAGTTCATGGCAACACAAACACCACTATTCATACTTTTCCTCCCTCTCTCAAGCTTTCAGCAAGGCATTCTTGGAAGGTTAATGGAATACAACCAGTATTAGTGTTTTTTAACTACTATCAGATGGAAAAATTAAAAATAGCTAAATAGCTAATAAAAATATGTGCTTAGCATACAATGGGAATTAAATATCAGACCTTTAAGAAGATCTTTAACAGCATAATATGTTATTTGTTTTTGTTTTGAATTAATTTTGGCACCATGCTAAAGAACAATCCGTGGGCAATTTGTACAATCTCCATGGTTACATTGCAGGTCACAGAAGAAATGGAGACAGGATGTGGTTTCAGAGGTGAGGAAGTTATTTCTTCGCCTCAGTGTGCAGCTAAGTACGTACATTCTGTCTGCGATAATCAAAAAAATAAACTCAGTGAAGAGTTTACCTGGAGAAAAATAAAGACAAAACATGCTATTTCAAATCAAAGATCATTTCCTTAGATGTTATGCAATGCAATGCAAAAGCACACACACACTTTTTCAAGATTCAAGATTTTTTATTTGTCACATACACAATTATACAGAGTATAACCAGCAGTGAAATGTAGGTCAGGTCCGCTCCAAGGACAGTGCAATTGTATAGAATACAAATATTAAGAAAAAGAAAAGTAGAAAAAAATATAAAATAAAATATAAAAAAATATAAATGTGCAGGTCAGTATGTTGTTGACATAAATAGTAATTTAAGAGGAATGTGCAAAACAGTTGTACAGGGTATTTAAATAGCAGCAATATGAGGTAGAAAAAATTCTGAATAGCTTGATATTTACATGGAGTCAAGTGATGTTATGACACAGGCCTGGGGGAAGAAGCTCCTCGTACATATTTGTATACATACAATGTATGTATTTTCATACATACATTTGCATTTATTTTTATGTTAAGTCTGATATATGGCCTAACTGATAGTTCACTCATAAATGATAATTCTGTCGTTCACCCTCAGGTGAACTCATATGACTCCCTTTCTTACACGAAACACAAAAGAAGAAATTCTGAAGAACTACTCCTCCGATCCATGCATTGATAATGAATGGTGAATGAAGATATCAAGCCTCAAATGGGGCAAAACTTCTCCATAACATGATAAAACCACGTGACTGGTTTTCTGAAGTCATATGATTGCTTTGTGTGACAAACAGACTGAAATTTTAATCTGCAGACTTGCTCAACTGAGGTCAGCTCATCCAGGCTGCAAATTAGGGGCAAAAGTCAAGTAAGTAGAGATGTCGGATCTTTTCAAAGAATCGGTTTATCCTATTCATAAAACCGCTCTGAATGATTAAATCTGATCCTGTTCTAAGTTCAAATCATTCACTCAGTAATGCAGCTGTAAATTGCAACCATTAACCAGAATATTAAAAATGTCTTTTTTTTTTATTTGTTTTTTGTTTCACGAATTAAGAAAGTCATGACATGAGGGTGATTAGGCTAAATTATGATTTTCATTTTGGGCTTAAATATGGCTTTTTTAAGTCTAGTTTGACATTCTGATATAGCCTATATAAAAAATTTATATATTTAAAATGCATTTATTTCATACTAAGTATAAATCTATTATCATATTTAGTGACATATCACTCCAGCCTTACTGATATAAGAATTATAATTAAACTTTATTTGGAGTAGGCCAACTACATTTCTTAATATTATACCTAAAGTGTGTTTTAATGTCACTGATGAGGATTGTATGATCTATGAATAATACCGGTCTTTAAATGCAAGAAATTTAAAGTGCACCTAAAGTTTACTTGCAATAGTTCCACTACTTCAGTATATCTTTAGTTGCACTACTTCTGCACAATTAAAGTGCAAAATTTGTTGTATGCCAATTTACCAAAAGTACAATTGTAGAGTATTTTTATTAATGTATTTGTAGTATACTTAGCATGAAATAAACGTATTTCAAATACATTTTAGTATATTTTATTTTTCATTAGGGAAGGCTACGTGCCTCCAACGCCCAACAAAAGGCATAACAACACAGACGGTAATAGGCTACCTTTAGTAGCTACATTGTACGTTGTAAATACTGTGATTTTCTCAAAGTTGTTACAGAAGTGCTTCCGGTTTCATCCAGCCTCTCGAATTCCTTCAAGAGAACTGGCACGCGAGGAGGAGCGGTGCTATTGTGACGCATAACATTTCCAGTTAAAGACTGCCCTTCTCCTCCGAGGAAATGGACGGTAGCGATACTTCACCCATCTCACATTTTTAAAAAACGTTTTTAAATATAGGCTATATTTTAGCTCTATATGGGATGACAGACCGCTTCTGGGAGAGTAAGAAAGGCAATGTTGTATCGCCATGAGTAGAGGTAAGTTCACGCGCTGTAAAAGCTCCACACGGAACTCGATTATTATCTCTAATGTGGCACTTTTAAGTGTGGGTGTAGCCATTGCACCGTAGGTTTGAAACGGATGGAAATGTTAAAGCTTCTCCCCGTTTGCCGTCTTTCCTGTAGTGTGCATGTCTGTAGTGGTCTCAGCTGGCATTAACAATAAAAACTGTATTTTAGATGTTACTGTGTGTGGTTTTGGTTTGGTTATTAGTTTCTCATGTAGCCTAGGGACTATTTCGCAACAGGTTACTGTAAGAATAATCTGCTTGATATACAAGGACATCAGAGTTCATGAAAACGGTTGTTTTTATTTATTAGATCATGCTGTGAAATTAATATTTTGTAAATCTACCCACACTTTCCCCTCTCTTCTGTCCGGACAGTGTGTTTGGTGAAGTGAGAAGTACTGCTTTAGCGCCCCCTATAGCTGCCATGAGGAAATGTCAGCTGTTCGCTTATGTTTTGCTGGTAAGTTACTCGCAGAGCCATGAGCCTTCATTTTCAAAATTTCCCCAGGTGGCCATTTAAAATACAATGCTTTTCATCATGGTTGACTATGATTAAAGGTATGTTTTAATTGGTTAATTATTCAGTGATTTTACCTATACATAAAATTAATAGTCAGGTTCCATAATCTAATTTGAACTATAACATATAAACATTTTAGGACAGACCTACACTGAGATTTTGCAAGTTATGATAAGTGTAAGCCATGAGTCAGTGTAATTTCATAATAAAAGAAGTTTAATAAGGACTACCTTACCCATAATTCTAAAGAAATATCCACCAATCGCAGAATCTTCTTTTATATTGTTATAGTTCATTCCTCCAAAGAATTTATGAGACACTTCTTTTTCATGACTCATTATTTGATTGTACTTCTACATTAAGACATTAATATATATATATATATATATATTGAACACTGAACACACAATTTTGTGGCTAACATATGTTATGAGATAATGTGATCGCAATATAACATATTAATATTTCAATCATTTATCATGTATTAATGCTTGTTGTTGGTAATAAAAATTGTAGTGTAGTGGAAAAGGTTTGTGTGAGGTATTGCTTCTGGTTTATTCACCACACTGGAAAAAGGAAAGGAAAAATAAAGCACTTTTCATTGTGGAATACAGTATTGCACTGTGCACTCTCACATAATATAAGGTGCATGCTATCATTGACCATGATATTTTTAACCTAAAAGGTCTTTTGTTCCCCACAGCCTCTAATCAGCCAGTTATCATCAAATTTTGCAGTTGGTGGAGGTCAGGCTGTGAAAGGAACTTGTGAGGATAATGAATACTGGAATAATAAGGGATTCTGCTGTGATAAATGTCATCCAGGTAAAGCAAATCTAAAAACAGGCTTTATGTTATAGATATACAGAGTGTATATCCTTTCATTAAATGCTGTGACTGCTGTGTTTTTTTTGTTAGAAGAACATTTATCATATAATGGAGCAAAGCTGTTAACATTTAAAACAGTTAACTATGGACAATGGGTAGCAACAGAGTGTGTGTGTGTGTGTGTGTGTGTGTGTGTGTTTTCAAAGAAGCCCTTTGTTCAGCTTTCATAGATGGTTTTGTTCTGTCCTTTTGTCCTTCTGTTTTCTACTCTAGGGTTTAAATTGAAAGAGAAATGCCCTGAACGAAATATGAAGTCCCAATGTGTAAAATGTGAGAATGAAACCTACCTAGATAACCCAAACCACAATGAAAACTGCTTCAGTTGCACGAAGTGCACCAGAGGTAATGTCATTTTAAAACTACTACTAAATAATCAACTAATTTTCATATTTCTTGTTATTGAAGAGGTAGTTACCCCAAAAATTTAAATTCCGTCATCATTTACATAACCGTTACATCATTCCAAATCTGTATGACTTTCTTGCTTCTGCAGAACATAGTTTGGAAGAATGTCTTAAGAGTTTTTGTCTAAACAATGTAAGTGGGGTCAATTTAATTGACTTTAATTGTTTTGACAAAAAAAACACTTAGACATTTTTGAAAATATCATCTTTTGTGTTCCACCGAAGAAGTAAATGATGACAATTTTAATTTTGGGATGAACGTATCCCTTTAATATGTGGATGATTGTTAAAAAAACAATTCATTTGACCTTTGCTCAGTTTTCATATGTCTGTCATCCTTTAATCACAGCTCATTCCAAAGAGAAATCACCGTGTACATTCAAAACCGATAGGGTGTGTGAGTGTGAGACTGGATACTACTATAAGAAAATTGGTGACTTGGAATGGCAATGTTCTCCCTGTAAGACGTGTGGATCTGGGCAGCTGATAACTGTGGAATGTAAGTCCCTCAAGCTTAATAAAGCTTCATAAATAAATTAAAGTTATATATTAATCTTGTTTTTACATTATAGGATACCCTTAGTTAATGTTTTCACTTTTGTCAGGTGCTGGGGAACAGAATGCAAAGTGTCAATGCAAAGAAAACCATTATGCTGTCAAGGACAAAAGCCGGTGCAAGCCATGTGTTCAGTAAGTCACACTTCGGTACTCTTCAATATCCTGCTGGCACTTGTTCAGAGGTTAAGTTGATGAATGCACTCATTCATCTTTTGTTTTTGAAAAGTCTACAAGTACAGACTTCCTTCCTGGCATTTATGTCTGCTGTCCTGAATATATTATGTTAAAGTTTAAGTGTGATATTTTCTGTGTTGCAATACTTTACCTCTCATACTAATGTGCAGAGACATACTCAAACATAAGCACACGTATGAATTCAGAAGCATTTAACTACACAAGCTCAGTTTTGTGCGTTGTTGCTTTTTGAAATGCATTTAAACAAAATTAATAACTTGATATAAGTACACATCTTGGCTATTATAGTCCTTTTAAATTTATTCTAAATAATTAAATTTTGAATTTTATTTTTCACTCTGTTATTGTTGATTTTAGTTTGTTTTTTTAGTATTTTTTTTTTTTGTTTATTATTATTATTATTTTGCTTTTAGTATATTAGGTCTACTACAATTAATGTGCTAATTGGTATAATTAAAAATAAAGTTTAATGCCATTAAATCTGCCATTACAGTTTTGATCTAGTGGCAATTGCAGCTTTTCACAGTTATGTTTAATTTTTCAGTTAAAAATATATTTAGTTTTCTCTTTTTTTAACAATAATAATCCATGCTGTCAGCGAATGAGAATCAATTTCTCTTTTTAGTCTTTTTTTAGATCAACTACTGTCAGTATGAAGAGAACCTTCCTGAGCCAGTTAGTTACATGCATAAAATATGCATTTAATGTTGTAATGCCGCTGACCAAGCTCTCCGTTTGTGTTCATGTATACTTGAGTAAATATCTGGCCCAAGACAAACACAATGATTCACCTTTAAATTATTTTATAAATATTGAAAAACTGAAGGGAGAATATCTACAAATGTTATTTTGCATGAACGAATGTATTGAATGTATTGCCTGTTGTTACTGCTCACATACACTCCAGGACATACATACACCATTCACTGAAGTGTTCTGAATTAGCACATGAAAATTGTTTTAATGGGTAATAAACAGATACATTTACAGATCTGTATAACTTTAGACATGGCAGACGAAATAATCAACATGTGTGTTCTTTATATCTTGTAGATGTCAGGATGAGTGTCCACACTTGTGCAAATCCAGCACACCTCCTAACCCTATTAGGTCTTTCAGCCCAACTAGTCCTCCAGGTGAGTACTGACCTGGGACATTTCCTCTGAGGAGGCAAGGGAGGCAGTGCCTCCTCAAAAAAAAAAACTGGATGAGAAAACTATGCAAAATGTGACACTTTTTTTTAAGAAACACTACAACAGAAATTACAGAAGGAGGCTGCATCTCTCTTGCCTCTCCTAAGTCTATTGAGTTTTAACAGATCCCGTGTGGTGGGGTTTGTAAGGGGTACAGTAAACTGAAAATGAATGGTGGAATGCCTCCATCGTATTATGATTGGTTCATGTAATAAATCCCGCCTCCAGTTTTTGTATTTGTCACACGTTCGCTTATCAGTCTGAATGAACAAACTGATGGCATTAATGGGAAGCCTAAAAGAAAAAAATGTCACATCAAAATAAAACTTCAAATGGCCTGAAAACATGATCTGTGGGGGTTTTTAGTGAGCAATTAGCTTTTTGTTTGTTTGTTTGCCGAGCTTTGATGACTAATGATCTGAATAGTAATAAGAAAAGCTGAATAGTCATTATTACTGAATAGTTATTGTTTTGGAATGAGTGTAAAAAATGCTTAAAACACTAGCTTGGTGAGATTTCTACTTGGTTTTAATAAATAGAACATTACTTACATTACACTGTTAATATAAAAATACTAAATAGAATTGGGTAAGGCGTCCTTGTTACACGTTGCATATACTTACTAATATAATAACAATAAATTATCCATAATTACATGCAAGCAACCCTGATCCTAACCCTAACAATATAGTAATTAATGGTAACACTTTATTTTAAGGTGTCCATAATGCAGACTAATTACCTAATTAAGTACTTAGTAGTAGACATTGTACTTATAATAAAATGTACTATGTACTATGCACCATGTAACTAAGTTATGGAACAGCCTATGCTTATACAGTTTGTAATTATGTACATGTAATAGGCAGCTACTGTTACACGTAACAGACCGAATCTGTTACACAGGTACTTATGTAACCAAATGATTGTTACATATGTGTTGCAGACTTTATACAACGTAATTATAAATGTAAGTGCACAGACACAAGCTACTTAAAATAAAATGTACAAGATTGTACTTAATTCTGGGTATGGGTAACCATACTTGGCCACACACCCCTTCCCTTTCCCTTTATTTAACCTGGAAAATGAGTAACTGAGACAAGAATTTACATTGATTTATTTTCTAAAAAAAAAAAAAAAACACCACTGCACACCTGATCAACATCCATCCAAAAATGCGTATCCTTCGGAAACAGAAAATATTGAAAAAGTTTTCGATGGCTTTCCTAATATTGTGGATGCCAGACTGGTGACTGTTGGTCTTGAGTAATCTTGGGAAGTCCCTTATCATGTTCCTTTGAATTTGTCTCGCCATGACTAAGCAAAACGTCTCTGTATGGTCCAAAAACAACACGTGTCCTCAGGCAACAAATAATATTGAGGGGTGATTTTAATTTGTTTGTTTCTCATCTCATTGATGTTTCAGGCCCAATATCTCAAATGCTGGTCCCTGTGTGTGCATGCATCACGGTTCTAGCACTGGGATTGTTCATGACATACGAGGGCATCAGACTTTGGAAGAAAAAGAGGCATGCTTTGTCATCGCAGAAATCATCACCTGCTTCCGACAATCAGGTAAAATGCTTGATTGACCTATGACAAAGACACCACAACCATTCTTCTTCACAATGCCAGTGATTCACATTTGATGCTAAACACATAATTACTGTAGCTCTGTTTTCATAGAAGATGATTCAGCTTTTATTGTAAAAACTAATACTAATATTTCTATCACAGAGACCCGCATCTGAACTCTCGGCCTAAAAATAATGACAAATAGGCCTAATATTAATAGAATTGCACTAATGTCTTTCAGAATTAAATGCTTAAGTGGTGCAGTATGAACTGTTTTCTATTTTAATATATTTTTAAATGTAATGCATTCCTGTGATGGTAACGGTACATTTTCAGCAGCTATTTCTCCACGCAGCATTTCTTCAGAAATTATTTAATATGCTGATTATTGTCATTGTTAAAAACACTTGTGCTCCTTAATATGTTTGTGAAAACTGTGATACTTTTCAGTATTCTTTGATGAATAGAAAATAAAAAATAGCATTTATTTGTTTGTTGAAAACCCCTGATGTAGAATTTTTAAAAGAAATACTTTTAATAATTATTAGTCCATAGACACCTGCAGTATACCTTCATGGAAGCCATGTTATGATCATGTGATGTGCTATATCCTATTTGACTGGTGTTGTTTTGATTATTGCATTGTTTATTAAGTAATTAATATATATTTTTAATGTTCTCCACAGACATTGATTATCACAGTGGCACCAGACACAGAACACAATGAGAGCGCTTCTCTCACAAACCAGCCGTGCGAAACAGAACTAAATGGAAAACTCCCAGACTGCGTCCCAAGAGAGATCAAAAGTATGTCTGTGTTTATTTGTTTCTCTACACAAATCCTTGGAGGCTTAAGTTATGTTGCTTAAAGATGATTCACGTCTGTTGTCATTCTCTCCCCGTTTCTTTCTCTGACTTTCGCTTTTGTAGTTCACGAATTCTTCTATTTTGTGCTGGACGAGGTGCCTATCGGAAGATTTAAAGAGCTTGTACGTCGACTTGGTGTTTCTGAGCAGAACATTGACAGGGCGGAACAAGACCACAGGAACAGCAAAGATGCCCACTACCAGATGCTGAAGGTTTGGAGTGACAGCGGCAGTGGAGGAGGGAACAATGTTTTGCCATGTCACTGCATCCAGATGTTCGTAGACACTCTGAAGGACATGTATTTGGTTAACTGTGCAGACAACATCGAGAGTAGGTTCCTTTCACAGGACACAAGCACTTCACACTCAGGCCATTAGAAGAGAAAGAAGAAAAGGGCATTAAAAGAGAACTTAACCTTCCACCGATTTCCTTTGAATTCTTTTGAGAGTGGAATTGCGTCTACAGCTGTTTTTTGGCCATGTCATATTTCCAGTTGTCTGAAGATTTCACACTAAATTTTTTATGACTATGCATATGTTCTGTGTTATATTTTTGTATGCAGGCTTTTTTTTAGTGCTGTCAAAGTAAATGTATCTGAATGAGGGTGGTGGGGTGGCCGGGGTTTGGGTTGTAATCTTTCAGATATGTAATGGAGATAACATAATCATGCATATTCTCGCCAAGTTCTCCTTATCATAGCACACATCTCACAATAACATGTCCAGGTCACGCACCTACACACACACATACACACTGTTCAACATTGTTCAACATTTTAAGAAGGTTTTTGTTCTGTTAGTTTTTTAAGGTTTTTTTGTTCGTTTGATTTTTTTTTTAAAGAATTTTGAAAGAAGATTGTTCACTAAGAATGTGTTTATGTGATCAAAAATAGTCAAAAAATATTTTCCTGTGGTTTTTGCAGCCTTTTGTCTGACTCCAGTCTTCAGTATTAAACTTGAAAAACCATGAGAGTCGTATTCCTTTCATTTAAATTTCTTACATTTTCTTTTTTGGCGGTGACCTGAGCATGTTCTTTATAGGTTTTGTGAGAGGCCTTATTGACCCAATAATGCCTCCAACTGTATAGATTAATTTAATGCTGATAGTGGTGGTATTTGCATGTACAAATCTGTATCTGTTACAAATTGCATTTGTATCTGATGGGCAGTTTATACAATTTAAGAGTTGATTTGTATTATTGCATTATTCCACGGGCTAATATGGATCTTCAGCTGGAAACTAGCATTAAAATTCAATGCAAATGAAAATTATAAAGCTAATTTGACCACAGATGTTTTTTTGTTTTTGCCGTAATGGAACATTCCTATATGAAAAATCCATATATGCTGGAATAAAATGGTGCAGTATTTTTTGTAAAATTACCTTTTTTGTAAAATAGTCATTTTTATGTCACATTTTTTTTACAGTGGGAGAATAAAAATATAAAAAAGCCGTGCACATGTATTTTTCCCCAAATACATTTTTATATATTGTCTTTTTTTTACATTTAATTGCAAAAAAAAGAAGGAAATCCACAAATAAAGAGCTTATATAATTTTAATTCATGTGTAATTTGTTTTTCATTCTATTTCATTATCATTTTAGATGAAACCTGGAAGTACATGCTTTGTAAAAGGCCTCACCAGCACTAAATCTACAAGTGTTTTGTAAGCAGACCCTTATCCACTAGAGAAGCACCAACCAAGCCGTGTCTCCTTTGATGAAGGCACTCGTGTAATTATGTCCTGATGCGCATCTGTTATGATCTTGCGCAATGTTGCTTTTCTTCATTCCTATCCCACTGAATTTATTCCTGTCTGATACTTCTCAGGCCCTCTCTCGCTTCCTTTTTTAAAAATCAGCTGAGCTGCACGTGCTCACAACTTGACTGTTACCACACAATCTGTACTATAGACATGAATAACTTCAACAGATGACAAAATGTTCAAAATCGGATTTACACTAAAGGAAGATCCTTTAAATCTACAGCCAAATAGGTATACCTAAATATTACCATGGCATCATGTTGATGGGTTTTTTCTTGGGTAAGCACCTTTCAAATGCTCCCAGCATTTTAATTTCCTGATTGGAGACAAAATAACATCTTTCTTCCTTATTTTGCATGTTTGCGTGCGTGTGTGTGTGTGTGTGTGTGTGTGTGTGTGTGTATATGCGTGCATGCTTGTCTTTGTGGAACTGAACCACAAACCTATCATCCCTGTCTAAACAATTATAAATTTGCATGTTGTTATGTACCTGTGATCAATGGCTGGGTGGCTGTCAATCACATCAGAAAGCATTAATGGCCCAGTCAGGTTTATCTTCTCAGGGTGCAGCCATGCCTGCAATCTAAGTCTGAAGAATCTGGTCTTGCTTGCTCAACCTGTTACTGAAGGAAGGGTTAAAGAAAAACGATATAGAAAGACACTGAGGACTCTGAAAGATAGATTCAGAAAGACAAGAGGGACAGAGAGATACCTTAAAGATGTTGTGTGAGGGAAATGGACACAGTTAAATCCAGGTATCTGTTGGGGAAGACTTGCCTGAGGATGTGTGTGTGTGTGTGTGTGTGTGTGTGTGTCTGGTAAAGGAGATTGTCTAAAACTAGAATCACATCTAAATAATTAAAGAACTGAGATTGTCCTGTCAGATCTAGTTTTTCAAAATTGTTTTCAAAATTATGTGCTTATGGTATGTTCAATGTTATGGCTATGTGTAACTACAAATGTGCATTTGCAAAGTATTTATGTGCAAGTATATGGCTGTGTGTGAGTGTTTGTTCGTTCGGGGTATTTTACCCTGATTTTATGGCTGATGATAATGACAGTCAAGATGAGTCTGCGCGGAATTGGTTTATTGCCAAAAAGTGGTGTCAAACGTGTGCGGATATTTAGATCTTTCTCAGAACATGTGTGTGCGAGTCTCCTGAATCACTGGGGAAAAGTGACTCACCTGAATTACAGTGAATTATTGGCATGTAAGAAGATGTGTGTTTATAGGCTTCAGCTTGTCTGTGCATGGCCATGTCTCATATGGAGTCCTGGCATGTAATGTGTGTGTGTGTGTGTGTGTGTGTGCGTTTTTGTGACAAATGAGGGCATAAATGTGTATAATGACACAGGTATGACATAGGTCAGTGTCCTCATTAGACACCTTCTCTTTGTAATGCCTATGTCCCCACTTTTCAAAACGCTTATAAATCATACAGAGTGAGTTTTTTGGGGGGGAAGTATAAATGCACAGTCTCCTGTGAGGAATAAGTTTAGGTATAGGGTAGGTGTAGGGCAATAACAGTTTGTACAGTATAAAAACCATTGCGCCTATGGGATGTCCCCACTTTTCACAAAAACAAACGTGTGTGTGTGAGTGTGTGTGTATTTAACACTATTTACTTACATTTTAGGGACAAATAATTCCTCTGAAATTCGCTAAACCTTCCTTTGGGGATAAAAATACTTTTAAATGTACAGTTTTGGGAAATAAAAGAACAAGTCATCCTATAATAAAAAAACAAAACTATCATTGCCAGAATTGCCTGTGTGATGCTTCAACATTCGATGATTTAAAAAAAATTTTTTTATAGTGATTATGCTAATTCAGCAGAAAAGGTCTGTTGGATTTAGTGGTTTAATTTTATTTATTCATTTTTGTAAGTAACAACATTTTTAAACTGTATATATATATATATATATACACACACACACACGTGGTCAAAATTGTTGGCACCCTTGATAAATATGAACAAAGAAGGCTGTGAAAATAAATGTGCATTGTTAATCCTTTTGATCTTTTATTTAAGAAATTCACAAAAATCTAACCTTTCATTGGAGAATAAGAATTTAAAATGGGGGGAAATATCATTATTTTTAGTCCAATAGGTAGCTGAATTTGTCCGCACCCTGTAAAAAAAAAAAAAAAAAACAGACCAAAAAAGGTCTACCAAAAATCCAATTATTTATTTTTTTAAGAAAGCATGGGCTGAAACGTCTGCTCTCTGGTCTGTTTTTAATACATTTTGCACTTTTGTCACTTTTTCACTTTTGCATATGAAAAATAAAATAATTGGATTTGTGGTAGACCTTTTTTGTTTTTTTTTTGTTTTTTTGCAGTGTGCGGACAAATTCAGCTACCTATTGGACTAAAATCTTTATTCTTTTTGTTCTACGCACCTGAGAACCTTTGTTTTGTTTGTTCTGAGCGCACACAATTCCTGCTTTATAAGGGAAATATCATTATGAAATAAATACACATTGGACATAATTAACGGTAACCTTTTATTAACACTTATATACAATAACACTTTTTGAAACCTACATTTGCCAAAATAGTCTAGGAGTTTTCTCCTATAATGCCTGAAGAGGTTAGAGAACACCTGACAAGAGATCAGAGACCATTTCTTCATCCAGAATCACTCCAGACCCTTCAGATTCACAGCTTCATGATGGTGCTTCTTCTCTTCAGTTCACCTCACTCATTTTCTACAGGGTTCAGGTCAGAGGACTGGAATGGCCAGCAGAAGCTTGGTTTTGTGCCCAGTGACCCATTTTTGTGATGTTTTTGAGGTTTGTGTTTGGATTATTGTACATGGATCCAAACATGGCTCATTACAATATTTCTAACAGAGTCAGTCACTTTTTTATTTTTTATCTGCTGGTATTTGATAGAATCCATGATGCCATGTGTCTAAACAAGATGTCCAGAATCTCCAGCAGAAATATAGGCCCACAACATCAAAAATACAGCAGTATATTTCATTGTACACATGGGGTACTTTTTATCCCTGTGTTCACCAAACCCATCTTGAGTGTTTGCTGCTAAAAAGCTAATTTTTTCATTTCATCTGACCATAGAAGCCAGTCCCATTTGAAGTTCCAGTCGTGTCTGACAACTGGATATTCTGGAGATTGTTTTTTGGTGAAAGCATTTTCTTTTCTTGATTTTTTTTCTTGAATCCCTCCCGAACAACATGTGGTGATGTAGGTGCTGTTTGACCATTTTTTAAAAGGTTTTCTGACCCTGAGACTCAACTATTTTCTGCAATTCTCCAGCTGTGCTCCTTGAAGAGTCTTTGGCCACCCAAACTCTCCTCTTCACCATGCATTAGGACGATATAGACATACATCCTCTTCCAGACAGATTTGTAACATTTTATGTTGATTGGAAATTCTTAATTATTGCCCTGATGGTGGAAATGGGAATTTTCACTGCTCTAGCTCTTTTCTTAAAGCCACTTCACTAATTTGTGAAGCTAAATTATCTTTTACTGCACATCGGAAATATATTCTTTGGTTTTTCTCATTGCGATGGGTGATTAATTTGGAATTTGGCCTTTGTTTTCCCTCCTATTTATATTTCTGTGAAACAGGAAGCCATGGCTGTTCATGTTCATAATCACACTGGTGTGCTCAAAATTGTGAATATGAATGGGAATATATTTCATATATATTTTACTCATAAGAATTTCCAGGGGTGCCAGTAATTGTGTCCAAAATGTATTTGAGAAAAATCATTTATTTCATAATGATATTTACCCCCATTTAAATTCCTATTCTCCGATGAAAGCTTAGAGTTTTGTGATTTTTAAAATAAAAGATCAAAAAGATTAACAATGCACATTTATTTTCACAGCCTTCTTTGATCATATTTACCAACAATTCTGGCCATGTGTGTATATATATTAAATATGGAATAAACATTAAATATTTTAATAATTAAAATAATATTTGTGCAATATACTCATTTATCAGTAAAATAAAAATAATATGGTGTATTGATATAATGTTTCTACAATTTAAAATACTACTTACTGTACATTAATAAATACTAGGTTTTTAATAATTAATTAATTTAATTATTAATATTTATCAAATTAAATTATATTTTATTAATATCATTATACAGTATGTTTTCTTCTAAGGTTAGGGTTATGGTTTAGGTTAGAATCAATCTATATTTTTACATTTAACATCATAAAACAAAAGAAGTCCATAATATGTCTCTATTTGAATAATCAAATGCATGGGAGGGTCAAATTTTGTCTATATTTTGGGGTCCAGAAGACCACCTAAGGATTGCAAAACATCAGTTCACCTACAGGGGAGCAGCTGACAGTTCCTATGGGGAAAAAATGCCTTTATAACACAGTAAATAATATCATAATGACAAAATAAATGAATACAATGTAAATCATAAAATGACAAATAAAAAATAATGTAAAAAAGGTTTGCGCGAGGGCTCTGATTGAGGGGGTAAAAGACATCATTGGCTCAATATAAAAACAAGATACGTCAATGGAAAATGATAGAAAACCCACCCTGATAGAAAAACAAGTGTGTGTGTGTGTGGCATGCTAGGTCAGGTCATGAGATGTGAAATGTTTTGAGATTTAAAGGTCACATCAGTGGGCTTCAAAAGTTTGGTATCAGTTCCTTCTAGTTGCAGTTTACAGTTTTTTGTGGGTTTTACATTGTTATGTATTAAGCACAGCACAGTGATAAATTAAGCAGTGCAGCTTTTTTTTGTAATTAATCAATGCTGCTATTATTTTCTCATCTACTTTCCCTGTTTATTGTTGCACTGTCTCTGATCTTATTCATGTGTTAGACTATTAATCCTCTTATTGTAATCCTATCTGTGTCTATTAGTAATGCATCAAAAGGAACAGAACTGAGCAATGTCATGGCCCCAGAGGAAACTGTCACTGGTGACAAGAGTGACAGACAGCAGGAGGAAGAGAAAGAGGCAGACGCCGACACTCCTGATGGAGTCCTTACAGTACCATCAGTTGCTCAGTGGAGGGCACAAGAGAAACACAGATACAACACTGTAGGCTACCAGGTACTGAATTCATCAGATTATATTCAGCACTGGAATTTGTTTGCATTATGCAGATGCTTTCATATAATCTGACTTTTAATGCATTTTAGATCAATAGCATGACAATCCAAAATAGTCAAAAATGTCAGAGGGCACTATAGTAGTCAGCATTTTAAGTGGATCAAAATCTTTCATCAAAGTTATCCTAAAACAAAAACAATACCCGTTCTTGCCTTAGCACAACTTTGATTAACTTTTTTCAGGGGGTGGAGACGGGTAGGTTTAGGTGTATGTAAGGTGGGAAGAGTTGGATCTAGATCCAAATAGAACATGGAACAATGTCCTTTGTTAGTTCTGGAATAGTATTTGTATCAATCACGCTATGAAGAATACTTTTCCAGGACCAACAAAGGATGTTTTTGCAGCACCATGTTCTTGTTGGGTAAATCCTGTTGTGCTTTATAAGCAGTCACAAATTTAATCAGGCTTTAGCTGATTGCTGTCGATTCAGCTTGTCACATTTATCAATTTTCGTTGTCAGAAAAAGAAGCATAGGGCAGCTGTGGACTTTTCTACAGTGAGCAAGGGAACATCTGCTGGGGTGAAGATTAAAGCAGGCACTTTTTAGCCAGGGAGTGTCTGACAAAAATAGCACATTTGAGGTAGGCCTAATTATTATTATTTTTTGTTGTTGTTGCCTGAACTGGTTCATAGTTGGATACATAGACTGATTACATTATTCTTATTCCAATCTCTCTTTCAGGAACAATCGGGTGGTGTACAGGGGCAGGTGGATGCGTTGAAACAGGTCCTGGGCTTATTCAGTATACCTGAGGACCTGAGGTGGACATGGGGGGAGGGAGGGACTGAAAAAGCACTGGAAAGGAGCTGGACAGACATAGTGGATTCCCATGAGGTAACAGGGTTAGGGATAGATGGTACACAGATTCGTCTATTGGGCATGCACACATCAATATAGCGTAAATTTTGTCATACTGTACAACAATAATTACTGTTTTTGAGTTATTGTAAGGGGTAGGTTGGGGTAGTGTTGTGCTGAATTCTGACCCCTGCCAGATTACTACCCCTCTGGTATTGGTAGGTGTAGGGTTAGATGTGGGGGAGGGGTTAGGATTAGGGGTGGGGTTAGGATTAGGCAATCAGGTAGCGATTTCAACGAGAGGGGGTAAGAATTTGTCAGGAAGTCGAAAATGGGCACAAAACCGTTTTTAGCTGTATCCCTTCTAGCCACAACCAGGTAATAGAGAGAAATAGGAAATAGCCTACATTCACAACTCAGGTTACTTCCAAAATCCGACATATTTATACAGAACCCCTATATGGGACAATGCTTTTTCGATGCTTTTGCATAGGCCTACTAGTCATGGCAGTTTGTTGTCCAGTTCTGGCCAATTTAGTGGCTAATTCGTATGAATTTGACAGATGATATTTGTAGCCTACTACCTTTCATATGATCTGCTTATGTGTCACTGACTGTTAGGGTTTTATATTAAAAACGTATAACATTTATAAATAATAAATAACATCATATAAATGAATAAGAAATCGTCAACTTGTAAAATAGTTTACATAGCATGTGATTAGTGATGTCTGCCGAAAGAGTAACACAGAATCATGCGCAATACTAGGTGCACTAACTGATTTAAAAATTAAAATCAATCAGATTGTATGTTGTGTGTTGGAGGAGGTGACAGTCTCTATTTGTCTCTATTTCTAGTCTATGTCAAAAACCCAGCGACACCAGCAGGAGGCGCTGTGGGAGCTTATTAATACTGAGCTAACCTACATCAACAAACTCACTATCGCCAAAGAAGTATGTCATAACATTACAGTTTATTATTATTATAAGGATTTATTACAGTTTATTTGATCAGATATAGACAATCATTTCACTATAACAACAAAAATTAGAACAATAATATGTTTATGTTGTACAGATATATTTGAACTCATTGTTTCTCAGTTCTTTTCATTCATGCATTTTAAATGTATTATTTACATTCCTAAAGCTTTGACTAATGCACATCCTCTTTTCTGCACAGCTCGTGATGGCAGCACTGTCACACTGTCACAGAAATGGATTCCTTCAAGAAGTATGTGCATCTCGTCTCATCTTTCATGTTTACATGGAACCTTTTTCTTAAGAATTGACCTTCTAGAGTTACATACTCAGCAAATCTTAATGGCAGGCAGACAGACTGCACAGCTGTATGTGATGGCAGAAGTGCGGTCAAATAATGTGCAGCTCACTGTCATCTGTCATCAGTTTATAATCTAGAGCACTACCAGTGATGTCAGAAATGGAAACATTTTGTACGGACTAGATGGAAAATAATTTTGCTCTGGTGTAGAGCGTGTGGGAGACACCACCTGTATCAATTAATCTTTTTCCATTACTGTCTGTCTGTTCTTTCTTTCTTTCTTCAGGTCAGCCCTGCAA
This sequence comes from Barbus barbus, assembly GCF_936440315.1. NCBI lineage: Eukaryota > Metazoa > Chordata > Actinopteri > Cypriniformes > Cyprinidae > Barbus > Barbus barbus. Next base: position 11,058,424 of record NC_136740.1, read on the forward strand.
TGCTCTTTTCCAATCTTCCTTCTATCCTTGATGCACATCGACTCTTTTGGCATGAAGTGATGTATCCAATGTTACAAGAGGTCCATCTCACTAGAAGACCATTTGACCCTCTCAGACTTGAGGCAGGATGTTTGCAGGTATTATACAACAACAGTACATACAATTCTCAGCAATAAAGCTAAAAATAGATCAAAAAAATTTTTTACATAATTTTTCATCTGTTTCAGTTTCCTGACCGTTTTCCTGCATACTTTGAATACTGTTCGAAAGAGGAGAGAAATGTGGAACTTGCACGCAGACAGCTTGACACAAACCCACAATTTCACACCTATCTTACGGTACTAAAAATCACATTTATGTTAAAAGCAAGGAATTATTCTATAGGAAAAAAAATCCAATTAAGAAATAGTATAGAGTGCTGATGGTCTAAATGTTAGCATGATTCGGCTGTAGACATGAGGCTGCAGGTAGTCACAGTCATACTGAATATTAACTAACTTACATTTTAGAAGCAAACGTTGAGTGAATTATTCAATGACTACCTCATTTCTGAATAAGTCAGCATTTTTTAACAAATCGGTTGAATGGATGATTCAGATGACTGAACATCTTACCACCTACAGGGTCACAGAAAAATGCCTAAAACGTTCAGACATATAATGCTACAAAAAGTCAAAAATCCCACTTCTGCTTCAGTCCAAAAATCAACACATTTGGAGCACCACTAAACCAATAAAACTCTAGTTGTGTTAATATTTGCAATGTTGTCTTTTTCCGTTCTTGTTTCTCCCTTAGGCTTAATTCTTGTGCTGTGCTGAATGACTTTACCAAATTTAGTGTTTGCAGTCAAACGTGACCAGCCTTTTAAAAATTGCTAGTAAATTTACCATTATGGTACAGTATATGATCACCAAATCTTGGATTGAGTTGTTTTGTCAACTTGTTTTCTTTCATTTAGCACAGGTGTTTTAGTTCTTTTTTGGAACTGATTGGTCGTATGCCTCATTGACTGACCTTATGCAGGTTTTGAGTGAAAAAAGCAATATTTGTGGACAATTTTGGCAATATTCACTGTGCATAACTGCAGATCAATGGAGCCTATGACCAGTCCATTTCAAATCCAAAAAGAAATACACAACCTGTGCTGAATGAAAGAAAAGAGATTGATAAAAAGACTGAATCCTATACTTGGTAATTAGTGAGACATGTATAATCAGTTTTTTGTAGGCTGGTCATTTTTTACCATTAAGTGTAACAAAGTACAAAAATTCTCTCTTTTTTGGACATTGTTATACCCTGTGTGAGCAAAGCCAGTAGGTTTTAGCCCAATGCGATAACATTAACTAACATTTTCGTAAAATCCTCTCCAGACCTTAATGTGCAGAACATGTTTGAAAAGTCTTGAAAATGTTCTGAACTTTAAAAGGAAACTTAAAAAAAGAATTAAGCTAAATTAAGGTTGGAAAAAATGGTCAAATATAGACATAAAAATTGGTAGAGAGGTGTGAATTTGTTTTCCACATTTCAGATGAACTCTTTACCACAACAAGTTCCCCTGCCAATGTTTTTTTCACCAGTGGACATTATGCAAAGTAAGCAGGGTAGAAATGACTATGAGATCGCCTGCCTTTATGGTGGTTTGACTGTAGTGATAGGTTTTTGGGGGGTGCTGTTTCCTGAAGGGTGCATTGTAGAAATAACTGCACATTAAGCCCTGAAATTGCTTAATTCAATTTATCTTTAATTGTCTAGCTCTACGGTAAAATGAAAATCAAAAATAAAATGTCTACGTTGAAGTCAACGTGCTATTGTGTAATCATTTAAGCAAAATAAGTTTCATTATTAAATTAGTTCAAATGCACATTTCAAACCACAGATGAACTTGAGCTATAGATTATAATCGAATATGTTGCATGAAGAAACATGCATGCATGATTTTCCTGATTACCGTGATGTAAACTGTTCTGCAGTGGGTGGAGAATCATCCACAGTGTGCGCGAATGAGACTGGGCGATATGCAGGCCAAACCACACCAGAGAATCACCAAGTACCCTCTTTTGCTGAAAGCTGTTCAGAAGACCACAGAAGACCTCCCCACCAAAACTGCACTTGAAAGAATGGTGAGACTGTGACACAATCGTGATGAATTACATCATATACTGTACATTTAATAACAAATAACAAATTGCATTATGAAAACTACATAAGTTACTAAAAAAGTCATCATTGGCCTTTGTGTTGTCATTTTACTAAAGCAAAATGACTTTTTTAGATGGAAAATTGTAAAAAAAAAAGTAAATGTAAAAAAACCATTCTTTCTTCATGTAATTCCGGATGGACTAAATGATGGTGAGATCGAAAAATGGTTTAAATACATATGTTGTTGTTAGACAAAATACTAACATCCTTTAAGGATTTAAGGATTTGAAGCATGATTATAATTAAATGAATAAAAAAGATTTATACTTTGCAAGCACTTGTAAATGCAGTTAATGCAGCAATATAAAATACATTTTTAAATCCAATACAATTTTTATTATGAAAAGAATAAGAAGTTTGAAATAGAAGGAAAATAGAGGCACTTTCACTTCTAGTCGGTTTTAATTACAGTAGTATTATGTGTGAAATACCACATGAAATGATCGTGTCAGACTAAAAAATATGAGAATAGTCAAACTTTGAGCTGCATTGCCTTTGTTATCATCTTATCTTTGTAATCTCCGTCTCTCTGTACACCTCTCACTCTCTCTCTCTTGAATATGAGCTGCTTGCACAGTCTTTATTCTATCATTGAAGATTAAAGATGCACTGTTTCTCACTCGCTGTCTATTTTTCTCTTGCAGTTGTACAGTGTCAGTAATTTTCTAGAATCTATCAATGGCTATTTGCAACTGAAAGAAGATACTCTGGCCCTCTCTGTTGCTGCTCAAAGAATAGAGGGATGCAAAATAGAAGGTCTGAGTGAAGAAATAGACAAGGTAAACAACAACAAAAAATCTTGAATAACCATAAATTGTACACGCTTTGCTTATACAGGTGCTGGTCATAAAATTAGAATATCATGAAAAAGTTGATTTATTGCAGTAATACCATTCAAAAAGTGAAACTTGTATATTAGATTCATTCATTACACACAGACTGATATATTTCAAATGTTTATTTCCTTTAATTTCTAACTAATGAAAGTCCCAAATTCAGTATCTCAGAAAATTAGAATATCAATTAAGACCAATGCAAAAAAAAATATTTTTAGAAATGTTGGCCAACTGAAAAGTATGAACATGAAAAGTATGAGCATGTACAGCACTCAATATTTAGTTGGGGCTCCTTTGGCCTGGATTACTGCAGCAATGTGGCGTGGCATGGAGTCGATCAGTCTGTGGCACTGCTCAGGTGTTATGAGAGCCCATGTTGCTCTGATAGTGGCCTTCAGCTCTTCTGAATTGTTGGGTCTGGCGTATTGCATCTTCCTCTTCACAATACCCCATAGGTTTTCTATGGGGTTAAGGTCAGGCGAGTTTGCTGGCCAATCAAGAACAGGGATACCATGGTCCTTAAACCAGGTACTGGTAGCTTTGGCAGTGTGTGCAGGTGCCAAGTCCTGTTGGAAAATGAAATCTGCATCTCCATAAAGTTGGTCAGCAGCAGGAAGCATGAAGTGCTCTAAAACTTCCTGGTAGACGGCTGCGTTGACCTTGGACCTCAGAAAACACAATGGACCAACACCAGCAGATGACATGGCACCCCAAACCATCAATGACTGTGGAAACTTTACACTGGACCTCAAGCAACGTGGATTATGTGCCTCTCCTCTCTTCTTCCAGACTCTGGGACCTTGATTTCCAAAGGAAATGCAAAATTTACTTTCATCAGAGAACATAACTTTGGACCACTCAGCAGCAGTCCAGTCAAGATGCTTCTGACGCTGTCTCTTGTTCAAGAGTGGCTTGACACAAGGAATGCGACAGCTGAAACCCATGTCTTGCATACGTCTGTGCGTGGTGGTTCTTGAAGCACTGACTCCAGCTGCAGTCCACTCTTTGTGAATCTCCCCACATTTTTGAATGGGTTTTGTTTCGCAATCCTCTCCAGGGTGCGCTTATCCCTATTGCTTGTACACTTTTTTCTACCACATCTTGTCCTTCTCTTCGCCTCTCTATTAATGTGCTTGGACACAGAGCTCTGTGAACAGCCAGCCTCTTTAGCAATGACCTTTTGTGTCTTGCCTTCCTTGTGCAAGGTGTCAATGGTCGTCTTTTAGACATCTGTCAAGTCAGCAGTCTTCCCCATGATTGTGTAGCCTACAGAACTAAACTGAGAGACCATTTAAAGGCTTTTGCAGGTGTTTTGAGTTCATTAGCTGATTAGAGTGTGGCACCAGATGTCTTCAATATTTAACATTTTCACAATATTCAAATTTTCTGAGATACTGAATTTGGGACTTTCATTAGTTGTCAGTTATAATCATCAAAATTAAAGGAAATAAACATTTGAAATATATCAGTCTGTGTGTAATAATGAATCTAATATACAAGTTTCACTTTTTGAATGGTATTACTGCAATAAATCAACTTTTTCATGATATTCTAATTTTATGACCAGCACCTGTATATATATAAAGGCTAACAGAGAGATCTCAACAACAGTATGTTCGTGAGTTCTGCTGCTTTGATCTGATGAGCCCGGTGAGGGGGGTGGGACCACATATCATACGTAAGCAATTGATGGAAGAAACTTTGAAGGTCAGAATAAGAAAGGACACAAAGGCAAGTGAAAGAACAAACAAGGTCGTGATGTATTAATGATTTTTGTATTGCCCTCATAATTTCAGCATTCGTTTCTGGTTATGTTAGGAGTTTGTGGTCCTGCTCTTCACTGATGTGTTGTTGATAACCAAAACGCAGAAGAAATCAGACAAGCTGAAGGTAGTGCGCCCTCCTCTGCCTCTGGAGAGAATACACTGCATTGAGCTCAAAGATGGATGTGAGTGTGAACAATAACTCCTACATTTAACAATCTCACCTGCCTCACAGAACGTTTTAAACTGGGCTCACAGCAGTATGAAAGGGCATTTAATATGTATGGGCCATATTTTCATGCCCTGCTCACAATATTTTTACTGAAACCTTTCTGAAATACATTCTGAGGTCTTTTTTTACAGACCTTTGTGCTTACTATATACAATGTGGTCCAAAAGTCTGAGACCTGAAAATCTATGATTCAAAGTTTCATTTAAACCAGGAAATAAGCATATCTGCCATAAACAAGTTTTAGAATTATCAATTATTTTAACTAAACTAACTAAATATTTAGAAATTTCCCCCTTTTTAGGTCACTAAATAAATAAGCATATCTGTGACATTGATTATTCAAACTCCTACAAAAGTTCATGTTTTTCTTTTCATTGAAGAACAAGATGTTTGAACAGTGTTACATTATGCTGGTTTTACTTTAACTTTATGCTCGAGTGCTGCTGTCACTATTAACCAAATAATAAGATAATTAATTTTAATATTTTAATGCAACTTTTCACTCAAATTGTTGTGCTAATTCAATATGTAATTTAATACAATATGCATATTGTAATAAAGGGAGTCTCAGAGAGCAAGGGTAGGATTCAATTCTAGTGTTTTTAATGAAGTGATAACCATGAAGACACAAGAAACCATGGCATAAGACAGAACTACAACCTAAAATATACTGCTGCGAAAGCATAAATACACAGAATGCATTACTTGCAACCAGTCAGTTTCAAAATGCACATTGATTTTCCTCATGGAAAAGGCTTTCAAATAGCTTTATGTAATATAGCATACTATTCTTAGCATGTCAGGGCACAGCATGGCATATTACTTGGTAAACTGGTTTCTGATTGGCTTTTTCGAGAATGGCTCCACCTAAGGTGTGTCAAATGCTTATCCTGCTTATCCAAGTCCTGGTATATTATTACAAAAGATTTATTATGATTATGTAATTGTGAATTCAAACATGTAAATTACCTGAACATGGAATTTGCAGTCTGGTGCACATTATTACCTCAAGAGAACTTAGAACAGAAACGTTTTTTCCTATAAATATTTATTATATGAAGCTAGATTAATTCTCACACTATGTCTATTTCTCCCCTCTTTGCTCTGTCTGGTAGATTCGTTTGTGCTGGTGGAGGTTGGTGATCTAGGTTGTGCTGTCAGTGTGAACTTCCTGTCCACACCCAGTCCAGACAGCTGCACGTCATGGGTGTCTGCTCTGCGTGAGACTCAGGTACTTGCATTCCTCTTGCAGCAAACACACCAGACACCAGTGTGACAGGATACACAAGCCCAACCCTTAAGAAACTGAATTTGTTTTTTCAAAAGCTTTTCTACTTTTGGCACTTTCCACGAATAGGGTACAAAATAGGGTCTGAAATGCTTAAAATAAGAAGTCATTTTTTTCTTAGGCTTCGACTTAAATGCAATAAAACTAAAAATAAAAGAAAATAACTAAAAAATATAATAAAATACCTAACTGCATAATATTATTATTGTTAGAAATTGCAACAATATAAAATAGAAATAAATACATTTAAAATTTGAATTAAAACAATAAGTAAACAATAAATAAACAATTATCTCCTGGCCAAGGAGACAATTATCTTTCTCCCAAGGTTTTTTTTCTCCATTCTGTCACTCTGAGAGAGTTTTGGTTCCTTGCCGCTGTCGCCTCTGGCTTGCTCAGTTGGGGACACTTAATTTCTAGTGATTATCGTCAATTTGATTTCACAGATACTATTTAAAATAAACTGATCTAGGCAATAACATCTCTGAACTCAATAATGAAATGCCTTAACTGAAAATTGAGTGTTTAATCTTATTTTTATACATTACTGACCCTCTGTCCTTTACTGACACGATCTGTATTGATAAAAGCGCTATATAAATAAAGGTGACTTCACTTGACTTAGGAGCTGCTCAAACTAATTTATATCCTATTTATTTATTTGAGTTTTAGTTTTCCATTTATTTTCATTTTTTTAAATATTTTTCAACCCTGTTACCACGGATCCTAGAAATTCTATGAATAATCATTGAATTAAAATCTAAATTAAATAGACAAAATATATTCAATAATAATAATAATAATAATAATCTACACCAGAATGGGTTACAGGGTTGTAAATGAACCTAAATGATGCTGTCACTTAGTTATGGCATATTGAATAATATATTGATTTATAGTTGTTGTCAAACTTCTATTTAATAAACTAAACAAAAATATGTTAAAATATTTTAAATGAGGTTTTGCCATTTTTTTTTTCAACCCTGTTACTGCAGATCATAGAAAATTTATTAATAATCACTGAATTAAAATATAAATTAAATTGACAAAATATAAAAAGTAATAATAATAATAATAATAAACTACACCAGAATGGGTAACTAAATTACGCTGTCACTCAGTAAAGTTAGTTAGACTTTTATTATTTTATTTATTTTATTTTATGTTTTATAGTTGTTAAACTTCTATTTAATAAACTAAAGAAATATATTTATTGATAGTTTTTTCTTAGTAAATTACAGAATTGAAAGTAACAGGGTTGCAGATTTTCCCTACGATTAAGCTGCCGCTCAGTAGGGACCTATAATGTTTTGTTGAATTTGAGAATATTGAATGATAATATTTACTTTTCTTCACTCCATCTTTTAAAAGGGAACTAATGACAATAAAATTCAATGTTCTTTATGGAAAATGTGCAGTAATATAGGTGCATACATAATGTGGCAAACAGGTAATGCCTATATTATGCTGTTTTGAAATTTTAGTTCTGTTTCTGGTAATTAAAATTAGTTCATTTCTGAGGAGAAAAACATAAGATTTGTGCATTTAATGCTTTTTCTAAATGTAACATAGAAAGTGACTTTTATATACCATAAGAGGCTTTATGTGCAGTATTTAAATTTGTGAGCAGAATACTGTGTCAGAACGTCATATATAGTTGAATAGTTTGTTACTATAAACTGGTTCTTGTTGATGATCACAGACGGCCTTAGAGACCTTGAGGGAAAATGAGACCAACAAAACACTGAAGACAACAAGTACGACAGAGTTTGGTGGTTCAGAGAGACCTCCCGTTCAGGACGAACTGTCTGACAAAGTCATAGGGGATCCTGATGGCCAATCAGTATCTGATAGATCTGACAGGGATTTTGACCAAGCTGAGTTGGCGAGGCAATATCCTTTACATAGGCGCAAGTCTGAGACAGAAATGTTGATGGAAGAAGAACAAAGTAAAGTTCAGCAGCTGCCAGAGGATAGCAACTCTCCACTTATTGGTCAATTGAATTATCAGAGCCAATCAGCTCATGAAGAAGTTGCAGCAAAGACTAATTCAGCTGGATTAAAAACTGAAGAAGGACGAGAGCAGTTGGAAGAGGAAGAGGCCCCATCTAAAAAAATATCAGAAAGGCGAGTTACATGGAAACGTGGACGACGGTCCTCTGTAAATTCTAAAGACGTTACACAACAGCACTTACCTGTGAGAAACCAGTCGAATGGATCATACTTGTTGATGCCTGGTGGAGATGTGGAGAAAAATAGCACTTCTATCCATTCCCTGCAAAGCACTTCTGCATCAAACAAGCCTCGCTTTCGGAGGAAACATCCAAATAATTTGCAACCATCTGTTCCCTCAGATATTTCCAGGACAAATGTGAACGGATTGGAACTTAATCCCAATGCAAGCTCCAGTGGAAACCAGAGAAGATCATCCAACTCTGGCATTAAACCCCAGGATTCCCACCGAGTGCTAAAGCTCGGATCTCTAAAAAACAACCATGGAACGTTATGGAATGTTCCTGAAAAAAGATTGTCACCAGACCCTCAGACGCACTCTGAACCTGAGCAGATGCGTGATGGGAACGTTCAAATGAAACCAATCAAACTGAAGACACAGAGGAGTGCCTCCATCCCAGAGTTCAGCTCCTCTCAGAGTACCCTTCCACCTTCTCACAGGCGCAGCCCCTCGCCCACACAAGGCCTGGACCCCCAGCTTCACCCTTCTCCACTCCAGGACCTACTGCAGAGGGCAAAGGAACGGGAAAGAGAACGTGGACTGGGAAAAAGAGAGGGAAAGAAAGAAACTTTATATCTACAAAATTCTCCTACTGTTTCTGCCTCTCCATCACCATCGGTCAGTGAAGGAGAGAGAGAGACAGAAAGAGAGGAATCAGCAGTTGCCAGTATGATATCTGCTCATGGATGGAGAGAGGGGAACGTGGATGGAAGTGAGGATGAGATGAAAGAGAGGTGAGTCTATATGGTGTCACCACGTCTCTATGAGACATTGCTAAATGTGAAAGCACAATCTGAAAACAGTTCTTAACAGGGTTGTATCAGAAAGAATCACATTTTTTTCTTGATCTTCTGAGATGAAAGTGTTTGTTGTACTTGAAAAACATCAGATGGCGTCATGCAACCATTTTTTGGGGAACCGGTTTCTGTTCTGGCTACTTAAAATGCACTAAAATGCAAAAACTTCTATTCAAATCCCAACCTAACATATTGTATGATGGTGTTATTGTTTTAACTGGACTAACAGTGATCACCTTGTCTTTAGCATAGATATAGATTTTGAATTTTAATAGTCAGTAATTTTGTGTTAAATGGAAACGAGTAATATGGGAGGAATGATAAGTGAAAGTGAAGTGACATACGGCCAAGTATGGTGACCTATACTCGGAATTCGTGCTCTGCATTTAACCCATCCAACGTGCACACACACAGCAGTGAACACACACACACCGTGAACACATACACACACAGCAGTGAACACACACACACACACACACCGTGAACACACACATACACAGCAGTGAACACACACACACACACCGTGAACACACACCCGGAGCAGTGGGCAGCCATTCATGCTGCGGCGCCCGGGGAGCAGTTGGAGGTTCGGTGCCTTGCTCAAGGGCACCTCAGTCGTGGTATTGAGGCTGGACATTCACTCCCCCCATCTACAATCCCTGCCGGCCCGAGACTCGAACCTGCAACCTTTGGATTACGAGTCCGATTAACCATTAGGCCACGACTTCCCAAGTGAGGGATGATAGATGATCTTGGGATTTTCTGTTTATATTCAGATACATGGCCCACTAAGGATAAAAGTAAGATTATATATATTTAATTAAATTCATTTGTTGATTATAATATAATTTTTGTAATTTAACTTTGTATAATATACAATATAATTTATAATTTGCATAGAAAGGAAGCACAGCAGCAAAAAAGTGTCAGAGAGAGGATGGTAAATTATGAAAAGTATAGCCTAGAAGTTTTTTTTAATGTTATTATTATTATATATGAACCTCAATTATGAAATATGCAAAATATGTGATAAATACATGCATAAATGTGTTATGACCCCTATAAAATCCTACTGCATCTGTCGAGTTTAAAACACAACTTTGAATTTGTATTTGTGTGTGTAATTGTTTCTTTCTTTTTAAATGAACCCTAAAAATAACCTTAACTGTCCAGTGGGAAATCAATTATTTTCATTTTAAGTATATTTGTTCCATTTGTGAGATATAACTGTAGAGAGTCCTCACTGTGTTACGGAACTTGACAGTTTCATGTGCGTTATTTCTTCTCTCTGCCCACACGCAAAATTCATCTGTGTACTGTTACATAAAATCCTTTCTAAATTATTACATTCAAACCGTCCCTGGAAATTGTATTCAAATTTGAAATCATTGTCCTAAAATTATATATTAGCACTTGTTACTTCTTTTGGATTATAGACAAGTTAGTTCTTCATTATAGGACCATTAGGATTCAGGCTTTCCCCTGAAAAATGATATTGCACTCAGAACATTTCTTTAATTCTTCTATGGACCCCTGAGGGTCTTTTATATATATATATATATATATATAAAATGCTGTTTTTATCTTTAAAGACCTTTTAATTTAAAATAAATAAATACATTTAGATTCATAAGTATTGATTATGAAGTAGTGTTCAAATTTAGAAATGTCAAGGTTTTTTTTTTTTTTTTTTTTTTTTTTTAACCACAAACCACCTTAAAAGACCCTCAGGTGTCCATAGACCCCTAAACCATGAAAATAAAAGCTCAAGCTACATTCAAATAATCAGAAATGTCATGCAACTTTAATTCATGTTTCTAATATTTACATTAACTCATCTGTACTGAGCATTACATAGCTTTTGATGAGTTATTAAAGAAATGTTCTAAGTGCAATATCATTGTATGCAATAATTTGTATTTATATATATATATATGTATATGTATATATATTGTTGTTGTTAATAATAATCAAATGTATTTATTATTTTATTAATTATCACCCCTTTTTTGCAAAAAAAAAAAAAAAAGACATTTTACTGCACTGAAAAATTTAGGATTTTCTTTAATACAATTTTCTCTCACATATAGCAATAACAAAGAAACGCCAAGTAACACAGAACTTAACATGAAATTTTTTACGGAAAAAGACTGAAATAGTATTTTCTTGGAAACAGTGTTTGTTTTATTTCCAACTTCGAAAAATAATTTTCTACAGTGAAGAGAAGAAAGGACATTAACCTTTGCTTTTTGAAGACATTTACCCATAAACCCCTGTTCTCTCCCTTGAAGCAATAATGTCCAAGAGGGCATCAGCGTGGACTGGCCAGGCTGGTGTTTTGATGATGAGGAGGTTTTTGACTTTGAGGACTTCGAAGACTGGTTTGACAAGAAGCTGACAACAAATGAGCCCCGGAGGTCAGAGACGAAACCATCAGAGAGGCAAGATGAAACAGAATCTAGTGAGGTGTAGTCTATTAAATATGTAAAAGTGTTTGGAGAAATGCAATATATAAAGTTCTGTTGTGTTGTTTAATGATTATGTAGCATGACTATTATAGTCAAATATATTTGAGTGATACATATGGTATTTTATGAAAGATCGATTAATATTGTGTCTATTGTTATTAGAATATTTACTTAAATTTATCTGTGTACAGAATATTTTCTATGTATAGCGATATTAAGAACCAGTTTATAATATATTTACTGTGCACAAGAAACAAAAATAAATTAAAACGTGAGAAATAAGTATGTTCCCTTTATTGCTTTATTTACATAGATTTTACATTCATATTTGAAAATATATTTGCACCAAAATTAGTTTTTACAAAATGTATACATTTATATGTCAGTGATATATTTACAGTTTAACTGGACTGCTACAATTGTCTGCATTTAAAACACACTCACACACACATCCACACAGGCATCTGCCATAAAACACACACACACGTTTACACACACACTGGTTTGGGATCTCCGACCTAAGCTTCAGCCATTTTTGGCCTGCTCCTCTCTCTCTGCTCTCGTTCAGTGGCGGCCTGATGGACGATGGTTTCCATCGCAGGGTAAAGAAGCATCATCTTCTTCTGTAAGGAGGAATAAATGAGATGAATATGAGAGATGAGATACAAATATCCCACACTAAATCTATTTTAGAGAGCTTTCTTTTGCAGCATTGAACTATCAGTATCAAGTAAGCATGAAGCAATGCATTATTAAATAAAGACTTGAGGAGACTGAAACATACCCGACGATAGTTTCTGTACATCTGGAACAAAACCAGGAATATCACCAAGAACAAAAACCCAAATCCCATCACCTTAGCGGTTTTGTAGCCAGAACTTGAATTTTCGCTCTTTACAGCACCTGTAAAAATTGAACAAAACTGAGAATCAATCAAAATGTAGTGCTTATATATTTGCTTCTAATTCAAATTAAGCTAATTTATGTATTTTTTGAATGAATTCACAGCATGCAACTTTTATTTATTGGTATTCAAATGCTTATGCAAAGATCATTTACTATAATATAACTGCTCTACCTACCCATCACATGAAGTTCATAAGTCACGTTCCCCAGAACTCCTTGCTTCCCGTAGTAGCGACAAACCCATTCACCAGCATCTTTCTCATTCACTTCTTGAATCCTGAAGCTCTTTGTCTTTTGAACAGAGGTCACCATTTGAGTGTCGTTTGGTCCGTAATTCACACGGAGCCACTCATAGGAAGTGATCTGGGTGGAGTTGCTGAGATGGCAGGTCAGGGTCATGGGTCCGTTACCGCTGGATGATGAGGATCTCACAACTAAACAGAATTCAAAGAAAAATTCAGCATTCAGCAGATTCGGAATACCACAAAACAAAAGTTAATAGGAACTGAACACCATTTGGATGATTAAAAGCTGATGCTGATAACGGATTTATGATATACCTTATGATAAACCTTTTTTATTTAGTACTATTTAACATTAAATTATATTTACGATTTTATACATTTATTATTATTATATATCATTTTATGTAGCCACAGTATTCTCAGTGTCCTAGTGATATATTACTCTACTCACCTCGAGCTACAACTAGCTCCATCCTTCTTCGTACTTTATTACGCTCTCCATTCAATCCGTTCATCATTCCTGAGCATGTATACATCCCTTCATCTCCATCCTCCACTCTCTGTATAGTAGCTGATGCTGAGGGCCCAGCAGACTTGTTGAAAGATGCAGGGAGAGGAAGAGGAGAGTATGATGTTTTGGAGTTTCTGTTCCACATCACAGTGTATGGGATCAAACCATCAGTAAAGATGCAGGGCAAGGAGACGGAGGAACCGACAGCAGCGTACACCACTGAAGAGTTATCCTGAGGGGTGACGATTCCTGGAAAACCAACGGATAAGGTGGATGAGCAACTCTTGCAGACATAAATTTAACGAAGTAGCTATTTTTTTTTTAAACGGACACTCACCTTTGACCTGTAGGGTTGTGGTTGCCTCTACCACTCCACCATTGTATGCAACCTGACAGGTCCAGTCTCCTCCATCTTTTTGTGACACGTTGGGGAGGATAGTTCTCTCTGTTAATTTGCCGTTTCGTTTCCAGTTAATTCGTTCAAACTGTTTCCCAGGACTGACATCGCACTTTGCCTCCATTCTTAAGCCCTCAACCACGACGGCAGGAGAAAATGACGCTGCGAAGAAAGACAAAATATTACCGATAAGGCTTCCAGA